>NC_135321.1:37726990-38346639 GCF_048772815.1 Callospermophilus lateralis | reverse complement strand
GTTAGAGGGAGAGGTAGACTAAAAAGAGAATCAGATTATTTAGGGTGTTTGTTGGATTTTTGAGTAGATCAAAGTTGGGATTAGGTGCTGGAAAATAGGATGGGAATAAGGAGATAAGTGGAGGAATTTGGGGTATGGAGTTGATGTATTGATATTTGTGGAAAAGGTCAAATGCTGTTCTCACAGCTAAAAAATATTTCCATTGAAAGGCAAGCACATTTTTTCTGATGCCAGAAAATGATGACGCAGTAATTGTGCTAGTGTGGCTTTTTGTTTCCTTGCTAATATTACATCACCAAATCACACAAGCGTGGCGAGGAGGGGACAATAAAAATAAGTTATCAATGCACTATTAACTCAGTGTGCACTTACCTATTAATAAGACATTGATGTCTCCTCTTAAGCGTGTCCCATTGAGAAGCGCTTTCTCATTACCTCCAAGCGGCATACACAAAATGGCTTTTTTAATATACTCATGTCTGTGGATGCTTGGTGCTAAAGACTTGTTTAAATGGTCAAAGATATCCTATTTAAGAAACAGGAAACACTTACATTGCACATTATCAACATTAGAATAGAATCTCATTATCCATTAGCTGGTATTTGTGCGATTTATAACTCACTTTAGATTGAGTTTTGTAGAATTTCATGATCTTTGCCACATCATCAGCTGAAAACGTAGGTACTATGTCTTTGCTCATCAGTTTGATATTATTAGCTAGGATTATGGCTTTGTGTTTCCTAGGCTGCAGAAATCTTTTAAGAGATGCTGCTAATTAACTATTAAATAAATGATTGGATGAAGTTATCTTCATAACAGATAAGCTACTTGGAAATTGCCTTCAATAAAATGGGATGAGTTAAATTTCCTTTATATTTTTGTTAACCTTTGCCTGTCTTTTCTAAATCTCACGGCGTACTCTACTGTGTGTGATTTTTTTTAGATTTGTGTTCTCTTAAAACTTTTCAAAGAAAAAACTGGTAAAAAGATACTCTATGAAATGGCCTGTGGGAATTGAAGATGCTTCAAATGACTACTGATGTTCTCTCTGCTTTGAGGCAAATCTAGCACAATGCATCTGCTTGTTCGCATAGGGAGAGAAGAAAAACTAATAGAGGCAAATGTTTCAAGTCATAAAATGTAAATCGCATTATAATTTAGAGAGGATTATATATTCATTAAGTTGAAATTTTTTTTTTACCATTTTGAATGAGAAAAGAAAAACTAAAAAGAGCTGAGAAAAGTGTTTTGCATTTTTTGAAAGCTATGACATTATTTCATTGTATTGAAAACTGGTTTTCAATTTGAAGTACAAAAAATATTTCTTAAATAGGTAAATACAGTTATTTCAGCACATTTAATATTGTGTCAAACATTTACCTTCCTTTTAAAAAAAACCACACAATTAAAAGAAGATTTTACTTTCAAAAGCAGAATTTAGATGTTCAATTTGCTTAAATTCACCAAGCCAATGACAAAGACATGAATTTAGCCTAGCAGTGACAGGCTGAGGGGGTGGTGGGGCAAGATGAGCAGCTCATTCCCAAAGTGTGGATCCATTCACCTTCTGGAAATGGAGTGGAAACAGCAGTAAGACGTTGATAGACTATTGGAGAAGAAAAGAGAAATTTGCTAAATTCCTCACCCATCAAATAACCAACAGATATGACCAAACATCCACCATGGGCAAGATGCTGCGTTGGCATCTTGGATATAAAAGCCAATTCCTGACCCCAGCTCATTCCTTTCTGTGCAAAGGGCAATCTCTGTTGGATCATTATTTGGCCACACTACATGACAAATAATGACTAAGAATCTCATTCCTTTCTTCTGCTAATATATAAGCCTTGCTGCTTTCTTTATTTTTCCCTTTGGACTTCACTTTCCTTTTTTCAAAGAAATAAAAGACTGGCCCCTGCTTCCTAAAGGCAATTTTATTCCTTCAGTACTGCTCCCAAGACTCTGCTTAAGCCTTGCAAAGTCAGAGATGTTAGACATAAATTATCCTAGAAAGAGAGGTATGCTGACTTAGTAACTGTCCTTTGTGAAATACACCACTTTTTTGTTGTTGTTTTAAACAAAGCCTATAATACCTTATTGTATCCTATTCATGAGGATTGTGGTGATAAGGATCATTAGTATAAACATATTTTAGACTAAAATGGTTGAGCAGTGAAGAAAGAAATTTAAAACTCTGTCAACTATTTGGCTGGAGCTAAGCCTGAAGAAATCAGCTTTATTAGTTTTGTTTCTTAGGCTTGTGGGTAAGTCAGTGTCTTAGTGGGTTTTCTGTTGCAATGACAAAATGACTGAGACTGGTAATTTATTAAGAATTTGTTTGGGCTCATAGTTCTGGAGGCTGGGAAATCCAAGAGCATGGTCATCAGCATCTGTTTTGACTTCTGGTGAGGGTCACATGCTGCTTCAACTCATGGTAGAAAGAGCAAGAGCAAATAAGCATCCAGGGAAGAGATGAAAGACAAGAGGCAGCTTCACCCTATAGCAACCTGCTCGTGTGATAACTGATATTGTCCTTTGAGAATAACCTAGATCTAAGAGAAAGGAGCCAACCCCCTCCAACCATCCAAGGACCTATTAAGGCCCTACTGAGTCCCTCAATTCTTGTAATGGGAACCAAGATTCTAGCATATGAACTTTTAGGTTTGGATATGAGGTGTCTCCTGCAAAGGTCCTGTGTTAATGCAGGAATATTCAGAAGTAAAATGATTTGATCTGGGAAGCTGGAATGTGATCAGTCCATCCTGGTTTTGAATGGACTGACTGCAAAGTAACTGTAGGCAGGTAGGATGTGGCTGGAGGAGGTGAGTCACTGTGGCGGTGAGTCACTTATCCTCCCTGATGCCCCACCATGAGGTGAGCAGGTTCCTCCACCATGCCCTTCTGTCATGGTGTTCTGCCTCACCTTGGACCCAGTGCAATGCACTCAGCCCACCTTGGACTAAATCTTTTAAACTATGAGCCAAAAATAAACTTTCCCTCCCCTAAGTTGTTCTTGCCAGGTATTTTGATCACAGAGAGATGCAAAGCTGACTAACACAATAGCCATCGGTTTATACCATGATATTCTTATCCACTTCTAGAGTTTTCAAAAGAAATCCCTAATTGAGAAGATCTCTAATCTGGTTCAAATTATAGAAGTTTTGCTCCTGTTTCTGGTGTTGCCTTCAGTGTGGAAGACCAGTTAGACTTGTGGTTACTGCTTGCATGTGTGGTGGTGTGGGTGGGAGGGGCCTTTGTGGTAACAGGACTAGCTTCTATTCATGGACATAAGTTGAGATCCCAGAACTACAAATATATTTGATTGAGAGGATTTTATTGGCACTAGAAATGCAGAATTCTGGGTTTCACCAGAATGTCAGCTCTGGCTTTCTGGAAGCTTTTTTTTTTTTTTTTTTTTCCTAGTCTCTTCCTAAGCTTTGTCAAATCCATTCAGTCATCAGTCAATATTCCAATCCATCAGTCACCTGGGCACTTGCCACAGGTCATGTGCTGTGCTCTGTGTTAAACACACATAAATTAATATAACATCCCTAAGGTACTCAAAGACTAATAGATCGAATCATTCTACTGTTTTTAAAAAATTTAGATTCTTCTTCATATGATATGATAACAAAGTGAGACTAATTTATTTTTTTGATATGTCTGATATGAACTTGACTCCATCCTGTTCAAGGATAGCCCCTTAGTAGATCTCTACTGAGCTCATCTGCTGACAGAGCTCCCATTTCATCCCTCCTGTCTGGAAAGTAGGTATGGCAGGATTCTGGCTTGAGCACTCTAAGTGTGTTTGAGCTTCTATTACAAAATACCATGGGGGTGGGGGGGAAGGCGGGGAGTGCAAGAACATGGTGCCAGAAGATCTGGTGTCTGGTGAAAGCTTGTTTTCCCATAGATGGAGCCTTTTTGTCATGTCTCCACATGGTGAAAGGGACTGGCTGGCTCTCCAGGGCCTCTTTTTATAAGGGCATTAATTTCATTCATTGTGGCTTGACTCTCACGACTTACACAGTTCCTAAAGGCCCCACGTGCCAGTGCCCTCACACTGGTGCCTAAACTTTAACATATGAATTTGGGGAAAATAAGCAAATACTATCACTTGTCATAAAAATGCATATTTTATTGTTTCTTCAACTATCTAGAAGCCCCTGGAATATTATCATAACATTAGCTTTTTACTTCCTCTTCCCACACTGCATTTGGAGAGTGCGTGGGAAAAGTTTGCAGGACCTATAGGCATGTGGGGCCACAGGAGAATTCAGACACATACTTTCAAAGATCAATATTAGCTGCCACATTGGATCAATTGCTAAGTCCTTTCAGAGTTATTTTCAGGGGCAGGGACTATAGCTCAGTTAGTAGAGTGCTTGCCTTGCATGCACAAGACCCTGGGTTGGATCCCTTGGATTCCCAGCACCACAAAAAAAAAAAAAAAAAAAAAAAAAAAAAGATTTACTTTCAAACACTGCTCCAATTGGTCCATTCTCTACATCCATGCTAGTAGCAGTCCATCCAGCTCATCATTCCCTGCATGAATTACTCTGGCCTCCTAATTGGGCCCTTAGCATCCAGGTTTGCCTCCTTTCCATCCATTTTCTCTGCATTCACAGCAATCCTATCTGCTCAGGTCACTCACCTGCTTAAAATGACCACCCTGCTTTGCAATGGTGGTCACAGAGCTCTTCCTTCTTACCTTCCTTTTTCCCATTTCTCCCCAATATTCTTTACTCATCATTCTCCAGTCCTAATGGACAAGTTGAATAAGCAATGCTATACTTTCTTGCAACTCCAGGACTTTTTAAATACTGTGGTCTTCCTTTGAATATTCTCCATCTTCTCCCTCCTCCCCTTCATCTTCCTAATCCCTACTTATTATCCAGGTTTAAATGCCACTTCTTGCAGGAGAACCACTCTGGGCCTCATAACACAGTGCAGTTCTACCCATGAGCTCCCCGAGCACCTGGTATGAATCACCTCATAAGAGCACAGACCCTGGGTAAGGAAGCCTTGACTTTGAATCCAGGATTGGCCATTACCTTGCTATGTGGTCTTAGATGTCTTAGATCAATTTTCCTTTTCAGATGCAGTTTCCTCATCTATAAAAATGGGAATGATACTAGTAGCTACTTTTTATTGCTGCTTTGTAAATTAAATGGGATAATGCATGTGGTTTCCTATGGCTCAAAGAATGAAACAGAAAGTATTCAATACATTTTTGATGTTATTGTGCTAAAGGTCTGCAGACCATTAAAGTGTCTTATTATATAGCAGCTTTCGCACCCAGCTCTGGGCTCAAAACTTAATATATGCTCAATAATGAATGGAGAGATAGAAGGAAGTTGTTATTCCTGTAGCCACATTCTCCTTCATTTCTAAAGGAGTTTAATTCCATTTCACAATAGAAAGGTTTTAGTTTGTACTAAGTGGTATGTAAAGAGCTTTACATTTGTCAACTCAATTAGTTTTCATAAGCACTCTAAGAGATACTTGTGATTCTTCCCATTTTATGGATCAGAAAATAAGGTCACAATGAAATGTATAATAAAGAGTAGAGCTCAGTCCAAATTCAAAGGTGACTTAAAGGTATTAATGTCTTGTCCCTAGAGAAATAAATCCTCCCTTGGGCAAATTCTGAGGAGGAGGATGAAATCCAAGCTCTTACTGGGTGACTGTGGAGCTGAGGGCATAGTGATGAAGAGGTCTGTGGTTCATTCTTGGGTGGATTTCTCATTCCTCCTCAGGGGTTCAACTGTGAGGCTTGGAGAGGATGTTTGTTCCCGGCACAGGTGAAGGTACATGTGTACATACCCACTGGAAACCTGGGATTAAAGAAACACATCTATAGCTCACCCTGAAGGGGCAGCTTCACACAGAACCTGATACGGTGGTGCTGGAGGTGGGGGCAGGGGAGAAGCAATGGCTGGGAATGGAAAGGTCCACATGCATGTCTCAAGTGGTACCTGTTTGCAGGAGCAGCTGCCTAATCAGATGCTGTGCCCAGGAGCTTCTGGTGAGAATGGCTAACAGTGACCATGGTCATGACAGGGTGGGGTATACAGCCAGGGCTGAGAATTATAGAATAACTATGTTGGTCAACCTAGACACAAATGAACCACACTTCCCCGGAACATTCCCTGACTCCCACAAGGAGGCTGAGGGATTGGCTGATAAATATTTTGTTGGTTTATTAAAAGTAATTTCAAATCTGCCTTTAGCATCCCTTTCAACTAGTACAGTCATGTATTGCTTAACCACTGGGATATGTTCTGAAAAACGTGTCATAGGTCATTTAACTTGTGTGAACGTGGAGGGAACCTGCACACACCTACGTGGCATAGGGCAACCACTTTACATAGTCTCTTGATGCGGTGAAGAAGCGTGCCAAATACAAGTGACACAGGCTGCTGCTGCTGGTGTCACACGGCATGCTATTAAATTTGATGGTAGGGCCGGGGATGTGGCTCAAGCGGTAGCACGCTCGCCTGGCATGCATGCCGCCCGGGTTCGATACTCAGCACCACATACAAAGATGTTGTGTCTGCCAAGAACTAAAAAATAAATATTAAAAAATTCTCAAAAAAATTTGATGGTAAACTTATTATTATTTATTCATGTTGGTGCTAGGGACTGAAATTAGGATTTACACATGCTAAGCACATGATTTACCACTGAGCCACACAGCCAGTAAACTTAAAAAAAAAAGTAGAAATACATTTTGAAATAATGATAGACAGTAGAAGGAACTGTACATAGCTTTCCTATGTTTATATATGAATATACAACCAGTGTAACCTACATCGTGTACAACCACAAGAATGGGAAGTTATACTCCATGTATGTATAATCTAGCAAAGTATACTCTATTGCCATGTGTAACTACAACAGATTAAAAAAGAAAAAAATAATGATAAAGGGTATAGTAAACATACCAGCAGGACTGGGGTTGTAGCTCAGTGGTAAAGTGTTTGCCTTGCATGAGTGAGGCACTGGGTTCAGTCCTCAGCACCACATAAAAATAAATAAAGACATTGTGTCCATCTACAACTAAAAGAATATATATATAAAAAAATACCAGCAATATCCTCATTTATTGCCATTGTGAAGTTTTTACTGCATGTAACTGCATGTACCATATTTTTATGTGACTGGCAGTGCAACAGGTTCCTTTACACTGGCATCACCACAAATGCGTGAGGCACTGTGATATGATGCTATGATGTCACACTAGTCAACAGGAAGTTTTTGGCTCCGTTATAATCTTTCTTTTTTGGGGTACCAGGGATTGAACTCAGGGGCACTGGGCCACTGAGCTACACCCCCAGTCCTATTTTGTATTTTCTTTAGAGACAAGGTCTCACTGATTTGCTTAGCACCTCGCTTTTGCTGAGGCTGGCTTTGAACTCTTGATCTTCTTACCTCAGCCTCCTGAGTCACCGGGATTATGACCACTGAGATCACAGCACCCGGATCCATTATAATCTTATGGGACTCTCTTTGTATGTGTGGTCTGTCATCGACTGAACGTTGTGGCAATGTGTGTGTGACAGTTTTTATTGGAAAGGTGCATTTTTTTTTCTGCTTGGGAATGATGTTAGGCACGTCCCCTATGATGCTGATGAATTAAGCCACACAGTTGCATACCAGCCACCCTTCCTTCTTCTACCAGCCTTGGAGACCGATACCTTTCTCCAGGGCTGTTCGCCTAGTAGAGGTCTGGCTGTGAATAGAACACGTTTTGTGTAGAATAGAAAATCAGACTGGGGAACATTTTATAGCAACATAATGAGCTAGCTGGACATAGAATGAGACTGTAAAAGCTATTCAGGGATGTATGAAATTTGGGTGCAGTCTGAAGATCTAAGAAGTCCTAGGGAGAGAGAGAGAGAGAGAGAGAGAGAGAGAGAGAGAGAGAGAGAGAGAGAGAGAGAGAAGCCTAGACCAGGAGAAGGCAGAATAGATGGGATCCTTCATTTTCAGTGGATGTGAGGTAGGAAAGTCACTGAGCTGGGTCAGGAGGTGGAAGAAGCAATGGAGAGCCTGAGGACTTGCTGTCTATCAAATCCCTTTCCCAGACAACTGCTCACTTCTGCATATCCTCCTGAAATTAAATCACACTCTGATATGGGGTGATGATTGGGAGGAGGACAAAGCCAATGGATGAAAGATGGATTCTTTAAAAACAGTCAATACCAGCAACATGTAAAGGCAATACATAAATAAAAATTAAATTAAACTGCATGCCTCTCAAGGAAGCTAGCAAGGATTAAATGGTTCCCTTAAGCTTTAATTCTGGTGGATATGCTTGGAAGTTAACTGGATAAGAATGCGTACTTCATTTTCTCATCCCACATTTCAATTCCTTTTTATAGTTAGTTATCTGTGAAAGATAAGCTATCTATCACAGGCTTCCAAATAACAGACTATCAATAATTAACTGATTTCTGATCACAGTCCTTTGTGAATCACCGTAATAGTGGTCTTTCTACAGGTCGCCTTTCTTCTGCCAGAAAAAAATAATTTCTACATTTTTTCTCTCACCCATGATAATGAATGCAGGGAAATCTTGCTTTTCCCAAATGTGCTCCAGATAACTGGTGTTACTCAGAGCTAAATTCAAGAGCTGTTCTCATCCAATAGGAAAATGCGAAAGAAAGAAAATGAGCAGTCTCTAGGCCTGACAAAGAATCTGACAGAAAATGACCTGATTTGCAATTTAACTCCATGGAGGAAGAGGTGAACAGTTAAAAGACTGAGATACACCTTATCTAAATAATTGCATGAACAATTTCAGTTGCAAAATGAGGTCCAGATGGAAGAGCTCAGAACTGTTCACTGTAGGAATGAGACCTGCTATGCTGGAGATCTCTAAATCCAGAAAGAGACCATCACAGAATGAGGGCAAAAGTCCTGCCCAGGTCTCAGATTTTGAGATAAATGGGTTCCTCAGTGATCCTGCCACAAGGGTAGGAAACCAGTCTCATGACCTCTGAAGGTTGCATTTACTTCCATGGTAAAATCATTTACATTACTAAATTTTATCAAAAGGAGACAGGAGCAAATAGGATACAGATGCAAAAATGGCATAGTTCTACAGTCCTCTTATATATATACAAGGCACCAAAAGTGAGGGTCTCTGGATGTGTTGGATGAGGTGATGTAAAAAGAAAAATGAAACCAGCAGATCATTTTACAATAAGAAATAAATTTCTGTGACTTGTGGTCCATTCAGAAAAATCGTACTTCTCCATGACTTTTATTTATAAATCACCAAAGTGGGGGAAGAAAACAGGTGACTAGGGTTATATGAAAAACATGAACTGGCAATTGCACTATTTCAAGATGGTAACCTAAACTGTGAAAAATGGACTTGTTAGTGTCACAATATGCAACTAACTCATTCAGGGTCATTCCAGGTGAATTCGAATTGGCACGAAATAATTGCAAAGACACAGAAAGTATCTTTTTCTTGGGGTCCAGTGATGGCTCTCAACCTTAGGAGTCCATTGGGAAGAGAGTGAGCCACCTGAATTCTTTATTTTTATAAACACAAAGGGAGGTTCCATGGAATGTTCTTTCCAAATAAGGTAAAGGGTCAGTTTTCAGGGGGTTGACTCTAGCTTCATGATGTCTTGTGGTCAGTAGATTGATTGACATCTTGGCAAGTCACACCCATCTCAAGTGCTGTGTGGAATCAAAGGCAGAGGAAAGTGCCCATGAGTGTTGCAGGCCCCAAAGAGCACATCCAATCCTCCCATATGCTCAAAAGCTCAGAGCTCATACACACCACCCCAGGCTGGCCTGCGACATGCTAGTTTACTGAATTTATAAAAAAATTAGTTCCTGCTTTAAAAGTTGAACTGAAAGAGACTTGCTTTACTTTGTCAATAACTGTGATACTGAGTAGTAAAGAGCTACTAAAATGAAGTGGAAACATTTATACAAAAATAGTCATTTGACAATTTCTTTCTTCCTTCCTTCCTTCCTTCCTTCCTTCCTTCCTTCCTTCCTTCCTTCCTTCCTTTCTTTCTTTCTTTCTTTCTTTCTTTCTTATAGGGATTATCTTGTCTTTGAAGGAGGAGGCTTTTTCAATCCTAACTTGAAAGACAACTTTAGCACAATGTTACTTGATTGATGTTTGTTTCAGGTTATGGGCTTTGTTGCTCAAAATCAACCAGCGAAATAAAACAAACAAACAAACAAACAAAAACCACCTTTTTATTTATTTATATATGACAGTGGAATGCATTACAATTCTTATTACATATATAGAGCACAATTTTTCATATCTCTGGTTGTATACACAGTATATTCACACCAATTCGTGTCTTCATTCAGGTACTTTGTATAATAATTATCATCACATTCCACCATCATTTATAACCCCACTCCCTCCCTTCCCCTCCAACTCCTCTGCCCTCTCTAGAGTTCGTCTATTCCTCCCATAAACCAACTTCTTTTTACTTAAGCGCTTCTGATTCACATTATTCCCTTTCAAAATCCCAAAGACTCAGAACCAAGAAGGAGCAAGGCATTATTATAGGTCCACTTTGCACTTTGAAAAAGCCCTCTACTCTCTCCTGAGCAGACATCTGGTTTGAAAAAAACACCGAGCAGTGCCCCGTTTTCAAATTCCTTGTCTTTCTTGAGCCACTCTGTTTACTCATTTCCATAGATCTAGGATTCCAATGCCTTTGGCTGAGGAAAGTAAAATGACAGATGGGAAGAGTGGCCCCTCCAACATGCCTAGACTAAATAAAACAGAGACTCTGATCCTTGACTCCCCATTGTAGTTCAGCCAGAGTTGACTCGGGTAATCCTTGTGTAGTCATGGGCTGGGTGGAGGAGCCTGGCACCCTGTGGCCATGTTTAGTACAGCAGCTGCTTCTCCACCTAAGGGCAGCTTAAAAGCTCTCCCTAGTGGTGGGATGAAAGTTGTGTATGGTGCTGTCACCTTTTAAATTTCACATTTACACCTCATATAGTACTCCATTGAGTCATTTTTTCTTGATCAAAGGGCAAAATGTGTATTCTAGTGTCTTGATTTGCACTTCGTATTGTTTTGGGAAACTCAATTGAGGGTTATCTTCTGTTTTTCAGCCTTAGAGAGAGAGTATGGGGACTTGGGTAGGAAATTCCATGCACTACGAAACTGTTGTTATTGTTGAAAGTTAAAAGTTGAGGAAACTGGGAGCCAGTGTTATGATGGAATGAATGCAAACTAGAAAACCAGATCTTATTTCCAGTCTTTATTCTGTCACAAACCATATGTTGCACTCTGGGGAAAGTCATTTACCCTGTATGAGTTGGATGTCTATGAGGTTAAAGAGGATGGGCCAGTTCATTTCCAAAGTCTTTCTGGATTTTAAACTTCTGTGCACTGCCTGTAGATGGTATTTTCTGAGGCCTGAACCATGTTTCCTGGCCAGTTTTAGAGGACACAGAACATCTGCTCCTCTTTCCCATCATTGCCCCTCCCTGAGAGCAGTCTTAGCTTAGGTTCCAACCATATCTACTACTTTTCAATAGCCTGTGTCTGTTAGAGCTAATATCTGTTATCAATCATTGATCTATTTGGTTCATTTTATATCCATTCAAAAATGAAAGTCATTTGCTTAAACTAAGAAAAATTTATTCATTGATAAATGATGTAAACTCGACCTGGTGGTCTCTGAAACAAGTTTCTGTCTTGCTTACTTTGGTCTACTCAGATATTTTGAGTATGTGTCACTGATATCATTCATTTGATTTATATTTTTGGTGCTGAGGAATGAGTCCAGGGCCTCACATGTCTAAGCATGTGCCCTGCCATCAGGCCACACTTTGGCCCTCATTTGACTTCACTTCATTGTTACCTTGTGGTTGCAGTCTTGATCTTGATGGCACAATTGGACACCATCAGGAAACATCATGGCATCCATGCTGTCATTCAACAGAACCTCAAGTCACATCTACTTTGAAGAGACTATGAAAACACATACATGCCCAGATACCAAGGAGCTTGTAACTCAAAAATTATAGGAGATTTCTACAGGGAGCTCTAACAGCACAGAGTGAAACCTAACTAGCCTAGAAATGATATCTGGTAAACCTGGAAGGATGTGTATGCGTTATTTAAGCAAGAAGGAGCTTAAGGAGAACGTAATTTCCGCAGTAGGAATTTAGCCAACATTTCATGATTGTTTTCAATGATATGCCCCTTTCTAACTTCAGATATATAGGAATTGGAGGACATTCGAGTCTGAACTTATGTCTAAATTCACTTTGCAATATCCAATTTGGAGTCAAGTGTCCTGGTGTGTACCTGAGGAAAGTACTCCTAGGTCTTGAGATAGATCCTTGGAAGTTTTAGCCAACCTACATCAAGCCCTATGGATTCTTCCAGCACACACCAAAATCCAGCAGGTGGCTATATGTGGGTTATCACAGGTCTTAACCCTGTGGAACAGGAGAGCAGGATTAAAGGCTTAAGGAGAAGGCAGAGTGAACAGTTTGGGGATGTTTTTAGTCTAGTAAAAGAAGACAGGAAGATTGAGGGCAGAGAATTCTGGGAAGCCATTTTATGTTATTTTGAGTAGAATAAAAGCTCTCTTAATCAACTTCTACTTGTTATTCTCCAACTTTGCTGTAAAACTTACTGGCAGATGCCATAGCAGGCTGAATGCTCATGGCTCCTCTCTGGTACTCTTGGCCATTTCTGCTCAGTTGTGCTTACATAACTGAAACACGTGTATTACACCTCTCTTGCACCCCATTTGAACATGCAGACTTTACTTAAAAGCTTACCCCCTAAACTATATTTGTCTCGAGCTCCATCTCCTGACCATACTGGTACTGAGTTCTCTTCGGATACTACCGGGTCACTGGGTTACCAGCTTCTTCTATGTATAATAGCTGTGGTCTTCACACTCTTAATCCAGGATGGGGCTGTGGTATTTGGAATCCCTCTAGACCAGCTACCATATCGCTTAATAAGGACAGGGGGAAAGAGGCCCTAGAAAACTCTGTACTAGGTTTGCTCATTGAGGAAAAACTGGAAGAAGAGCATCTTTGAAAATTTCTTTATTTATAGACATTTTGGAACCATGTAGATCAACAGACAATGAGTTCTTTTAGACATAACACACTGTGTTTATCTTGAGGTACACACTGGGCCCACTGGAAAATGATACAACTGTTAACTTATAGTTAACAACCTCAGTTTTCCAAGCCAAGAAACTGTAAAGACAGTTACAAAATTCTCTGCAAACAATACAACATCTCCATTTAAGTTGAAGAGAATTCCCCAAATTCTTAATGGAGTTCAATTTTTTTTAGGCTGAGTTGAAACAATATTTTGAATGGAACTGATTATAAAAATGGGAGTTTATAGTTAAGAAATTATCTGAGCCCTATTACATGAGATTGTAAACAAAAAAATTTGTGATCTGATAAGCTCTATTACAAAAATTCATAGCTACAAATTAGAGCAGCAAAATTACAGGAGATATTTATATATAGACATTTATATATAGTTTTAACCGAAATTGCATTTACTCCTTGTTTCTGGCTACCACAATGAGACAAATTTCAAAACTCCAAGTTTTGAAAACTGACTGATGTGATTTAACAGATGTGGCCTAAGAATCTCACAGTATAACCACCCCACAGTATGAAAGTCCTATTTGCCAACATTTGCACGTTGGGCCTTTTCACTGTTCTTGCCTTAGTAGCCTTAAGATTACTAGAAAAATAGTGGAAACTGATAATAATGGACATGTTTCTGAAGGCCCTGTGTGTCCAACAATAGATTAAACTTTTCTGGGAGATTGAAACTAAAATTTTCTTTGAACAGTTCACTAGGTTCTTGGAGAACTAGTTTGCTTTCTTGTTTGTGGAATGCCAACCTTATACTACTTAGGCTAGACGGGTAGCAACTCATTATACCAAGTGTTTGGAAAATGAAAGACTGTCTATCCACACTCACCCCCTGCACTTCTCAGGGAGGTGTGTGGCTGATGTGCAGGTGGCTCTGGAATGTGAGCAGAGGCTGTTAGTGTGTCTGCCATAGGTTGGAATGGACTGTCATAATATTTCCCATAAGATTGCTGGATTTTTGCAGGAGACAAGAATAAACACTGCGATTTAGCTGAATGGGTGTCTGCTACAACTTCATAAACTTGGATGGTATATGTGGGTTGGTTCAAAGAGTGTGAGCGTACATTTCACAGTTCATAAAGTTGAACAGCTCAACTTAAAGAAGAGACAACTTGCAGGCGTTTACAAGATTCTGAGAAGGAATTGATCTGTGTTTTGAGTTTTCCTTCTGCGTTGGGTCATTTTACGTTTCAGCTGCTTGGCTTGGTTTATTGCTGATTTTCTTTTCTGATGGGGGCTGTGAAGATGATTTTAGCCATGAATTTAAGTACTGGGGAAAAAAAAAAAGGTACTTTCCCCCAAACACCATGGTCACTCTTCCAATCCTAGGGACCTGTCAAACAAGGATGCATTCAGTCTTGACCAGCTGGTAGAAAAGATTCTGCTCATGGGATCTCTGCACACTGCTTTTCATTGCAGATCACAGCTCTCAGAAAGGAGGGGCTGTTTCCTTCAGATTCCTGCTCTGCATTTATTGTCATGATTCTTTCGGGGGCTGTGGATACTGTCTAATCAAGGGCATGCCAGACAGGTGCTCAGATTAGAACAACAGTTACATTTGTGGCTTTTAGAAATGCAGAAGATACTTTTTATTAGGATTAAACCAAAATTCCAAGTCAGTAAAAGAAAAATACAAGACAGTGAGAGGACACTTTCTGTCTCCACATTACAAGTTTGAACAGTCTTGTGGTGTTTATTTAATACCCTTAGCTGCCATTGCTCCCATCTGTGCATATTTAAAGACAGGGCACACTTCACTCTCCATACAGCCAGCTGCCCAAAGGAGTTCACATCTCCCTTATCCACAACTACACAGTCTCAGCAACTGTGATTTTAAGTATAAACAAAGTGAGCTCCAAGAAGGCAGGGGCTGGGTCTTTTTTTGGTATTGGGCCTGGCACAAAAAAGTTGCTCCATGAATGTACCATGAATACATGAATCTAAGGCAGGTCCTTGTCCTTGAGGACTCCAGGTTGCCAATCAATATAAACTTGGCATGAATACACCAAGATCAAAACAAATGAGCAAAAGGAAAATGACCCTATTTTGTATAAGGTTTTTCCAAAAAAAAAAAAAAAAGACAAATGGAGTCAAGTGTTATGGGAGGTGACCTTTGTACTAAACCCAAAACAAACCCTGTTTCTTGCTTTTGAGTTTGAGAATCGTGTCCAAGTGCTGAATGCTGAAAAACTGTTGGGAGCAAGGGTGTACCAATGAAAGCGCGCCGCTTTCCAACCACATCTTGTCTGTTTTTATCCTAAAGGGAAATTCTGAGAGGTTAATTTCCTAAGAGGGATGTTTTCTAAATAACAGTCTTGTGGGTCACGTGAGTGTGGCGTGGGAAACTTCTTCATACATCTGTCAGCTACTTAGGAAGAGGTGCTCCAGTTTTGACAGTTTATAAGTTACTCTTTTTACCTGGAGTATAGTATTTACATTTTGGGAGGCATGTTAGGAATGAAGAGCTGTTTTTTTTTTTTTTTTCTTTTTTAAAGGACTTCTGAGATGGAAAATTAAAATAGGTACCGATTCACCTCACTACTACCATCAGATGCATTAGAAACATCTTACTAATGCCAAGAAATAGTAGACATATTTCACAGAAATACAAAACCCAGACTGGCGGGTCTTGTCTTTAAATTAACTTATTTATTTTTTAACTTTGGGAAATAGGAAGAGGAGACAATAAAATATGACCCAATCCTGCAAGGCATGACGACACCCTAGTGGCTGATCTGCCGGACCTGAGAGGCCACAGCACACACCTGTCGAAGGCTGTCTGCACATTCAGGATCCAGGGTCGGACTTGGGGGCTGTCTGGATGCCTTGATAAGAGGACTCAAACTTCTCTAAGGTTAATAATGGTCCTTCAAAAAGTCAAGAATGGGGACGAAGCCATGATGTTCTAGAATAGTTAGTCACTGTTTAGCAAAAATTCTCCAACTTCTGGAATTCTTGGAACAAAAGTATGGTGACCAAGTATTTTCTTTGGAAGAGAGGAAAGAAAAGGTGTATGAAATTAACAAGTATATTTATTGATATTTTAAAAATAATTACCCAACAGATGCAGGGCATAGAATAACAGGGATGGTATGTTTGATCTGTGAGCTCTCAGAAGGGTGTTGACACACCTCATACTCTGAGAAGTACTTTTCGGACCGATTATTGGCAGGCACCCAGGAAAAGACCCTCAAAGCTGAGAATTATCATTTGACAGAAACTGTCATTTCTCAGGATGCCAGCATGGATATGCAAGAATTGGCCCTGTAATGGGCTTGAAAACACACTAATTTCTTCCTTACAGATATTTCATGGGTCTGTTCAAAGTTTTCAGCAATGAAGCCTAGTAAGACTGAGCTTCAAGATTTAGGGTGTGGAGAATCTTTGGAATCATCCCATCCACCGTTCCTAAGATAATCAACTTTGTTTAAGGTCCCCAAACCTCAATGGCTATTTATTTGAATGCGAACAGATGTTACCTGAAATATCAGACTCAAAATTATGTTTAAAACATAGGCTCACATATGTAAATGTCTTTTTCTTTTTCTCTGCTCAATAAAAATTTAGCAGCAGTTACAGATCAATTACTGTGGTCATGATTTGTATTATTTCTAAGGACATCATCTATCTTCTATCAGCACATGACTTTTGGAAAATGCTTCTAGGTAAAAAGATCCCCACCAAGCATAACAGTAAAGTGTCATTTCATATCACTAACATTTTCAGGCACAAGAGTAAAACAATAAGCACTAAGCAATCCAAACAACAGAGCACAGAATATAGTTAATTGTCTAAAGTCAACTCCCCCAAAGAAGGGAATTGCTAAAAAAAATGTTTATTTATTTATTTATTTTTTAAGATTCTTATGTCTTTCAGCTTTGGCTATTTTGTAATAAATATCATACCTTCTCGCATAAACCGACTGGGTAAGAATGAGTTCTCTGAATATGCCTTTGTTCTGGTAGCAGCTGCTGAGTGTTGAGGGACGTACAAGGCACACCTCTAAGTGTTCTGTACAGCATCTTTATTGATGTACAAAATAGCCTGTTCACCATTCAAAAATGTAATCTGCATAGTAAGAGTTTCTCTTATCCCTATTTACAGAGAAGGTTTTTAGTGCAAAAACGTGAAACCTGTGTCCCAGCCCACCCCCTCCTGGCACACGTGCCAATCAGTTCTGTCCCATGCTAGCTGGGGATATTTGGCTATATTTTGGGCCTCCAGCCATTAATGAATTGCATTATTTTCTTCACCTGCAGTTTGCTTAATTTGAAATCCTCTGAGAGAATTTCTTCCGTTAGTTGAACAAGCAAATTCCCATCAATCTTTTCGGTGACAAAGAAGGATATGACGTCTTCGGACAGACCAATGAACCGCAAGGACTTGGACACTTCTTCTATAGACAGTCCCGACAGGTCCGCGGGTGGCTGCCACGGGGAACCATCGCCACAGGACCTGGGGGCCAGCTGGAGGTGAAGCGGAGATGAGAAAGGGTAAGAGACAGCAAAGATGTCCTGCATGCCCTTTTTAACAAAATACTGGTCCTCCGAGAGGTCCGGTGACCCCCGCTCGGGGTCCTCCTCAGCACCATCGATTTTCAGAGGCAAAGGAGATGTTTCAGGGACGGCTTTCTGTTCCACTGGCTTTGGGGCCCTGGGGGGCAAGGCAGGGCAGGAGATACTCTGCTTGGTCGTGCCCGGTGCAAGAGCACTCTCCTCTGTGCTCTCCAGAGAGTAGCTAGCTGACTTGGGACAACCAGAGACGTTGCTACTGAATTCTGCAGTGACTGAGCTGGGGGGGTTGCTGCTCAGGAGCTCACAGCCATCAAAATCAAAAGGTGCTGGGCAGTTTCTCTTTGGTGTGCCTGGTGTCTTTTGTCTGGGATAACTGTAACTCCTGCTTGGGTCCAGCAGGAAGTCACTCCTGGTCTGGCTCTCTGATGTGGCTGAATAATGATTAGGCCACGAGAGCCGGGAGGACAGGGCCTCAGCAGAAGGACTTCCGAACGGGGATTTCAGGTCCACAGAATCAGCTTTCACTCGGTTGCACGGATAGCAGGAGACAGGGACACTTTCAGAAGGACTTGTGTCACTTTTAGTAGAGCTGCTTAAAAAAGCAAACAAACACAGAAAAGGAAATTAGTTTTTTTTTTTTTTTTTTAAAGCCACAACTCAAGCCTTTTGTTCTCCACCGATGTTAGTTACTTCTGAGCAGAAAATACAATTAGGAAAAAGTATATTTCTTATGAAATCAACGAAGTACCTGCTAACCTCATAGCTTTTTTTTTTTTTTAAAGAATCTTTAATGACATATATTGATAATTATAGATATGTACGTAATGATTTAAAATGCTACCATGGAGATAGGAACAAAAATAATTTTTAGTTAAGAAGAAAAGCATTGTTAGTAAATGCTTGGATCTTTATGATGAGAAAAAAATTCCCAAACCATGTTTTGGGCTTTGCACCAACAGGTGTCAAAACTGATTAGTGATATATGCGGTGGGCAAAGGGGAGTGAAAGAGTGGTAATGGGTGTCTTATCCTTGCCAACCTTGTGTGACAATGACAGAACACATCACTACCACCCATGACTCTATTTACACCCAAAAGTCTGACACAGGAAGACATATTTCCAATAATATGCTCTCCTCACCTTGGTTTCTATACTACTGAGTTACATTAGCATAAGAATTTAAGTGTCCAAAGGACAACAACAACAACAAATATGGAAGAGAGTTACTTTAAACTTCAAGGACACATGTGGTGGCACATTTAGCCTGGGGGCCCTATTTTAAGAGGGACAGTGAAACTAGAGTGTGCTGGAAGATGGGTAGACAGAGCCAACCTGCTGTCTCTTTGGGATAAGACTTATAGAGACTTTAAATTTTCATGGGCTGACAGACAGAAGCGTGGCAGACCTATTTTATTTCTCTAGATGTAAGAAACAGTTGAGTTACATGGAAATAGATTTTAACTTGACAGTCTGAAAGACTTTTTTTTTTTTTAAATAAAATGTTGGCATTTGCCAAAAATGGATGGACGGCACTGCCAAGAGAACTGAGCTCACAGCACTTGGAGGATCCAGACAGGAGGGAAGGACCACCCAACAGAAGTGATCAACGAGGCATTTCTGTGTCAACGGGAATTTAGAGCAGAAAGCCAAGGGGACCCTTTCAATTTGAGGTCCTGGTGGAAGGTGCTGTCTGCTTGTGTCAAAGTGGAAAGAACTAGGTGCTGGCGTGTGAGAATGGATGGCATCCTCTACATGCTGTTTCCAAGAGAATCTAGAGGTTTTTACACTGATTTCTCATAGAACCCTGCTATCTTTTCTTCCCAAGACACTGGCTCTTCTGTCCAAGGTGAAAAACAACAAGTGCCACCCCCCTTCATGCTCTTTCAGTAAAATTACTTTAAATGATAAAAACCATTTCCTTCCCCTCTGCCCTGGCTAGAGGATACTCTCCTGGCTGAGGAGAAATCAGGTTGCCGTGAGCCCTTGCAGCCAGACTTACATGTTGTGCAGCCCTGAAGAATAGTAGGACAAGGTGGGACTGGGAGAGCGAGTCTGTGGCCGCGCTGGCTTGACTGTGCGAGGAGGGATGGAGGGACTCGTGGACAAAGGCTTTGTGCTTCGGGGTGGAACAGGTGGGGCGTTCAGGAGCCGGCATTCTTCCCTGACCTGGTGTAAAAAAGAATAGTCCAGGTTAGCAACAGACTGACAAGGACCCCGGGGCCAGCTCCATCCTGTGGGGTCAAGTGGCTACTCTTTAAGCAATAACAGCAGGAGTATAAGCAAGAGAGAGAGAGAGAGACAGAGAGACAGACAGACAGACATACGATGGGAGCAAACAAGAAAGATGGCAAACACAGAGCTGCCAGGGATAGAACTAGACACCTGTCACATACTTGCTGGGAACCGACTGATTTTGAAAGAACCCTGTTTGGCGAAACATCAGCTGCTGCAGAAATATAGCATATCATGTGCAACACAGCAATTATGGTGCCTTTGGTCAAAGACCTAGTGAAATGTGAGGATGTACAGCAGAAGTATTAGAAAATAAGGATAGAAGGTGGTTCCCATATTAGTAGGGGATTAGACTTTCTTCAGGAGATGTGTTTATTCACTGTACAAATAAAACTCACTTTGACCCAGGTTGGGAATGATGGACTTTCTCTAGGATTAAAGCTCCCGAAGCTATGTTGTGTGGGCATGCGTGTATATGTGTTTAGTAGGGGCTGACGAATGGAATGTGTCAAGTGTATATGTCCATGTGAATCACCTGGGGAATCTTGTCAAAATGCAGATTCTGTTCAGGAGGCCCACAGTGGGGACTGAGAGTCTCTGTTTCTAACAAGCTACTAGGTGAAGTGGAGGCTCCGGGACCAGGGAATACACTTTGAGAAACAAGGCTGCAGAGGGTACAATGGAGTAGCACTCCAATTCCAAAAAGTAGAACTTTTTATAAGAGCTAATTCTGACTTGCTTGCTCTCCCTTCAACTTCACGCTGGTGAGGATCTGGGTGACTTGTGACGTTCAGGTCTTTGTTGAGCTGGCTGTCCTATGCAGCTTTCCAGCCCATGCAGGCATTTCCCAATACAGTTCTTGTTAACCTGGTGGGCATTTTGTATGTAGTTCTCTATGTCAGGCAGCAGGGGGCAGTTTCCACCTGGTCCTTCTAGTCAACTACAAAGGTAAAAACAGCCAATTTGGACTCTCAAAAATCCTGTGCTTTGAAATGCCTCTGCCTGTTTTTAGGCCATGTTCCCACCACTTTTCTCACCTTTGCCTTCAACTCCTTTCTGTCCCAGCGGTTGTGGGACAGAAAGACTACAAAACTGCAACAGCAAGCTTTGGTGTTGAGTTTGCTTCCGATGAAATGAAACGGGCTCCCACTATTGACATCACATCATCCACCTCCTACGCCAACTGCACACTGGGCCTCCTACTGGCGTCCCAGGCCTGAATCACTTGCCAAAGAAAACCAGCCTTTAAGGAAAGTCACTTGGTCATGGGCAATCCAGCAAATCTTGATTCTAAAGTGAAATGGAGGCAATTTAAAAAGAAGTCTCATCCACTGTGTTTCTTCCTGGGGCCAGGATCACTGCTCCCACCTGCAGGACCCACAGCCCTCTTACTAGGGACCCCTGCATTGGTAAAGAGGAGTCTTTTTCATATGGAGAAACTCTTTAAGCTAAAGCAAAATATTCGGAGTAGCAGATTTCTTCCCAAACAGCTGCATGCTTCTCCTTTTTAAGCTTTTAAAAAGGTGGCAGGTGAATGGGCGCAGAAAGAAAACCTGGAGGCAACGAGGCTAGTGTCAAGATGAGGGAGGACTGTTCAGCTCGGGCACCCTTTCCCCAAAGGCTTCTTTCCCTTCAAAGCTCAGCTCGCCCTAGAACATGGAAGGCCTGGCTGGGTCACCCCCCTCCCTAGCTTTTGGGGGGCATTGTTCGTCTCCCTTTTGTCTTATTAGTGACCTGTACCGTAGCCAGTTGTGTTTCTTCTCTTTTTCAGGAGTGTCTACCAAATCTAGGATGGACTGGTGTAACATTATAACAGGTGGCCTTGGTTGGGTGGATGTTTGTAAGTAACAGGCAATATGGGAGATGTGAGCAAAGGGCTCTGCTCACTTAAATATTAAAGTAAACAATCACATCTCAATACTGGGGTTGAGTGGAACTGAGGAAAACAGGTCAACGCTTAATTCAATTTAGAATTTTCTAAGTTTTGGAATTAATCATTAAATATGACATTTCATTAGGGACTGCTTACCTGGGATGTCAATTATAATATGCTGAGATGTCAATTATAATATGCAATTTAATTTAAAATAATTGGCTGGCTTAAGTCTTGGCACCCAGAACAGAATCCACTTGTAGTTGAATGTGGTGTAAGGGAAATCCAGTCTTTCTATTTGTGTAATCAGCCCCAGATACCCAAGGTCTGCCACTTCATTCAGAGCCGGGCAGTCCTGAGGGCTTGTCAGGGGCTTTTCATGATGTGGGGGAGGTAGAAAGTAAGTCTGAGAAACAAGGCTGTTTCTCAAACAGAGAAACACCTCCCCCAGGGATGATCCATCACCTCTGGCATAAAGATGCTGCTCAGGATGCCAGGCAGAGATTAACAGATTAATAGGTTCATTTTTTTTCAACACAAAATAACAACAAAAGGCATTTTTATTTTCAAACATATACCACAGAATGCCTTTTCTATTTTTATGTGGAAATTGATATTGATGAGTCATTCAGGCGGGGGCTAGTTTCTGTGACACCCATATTCACTGATAACTTAGGGAACAAAAAGAAGCCCCAGACCTGGGCACATGGCCCACCATTGTAGGCTCCAGGACGTGGCGAACAGAAAGTTATGGCCACTGGGAATGTTTACAGCTGAGACTCTAAACAGAATCTGGGACATGGGCAACCTTTTTTGCAGGGGGTGGGGGACTGGGAACTGAACCCAGTGGTACTTTACCATTGAGCTATATCCCCAGTCCATTTTATTTATTTATTTTGAGATAGAGTTTCTCTAAGTTAATTAGGGGCCTCACTAAGTTGCTGAGTCTGGCCTTGAACTTGTGATCTTCTTGCCTCAGCCTCCCCAGTTGCTGGATTACAGGCATGCACCACCATGTCCAGTCATGGGCAACTTTTGGGGTGGCCACATGACTCCTAAAAGGAGTCTGGGTGCAATTATGAGTTCAAAGTGAAAGGATTAAGCTTACTTGAGACTCACTTTGGAAAAGTGGTAGTTAAAAAAAAAAAAAAAAGACAAATTTAAAGGTATTCATCTCATCCATGACAAGAATTTCAGGTGTCATTGTGTTGAGGCACAAAACCTGTGCTGGACCAGCAGGTGGGAGGGGTGGGCATGGCTAGGTGAGCACAGTTGATGATCCCTCCAGGGGGCTCTGGTATTTTCAACTTTGTGCTGCAGATGTGGCTGCTCTGGTGAAATCATATTTCACAGCATTTTATGGGAAGAATTATATGCTTTGGTGGGATGTATACATTTTGGGGTTCAGAAGTTATACTTCCTTTCTCTTATACCCTTACAACAGTAATCATTCTTTGCTTTTTATTTGATTCAACATGGACGGTTGACATCCAAGAGGAAGGTAGTTATGCTGTAAATGAATTTTATCTGACAATAAAGGACTGGAAAGGTCAATCACCCTATTTCTAGTTTCCTCTCATATTCAATTTCACTTTTAAGGGCTACACTTTTGGCACATTCTTTCTAAAAGCCTCAGCATATGGCTTTCATCATGTTGTTCCCATCTCCAGTGACACCCCCTTCCTCCCATTGCTGGATAAAGGCCAGACTCTTCTGCCTCCCACCCAAGTCCCTCTGCCGTCTGTCTGGCTCCAACCTACCTTTCCTGCTCTCTCTCCTGCTAGTTCCTCTTTAAGAACACACCTTGTGCTATTTTGCCTCTCTCCCTGCTTTAGTGTATTTTGCCCACTCTGACTTAAACACCCATTCCTACCGCCCAGCCCAATGTTACACGCTCTGTCCTGGACCATCTCGCAGCCACTAGGGCTGACCCCCACTTCTGAACACGCTGTCACACTTACTCACCCCACATATCTACATAATTAGCCTGAGGGCTAAAATAATAAGGACTGTCTTTATTGTGGTTCTGAGGACAGCAGAGTTGGGGATGCCACATAGGATGCCTGGCAGAGATTAATGGATTAACAGGTTCATTTTTTTTTTCAACAAAAAATTACCAAAAAAGTCACCTTTATTTTTTATGTGGAAATTGATATTGGCGAGTCATTCAGGTGGGGGTTAGTTTCTGTGACACCCATATTCACTGATAACGTAGGGAACAAAAAGGAGCCCCAGACCCGGGCACATGGCCCACCATCGTCTCCCCTCCATATTAGGATGTAGTTTGGAGTGATTGGCAATGGCAAGGCCTATGTTCTCCAGTTAGGACATGTGGCTTTGATTTGTCACAGCCCCTAGAGTAAATTCATTCCAAGATGAAGATAAAATAGGCTATTTTGTGCCTGGTGGATTAGAGCCTTTCTGTTATTTCAAATGTAGTACTGAAGACTGAACTTTAGTCGGTGACTCATGGAGAGGGAGAGGTATCTGAATTTTCAGGAATAATATCAGTACTAAGTGAGGGGTTGGCATCGTTTTGAGGTGGGTGTTAATCTACTCCCAGTGTAGATTATGGGTGACCTCTGCTTATCTCTAGGCCATTTCTGGCTATGAGCAGTTTGGTGTTCACAGAGAAACTCTGTGGAACCAAAGTCTTACTGTTTAAGACAGAGCCAAACCAGGTTGTGGCACACACCTGTAACCCCAGCTGCTTGAGAGGCTAAGGCAGGAGGATCTCAAGTTTGAGGCCAGCCTGGGTAACTTACGGAAGCCTGTCTCAAATTGGTGCAGCCAATATGGAAAGCAGTATTGAGATTCCTTGGAAAACTTGGAAATAAAACCACCATTTGACCCAGCTATCCCTCTCCTTGGTCTATACCCAAAGGACAGCATGCTACAGGGACACAGCCACATCAATGTTTATAGCAGCACAATTCACAATAGCTAAACTGTGGAACCACCCTAGATGCCCTTCAGTAGATGAATGGATCAAAAAAATGTGGCATATATACACAAAGAGAACAAAATCATGGCATTTGCAGGTAAATAGATGCAGCTGGAGAAGAGAATGCTAAGTGAAGTCAGCCAATCCCCAAAAAACAAATGGCGAATGTTTTCTCTGATATAAGGAGGCTGACTCATAGTGGGGTAGGGAGGGGGAGCGTGGGAAGAATAGACCAACTCTAGATAGGGCAGAAGGGTGGGAGGGGAAGGGAGGGAGGGGGCAGGGGGTTAGCAATGATGGTGGAATGTGATGGACATCATCATCCAAAGTACATGTATGAAGACATGAATTGGTGTCAACATACTTTATATACAACCAGAGATATGAAAAAATGGTGTTCTATATGTGTAGTGAGAATTGTGATGCATTCCGCTGTCATGTATTTAAAAAATAAAAGCAATATTAAAAAAAGGCAGTGGGGGATGGGGGGTGGGGAGGCTGGTGATATAGCTCAGAGGTAGACTGTTTCTGGGTTCAATCACCAGTACCACATGGACAGAACCAATAAGCACAACGAAGATCGAGTGGCAGCATGGAAGGCTGACTCCTGTCACATTCAGAGCCTTGTTTTGTGAGCAGTTTCCTAGACTAAAGCTTTTCTCTGAAGCTGCATAATTCTCTGATCCTTGCTCCTTCACAGAAGTCATTTCCCTTTCTCAAATGTCAATGACTTAATTCTTATCAAATGACACCGCTACCCTGGGCATGATAACACTGTCTCTGGTATGCACTAGCAAGACTGCTAACCTAGGGTTAATAAACCTAATTCATAAAAAGGGAGAAATGGTGAGTTCTGTTCTAGAGTCTACAGAGCACATTGCTAGGGAGGCGTATTCGAGAGACTGCCACTGAACACACTGAAATAATCTAATAGCGGGGGCTTAAATAAACTGTCCAAGGGGGAAGAGAGTGGGGGACCACAGGCACCACCTGCTTTCACTGTCCCCAAGAGTCTGCAGGACACAGCTGTCACTCCGCCCTTCCCTGTGTATTTATATTAACTTCATTTTCCTGCTTATTTGTTCAAATGCATGTTGAACGCCTGTCATATGCTCGGGGAGCTTGTGTTGAGTATACAAAAATGAGCAACTTGCGGAATTAGCTGTGACGATGGGAGACAAATACAATTAAGATACAAATTGTTAAGGGTAATAACAAAAGTATGTGCAAGGGCTCATGGGAACACCAGGAATTTACTCAAGGTAGCAGAGAATAAATTCATAGGAAATTTTACTGAGAAAGTCTTGAGGAAGAAAGAAGAACCAGCATGATGCTCTGGCCTGGGAGCTTTGATGAGAAGGCAGACACTGGTGCCATTTATCAGACAGAAACTCAGAAGGGAAAACAGGGCTTGGGAGAAATCGAGAAGTTCAGTTTGGAGATACTGCTTTAGTTTTATTTTGTTCTGGTAGATAGACTCTAAAGTCATGGTGCCATTGAGATCCAGACAAGAGGCAAAGAAGGGTGAACCCCAGTGGAGGGGCAGAAGATGAGGAAAGACAAGGGACAGCATCTTACTGCTCACAGAGCATAACCATGACTGAAGGAAGCCACAGGCAGGGGAATGCAGAGCACAAGTGAGTAAAGATGGAGACAGGGCAGGAAGCCATGGGAAGCACTGCAGAGGTTCACCACAGTGGAAGTCAGCAGGTCACTGGAAAGCTCAGCAAATGAGGCTTGAATTATGTGAGGTAGCTAGAAAGCAGATCCCAATGAGTCGAAGCTAGACCAGGAGGTGAGAGTGGAGTGTCAATCAGTGAGGCTGTCTACTCTTTTCTGGAGCTGGTTAGAAAGGAAGGGGTGCAACAATTGTTAAAAAGGGATACTGGATGGAAGGAAGCATGCTTATTAAATTGTTTTCTTGGAAGAAACTTGAAAAATTGTGACTGGGTATGTATATGCATGCACATAACCTAGAGGTTAAGTTACATGCATCCCGAGCTCAACTTTTATTTGAGGACAGAGAGGAGAACACACAGTTCCCACTGCTCTCTGCCTTTGCTGTGCCATCACTGGCCACATAAAGCTAGAAAAATAACTAGTGATAGCTTACCAGAGAACTACTGAAGGAAGAATGAAATGTACCCAATAGAACCAACAGCTAGAAAGCTTCAGGTTTCTAAGCAAAGACGGTCAGCAAGAAGTCAAACCCAATTCCAATCTCTGTTCAAAATCTAAAACATCATGGAAGGGGACTACTTTGTTAACTTCTAGAAGACTGTCCAGAAAGTTTAACTCGATTTCATGCCTGCTGGAATAGGCATTTGCCCTTCCTTTCCTCTCTCCACTCCCTGTGGTTTGGTTTAGTTGGGAAGGTCCTGAGCATATATTAAAGGGTCAATAATTTGTGAAAACTGAAAACAAGGTCTTTACTCTAAATATCCACATTAAAAACAACACATGAGAATTTCTCTTTCTCTTTTTTTGTGGTGCTGGGGATCAGACTGAGGGTCTCACACATGCTAGGCAGTAGATGTTTCACACTGAGCTAGCTCCCAGCCCAAGAATTTCTTAATCAACAAAACAAATTATTGCATGATTGGAAAAGAAAATATACATGTTTTCAGGACAAAATTGTATACACTACATTACACAATATGTAATTGCAGTATTTTATAAATATTACCTATAAACTAATTTCTTTCTTCTGTTACCTATCTTTGTCTGATACTTCTATGAAATAAAAGACACACCAAAGTGTTTATGAAACAGTTCAGTGTGAGAATGGGGCTTGCAGGTATCTATTTTTTGGGAAAAAAATCAATTTTAGAGCAGTTCTTGCTCAACTCCATAGAAGACAATGGATCTGGAGACCCCTGCTTCACACACTTCCTTACAGTTCACAGTGGAAGATCCAAAGCACACACCTGGTGTGGATGGTGGTGGTGGTTGGGGGAATGTATCCTGTTTCAAAGATCATGCTGCTTGGAACTGTGAGATATCACTAAAGAGACTTTGGAATACTCAGGTGGGGGAATGGATCATTTTGTTTCCATATTGATGATTCAGAAAAAACTGGATTCACCTAAAACTGGATTCACCTTTATCATGGATTTTCTTCTCTAAAAAGCCACATTCAGGATGCAGTCAATTCAAAGAAAGGAGTTTTGTAATCATCCTTTCTTGAACTTTGTAACTTTGCCTTCACTGCATGCTCCCTGCCCTGTGTTTCACATTTCTTCCCATCCTCCCTCTCTCCCAGATAACAAAATCATTACAGCCTTAAGAAATCTTATTTATAAAGAGGCTTTTATGCAGAGTTCACAACCCTGTCATAGAGCTATCAGTGGGTATTTTCAGCCAAACAAATGAAATGAACCTCCATTTAATTCATTAGGCAAGGTCAAGTGCGATTTACAGTCAAAATCCTGATTGTCAGATGAATATGTTTCTTTTTTCAGTTTTATACATTGATAATAAGGACCTAAGAGACCTTTTTCAGAAAAGCCCTCCAATCCTCCAATATCCAAGCCTCAGGCAAGGGAGACTGGGGGAGGAGCCTCTTAGTCTATGGCAAGAAGGGCAAGTGTTCTGAAAAAAAAAAAAAAAAAAAAAAGCTCCCGATTAAAATCCAGGGTGCTTCCATGGACTCTGGATAAAGTACACACCTTTGGGGAAAGACTTTCCCTGAGTAAAGAGTATAATGAAAGTTTAAGACATGACAGACAACTTAAATAGTATTGTATCCTAAAAGCGGAAATCTGAAATGAGACTTATCCAACAGAATATTACAATTATCTTTATTAACATTTGAGTCATTGAGATTTTCCATGGACACCCAAGAAAACAAAATGCTTGGCCAAGAAGGTTTCATTTAAAAGCAACCTACATGAAACGGAAGGCAATTAATTTCGAAGTTACCAAAACACAATAATAATTGAGGCCTTACTTCAATTAACAAAGGGAACACAGGTAGGGCTTGCTTACAGAGTACTCTTCAAAAGTTGTAATTAAAATTAATTAAATGTCAAAAGCCCTACGAGACCTCATTCATTAGTGGAATCTTGAGTGAATGTTTTTGTAGAGCAGTTATTTTGAGAAGTAAATAATTGCTTTTGTACCTTTTTTTTTTTTTTTTTCTCCCCTTTGCAGTGCTGGGGAATTGAACCCAGGGCCTCTTGCACGCTAAGCAAGTGCTCTACCACTAAGCCACACGCCAGGCCCCACCATTTCCACATTAATCTTTTCAGTATCTAAACTTGAATATTAATACACCAGATTTATTTAAGAGAACCTGTCTGTTAGTGCCTTTTTAAAATATTGATATTTGAAAGAGCCCAAAGACAAAGTAAAAATAAAAATTCGGAATACAATCAGCCTTCATGGTTGCTTCCCTCAGCTTATAAACAAACTTTTCATAGAGCTTTTTTAGCTCGGGTAGTCACATGAGGCCCAAATACTATGTGACGGACTTCTCCAGGGTTACCCATGCCCAAGGAATGAAGTTACCCTGCAACTTCTCAGCTTTAAACATGGCTATCATACAGCTTTGCCTGGGGATAGTTTCTTGACACTTGTTTGAAGCCTTCAGGCACCCTATAGCTCTTCAAATCCTCTAACTCCCCAGCTGAATATAGGATTATACGGTCATGGGATCCACAGGATGTTAAACAGTTCTGTAGCTCTTTTTTTTGGGTTTGTGATGATTACAAAATTTATGATGTCATCACAGCCAGGTAACAGTGACATAACCTTAGGCTATCAAATAGAGTTTAGAAGTCAGATGAAAAGGTTCTCTTTTGAAAATCAACTATGTTTTTGTAGTACCTATCAAATATGAAGCTACCACAATTTGGGGGGGATGTGAGGACTAGAGGACCCTGTCCGAGTGTCAAGGACGCCTCTGCTGATCCACTAGTAGGTGGATATGCTCATCCCTAAGAGGCTTCTGGCTCTTGTGAGGGCCTTATGAATCTGAAAAGGGGGACCTCCTCTCTCCATCCCTTAGTCAAGGAAGGATAGAGGGCCTCTAAAAAATCACTTTCCATCAGGCCCTACGCTGGAATCCATCCTATATTAAATTATTGCTACTCTTTATTTAATGCTTACCAAGTGCCAGGGAAAAGTGCCAAGACTTTGTATAATACAATAATGCAGTGAAGAAGTTATTATCCCCACAGGAACTGACTCAGGGAGGCTAAATATTTTGCCCCAGGTATAAAACTGCTAAGAGGTAGAGTGAGAATTCTAATCCACATGTCGCTCTCAGACTCAACTACCTGCATGTAATGCTTTATCTCCTAATATGATGGACTATTTCTCTCCTTCATTCCACTAAGATGGGAAAGGAAGACTCCCAGGAGACATGGTAACTCCTTCCATTTTTCCGTCAGTTGTTCAGCCTGTGGGGCAGACTCAGGACCTCTAACTTATGTTAAATCAGTGTTTTCCAGTACCTTCTGGATTAGGCCTTTTCAATCTGGTATCATATTCATTATATTCATCCTTTGAGTCTTATTTTTCTCAAACTCCAATAACACAATGTGCTTCATCAAGGGAACTTTATTTATGATGGACTTCCAGCCTCCTAATAAGGAATATATGCTACCAATTTATCTCAGAGCTCAGTACCTCTGCCCTGTGTCTCATACACCATAGGGCATCACTGTCATCGATCACAAAGGTTAACAAACTCATCAATATTGCAGTATAACTTGGTTGACACGAGTGGTTTGCAGCCTAGAGCCCCTTTTATAAATTTCCTTTCACCAGCCTCAGGTATCACTGTAATGGCAAAAACCAACCACAGGTGAATATAATTATTCCTGTTACCAGAGATGGAGGACACTAATCACTGGCATTTGGGGTCCCTGGTGGAATACTGCTGCCCAAATGCCTTTAGAAGAACTGCTACCTACAGTTTTGATAACCATTTTCAATTCACTGCATAGACCACAGCACTCTGGCAGTCATTTTATTTTTAGAATTTCATGCAGTTTCATGTAGTATAAAGTGTTCCTATCACTGCTCTCCAAAATGGCATTTTCTAAAGAGAGAGGGGAAAGAAAGATTCTGAAGACTGTCACTTATAGAGTATATCTGGATAAATGTTTTAGACATATCAGTCAATACCTAGAAATTAAAATGATGAATAAAGGCCCACAATGTTTTGAAATGGAGGCTGTATTTAGAATAAATACATGGATCAATAAGGATAATCCACTTAAGGGGGATTGTCAGGTATTCCAGCCTGGGGGCTCCTTGCAAAGTTTTGAAGAGGCCATGCCAACACTTAGTGAGCTGGGCATGCTCCCTCACCCTGCCATCTGCCCCAGCAGGTCTGGGGATACAAGTGGCTGTGTCCCTTCTACCCTGGAACCAGAAACTGTTTATTTTCCCCTAGGACATTCCTGTTAAGACGGAAATAGCTTCTCATACTACAGAGAGGTGAGTGGCAGAGCTTTCTCTAAAAAAAAAAAAAAAATCTATATTAAACAACGTTTACAAGCACACAAGAGACGGACTAGCGTGTAATCCCAAAGAGCCACAGATACAAGGTGGTGAACCAAATACACTAACAGGTCTCAAACAATTCCTCTGCCACTAAGGGTGCTCTGGCTCTGCAGCCTAGCTTCCCTGTTTAAGATGTGAGTGAGAAGGCGTTCTGGAGAACCACCCAGACCCGCCAGGGCTGCAGCACGCTGCTCTGTGGGAAACGGCAAGCATGATCGAGATTCATTCTCACTTTCACAGGAAGAAACAAAACCCATCAAAATCTGCTGGGGAGGGAGCATAAACATGTCACAACTTAGGATGCTGGAGCGGAAAGTGAAGAGTTGAGGAGCTGGGAGACAGGAGCCGACTCCTCTGCACAGCCAGGAGCCTCCAGACTGTACTCATGTGGCTGGGTTGAGGAGGCGGTTCATTCACCAGTCGCCAGCTTATGCAGACTTACAATGAAAGAAAGATACCTCTTCTCTGACTCTTCATTGCACCAGCACCTTCTCTTCCTAAGGACCCGGGTGGGAGTTGTCCTCTTCCCAGGTGATGTCCCCCAGTCTCACTTGAAAGCTCACCACTACCTTTACTTATTGGGTGGGATGGCTGTTAGACACAGGCCTGTCTCTTCTAGGACTCACTGCATTCTAACTATCCGAGGCAGATTCTTTATTTAATTCTGTGGGAGCACTTGAATTTATGCCCCATTAAAGTTCTCTTTTGAAAATTACAAGCCGAAGCCACATCTAACAATTATGACGTTCTCTGGATCCCACACACATCCTAAAAATGGAAAATTCATTTCATGGTCACAGAACCAATAAAAAATATGACTTAATTTAAAATGCTTCATTTTTTTTCTTTAAAAATAAATTAAATGATTTCAGGTGTTTATAAAAAAATTTATGTTTATAGTGTTTTATAAACACTGGACATACTCTGAAAAGATTCTCTTACATCATAAGAAATTACAGTTTAGGTTGGGGACTAAAATCTTTTCTTTTCCTATGAAATCTGCATCAGTTTCAAATTTAATTCTAGTTGTTTTTCTTTTAGCACCAAGGTCAAGATTGGACTTCTTAATATTTATGTTCTTATTCCTCTTTCACCAGCCACTGAAAAAACAAGTGAAGCTAATTTCCTACCTCTAGACTTGACTACGTAAGTGATCCTGGGTGGGACCACCTTGGATGAGGACATCAGTCAGTCAACAAATATGAGGCCCACAACGTGCCAGGGAGGACCAAGATTCAGGAGGAAAAGCTCACACTGTCATGTTCCTAATAAAGATCAAAGTCTCAACCTTCACATAACATCAACTACATAAGCTGGATTTCCATGCCATTAAAGGTATGACAGTGCCTTCTAAGAGGGGGTCCCTTTACTTTTTACTTATCTTTTGGAGTCGCCATTAGGGGACCTCTGACATGAGTACAAGGATTGAGGACCTTAGTTCTAAAAAGAGTTCCCCAAACATTCCATGACCTCTAATGAATACAGGGATCTCTGTGCTTGTGCCTTAGGGTCCCTGGGAGATCCCAGAAGGAGCATGGGAAAGTCCAGACCTGCAGTTTTCTGGGAGCCAGAGGTGGATTCTCTCATGAAAACTTTGGAGAAGCGAAGGCTCTGTATGGACAGAGAGGCAGGGCATTTGGCATGAACCACTGCCCAATATTCAGGGTTTTCTATGTCCTGGCTCCAGCCTGTCAGTCACTGCTGCCCTTCATGCACCCTATCCAAACTTATTCAGCTCCATCTAATCTATCCAACCCTGTCCATACTTATCCAACCCTACCCAACCTTATCCAACCCTTCCCAACCTATCTAACTCTATCCAACCTTATCCAACCCTATCCAAACTTACCCACCCTATCCAACCCTACCCAACCTTATCTAACCCTATTGGACCTAGCCAACACTATTCAACAGAACTTGGTTCCCTCATGGGCTTAAGCATCCCAGTTCCCAAACCCTTGCTCATTCTTTAATCGAAATGTTCTTCTTTCTCATCTCTCTGCTCTTTCAATCTATGTATATGCTCTAAACTTACTAAAATATCAGAATCCCCATGAAGGCTTCTTTATTTCATTTTCAACTACAAGTTTCTCTCTGTCCTCTGAATCCCGCCCGCCCCCCCACATTATGTCCCTCTCTTTAAAAATTGTTTGTCTTTTAACCTGTATAACAGTCTTCTCTTTTTGTCTGTTACCTTCTCCATAAAATTAAAAGATCCTAGGGGCTCAGAGTCTAGGTTTTACTAGACTAGGTATTCCTAGCATCTAATTGAGTAATTCCATGGTTTGGAAACTGGGTTCTGCACAGCCTAGGGGGCCAGAGAGCTGTCCGAAGACATCTGATGGGGGAAGAGAGTGGGTGGGGACACAAAAAAGACTGCCTTTTCTCAATCTGTGCTTTTGTCAAGTGGGTTTTAAATTTAATTTTTATAATATATTGGGGTTTATGTAAGATTTTTTTTAAAAAAAGATTTTTCCAGAGCTAGAATTAAAGGAAACCACTGTAATAGATATTGTCAAATACATGAACAGAATTATACCTAGTGCCTCTAGTACTTCTCCCTTCAGATAAAATGAAATTCTGTGATCAAAAAATGAGTAGTGGAGGTTCACAGTGGCTGTCAGTCAAAAACATGATCAAAACAGCAGAAGACTCTTTTTCCTGTTTGTACTGAACCCCCTCTTTTGTGGATGTTGAGAATTGAACCTGGGGTTCTCATGCCTGCCTGATAAGCATGCATTCCACCACTGAGCTACACCTCCAGTCCCACCAAGCTCTGAGTTATGCTTAAGGTGTTTAGAATCACCTGGTTCCAGTGTGCACACCCGGTGCATTGATCTCAATGCAGTTTCAGAGATACAGAAGAGTCATGAGGAATGCCAACGCCTCCTGGTTCCCCTTTGCCTCCAATCGATGTTCTCCTCTTTCAATCTTTCCTGCACTAAAATGGCAAGTATCTACTCTGTTGCTATGGTTAAGAATCTGTTATGGTTTAGATGTGGTGTCCCCCCAAAACTCATGTGTGAGACAATGCAAGTACTGGGTTATATCCTTAACCTAAAAAGTGAATTAATCCCTAATGGGATTAACTACGTGGTAACTGCAGGCAGGTGGGGTGTGGCTGGTTCCGTGGGGGGGGCGTGGCTATGGGGTATATATTTCGTATCTGGAGAGTGGGGTCTCTCTCTTTCTCTCTCTGCTTTCTTATCATCATGTAAGCTGGTTCCCTCTGCCACACTCTCCCACCATGATGTTCTGCCTCACCTTGAGCCACGAGGAATGGAGTCAGCCTTCTATGGACTAAGACCTCTGAAACCATGAGCCCCTCAAATAAACTTTTCCTCCTCTACAATTGTGCTGGTCGGGTCTTTTAGTCACAGCAGAGAAAAAGCTGACTAAAATAGAAGCTAGGGGTTTGCTGCTCTCCTTCATTCCCACAGCTGCTTCATCAGTGAACACTGCTGGCCTACCTCTGAGCCATATTCCAACGCAGCTCATCTCTCCCTGCCACCCACTGTACCAGCTGCTCTGGGCCAGGCATCATCACCTCATACCTCTGTCACTTTAACTGTCTCTTCCCTGGTCTCCTAGCTTTTATTCTCTCCTCCCCATAATCTGTTTTCTAGACAGCATCGGAAGTTTTAAATGTTTCCTTCTTTTGTGGGGGTCGCGTGGGGTGGGATGGGTACTGGGGATTAAACTCAGAGGCACTTGGCCATTAAGCCACATCCCCAGCCCTATTTTGTATTTTATTTAGAGACAGGGTCTCACTGAGTTGCTTAGCACCTTGTTTTCGCTTAAGGCTGGCTTTGAACTTGTGATCCTCCTGCCTCAGCCTCCCATGAAAAACTTGTGGAGAATTTTTCATCCAACACAGAGTACAACTTTAACTAGTGAGATGATCTAGCTAACAACTATATTTCATGGCCACGTCAAACAAATTTGTTCATTCGGATCACCTTCCGTTGGGAAGTTTTCCTTTTTTAAAGAAAATGAATGAGTAGATGACCATGCAGAGAGACACGGAGAGCAGCACACCACTCACAAACAGAAACAACTTACGGCTTCAGACTTGGGAGGCACTGGAGGTGGAGGTAGGGCAATTTCTGAAGACTTCATTGTGGCTCCCAGAGTCTCAGGGACAGGAAGAGGAGAAGTTGCGCATTTGGACCGGGCAGATCCTCTCGACGGGTCACATCTGCTCTTCTCACTCAGAGAGCGAGTGAGAGGCTGACGGACGGGCTTGCCTTCCTCCAGCCACAGCTCTTCATAAGGAAGTTCTGACTTCCCTGGGACACCTGCTGATTCTTCGCTAGCTTCTGGGAAAAGGTAGTCACTCCCACTGTCACCAGAGTCCTGATAGGGCAGGATGTCATGAGGAAAGGGGGCCCAGTCTCCCCCCAGGTCCCTGCAGCCGTGAAGGTTCACTTCACTGTTGCCATGGAGATTGTTGCCATACACACAGACTGAGAGCCGGTGGAAGGACTGGGTGAGCTCATCCCGGGCATAGCTGAGGGAATTGGGCACGTGGTTGTGGCCAGAGCACCGGCCCTTCTTGGGGCTCTTGCAGTCCTCATTCCAGTCAGTCTTCACATCACGGACAGCCCGTGAATACTCATCAATGTCAAACTGCTCTTGGCAGATACCCAGCCAGTGATGGACCAGGGTTTCAGGCCATACCTCTCCCTTTACCAGGTGTTCTGGGAGGCTGAACTTGGGGACGGTCAAGTGCAAAGGGAAGTGCATGGGGAGGATCTTGTTGTTCCGCAGCACGCAGCAAACCACCACCGTCTTGGTCTGGATGTTCACAAACTTGTAGCGGTGCCCCTCCCGGATGAAGTGAAGGTCGTATGGGTTTCTGGGTGGAGGACTTGGAACAGTCACATTCACAGGAAGCCTGGTTTTCTCCACGATGTTGCGGATGGTGTGTTCCCCTTCCTGCATCTGAAGCTCCAGGGGGCTTCGGGTACTGAATCTGCCCTTGCACTGGAATGGAAGGCTGATGCTTTCATTGGTCCTGTGATTCATGCAGATGAGGCATGGCATTTTGCCTTTTCCCAGTTTGCTGATGGAATTGAGCTTCCCAATCTTTTTGAAGATTGTGTTAAGTCGTGACTTTTCCTTGAAAGTCTTTGCATAAAGGATTTCTGCCTGACCCATTAGAGTGAGTTCATCCCCAGTACACAGGGTGATGTTGTAAACTTCAGTGTCCTCATTGCACTCTCCTGAAGCCACCTATGACAAATAAAATTTCAGGTTGGTTTTCTTTAGTATATTCACACAAATAAGTAAAGAAACTTCTATCATGATACAAACACACACACACACACACACACACACACACAAATATTGTGCTTTAATACTAAATTTGAACAATTTCCTTTATAATGTTTTGTAATTTCATTTTTGGATGGCCAATATTTAGATGATTAACAAGTACCACTTTTCACCAAGATAATATTGGTTTATATTTTTAAAAATACCCCTTTTCTGTTCATCATCACTAGCAATTAGAGAAATGCAAATCAAAACCACTTTTATGATTTCATCTCATTTCAGTCAGAATGGCAGCTATTATGCATATAAACAACAATAAGTGTTGGCGAGGATGTGGGGGAAATGGTACACTCATACCCTGCTGCTGGGAGTGCAAATTGGTGTAGCCAATATGGAAAGCAGCATGGAGATTTCTTGGAAAATTGGGAATGGAACCACCATTTAACCCAGCTATCCCTTTCCTCAGTCTATACCCAAAGGACTTAAAAACAGCATACTACAGGGACACAGCCACATCAATGTTTATAGCAGCACAATTCACAATAGATAAACTGTGGAACCAACCTAGATGGCCTTCAATAGATGAATGGATTTTAAAAAAGTTGTGGTTATATACAAAATGGAATATTACTCAGCAATAAAAGAGAAAATATCATGGCATTTGCAGGTAAATGGATGAAGTTAGAGAAGATAATGCTAAGTGAAGATAGTAAATCCCAAAAAAACAAATGCCGAATGTTTTCTCTGATATAAGGAGGCTGATTCATAGTGGGATAGGGAGCAGGAGCATAGGAGGAATAGATGAACTCTAGATAGGGCAGAGGGGTTGGAGGGGAAGGGGGGGCATGGGGTCATTAATGATGGTGGAATGTGATGATCATTGTTATCTAAAGTAAGGGTATGAAGACACAAATTGATGTGAATATACTGTGTATGTAACCAGAAATAAGAAAAATTGTGCTCTATATGTGTAATAAGAATTGTAATGCATTCTGCTGTCATATATAAATAAAAAAAGAAAAAAAATATCCCTTTTCTCCTTACACATGCAGAGTAGTAGACACATATGCAAAATTATTATGGAACATTATCTGTCTTTTTTAGTTGTAAATAATTCCTTCATGAACACCACTGCAGAAATATTTTTAAATTATTTAACAATTTACTATTGTTTTACTTTTAAAAATTTTCTAACTTTTTAAAAATTTGGAATTGAGACAAAGGATTAAAAAACTTCTTCTTCTTTTTCTTTTTTTTAAAAATGTGTGGCTCTGGGGATAGAACCCAGGGTCTCATTTATGTTAGTTAGGCAAGCACTCCACCACTGAGCTACAATCCAAGCCCATAAAAAATGTTTTATTTCTCCATTAAAATTTTTTTAAAGAGAGAGAGAATTTTTAATATTTATTTTTCAGTTTTCAGTGGACACAACATCTTTATTTTATTTTTATGTGGTGCTGAGGATCGAACCCAGCACCCTGCGCATGCCAGGCGAGCGCATTACTGCTTAAGCCACATCCCCAGCCCTCCATTAAAAATCTTTTAATACTTTATTTCCTAGTTATAGCTGGACACAACACTGTTATGTATGTATGTATGTATGTATGTATGTATGTATGTGTGGTGCTGAGGATTGAACCCAGGGCCTCTCGTGCTAGGTGAGCACTCTACTGCTGAGCCACAACTCCAGCCCCCATTAAAATTTTTAAATTATTTAAACTATTCATGTTCAGTGGAAAAGTTAGAAATACAAATACAAAAATTAAAAATTCTATACTATCTTGCATATAATCTATCAAAATTTTTATATAAATAAAGAAATGGTATCTACTATTTCAGAGATAAATACATATACACATAATTTTATTACCTGAGTTTCTAACTACAATCTGTCCATTTTCCATGTGTATATACTTCATTGATTATAGCAGTGATAATATGTGTGTGTAATTCATATATAATGTATTCATATATGAATGTATATATATGTATTATATAAGAATGTGCCTTAATTTATTTTGACCAGTTTCTTATTATTGGACAGATGGGGTTTTTCCAATATTTAGCAATTATAAACAGTATAGTAATGAACTTTTTGACAATCCAGTTATTTCCAAAGGATAAGGTACCATAAGTAAAAATGCACGGACAAAAGCTAAGTATATAAAGGAAAGGTATAACATATATTGTCTATTGCATTTCAATGTTATATTTATTTATACTTTTATCAGTTGATGAAAGTACCTATCTCCCCAAATTCGAGTAAGTTTATTTCATATTGACTAATTTGAAAAGTCTGCAATTTGAATTTTTTATCTTCCCATAGCAAAGAATTATTCAGTTCAAAACTTAAACAGTTGAGAGTTGAGAAGTTGAGAAATGCTTATATAATTACCAATATTTTCTCCTAGTACTTTGATGGTTTCATTTGTTAACTATTAAATTTATTTAACTGAATTTTCTTTGGTGGACTGTTTAAAGTAGGGATTTAACTTTATTTATAAACAGTTTGAAGGCTGGTATATTTCCTAAGTAACCATCCCTTTCATCACTGATTTGAAGTGTCACTTTTTAATCTATGCTAAATTCATTAAACACATACACTTTATGTTTATATACACTTGCATCTATTTTGAGGTCATTTATCCTAGTGATCTATTTTTCCATCATAATTATATTGCTTCAAATTCTATGCTTTTATCATAAATGTCTACATTTGAGAACAAAAGCCCTCACTTGTAATTTTTTCTGACTAAAATATTTTTGGAATAGCCAGAAACAAAAGAAGCAAAGTCAAAAGTTAAATGACAGACTGACAAAAAACATCTGCAAAATATAGCACAAAGAGCAAGTATCCCCAATGTATAAGAACCTTTTTAAATATGAGGACCAAAAATGCTGTAGAAAAGCCAGCAAAAGAAATGTAAAGCCAATTCACTAAAGAGGCACACCAGCTTTCATATCTATGAAAAGATGTTCGACTTTTCTCATAATAGGAGAAATGTCAATTAGAATCACACTGAGATACCATTTCTCATCTACCACACTGATGAGGCTGTGGGGTAACTCCAGTACTCCTGGCCATAGTTAGTGGGAATGCAACATGATACCACCCCTGTGGTAGGGAATTTGGCAATACTCAACCTAAATATGCATACATTTAACCCTCCACCAAGCAACCCTACTTCTTGTGATTTATCTTCATGATAATCTTCCACCAATATGAAAATATACATGTACAGGGTTATTCACTACAGCATTATTTATATTTGCAAAATACAGGAACTGATCCAAATACCCAAATACAGGAAACTGACTGAGTAAACTATAATATATACATATAATGGTCCCATGTGAAAAAGAATGAGAATAATGAGTGCAATGAATTGATATGAAATGACTTAAAGAATATATGGTTAAGTGAAAAACAGCAAAAAGCAAAAAAGTCTATACAGTGGCTTTCTTAAGAAAAAAGTGAAAATTAGTGTATGTATTTTGTCTGTTTTTATAAAAAAGAAAAAAAGAAGAAAAAGAAATATCGCAAAAAACAATAAAAATGGTTACTTATAGGAGGTAGGGGAAGAAAGAACCACATTGATGGTCTACATATATATTAAAAAATTACCAAGCTGGGTGTGGTGGGACATGCCTTTAATCCCAGCGGCTCGGGAAGCTGAGACAGAAGGATGGTGAGTTCAAAGCCAGCCTCAGCAAAAGTGAGATACTAAGCAACTCAGTGAGATCCTGCCTCTAAATAAAATACAAAAATAGGGCTGGGGATGTGGCTCAGTGGTTGAGCGCCCTTGAGTTCAATCCCTGGTACCCTCATGCCAAAAAAATTTTACTATGTTCAAAAACAAACAAACTTAACTCTGAATGCAAATGGAAACAGATGACTCAAACTGTATTTTAAATTAGTAAAATAACCACTTTGGGAGCAGAAGTGGAGGAACAATCCAGTAACTTTGGAATCCTTGTTCTCTGACCACATATTGCCCATGCCGGAAGACTACCTTTGGCTACATAACGCTGGTAGGGGAAAAAGACCAATAAATATGATGTTTGTTAGTAAACCTGTTTTTCACAGGGACGTGGTAGAGTGTGAGTCAACTGGATGTGTAACACAGGAATGAAGGAATGAATCAATGTGTTGACGTGTTGAAAGTTAACAGTTTTCACTGTGGAAGAAGAAACAGAAATGTGAAATGGGACAAGGCAGGAAAGGCAAGATAGAACTCTGTGGGGGTATCAATATTAACTTGCCATTTTCAGAAACTGTACACACTGGAACATACACACATAACATCTTTGTCTTTCTAAGCTACTAGAAGCTATGGCTCTTAGTATCCCCAATTCACTGCCCAAACCACTCCCCATCAAAAGGAACTGGGGCTCCTTGAAGAAATGACTGATTCCAGCAGTCGGGCAGGAGAGACATAAGATGAGCTTGGAACATTTTGTTGTGCCAGAAAGTAAAGTGCTTATAAGTAATGTGTCAAGAGAACACAGGAGCCAGCCCAAATCGGCTCCCACTGGCAAAATCTGGGACAAACTGGGGATCACAATAAACATACCATAATGAATTATAATCTACTGAATAAAATAGAAATGTCTAAGTCTCTACTGAACATCAAAAGATTAATAAATGAAAAAATGGTAGAAAGGAGGAGGGGTGGTAGAATTAGAAAATTTTGATGATGTAACTGTCATAGTAAAGGCTGTTTTTTTTTGTACAAAAATTTTTATACTATTCTTGCAATAATTCTTTGAGATTAAATTATTTAAAAATGAACATCAAGAGATGCTCAATTTTATAGATGCTTGATTAAGATGCAAGTGATATGCATGGCTTTAAAGAATCTCCCAGAATATTTATTCACTGCAAGGAGGAAAAAGTCAATAATATAGAAAAGAAATTAGACAACTCCTTGGTAGGGTGATCAAATTTAACACCATTCAAGAGACGTATACCAACAACCCGAGATGCTCACAACCTCATGGAACATTCCAGCCAAGACTGTATTATGAAATCCTATCATAAGAAAATATTAGACAAAATGAGAAATATTCTAATAAAACACCTCGTATGTATTCTTAACAAAATGTGAATGCCATGAAAGACAAAGGCTGAAGAACTGTTTCAGACTAAAGTGAAATAAAGAGAAAGGAAAAGTCAATGGAATAAAGTATACTATTGGGACAACTGAGAAACTTTGCTGAATGCACTGTGTTCATCTAATAAAATGCCCTTATTCTTAGGTGAAACGCACTTAATACATCAAGGGGTAAAGGGCACAATGTATTAAATTCATTGTCAAATGATTCAGAAAAAGATCCATAAGTATAATACCTATGTACATATATGCACGTGTGTGTGTGTGTAGGTAGAAAATCTAGACCATGATAAAAATCAATGTGGCCAAGTGATCAGGGAATTTTCATACTATTCTTGCAATAATTCTTTAAGATTAAATTATTTAAAAATGAAAAAGGGGAAAGCAAAAAAAAAAAAAAAAAAAAGGGAGACATCATGAAAGTTTTAGGTATTTCACCGGCTTATTTTCCCATATGATCTTTAAAATCATTTGTCTGTGGTTTAAGTTGATAATTTTCTTTGAAATGTATTAAATCACATGGTGTTTTGACAAGAAGCGACATCATTAGAATGGTATTTCCAAAAAGGCACATAATTCTCATAATTTATTTAGATTTTTATTTCCCTAATTAGTACTCATTACCAACCCAATTCACAGTGACTGAATGTTACTGCTATTCTGTATGTCCAGTATCTTACTCAATAGTTTTTTTTTTCCTTTCCAGTTGATTCTCTTGAGAATTTACCTCCAACTTTTCAATTTTCATTCCTTCTCTTCCACAACCGAGTGGTGGTGGTAAGAGTATTTTTATGTTGTTTTCAGACTTTAATGTGAATACAGTCAGCATCTTTATATAAAACTATAAGAAGTATGTTGGTTGGAGATGTTATCATATTAGTAAGTATCTTAACAATTCTCATTTTCTAAAAATTTCTACAAAAATTTAAAAAATTTTGAGTCAAATGCTGTTTCAGTATCCATTAATATGGTCATGCTTATTTTTAGCTTTGTGTACTGTTTTTATAACAGTAGATTCCCATGCATTAAAATAACTCTACATACTTGAAATAATCTGTTCACCAACATGGCATACTTAAGACCACATTGCATAATTCCCTTTGATAGTATTTGATCTACGATTTATAGATCTTAGTCACTGATGAGATTGGCCTACAGTTTTATTATGCCATCTTTATTATGCTTTATCAGCTTTAGGTATCAGGTTTATACAAGAGCCTGAGACTGAACTTGTATGTTAATAAAAGGTGGCGGGGTAAAGTAATGGATGGTGTTCATAATGCTTACCGAGTGGCAATCGCCTGTTAAGTGTTTAGAAAATGAGGTAGAACATGCTTTGTAAATAATTTCTCATTCTAGGTCATCTGGGTATAATTTTAATCTTTGCAACAAGCAATTTGTCAATCATCATTAGTACTATAAAAAACAAACAGCTTTGCTGTTTCCATGGTGAAGTGAATTTCTCTGTAGGAGTCATTATTAAGTACATAAATGACAGCGCAATATTGTTTTAATGGCAATTCATGCTGATAAGGTTTAAAGTCCATTTTACTTTCAGACTCGGTACTCACCTGGCCCTGACATGGATGCCACGTGTCTACACTGGAGTAAGTCTAAGGAATATAAGTAAATAAACGAGCAAATTTTAACTGTTTACTTGAAAAAATTACAGACTGGCCAAAAAAAAAATCGCTAAGGGGGCTGGGGATGTGGCTCAGGCGGTAGCGCGCTCGCCTGGCATGCGTGCGGCCCGGGTTCGATCCTCAACACCACATACAAACAAAGATGTTGTGCCCGCCGATAACTAAAGAATAAATATTAAAATTCTCTCTCTCTCTCTCTCTCTCTCTACCTCTCTCTCTCTTTAAAAAAAAAAATCGCTAAGTAGGAAGACAGTTTCTGTTAACAATTACCGTGACGGCCACACGTTCACCACCCCAGTCCAATATGTAGGCTATCATCTTTCTTTGGATTTCACCAGTTTCTCCACTGGTGTGCTTTTTCCTTTTCCAGGATCAGACTAGTATACAGCACTGCATCTAGTTCTCCCTCTGTGATTTTTTTGGTTTTGCTTTCACAATTCTGACCATTTTGAAGAATACAGCTTGGAGTTTTTGTTTGTTTGTTTGTTTTACCACTAATATATCATTTTTTTAAATGATAGCACTTGACACATATGAGGGGTCACTTTCTTTTATTACAGGATCTTTAGTGTTCAAGGCTTTAGTTATTTTCTTCACTTTAGTCTCCAAGAATTATTCTGCTCTTCATTTTGACTTCAGTGTATTCTTACTGTCAGCCAACAACTCAGCTTAAACACTATATGTAGATCAGAGGTCAGCAAAAGGTCACAGTCCACATCTGGCCTAACACTTGATTTTGTTAACACGCCCATTTGTTTATGAACAGTCTATGGCTACAAACAGCCTATGTTTTGCTTGACAGTGCAGTGCTGACTAGTTGTAACAGTGACTGTGTGTCTGCAAACTCGGACGTATTTATTTTCTATTCTTTTCTAGAAAAAGTTTGACAATCTTGGGTATAGATGAATGGAAAGAACCATAGCTTTGGAATTTGGTTGGCATACCACAAGTTTGAGTTTGAATCCTGTCTTTCCATTAAATGATCTCAGATAAAGTGTTTACTGTTTTTCTTTTTTTTCTGCTGCTGCTGCGGTTGTTTTTGGTAATGGGGATTGAACCTAGGTATGCTTAACTACTGAGCTACATCCCCAGCCCTTTTTGTTTTTTGTTTTGATTCAAGGGCCTCACTAAGTTGTGGAGATTGGCCTTGAATTTGTGATCCTCCTGCCTCAGCCTCCTGAGAGACTTCATATGCAGAAGGTGAACACACCATCTGCAACATCATAGAATAAACCATGCTTCTTATGAGTGTGACTGTTACAAGTCCTCCACCCAGAAACCGATATGTCCTCCACTTCATCCGAGAGGGGCACCACTACAAGTTTGTGAACATTCAGACCAAGACGGTGGTGGTGATGGTGAAGTAATATTAAATTCGTTATCTAAACAACTCTAACAGGTCTAATCCAGGAAACAATCACAGTTTTACTCATAATAGCACACAAAACTAATACTCCACGGTCAAAAAACATTTTAAAATATTGAAGTAAAATCTTACATGCACACACACACAAACACACACAATGATGGTGTTGTCAACAAGCAATCTGTTCTCCAATGGACAAACAATGTGATAGAGGTTAAAATTCTAACTCTTAAATGGCAACCAGGATTGATCTGATTGATACACAAGTATTATATTAAGATACAATACTTGATCAATATTATAAATGTTCTGCCAAATTCAATTCTTATAACTCTTTTCTTAGGTAAAATGGCAGAAAATGAGAACGATTACAGGTGTGCACCACCAAACTGGGCAAGTAAGTGTTTGCTGTTTTGGACCTCAGGTTCCTCATCTGTAAGATGGGAACACCACTGTTATTTTGCAGGCTAAATGAGTGTTATGCACACAACTGCCTACAGTTCTTGGAGTAAGGTAGGATCTCAATAAATGCAGGCCACTTTGACTAGGACTTTTATTAACAATAAAAACATTTTATTAATCATTCTTGTGATTCTGTTTTCCATTGCTTTTCACGTTCTGTATTTTTGTGTCGATTTCTAAGTTTCCATTCACTACTGCTTTCAAGCCCAGACCCTTATTTCTAAGCCTTATCCTTCTCTATGTACTGAAGTCTAGCTCAAGTTTTTACTGAATACATTATCCCAGAATAAAACTTAACGTTAGAATACAGCCTGAAATATCATTACAGATATATCCCAAAGGAAGTGAGCATGTGGAAATGATTCAAAATATACCAGTTTGGAACAGAGGTAGTCTGCAATACTCCCTGCTCATTGCTGTACTTCCTTTTATTGGAACTTTGTGAAAGACTTGGCAGTTCACCCATTTGGATAAGGATGGAGATGAGGATGTTGAGAAGAAGGGGTGCTCATGAGATTTGAGACACACACACACACATTCACTCACATAACCAAGTATTCCCAATTAGTGTACAGGAGAGCCAATTTGCTGTTTGCCATTCCAAACTTGAAGGAATAGCAAAGCACAGTTTCTTTCTATTGCATTCAATTGATACTGTATTTTCCCTAATTTACCTTTGTAAACATACATCTTGCAGAATGAAGAAATTAGAGGTCTAATGAAGTACTGACACCAAATGAGAATGTTAGGCAGTTTCTGAGATGCAAAGTAGACAGCACATGCACAGATTAAACAGATCAAAGTCATCCTTACTACATGTGGCTATCTGGGCACATTCAACAATTTTGTGTGTATTCAGTAAGTTACTTCTACTCCCATATATGAAAATGCATAACATATGTGAATACAATCTGTAATTCTATGCTTCCAACTCTGATGTCATCATTAATGCTAGCAATTAGCCTGCATAAATTACAAGACTAACATACCGACCAATTTTGTGGTCCCTGTCAGTGACAGATGAGGAATCTCATAAATAAATGCCCTTCCTTTGACAGTTGAGCCAAACAATCTCCTTAGGTTTCTACAGATGTGATTTATTTGCATAATGTCTTTCCTTTTTTACTTTTTAATAGCAAAAGAAACAATGTGTTCTAAGTGCTTTGGCATGTGTGCCTGGTTAACATTTCCAGTTTCAATGTTTCCTGAGAGGAAGTAATTCAAAGTGTTTTATCTAAACAACGCTAATAGGTCTAATCCAGGAAACGATCAGGGTTTTAATAATAACACTCAGAAGTAATACTCCATGGTCAAGAAACATTTTAAAACACTAAAGTAAAATCTTACAGGCGTGCACGCGCGCACACACACAATGATGGTGTTGGCAATAGGCAATCTGTTCTTTCATGGCCAAACAAAATGACAGAGGTTAAAATTCCAACTCTTAAATGGCAACCAGGATTGATCTGATTGATAAATAGATTAAAATACAATACTTGATTAATATTATAAATGTCCTGCCAAGTTCAATTTTTATAGCTCCTTTCTTTGGGAAAATGGCAGAAAATGAGAACAAAAGTGCCCTAAGAGTTAAGATAAATATCAGTTGTGAGTGGTGTGGTGTGTTTTTAAACAGGAAATAAGAATGACAAGAGCAATGGCAGTGATTTAATTTGTGACGGCATAGCAGAGGCTTGCCAACTGGTAGTTTTTCAGAGGAGGTCTTAAAACCTCAAATGATTAAAAAAAAAAAAAAAAGCACTGAGCTGTCTTCAAACACTAAAATAATTAACCCCACAATTGTATCCAATTTATCATCCTGATTGAATCTTGTAAATAAATGACATCTGACTCATCCTGAGGAAACTATACAACTTTTCAAAAATGGAAAATAAAAATAAAAATTGGCTACATCTAAAATTCACTTAATCTTCATCTTAAAAAATCCTTTTTATATCTGACAAAATGCATGTTGCACAGTCATTGATCATTTCTGACCTCTCTGAAACGTAGCCAAGAACAAAGCATGAACTAAAAGGGCATTAGCCAAAAAAGAGAGAGAGATTGCTGATGTGAAGGCTTACAGGAAAAGCCTGCATTGCCCTGCTCCTATCTAATCAACACCCTGCCAAATGGGGTTCACCATTTCCAGCCCATGGAAAGACGGACTGTTAAGGCAGATATTCTAAGACACAGGGAGCAAAAATCAAACAAAAAGTTATATAAGACCATAAAACATCAAATTATCAGGGTATAGGGGCTGGGCATACAAAGGCAAAAGTCACACACATCTCAAGAGGTATTGAGAGCTTCAGTGAACTACAGAACAGGAGATGAAGGTACATTCAAATTTTGCTCCAGTACTCTTCTTTAGTGGCAGAAAAGTGCAACATGTTATTAAGGAAATGAAAGGAAATTAGAGTCATTTTGGAAAGAATTTTCATAAAACTCACAGCTAACACTGGTTGTCTAGAAGAAATTTGTACTCCAAAGGTCACTGAGAAAATGCTGGAGCAAATGATCCCTTGTCCACTTCTGAAAAATCACAGGAAAAACTGTGTCCCTGATGTTATCATAAACATAAAACACAAACAGACCCCTTTTCCGAACTATCAAGTCAGAAACTAGGGTGTGGTATTTTAAACTGCCAATGTTGGTTAGACCAAACTACACTCAGAAAGCTAATCAAAACAAACAAAAAAGGCCCCTCAAAAACTGTTTTAGAACTACTCTTTTATATTACTTTTCAGGACAACTACGAGATGCCAATGTATTCAGAGCAATTTTCCACTAATAATCTGTTTTTGCATTTTAAAAGACAAACATGATCAGAAATCTCTCAGAGCATAAATAATTACTAGAGTATGATTACAAGCAGCCCAAACCTCTTAACTAATGTATTTTCAAGGTCCTGTCTATAGTTTGTACTGTTATAATGAATATGGTCAACTTTGATTTATGTTTAATTCAACTAACTACTTTGTCTATGAAATAGACTGGCAGAAGGAGAAGGTCTTTATTTCCTGGGTACTTTTTCAGATAGCAACTTTAAAAAGGGTAACTAAAATGCTAAGATAAAAGGCACAAAGATTGCCTCTAATCTTTGACTTGTGAAAAAACTGGCTGATTTTCCATAAATTGGAATTCTTGGAGGAAATTCAAAGTTCAGCATCAAGTTGCACTAATCAAATTAAACTTGAGAATTCTTGCTTATTTATTCAGTGATGCATTTTAGCACCTTCAGTTTATCTTTAACACTGCTTCAAACAGCAATGCTGCAAGAACTCAACTCTAGTCTTGCTTCTTACTAACACTGGTTAATACTTCAAAAGTTCTGAGTTAATACTTTACAGTGATATTTCTGATAGAATTCAGTTGGACCCATGATATCTAATTAACTAGAAACTACACTGAAGTTGATAGAAAGAAAACATCAAGATAACTGGTAGGATTTTATTCTTTAAATACTAGCATCATACTTTGGGGTATATGTAAAATATAAAAAGTGACAGGCATAACATTCAACAAAAGTTGCCAAATCCTTTGTGTCAGACCATATATTTCAGAAATACAAAAACAAACAAAAAACCAAACCAAAACAACAATAACAAAAAACCTGAAGGATCTTGGCCATATATGTATTGTATAACATGCAATAATTATTGAACAAATTTCTTTAGATTTTAAAAAAAGAATAAGCTGCACAAGCTACTATGTCAATGTTAATTATATATTATGATTACAATCTTAAATCTTATCTCAAGTCCACAAACAAAGTGATGGAGGAGAAAGATGACTGGATTGAATTAGAGTTTCCACGCTACGGAACTTGCTGCGACCTAGTATTGTGACTGTGTGAATCAATGAACTCAGCTAATGTATCTGCATTTTAGTTTTCATATTTGTTAAAAGAGATAGAATTAGATCATGTCATATCTAAGGTCCTTTCCGGATCTAAAATTTGATCTTTGTAAAAAACTCAAAGTCTGTAAAGCTGCCTAGTTCTGCTGAATTATTTATAGTACTTCATTATTTTATTCTTGGTCAAGTTTCTTGGTATCAAGGGGCTGAGGCTGTAGCTCAGTGGTAAAGTGCTTGCCTCGCATGTGTGAGGCACTGGGTTCAATCCTCACATAAAAATATATAAAGATACTGTGTGTTCATCTACAACTAAATAAATATTTTAAAAAAGAAGCTATTACTCAAATTCTCTAAATCTTACATGAAATTGTTTCCGATTAAAAAAGGCACATCTGGATAAATATACACAATGAACTATCATTCAGCCATTTTTTAAAAAAAGGTAATAATATCATTTACGACAACTTGAATAAGCCTGGAAGATACTATGCCGAGCGAAACAAGCCAGACACAGAAAGATAAACATTGCATGTTCTCACTCCACGTAGAAGCTAAATAACAAAACATACAGAAACAGAGAGCAGAATGGTAGTTATCAGGAATACCCCTTCACTTCATACGCCTGGGTAATGAGGTGAATGGGAAGATGTTGATCAGAAGGTAAAATGTTACAGTTAGGAGGAAAAGTATTTGAGACAATGGGTTAATTAGCCTGATTCAAGCATTCCACATTGTATGCATATATCAGAGCATCACTTTGCATTCTGCAGATACAGCAATTATAATTTGTCAATAGCCCCAAAAAGGCACCCTTAAAATCCTTCGCCCCAACTATAGTAGCACTGTTGCTTGACAATGACACCCCTGACATATAGCAGGTGCCAAATAAAGTAATTAGGAGCTGATATGCAAGTGACAAGACTGTCAGTTCGGCTCCCTACCTATACCACACAGTATGGAAATGGTACTTAAGAGGTAGGAGCCGGCAAAGGCTGCTCCACCACATTTGACTAGAATCTCACACTCCTCAGTGGGTCACTTTCCCTAGCTGAGACAATGTAAACTTGTTATTTTGCCTCTGGGGTAAAATCTCTGCTGGAACAGCTGAAAGCATGGACCAAACTGGTTAGAACTAAAATTATTGACATTAAAGCATCCAGATTAGACTATCTGGGTTCTCTGACTTGAGGGCAGTAATTTTAAGGTATGAAGCCTTGGGCTGTTGCAACGAAGACAGGGAACCTCAGATCCAATGCTAAATTGAAATTCCCCTTTCTTTCCTCTCCCTCTACAACCTTCACAGTAAGGACAGAACTGGATCAAAACTTAATTGATCAATAATTATTCTGATGGCAGAAAAATGTATGTTGGGAAAATTTCTCATGATCAGTGTGCTGGGTTTGAAAAGCTGGAGATATCTGTACTTTTTTTTTTTTTTTGGTACCAGGGATTGAACCCAGGGATGCTTAACCACTGAGCCACATCCCCAGCCTTTTTATTTTGAGACAGGGTCTCACTAGATTGCTTAAGGACTTGAAATTGTGATCCTCCTGCCTCAGCCTCCTGAGTTGCTGGGGTTACAGGCGTGCACCACTGCAACCAGCTGGCTGAAGATATCTGAAATAGTTCACCAGGTATCAGTATAATGTCTCCAAAAGGCGTATGAAGTGAATGGGGTATTCCAAAAAAAAATAACAAACAGCAGCTTCTCTGTATTAAGTTCTTAATATTAAGACACGGGCTGTAAGTATTAAATAAAGATAAGTTATAACCTGTGGTGGGAAATTATTCATAAATATGAAACAATTTAGTATGATTTTATGCTCTGAATTAGGTACTGGCAAACTTTTTCTTACAGGGCCAGACAGGCTCTGGGCCAGATGGTTTCTGTTGCAACTAATGCAGCTCTGCTGGTGGTACAAAAGCAGCCACCAACAATTCATAAACAAATGGACTTGGCTGTGTTCCAATAAGACTTTATTTACAAAAATAGGTGGCTTGTCCACATGCCATAGTTTGCTAACTCCCCTACTGGACACTTGCAAAGGACTTGAGTGCACAACTTCATTTAATTCTCACAACAACTCATTTTGCAGGTGAAGATTTGCCCTTGGTCGTGGCCAAGGCCTGAAGCTGGGAGCTGAACTCAGCTCCAAAATGCAGAGTCTGAACTACCACACAGTTTGACCGGTGACTTAAAAATGAATGGTGTGGCTGTTTAATGATTGGCGTGACTTCAGTTGGGATGGCCAACTCAGAAATGACACAACTTTTGACTTTGGAAATAAACAGAATAGAGATGGTTGATGAAAAACTAAAGAGATAAGAGAGGAAAAGTCCATTGCAGTTAAAAACAAATATTCAGGAAAGAAAAAACAAAAACCAACCAACCAAACAAACAAACAAAAAACCCACCAATATCCTCATCATGCAAACTAAAAACTGGATGAATAAAGGGAAAAAAAAAGTGACAGAAGCATGCGACTGCTGTTCTCTAAACATGGAATGCCTTTAGCTCTGCAGGAATTGGAATAAAAATGCACATAAATGATTGGCAAGAAGCTACCTGCTCACATATTGTTGAATTTTCTGGATCGTCTTGCCTCCTGTTTCCTGTTCCTATTTGGGGCTACTTTCTGCATTTGCACTTGTTTTCCCAGTGAGGGTTCTATGGCTCAGTGCTACCTGTCTCTCTACCATATACTTCATTAACACCTTGGCTAATCTGGGTAACACTCACCTGGTAGAACCTTAAATCTGATCAGCCCCAGCTCTCTGTCTACTCTGTACCTGCATCTAATCAGCTGCAGATGGCGGGGAGAAACACAGGATGGTATTGAGAAATCTCACTTGAATTTCACAGTGACAAAACTCTAAGACTACCTTATATAAAGCTCTGCTTAACTTAACCTTCCAGATCTTACAGCCAATTAATTTTTCCTCCTGTCAAGGCAACTAATGGGCACCATTTTGCTAAATTTGTCCTCAACTCACCCGGCTACTAAGCAGCATTTGACACAGTTGTTCATTTCTCCTTGAAACTTGGCTTTGGACACCGCCTGCTCCTGGCTGTCCTCCTACCTCACTGTGGCCCCTCTTTGGACCCCTAGATGCTGAGGTGTTCCAAGTTCTATTCTCAGACCTCTCTTTATCTAGTCTCTAGGTTAAGGCTTGGGGGTAGATAATTCTTTGTTGTAGGGGCCTCTTTTCTACCTTGTGGTTTGCTTAGGGCCTTCCCAACCTCTACCCACTAGATGCTAGGAATGTCTTCTACCACACAGTATGACACTTAAAATTATGTGCAGGTATTGCAAAATGTACCTTGAGAGACAAAAATCACCCCTGGTTGAGAACCTATGGTATAGATTAAACTCAACTGGATGCATGGCTTTAAGTATCTTCCCAGAGGTGACGAGTCCCAAACTCCAAGCTTAGACCTTTCTTCAAACTCTAGATCTGGATACCAAACCGTCTTCTTGGTATCTCTACTTGGAGGTAGTATTAACACATTCTATTTATCTATTGTCTGTTTACCCTATCAATCAGACTGTGTTCTCCACGTAGGCAGCCATTTGTATATTCACAATGTATTCCCAGGACCTAAAACACTGTTGGGCATATAGTAGCAGCTCAAAATATACTTGCTGGCTAAAGAATTAAACACTTTATATATTGGAATTCATTTCATGAAGTTAATCAATGATGGGGCAACCAGGCAGATAATTTTAACCCATTAAGTCTTAAGTTTTCAATTTTGTGCATATTTCAATGAAATTGACATAGGTACATTAAAGTGGGTTGTACTGTATATATAATATTATTAAAATCATTATAGTATAATACAATTATATTCTTATTATAACAAACATATATTACATACTATATTTAAGTTTTTATAGGTGTTTCACAACTGGGATGATGAGACAAAATGGGTTCAACATATCTTTAAAGACAAATTTTTGACAGGTATGGTGATACATATATGTAAACCCAGCTACTAAGGAAGCTGAGGCGGGAATATTACAAGTTTGGGGCAAGCCTGGGCAACTTAGTGAGACCTTGCCTCAAAACAGAATTTTAAAAAATAGAGATATACCTCAGTGATAGAATGCTTGCTAGCATGCGTGAGGCCCTGGGTTTAATCCCTAGTACTGGAAAAAACATTAATATTAGGTTAAAAGAAATGCTTCATTTTTAAATAAATGTGGAAATGGTACTATGTAGTAAATTCATTTAGTTAAAATTTTACTATAGTCTTGGACAAAAAAAAAATAGAACTAGAGTTCCCATTCTTTCAACATACTTGCTCTTCTCTAAATCCTTTAGATTTGATTTTAATTTGGGCATATATATGAATATAACATAAAAATATTTATTTATACTTAATTTATAATATTATACAACATTGACTTCAAATAATACTTGTGTCTTGACTGTTATCAGGCCAATTAGATATCAATTCTTAACTGCAAGTGGTTTCTTCAATGGTATATCTTATTGGTCTAAATTATATTGTGGATGGTAGAGTGTGAAGGTTTGATTTCATTTAAAAAACTGATTCCTGGTAATATCTACATCTGTGAGTAAACGGCACTGTTTTCATTTGTTCTCCTTCTCCTAGGGAAGTAATGAATCAATGTGTCATTTCTTTATCCCTCCACCCCCTTAATGTTCACAGACACTATAATCATGTTTATTTTTAATTAAAGGAGACTATGATTCCCAGTATTTACTTTTAGGCCAGGTAGCATCTAGACAACTTTTCATAGCTCTCCCCATTTTATTTATTTGCTTGGGTGTCTATTCACTAAGCTTGCAAACATTGTATATTCCTTTACACAAATTTCCTGAGGTTTCTATATCAATCATCCTTTGAAAAGAACTGAATAATGTCTTATTGATTTATGCAAGCTGGAGGTGATGGCTCTCAAAATTTTGTAAGTAAGAGACTATAAATATTTATTTTTGCATAGCATGGAACTCAACCCAAATCCAATTAGCTCTATGGATATGATAAGCTCACCTTTTATACACTTATCTTGCCTTCAACTATTAAGAGACATCTATACTACATAGACTTTAATGAATATACCCAAACATGGTATTCTATATATTTAAGACTATTAAAATTTATAAATTTAGTATTATCTTTTTTTTTTCTAATTCCATTTTTAGTTATTTGATTTGACTGTAGTATGGCTCAGAAAAGCCTTCAGAAAAAGCTAGATGAGTTTTCAAGGTCCTTTTAGCCTGAATAGTAAAAATTTTCATTCATTTTTCCTTTTGTGCATACTTCAAAAAATTTGTTCTAATTAGCTATATATGACAGTAGAATACATTTTGACAAATTGTACACAAATGGAGCACAACTTCTTTCTCTTGATGAACATGGGTAGGGTTATACTATGATCATACATGTCTAGTGTAATATGTAATAATATGTAATAATGTCCATCTCATTCCACTGTCCTTCCCATCCCCACAACCTCACCCCTCCTCTCACTCCCCTTTGCACAATCCAAAGCTAGTATTATCTTTTAAATCATCACTTTTTTAGTGCAAAATTTACAAAAAGAAAGCCTCTAGAGGCATCTTTTAAAAATACTGTACAGGAACAATATGTCACAAAACTGGAATGCTAACTTTAGTACTAGAGGAAATCTTAAAAACCATGAAAAATTTTTATGCTTGATTTTTCATCTTATTTATTTATTTATACATACATACATACATACATACATACATACATACTGGGGATTGAATCCAGGGTCTTGTGCATGTGAGGCAAGCACTTTACCAACTTAGCTATATCCCCAGCCCTCATCATTTATTATTGATGAAATATATTTTTGGTGGGGGACTAGGGATTGAACCCAGGGGCACTTTACCTTTGAGATACATCCATGGTCCTTTTTATTTTTTATGTTGAGATAGGTAGGGTCTTGCTAAGTCACTGAGGATCTCTCTAAATCGCTGAGGCCTTAAACTTGTGGTTCTACTGTCTCAGCCTCCCCAGTCACTGAGATCACAGATGTGTACCACTTTACCCAGTGCAGGTGAAATAATTTAGAAAAAAAGTTTAAAGGTATTAATATGCCTTTTAAAACATTTTTTTAATTAAGTAATTCTAAATATAAGTTTTAAGAAGAGCTTTAAATCATATGGAGACATTAATGAAACTGATTCAACTTCTTGGTGCTGGGAATATGGCCCAGTGAAAAGCACTACTAGCCCACCATGCTGAAGGCCCTTGTTCTGATCCCTAGAACTGATAAAAACCAGACAGAGGGACAAACAAAAACAGATTTAACTTCCCACGAACCAATTAATGCTGGTAAGTTTAAAAAGTACAGAAAATGTCCTCATGAACTTTGAGTGTAACTGAATGCACGTTGTCTTACATTCTGGGCCACTGAAGGAGTAAAAAAAATTATATAAATATTCTTGCATATAAATAAAATTTATTTAGTATAAGATTTTACAAACTATAAAATCTCATTCACCCTAAAAATCACACGAAAGAAAGTTGATCAGAGCGGCTCCATGTTAGAAAAAATGACTTAGCTTAGCCAATAAAATAGACAGAACCATCTCTGCAATAAGAAGTTTGCTTGGATGTCTCCACCTTTCCTGAAGAGTGTGGGCAGACTGACTCACCCACAAAGGCACTGATGCATTCTTGGGCCAAAATGCCATGCAGTCTGTTGTTCACAGAGAGCGGATTTCTAAGAAACAGAATTCTGCCCTCCTAAATCTCGAAATGTTCAGAGAATGCGACTTAATTGGACTTCCTGTGGAAATGAGGTTAAATAGGAAATCCTTTCAATGTGAGCACTTTCTAATGTGGTTGAGTATAATCGTGGGTGCTGCTGAAGAAAACACAGTAGACGTGTGGGTCATACGACTGGACCTAGTTGGTGGCAATGCTTCAAGATCAAGTCTGGTCAAAGGAGCTCACTGTAAGTGTGGAAGAGGGACTGCCTTGTCCCTTTAAGAAGGCAAAGCACATGAAGCAGAGCAAACCCTAGCTAGCACTTTTTTCTGGGTAAGATTTTCATCCATTTTCTTGGTGTATATTGCAATAGGTAGTTCACAAAGAATGGAAGGAATCGAGGCTGATCTCAGGGCAGCTTTCGAAGTCTTTTCTTTCTCCCTTAACTAAAGGTTGAGTATTCATTTCATCATATGTCTTTGCTCTGAAGAGTCGAATACCCAGCCTCACAGAAGGTCTAGTCAAACATATGTTACACATTAGGGAATAAAGTCCAAATTAAAAAAAAAAAACAAACTTTTATCTGCTTTTGCAATTTTATTTTTGAATTCATCACTTAAATTCTAACAAAAGACAATGCTAATGAAGAGAGTATGTGGTCAGGAGCCAGGTTAGCTCTGGAATTCATGCAGTTTTGGTGGCTGACACTAACCCACTGGGAGGATGGAACTCTCCCGGGAGGCAGACACGCACGTACTGTGTACATACAGACTTGAATGTTAAATTATTTTAGTGAAGATAAATATTTGGTTGTTCAAGAGCTACCTTCACGTTGAAAGTAATTTCCTCCATGACGTACACGCGTTCAGGAAATGCTTTAGCCACCTCCTCCACACTGTTGAAATATTGCACTGGCTCTTTTATGTCTCTGTCTTGTTCCAGCAGCTTGAATTGCCCTAAAACACATGATAAACAGAAGAGATGTGAGATGTTTCTGTTGGACAGCTGTCACCGTGGCGACAGCACCCTCTTTATGCCAACCTTTTTTTTTTTTTAATCAAAGATTCCTGTTCATCATTCAAAAAAGGATTCCCACGGCACAGAGGTTTTGTTAAACTAGAAACATTACATATATGATTATTATACTATATATAATATGTACATATAGATCAGCTTAAAAAAGAAAACAAAGACACAAGTTTTCTCTTTTTCTGTTTATTTTCAGAGGTCCCAAATTACCTGGAATGAATGCTTACTTGTCATTTGGTCTCAAAGTGAAAACCTATGGATATAAAAGGTTGCTTATTTTGTTAACAGTAGGTTAACTTGCCATTTAGTTATAATAATACCCACACATGTTACATTCTAAACCAAGGCACAGCAGCCTAGCAGAACTAAAATTTTGAAGTTAATATATAAAGTCGAGTAAAGCTGGGTGCAGTGGCACATGCCTGTAATCTCAGTGGCTCAGGAGGCTGAGGCAGGAGGATCACAAGTTCAAAGTCAGCCTCAGCAACTGAGTGAGACCCACGCAACTTAGTGAGACTGTGTCTCAAAATAAAAAATAAAAAGGGCTGGGATGTGGTGCGGTGGTTAAGCAACCCTGAGTTAAAATTTCAGTACCAAAACAAAAACAAAAATAAAACAAAAAAACTGGTCTGGGGATATAGGTCAGTGGTACAGCATTTGAGTATTATGCATGAAGTCCTGGGTTCAATCCCTAATACCACAAAAAGTAATAAATAGAATAAAATAATATAATGGACTCTAGCTTTCACAAAATTGAAATTCTTGGTTTCAACAATACAGGGGAAACACTCTGTATCCAAGAGCTGTTGTAATGGTGGCACTGCAGAGGCACAAGCATGAGGCAGACCCGCTGGGTTACAGGGCGAGCCCCTTCCCAACAGCTGAGTCTGGCTGGATGCACAGTAGCCAGGGCTTCACGTAGCTTCCTTCTTTTTTTTTGATTGAAATCCAAGTTAGTAAATTACTATTGTGGTGGACACGAATTGGGGAATTTGTGAAGAACTTTGAATGTATTCTTAAAAATGTCAAGGATCAATTATTTACACATTTTCAATATTAGTGGATAGCGCTGCTACATTTTAGGGGAATTGTTTTTCAGTTTAAAATAAAAGACCATTTGTAATCAAGACTAGGACACCATTTTCGGTGGTTATTTTCTGAATCTCTTTCTGATATAACACTTGAGAAACTTGAAAGGAATCAAAAGCTATCACCAGGCACTCTCAGCAGATTCCGTGGGACATGAGGCAGAAACAGAAAAACTCTTGATTTATACCCTCAACACATTGCTTAGTGTCTATTCTAGATGCTGAAGATCTATCAATAAAAAGAACAGACAAAAATTTGTGAAATTCTGGAGGTTACATTCTAGTAGGAGGTAGAGAATATAATAAATGTCTGAGGATGTGAGAAGAAGTACAGGAAAAAAGGCAGTGTGGGGGGCAGGCCAGAGCAGGTAATACTGAATAGGTGACCCTGGAGACAGGTGAGAAAGTGTTATGCTCAGTCGCGGAGGTAGAGTTCTCGGAATTCTAAACACAGGCAATAGCTTGTGAAAGACCCTTAGGTAGTTGGGTACTTGCTTGCCATCCTGCCAGCACGGCTGGAGCAGGCTATAAGCAGCGGGTAGTAGAGGGAAGAGAAAGAACTTCAACGTAGAGGAGAAGTGATCTGACAGTTGAAGACCACTCTGGTTGCCATGTCGGAAGATGTTGAAGTGTGCGGTGTAGAGTTAGAGGCTCCTACAATAATTCAGGAAGGGGACGAAAGAGATTCGGGAACAGCAAGAAAGTGTTAGGAACCTGACCTGGGCTACTGAAGGGACAGAACTGTGATGAGATGGAGCAGATTGTGGGGGACAGAAGGAATACCAGGTAAGTCTTGGACAGGTAAGTCTGGGATATGTATTGGGCATATAACACAATACAAATGAAGATACCCAAAGCTCTTAATTGGACATATCAATGTGGAGGTCAGGAGAGAATCTGACTGGGAATAAACCTGGGAGTTATCAGCACATAGATGCTATTTCAAGTCATGACACTTTATTGATAATGAACCATAGTCTTAGGTGCAGACAGAGAAAAGGTTTAAGGTCTAAGTCCCAGGACACTGAGAACGAATGGCCAAGCGAGTGAGAGGCAAAATAATAAGGGGCACATCCTGGAATAGGCGATGGAGAGCTTCAAGGGGAGGATTGTGAATGTTGCCAATGGAAGTGAGATGATGGTTGAAAGCCAGGGGATTTAACTGGGGACTTGGACAGGAGCAGTAAAACCACTGGGCCAAACACTGAACTGGATGCAGGAAAGATCCAGACGGAGAAACTGGGAGACATAAGAATGGACAGCAGATGATGTCTGCAGAGTACTGCTGAACAGGGGAGAGGAGGCATGGAGGTGCAGGAAGGAGGTGTAGTGGGGTTTGGAAATGTATGTTTTCCTAAATATAATGGGAGAAGCAATAGAGTCACTGGAGGTGGATGGAAATGACCAACAGAGAGGGGCAAGCTGACTTTGGGGGTTACTAGAGCCCCCGGTGTTGAGTAGGCAGAGAGGACACATCTGACACCAGAGTGGAGGGGCTGCCTTCAGACCAGAGTGCAGGCAGCTTATCCCCAGCTACAATGGGGCAGCAGCAGTGGGAACTGGTGGAAGCTCCCTGTTATTGCTTCAATTTTTCCAGCTAGAGCTAAAGCTCAGTGATAGTGAATAACATATGATGTACCTGCTGGGCAGCATTAAGTTCCCAATTGAAGTTTGTGGGCATGAATTAAAAGTGAAACCAGAAAGTACAACCATGCTTTTCTCCAGTCAAATTCAGAGGGAAAGTCAGTAGAGGTGGTTTCTGCTAGTGTGAGAAGAGAGGGAGGACAAAAGAATAAAGTTGTGTGCAAGGGAGTGATTTTGCTGCCTGTCCATGGGCCTTGAACTGAGTAAAGAGGGACGCAAGATCCTGAGTGATAAGAAGAGAGACAGTGAAAAAGGTAGTGGGATCAATGGATCGGGGGCTTTGATGAAGTCGATTTTTTTGGCTTTGGAGGCAGTTATCTCAGCAGTCACAGAGCAGAGTGGCCTACTTAAAAATCATTACGTAAAAGCTACAGACAACATCAAGAAATACTTTTCAGGGTCAACCCTACCAAAGAATAGAGTAGGTAAGCACTTTGAAAATATCTCCCACGATGATCCTTCAGCATGGCAATGGGGTGGACCCAGGGCAAAAGCGATCGTCAGCTGGAGTTTAAAATTTACAAGTGCACTTGGTTGGAATCTCCAGAACCATCTGACAGAGACACTGGATGTTTGCCAACATTTCCAATTATCTGTAATTGTGATTTATATTTTCTAATTTGTTGGATGAATAAGAAAGAAATTATAGATTTGGAACCCGAACACAAATCAGGCTATCATTAAACCAGGCATGGTTTTGTAAAAAACTGCAACTGATATCATTTTTTTCCCAAGAGTACGAAAGTTTATTTTAAATTTGTGATCAATATTTCAGAAAACATGTACTAAGATGGTGGAATCTATATGTACATTACTCATTAGGTTGGCAGATGCTTAATCTCTTGAGTTTCATATATTTTCTAGTAGTCATATTAAAAAAAAGAAGAAAAATTAACTTTCATAATACATTTCATTTAAGCCAATACATCTAAATTTAATATGAACATCAAGAGATTATTTTACACTCTTCAAAAAATTTTGTCTTAAATCCAGTGTATAATTTTTAATCTCTTGACATAATAGAATGTTTCTTCTCATGAAATAAGAAGGTTGAGAACTCTTAATTGATGTAACTCCTTCTCTTTTCTTCCAACTTGAACTCTTGTTCTTTAAGCCTTCTTTAATTATTTTTCTATTGCATCTACAGTTTTGTGTGATACATCTCAAATTTATTTTGGCTAAATGAGACCAGATGAATAATCACATTTGGTGTGGCCATGATGTCAATGTTCAGTTCTATAGACTCACCTATGTTTGTCACCTTGTTGGACATGAAGCCCAGAATCACATATTTGGCAGCATTTATAAGAAAAAAAAAAAAAGCAACAGCCAAATGTGACCAAATATAATAACTTTTAACATTCGAACATGTTGTACATGAAAAAGTAGGTTCTTTTCATTCAGTAGTTTTTTTCAAATTGTCATGGAAGATTTTATTTGTGTGCATGTTTTAGCATATTTTGACCATTCTCTTGTGATATGTTTAGTTTCCTAAAATGAATTAGTTACTTTACATTTCTTGTGTCCCACAAATGTCTTTAAAAATCTCAAATAGCTAAGACCTATCAAATGTCTTTTTAATGTGGCAGGGTCGCAGTACACACATGACTTCCTACTGCAGGGGTTGGCAAATATGTTCTGTAAATATTTTAGGCTTCGTAGGCGAAATGGTCTCTGGCCAGGTTGCACAAAAGCAGCCACAGACAACACAAACGGCCAGAGTGGTTGGATTCCAGGCAAACTTTATTTACTGAAACAGGCGGCAGGTCAGATGTGGCCCTTAGGCCACAGTTAGCTGATCTCTGACCTGTTGAATGGAGTGGAAAGTACAGATCAGGGGAGTGGCAAAATAAGACAGGAGAGTGAAATAACCAGTCCTTTCATTCCACATGACTAAAGCGTCACACCAAGGCCTCTTGTGAGGTACCTGGAAGCAGATCCCAAGCTGCCCATGTTTATCTTAGAATTGCAGTTTCCCCTTTCAATAGGTGTCAAGAATCAACACGTATAAGCTCTAGAAGTGGACTTGTATTAGGAGAATAATGTGCATAACCACACGAATGCCTGCATTTTCTCATGGTGCTTTACGAGACTCAATTTCTATGAGCTTTACTTATCTTCTTTTATTAAAAAAAAAAAAAAAGTGACATTCTCTGATGAGTCAACTCTGCATCCTCTGGGAAAGATACTGGGCTCTGCTATTACTGCATTCCCTGTGACTGCTGTGGCCTGGAAATGGGAACTTGCTGGAGTCCAACCTTGGAGACTTGGATGAGTTAAGAGCCGGTGCCCTGCCAAAAGTGAAATCAATTGACATAACACATATTCCCACCACCCCCCTCATGGAGGAACTAATTTTTTAACAGACCATTTCATGAATAACAGAGTCTTTTGTGCCACCAAATAAAAACATTTGGAGGTTGTGGAAACATCTGTTCTGAGATGTCATTGTCAAACTCTGTTCTTGGAGGGGGGGGAAGCTGCATTGTCTTTCAACAGCTTTGATGATTCCATGAAACGTCTCTGTTGTGAGGGCTGGTCCATCTGCAGAGTCTGAAATTCCCAGGAATCAATCCAACATCAATGACAAGCTCACTGACTACAGTTTAAATAAATTTAAAGGAATATCTAGAGGGCAAAGACGGAGGCTATATTTCAGGAGTTATTTCTCAAACTGCATTTCATAATTAATATGCTGAGAAATAAGTGTCACCTAGAAAATATCCATTTTTTTGCATGTTTTATCATGATAGTCTGTGAATTACCTCACAATGGATAACACATTAAGCACAGCCAAGAGGCCCCAAATCTTCCCTTGAGCATCTAAGTTTCCAGCACTTGTACAATACTGAGATACCACACTATAATACATTCTCCTTTACTTACAGAGAAAGGTCACTTGTCAGAAATGAAAAGTGGAAATGAATTTTGCTAATTCAGAAGAGAGAGCCACAAGGTTGAGATGCCTAGAAATGAGAGGGAGAGTGCAGAGGTAGTGGAGTTCAGGTCAGTCAAGTTTGCTACTGGCTGGGAAGTTATGCTCAATGGTCACTGGGAATTCACTCTGTGGCTCTGGCAAGGACAGGGCTCTCCATGATCTATGCTCCTCTGGTCCTCATCAGTGTTGGCAATAAGCAGGGCCTGTGGTAAATCTTCTTTTATGGCCATGGTCTTACTGTTTTCCATCCCTTCAGCACAGTGGTATACTTTATGTAAATAAATAAATAAATAAGTAATGAAAGCCCAGGCCTATGGAATCCCTCTGTGGGCCCGTGACTCAAATAAACAATCCTCTAGTGAAGTCTCCCTCATTGCTGGTAATAGGAAATGCTGCAAAAACCAGCCCCAAATGGTTAAACAGAAAAGAAGGCAAGAACAACACAAATGGCGCCAGAACACCAAAGCAAGCAAAAAATGGCTAAAGTGAGCAAAAGCGTAAGCAAAGGAAGACCCAGAATGTTGGCAATGTCACTGAGGGGTGGGCATATGTCTGCCACTCAGTGTGGTATACCTTCAGTGTGGTATCACGTTGGCACAGAGTAGGTGCTTACTAAATAGCGGATGAGTGATCAAACCTTATTTAGATGGCTCCAAGTTAGTTATGCAAATGAAATGCATGTTAAATGGCTCAAATATCTGAGCCTAAAACCACTTGGCTATCTCCAAATGTGAAGAAACGAGCAATTCTCAAGTGACAGAAACAAACTGGTTGTTGTTTTTCAAGGAAAAAAAAAATCCAGGCAATAATTTGTACTTATAATCAAGATCCACATCCAAAATACTCTTTTATGTCTTTATCTTTAGTATGTGTACAGGCTAGAGTCTCTATAGACCTTGAGTCAAAGTAGAACTGCCAGGCAGAAGGTATGCCCCTTGTTACTGTGAACAGCAACAACCAATTTGCTGCCTTTACAAAGTTTATGCAAGTGTCCTCTCCCACCAACAGAGTATGAAGACTCATTTACTTAAACCCTTCAGTGACTGCTACTTAGCTTTCTTTGAGTAATGTTAAGAGTTTGATCAATACCTGTAATTAACAAAAAATTCAAATAGACTATACAGGGTAGATGGTGAACCTCTTTCCCAATTGAATTCTCCAATCTCACTAGATAGTCACTACCATTCTCTTGTATCTCTCTCCAAAGGCATATCCAATGATGTATCTACACATATCATGCCACCCTTTACAAAACAACAGGAGTGTTTTGTACCGTTATTTCATCAATGTGTAAAAATCTGTTCATCCTAATTACCACACTGAGTGGCAGACATGGGCCCACCCCTCATCCTTATTAAGGGCTGCATAATCTTCCATCCCATGCACATACCATAACTAATTTAACCAGTTCTCTATTGATGGACATTCAGATTTATTTCAATTTTCTGCAGTCACGGTGATGTTGAAGTTAATATTCTTGCACTGAAGGCTTTCTGTACTTAATCCAAGTACACTGGTGGGAAAATGCCTAAATAAGGCTGGGCCACAGGGTAAGTGCATTTTTACTCTTTTTTTTTTTTTTTTTTTTTAAATATTTATTTCTTTTAGTTCTACACAATGCCTTTATTTTTATTTATTTATTTTTATGTGGTGCTGAGGATTGAACCCAGGGCCTCGCATGCACCAGGCAAGCGCTCTACCGCTGAGCCACAACCCCAGTCCCACATTTTTACTCTTGATACACACTGTCAAGCTAAGTACAAGGCTGTGCCCACTTACACTCCCACTGACAGTACATTTCCTCATGCCTTTCCTAATAGTTCATGGTCAAGCATTTTTAAAAAATTATCACTGTCAGTATGATAGGCAAAACACAGTATCCATTGGGATTTAACTACACTTTTCTTATCATACAGGAGGATGCGATTATTTTTATAAGTGGTTTCTATTCATATTCTGTGAATTTTCTGTTCATTTTGCCAACCTTGGAAATTTGTGCTAATCTTAAACACAGCTTTAAAAATAAAAAATGCAAATGTGAAATACTATGACATGACATTTCCTATTCTAAAATCTGATTCCCTATAGCTCTTTGAGGCAGTTCCTAAATTTATAATTTTGGGAAGAGGGACCGGAGAAAAGAAACAGAGTTGGGGAGGAACACATCCCCAACAAAAGAAACCAATCTCAGGACAAAAGCTCAAAACATCACTGTAGAGAACAGGAATTAAAGCCAAGTTACAGAAAGAAATCATCAACCCCAAACTAATGACCTTCATCATAAATAAGCTTTGCACTGTGGCAATATTATAGTCAGTGAGGTTTAGCTGAGGCACGATTATTACTAAAAAAATAATCTGTGGGTATCTCTGTTGAATTCTGTATCTGAGATTGTACAAAACAAGTGGTCACTCCACCACTCTCCGTGGTGAAACTCTACCCTTGAACTTGAACCAGAGATCCGTGGATTCAATGCTGAATAAACTACTCCATGCCCTGCAAAAAGGGTTTCCCTACTTTTTGAAAACAGGAAAACTGCGTTTTTCATTGCATCTAATTGATTATTGTTTCCTCAGAATTATGTGAAATTTTCTGGGGCCAATTTATCATAAACATGGTGGAACCTGAGAAGGTCTTCGATTTGAACAGGGTTGCCACCATGTCATAATGGAAATCTCGGGGGCATCTTCATCTTTCTTTTTCTATATTCATTTCTCCCCAAGTCTTTCCCTTTCTTTCCTTGAAATCTCTTTGCCCTAAGCACTCACTGTAACTGTCCTGGTTTTGCTCTCTGTCATTCTGTAATGATATAACCGCTTCAGATTTTAAGCCCATTTCCATTCCTGCCCTTCCATGATCACATTATTCACCTTAAAATACAATCTAAAACATATCCTTCTCTCTCAAGAACCCTAGTTTCCCCACAAACACTTGTTGAATAAATGAATAAACAAACAACATAATAGCCCTTTAATCTCTCACCACCAAGCCAGGCTCCTCTGCCTGGGCTTTCTAAGTCCCTCCATGATCTGGCTCCACTCAGCTTCTGCAAACATTTCTCCACCATCTGTGTACTAACTGCTCATTCTCTCCTCCCTGCTTTTGCTCATGCTATTTCCTCAGTCTCTATAAAACTGTGGATCCTTTTGTGACATTCTAAGTTCTGTGATGACCAGCTTTCTCTTATTCTACTTCTTCTCTAACCCCTTCAGCTCTCTTTAATCTTGGCTTCAAGGATCACCAAGCTGACAACACCATACTAACCAGCCAGATCGTTCCAGAACTCAACAATGGCCTACCCAATACACATTTCCAGTGGCTCTCCCACAGAGATCTCAAAATTGGCATATGCAACACTAAACTCATCTTTTCACTTTTTGCATCAAACAGACACCATGTCAGAAACCTGGGTGGGCGAATGAAGGGAGGGAAAGGGAGAGGGAAGGGAAATTGCATGGAAACGGAAGGAAAACCACATCGTTATACGAATCACATATATGAGGTTGTGACGGGAAAGGGGGGGGGAGGGAGAGAATGGAACAACAACAGATGGGGTAGAGAGGGAAGATGGGAGGGGAGAGGAGGGGGGATTGTAGGGGATAGGAAAGACAGCAGAATACAACAGTCACTAATATGGCATTATGTAAACATGGTGAATGTATAACTGATGTGATTCTGCAATTTGTATTTGGGGTAAAAATGGAAAAGCATAACTCACATGAATCAAATGTATGAAAGAGGAAAAAAAAAAAAAAAAAAAGAAACCTGGGTGGTCATCGTTACCTCTTTATCTCTCAATCTAACAATTTCAACTCCATTTTCTTTACTATATCAATCAATTTCTTTCTGTCTCCATTTGTACCATATATTCCCAACCATACCATTTCTCACTTCGGCTAGTTTTCTTCTCCAGGGAACCACCCCTATACCACTGCTTAAAATATACAATTTAAACCATATTTCAAATTAGGATAACCTGCACAGTATTTATTCACAATGGGACTATTGGTAATGGTGTGGATGAGCTACAGGTGAACCACAGTGATAACCTGGAGATTGTACTGGGGGAGAAGATGTCACCACCACTGAACCAAAGGGGCAAGAAGAGAAACTCATTACTGGAAGGACAGAGTTGTGTAAATACCATGGCTGTGAAAAGGGGAGATGCAGCTAGCTCTGGGCAATCTATCAGGGGAGGAAGTACAAAATCTGACTTCACTCTCTTCCTGCCTATCACCTGCTGGGGTTATCTATTCACTGGTAGAACCTAACTGGGAATCAATTAGTATGAGAGCTTATTCATTTAGTCCTACAGGTTACCCTCTAGGGCAGGGCAGGGTAGAGGTAGAAAAGAATGGATACAGAAGAGAGGTGGTATGTGCAAAGTCTGTACAGAGTCCCTTCAATATCTGGCTCTCAATTTCCTCTTATCATGACAAAACCCACCTAGATTCATGTATGGTAGACTATGGCTCTTCTCATACTGGACCATCTGGATTACCTCTCCTCTATTCCCAAGTTTGGCCAATCTATTTATCTTCCAAATTCAATTCATTTATCATCTACTGTATTAAAAAAAAAATCTTAACCTGGGATATAACTGACCATATTCCCTTTAGTGAACACATTATCTATCTATAGATTTTTTTCCAAGCATGTAAAATACTTCATTGTCTTTATTTGTTTACATGTCTATCTTTGTAAACTAAACAGAAAACTCTAAGCAGGGTGTGTGTCTTTTACTTCTCAGTTCCCAACTTTGGGCGAGAGATATAGATGGTACTTAATAAGCAACAGATGAATGAAGGAATGAATTTAAGCATTAGGTCAAGTCCAGAGTCATGTATGAAGTATTCCCTAACAACCTCAGCCTGTTTTATAGTTATTACCAGAGTTTAATATTTAATTACTCCCTGCTTGTTTCACCTGTTTTGTATTTTCTTAGTCCACAGTGCCCTGACAAGAATCAAGTCTTCTGCCTCCCTGAGAGCAGTTTAAACCTATAATAAGAAACTTAATAAATGCTGTGTTTAAAGTGTTGGCATTTGGAGCAGGAGAACCATATGTGTGTGTGAGTGAGAGTGTGTGTGTGTGTGTGAGAGTGTGTGTGTGTGTGCGTGTGTGTTTACATATATATATATTTAAGTCTCAAACTCAAAATGCTTATGGGACCAGAGAAGTCATAGATTGGTAAAACCGATAAACAGGTAGAGATGGCGACCTCCTAAATTTTATCATCTCTGATTCCCAGAAGCACATTTTATACAAATGCATGCAATTTTTAATATTTGTCTCAAGTAAAAAAACATCTCACTTAGCCCAAGGACTATTATTCATTTGTGAAAGACAGGGCACAGATGTAGTTTGATCAAGGGCTTACCATATCACCCATCTCAGTGATAATGTTGATATAGAAATGTTCAAGATTTAGGTGGGAAAACTAGGTTCCTGGAATACTTCATTTTCCCTTAATCTGAAACGACGAACCTGAAGTGGAAGAACTCTGTTTCTTGCTTTTAGTGTAAGCATTATGATCAAGTTCATTTACAACTTACACTTTTGACAGTGTTCTGCTCCGGCATAACCTTCTACTTCCAAGGCCTGCAAACGTATTAAAAACGTGGTAACAATCCACTATTATGCATTCATTATACTGGACCAATAAAAAATTAAAAATAAAAACAAGGCAACAAAGGATGGTAGATCCTGAATGATTGAAGGCCAAAATGTGTCCAGTGCTAGTGCTGACAAAGATTTAGAATCATAGACCAAACAACCAGCTTCTTAAGAGACTGCCACATCTGGAAAGACAAAACAGAAAACATGGAGCCTGACTCTCTGGACTAGAGTCATCTCAGGACGATTCTCCACAGTTAGCCTGCTTTCCCACACACATTACCCTGTTCAACAATCCATGGACACGGGCAGGGAGTATTAGAGATTTTACTGGCAAGAAAACTGTATCCCACAGAGGCTAAGGAATTTGCCGTGGTCAGAGCAAGTCAGTAGCAAATCCAGGATTATAACTCTGTTCTGACCCAAATCCACTGTTGCCCTGATGCATACAAAAACCACCAACACTTTCTTAGAACGAGGTGCTGGCTATGCCTTGCCTGTATTTTTGAAAGATTATCAAAAAGTTAGTAGGGAGAGGGTTATTTACTATTTACATATGCAATGAATTCTTTTGTGATAGAATTTCTATTCAGACTGTCTTTTTTAATTCCCAGAGTGACCCTGGCAACTGGTTAAATGACAAACTTTATCTTCATTCAAATGTGATGTAGGGTGACTTAAGCATGAAGGTCCACAAAGTCACTGGGGATTCACCCCATTCTGTGTAATCAGAACCCAGCCAACCTTTCACAATGTCTGGCATTGTGGCTGGCGGCCAGGATGAAGCAGCTGCTTCTATTAAAGATCAAAAACCTATATTAAAAAAAGAAAAAGCACGGTTCTAATATGTAAAAAGCAATTTCATCTGATATAGCTCCTTCTTGGAGAAATAGAAAAGGATCTAATTAGTTGCAAAAACAACAACAAAAAATTAATCGCATCAAAATAAAATTTTGCTTATCGAAATTTAAGTTGTATTACATGAAAAGTGAAGGGGAAAACAAAACTGACTAGAAAACAAGGAGCAGAAAAGATAAGATGGGGAGAAAGGAAGATGTGGAAACAGATGGGTAAAGAAAGAAAATGCGATGCAGACACAGACACAAGAAAAAGACATTATGCCCAGATAGACATGATTTCATCTCAGGAGAAAGGAATACCACACCAACGTAGATGCAATGTGGATGTTCACAACACAGACGGGCTTTAAAGCCACACTGTCACTTATAACAACAGGCCAAAGCGAGGGCATGCTGTTTAGAAAACTCCTAGAAAGTCTCGGAGTTTTTGATACTATGGACCTTCTGCTCTACGCTTGCCTTCCATGCCTTATGGAAGTATTTAAAAAAACAAAAAGAGAGCCAAGTTGCATGACCAAAGACGGGGGAGAGCGAGGAACACACTCAAGGATTTTAGCATTCCACCATTATTTCTCTATTGAAACATGACCCCGTTCTTGGCTTCTTAGGCGCTCCCTTTTCCACAGCCCAACAGTAAACTCCCACACACCAGTGGGACCACAGAGGAGAGACAATAATACAAGCAGCTGCTCAAGCTGTGGTTTTTATTAGGGAAAAAAGTGCCTTGATTATAAGAGATCCAGTTTTTAACCTCTGTGCCAAAACTGAAGTGATTAAAACACCATGTAAAGAAACAAGAATGGTTTCTTAAGAGTATGTTACAGAGCAGACACTGAATTATCCAGGGAGGGACAGCCCAATTTTTCACACCAACACTGGTTTAGTGCACTGAAATCCAGCAAAGACAAAATAAAAACATGCTGGCATAGGTCCCATGCTGCCCTTCTGGAAAGGCTAAGGATACGTTTCCACCAAATTCTTTAGCTGCAAAGAGCAAAGTAATCAAGCAAGCAATGAAAAGATATGAAAGAAATTTAAATGCATATTACCCCGTGAAAGACGCCAACCTGAAAAGGCTCCACAATTCTAACTATATGACATTCTGGAAAAGGCACAACTACGGAGCAGTAAAATGATCAGTAGCTATGGGTTGGAGGGATTAAGAAGAAGGGGAGGATGAATAGGTGGAACACAGGCTTTTCAGGACAGTGAAGACATTCTGCATGCTACTGTACTGGTGGTTACACATCATTATACATTTGTTCAAACCCACAGAATGAACAGCACCAAGACTGAACCCTAGGTAAACTATGAGCCTTTGGGTAGTAACGTGCCAAGCATAGATTCATCAACCATAACAAACATACCACTCTGAAACGGGATGCTGATAACAGGCGAAGCTGTGTACAGGTGGGGGTAGAGGATATACGGGAAATCTTTGTACCGTCTTCTCTATTTGGCTATGAACTTAAAACTGCTCTACAGAAAAATAAAGCAAGGTAATGCCTTGAAGTCTGGCACTTAATATAGAGCAGAGCCAAGGTAGGAGGCCTCCAGAGGCAGGTGTGTTCCGCTCTCATGGCTCAGCACAGGGTTGTTAGCTTGGATTATCATTTTGGCTTCACATCTTTGCCTGGGAGCTAAGTGCATAAACTTCTGAAGTCCAAATCCCAGTTTTCTCTCTTATTGTGCGACCCTGATTGAGTCATAACTTTCCATGCCTCCGTTTGATTCCTAGTTCTTCAATACAGGTCAGTAAAACCAACATTACACTTGGGGGTGACTGAACACATATAAAGAGCTTAACACAAAGTGTCACACAGCACGGGCTCAGTGAGTGTATTTATCAGAAGGGGTCAAAGTGGGGATGAAGCTGTACTTGTCGTCAATGAAGAGAAGAGCAATCATGCTGTTATTTCTGGTTTTCTTAATAGACGGAAGAAAGGTCATTAGTTCCTTATGCTAATCCTGGAAAAAACTCCTCCAGAATATGAGACATCAAAGGTATTCTAAATGTGACGCAAGTAAAGAAATAGAGTAACTGGTAATGGGGTAATTGGGAAGAAGAGAGGAGGAAGAAAGGCAGAAGGTCCTAGGGGTGGCTCACTGGTTCTAGGAAAAAGACTGAAAAAACATCAAGCGTAATCTTTTTTAGGCTTACTCAACAGTGTGATCCATTATCTCATGCTTAAAATTAAAATGTATTTGTGACCATGACGACAGTGGACTAGAGTCCTATGCTTCTTAGGAATCTGTTTTTAAAACTGCAGGGGGAAAGAAAGAAAGAAAGAAAGAAAAAAATAAGAAACTCCATAAAATGAAGAGCTCTTCATTCTTGCCAATCTTTTTCTTTAATTAAAAAATGCAGAATACCCTGTGGTTGGTTCTGTTGGCTTGTAGCTCCACTTTTGCTAAACTGCTTAATGAATGAGCAAGCTTTCAAACAGCAAAAACATACCTTTGTCCTACTCCAAAATCAGCAAATGGGTTTCCCTTCCACTCCCTCTTTAGTCTGTGCTGACAAGAAGCCCCTGCTCTTGCTCTAAAGCTTTATTTTCCTTCAAATGCCTCCATTCTTATTCAGCACGGACCTGGCTCACTGGGCATTCTGTGGTGCCTTTCAGGTTTGACCCTCTTCCATGTTAAACAGGCTGTGGTGCATGTGTAGGACGGTGCTCAGTAAAATATTCCATCCAACAGGGGCAGTTATGTAAACAGGGCTGCTTCTGGCAGGAATGTCTGATGGGATCAAGAGGGCTGGGGGTGCGGGTGGGGGGGAAAGGACTTTGAGAATGGGGAATGACTTTGTCAGGGAACAGAGATACATTCCCAATAAAAATATTCTCACTCCAATATAAGATTAGGTTTTTAATAAACAGAAATCATTGGGAGAAGTTTTAAAAAGATCAATAATGACTGAGTCAACAACTCTGACTCTGTATTAAAGGGATCACTTTTTCACCTGGTCACTTTAAAAATTTTATTTCTTTAAAAAGAAAACCCCAAAACATTTAAAGCGCCAGGGACATCACAGAAAGCTACTTTCAGAATTTATAGTATTAAAGAAACTGTACAGATGTTGAAAGGAAATTATAGTCAATCAATTAAATAAGACAAGTAATTATCAGATTTAGTGGAGTGTACTCATGTTGATATTTGTTGTTTACACAAAAGCTTAATATTGTTTTCATTATGTCTAGGTACAAGTGAAGAAATAAGATATTTTAGTCCTGTAAACAAAAGAGTATAGATAGAAAATCCATTATATGAAGGTGACCAAAGATCATAATCAAGAAAACAGATATTGATAAAAACAAACAGAAATTGCGATACATAAAACTGGACATCAGGAAATATTCAAATATTTTTGTGTAAATATCAACACATTCTCATTTAATGCGATGGCACTTAGGTTTAATTCACACTAATGGGAGCAGTTTGAGTAGCGGCAAGAGCCTATGTTTGGAATGGGCTGAGTTTGATTCAGCCTTGTTCCTTAGTAGATATATGATCTTGGGAAAAGGGCATTTCTCTGGCCTTCAGTTTCTCACATATAAATTGGGGATGGTAAAACATCCTTCATGGGGCTGTTGAGGATTAAATGAGGTCACGTACGTACCATGCTCAGCAAAAGGCAGTATGTCCTAATTAACAGTAATATTAATAATATTTTTATTATCAGGATTCAATTCATAATTAAAAATAGAAATATGAAATTATTTGTTCTTCCCTATTTTAGCTTTTAGTCAAAATAACATGACAAACTTGAGGAAATTTTATTTATTATTCTGCCTAAGGCAGTGTGTAAAGTCCTAAGGATATTTCAAGGCACTCAGAGATTACTGGATGGAAGCATTCTTAGAAATGTTTGTGCTTCTTTGTCTTTCATTTATATATAGGTTTGAATTTTCCCAAAGTATAATTTTTAAGATACAAATATTTAGGATAGCACATTTGTTTATGTGTTTTTGCATGCCCTATAAACAATTCATAAATCCACAATGAGCAGAGGGTTGATAAATGAAATCACTACAGGATATAGTTGGTTGGGGCCAGAATTAGTTCAGGCTGACATGGTTGACACTCTACAGCCAGAATGAACAGAGTCAACAACTAATAGTTATTTCAGCAATTACACTGTATTTCCACCTAGAATGTAGATGAAACTAGGTGGAGGCAGGGTTAAGAGCAGGTTGACATCATTTTTGAAGTGTTATTCTTACTACGCAGTGGGAGGCAGCTTATTTTAGTAAGCTTCTGGTCATTTCAACTTACACAAGCATTTCTGTGGAATAAATGAAGTTAGAGTTAGAGAAATGGAAAAAAATCTTAATATTAAATGATAAAAATATTGCAACAACCAACTGGAAAAGGTTAGTCTTTGGTGTTGGTAAGACTGGCTCACTCTATGGAGAAAAGCTTAAATGGACTTCATAAGCAGAAACTGTAAGGTAAGACAATGATTACGTTAAAACTAGGGATTTCTGTTGAAGGAGGGATACAATCAGAGCAATAGATGGGTGACAGGACAGAAGATTCTGAAATGAAAAAGAAACAGGTAATGGGAAACTTCAATGAACTCCTAGAAAACACCAAGAAAGATACCAGCACTAATACAATGACAGAGAGGTAAACAGTTGTTTACCAAGGAAGCTATCCAAAGGACCAGCAAGCATGTGAACAGAAAGAAGCTTGAGTGGTCCAATATATGTAAATTAAGAGCTATTATTTTATACCCATTAATACTGCACAACTGCAATTTCCTGCCACGGGTTAAGGAATCCTAATGGACTGTGGTGGAACTGGGGCTGGGGCAGCCACTCTGGAGAGGGATCTGGCACTACCTAATCGATTAGTTCTTCATGAGTCTTAACACCCAGCAATCCCACTCCTGTGTATAAGTTCTGAAGAATATTCACACAAGACCAGGAGGGGAGCCCATGAAGATGTTCACTCTTGCTGACCACACTTGGGAGAGATCATTTGAACACACCATCACAAGAATGGGTTCTGAAATAGAAGTATTTCTCCAAGTGTTGCTGAATAAAGAAAAATAATGCTGAAAAACATGAGACTGAAAACAATAGAGTTTACATAAATTAAAAATATTTGCACACTGCACTTTTGAAAAAACACAGCCAAAGAAATAAGTCACAGTAAACATACTTGAATGGTTTTGCATGCACGAGGATGGCAGGGAGAGAGCTCTCAGGATGAGATGGGGTAAAATCACACTTTCCAGAGCGCTTTTAAGTGTAGAGAGAAAAAAACCTAAGGCTGGTATTTTAAACCCTTATTTAAAAGATGAGGAGGAAGAGGAGGAAAAGAGGAGGAAGAAAGAAGGAACCTGATAAGTATCTTACAGGCCAAGTGTTGAGTTTGAGGAACAAATTAAAATATTCTTTCTTCAATCACATTTCTAGCACTCTCTTAAAATCCCACAAGGGCCCCCATGGAGACATCTTCTGACCGAAACCATGCCCTAACTTCATGACCTAACCAAGAGTCCTAGCTCACACAAAAAAAATCGGTCCCTTCCTCTTCTTAAAAAGCCCACAAAGAGTGGTGTGGAGTCCAGCCCCTTCCTGTGTTAAACTGCATCCTCTTCCCATGAGAACTTCTCAACTGGTTTCAGAGGTTGTGAGGAATGTAGCAATTCTCTCTATAAACCATGGGTTCCTAAGCAGATCAAGATGAAATTATTAGTCACATGGAAGGAGATGAAAACAGATTGAAATGTCTTTCAACGATTTATCCAAATGTGCATTAAACCTAAATGCATCACTCTGTAAACACACAAACGTGGGCAAAACAGTGGACTTAGGATTTCACTGTGGAGGTGAAATATTAATATATGAAATAAGCAGGTGAAATATTAATATATGAAATAAGCAATCAGGCAGCACACAATTAAATTCTAAAGGAGTCAAATAAATGAGTGGTTCTCAAAAGTGAGAATTCACCTGGAAGTCCTGTTAAAACAGGCTCCACCCAGCCACCAGGTCTGATTCAGGAGGCATGGGCTGGAGACTAGACGCTATTCCTAAGGAGGTCTCAAATAATGCTGATACTGCAGACCTGACCCCACTTCGAGGACCACTGCCATCAACAGAGGAGGGACAGATCACAATGGTATTTTGAGAGAAGGGAAGATACTGGGAAATGAGGGAGCCTGGAGGTGGACTGGGCTTTGGATAACTAGAAGGTAAAGATGGAGAGCTGAAGAGAAAAAAAAAAAAAAAAGGTAAATGAAAACATCTATGCACAGGTAGAGCCAAGTGGGTGGGTGGGAAGGACCAACAGCAGGGACAGTCCCAAGGGTTTGATGACAGATGGGAAGACGAAAGGAGGATCTGGATTAATCTACTGAAAATCAGTGCACAGAGAACTAGCACAGACCTCATGTTGCCCCATGGCCCTTTGGTCCCCTTAATCAATCAGCACCTTGTCCAGCTGCTTGTGATTCTTTAGATAGAAAGCTGGGAGACAGCAGTTACATGCAGACAGACGAGGGCTACTGCCTGCCACGCTCTCAGAGCTCTTATCACAGTTTCAATTAACTTATAACTAAAACTAGCTGGGTTCTGAATAACTAGAGAAGGTAGAGGTATTTCTCCTGGTTATATGTGATAGCTGGGGCTCTAGATCTCTAGCGTGTCACTCAATACATCTGTGTACCATAAATATATACTGAATGAATGACTGCAGATGTGCATGACTTCAGTCCAAGCTGGACAGAGCATAGTAAACTCTCCCCGGCTCCTTCCATCCCTCTCTTAAAACCTAGTAACAAAGCTCACACTGAGTCTTGTATTTTTCACTCCTTCTCTGGACAGAGCCAAAGGTGTATCCTAGAAGAAGGCACAGTAGTCGGGCATGGTGGCGCATGCCTGTAATCACAGCAGCTCAGGAGGCTAAGGCAGGAGGAATTCGAGTTCAAAGCTAGCCTCAGTAAAAGTGAAGGGCTGAGCAACTCAATGAGACCCTGTCTCTAAATAAAATACAAAACAATAGGGATGGGGATGTGGCTCAGTGGGCAAGTGCCCCTGAGTTCAATCCCTGGTTACCCATCCCCCTGCCCACCCCCCAAAAAGAAGGCACAGCAAAACTATATCTTACCACTTCAAAGGGAAGAAAAGGGGAAGGCGATTCAAGTTTCCAACCACAAATTCCCTGAGAAAGTTGCCTCACCCGGCAACCTAGATTTATAATCATTCACACTTCCCATAGTAAGAGACAGTCAGTCCTGGATGTCTGAGAGGAGGAGACAAAGAGCCATGCCTGCTCCCACACCTCTACAGAGCATGGGTCCTCCTATTACCATATGACAGGATGCTGTGCAGACCACCTGGAGTAAGCCGAGGAAGCACTTACTGGAGTGCTTGGCACTTAGTGCTTCACAGATGGAATGAGTCATTTTTTAAGCTCTTAATACGGATCCCTCATACCTGTGCCCTGGAAACTTGCATGGGCTCTTTCCTGAAAACACTGGCACAATGGAGCAATAGTACTGGGAATCAACATGGTGGCCTAGGACATGGATTGAAGTGACAATGACAAAAATAACAAAGGCATATCCAACTTAAGGGAGAAGAAATATATATGTATTTTTCTTTAGAGAAGCTAAGACTGAGATGATAAAAAACAGAAAGTGAAAATGTATTCAGTAGGCTAAACTTCAGAATGGGCAAAGTCAAGATTAAAGAGTCAGACCAATAAAAGGAGAGAGTGGAAGCTGTGAGGCTTAGTTTTCTGGGGAGATGGGGAGAGGGGGAATAGGAGAGAGGGAGACATTAAGAGGAAGAAGGAAGGGGGTAGGAAGGGAGAAGAGAGACTGGGGAGGGAGTGGGGGAGGTCGTGAGAGAAGGGGGGGAGAGGAGGGAGGGGGGGCTAGAGAGAGAACAAGGACACAAACAGGCACAGAGTCTTATAGCCAACACAGTAGGGATGAACCAAAGGGGACAGAGAAGGAACTGAGAAGGTGGAGGAGACCCAGGAACATAACCATTAGGGAGAGTGGGGGAACAGTTCAAGGCCAGTACCCACTAGTGTTCAGTGCTGCAGAAGGTCAAGGAGCAGACATGAGTCTGACGATGAGAATCAAAATCTACCCAACACAGTAGAGATGAACCAAAGAGGACCCTTTTTTAATTCAAAAGAATCCCCAATACTGATTTCCTGTGAAGAGGCAGCTCATGGCAATAGATCTCCTCCTTAGCCTTACTGGCTGCTGCAAATGAACTTCTTGGGCTGATAATGACATTGATGTTTTGATGTGATTTTTTTTAAAATTCCCAATAATTTGGAAATTAACTCTAGGTGCTAATCATTGGTGTAAATAAGGGGGTAGGAGCAGCTGTTTGGAGGGAAAATTGAGATCTCAGCTCAGGCTGGATCTGCAAAGGCTCTTCTGGTCCCACCTAAGCATGGAAGCCATCACCATCCAGGAAGATGAGTCAGGGCAGGACTCATCAGGGATGCTATGGACCATATTGTGCATGGAGCAGTTAAGAACATTGTGAAATCACAGAAAGCAGCAGGTGTCTAAAGGGGGGAGGGAGGAGAATGGGGGGAAGAGAGAGAGAGAGCACAAAAACCCACACAAATTGTAACTAAGCCAAATATTTCAATTCCCAGCCTAATTTAGCCACGTTTTCCATCAGAAAAATCCATAACAGAAGAGAGCTTTACAGAAGGCTTAGTCAATCATACCCCGAGAGGGGCAAACTTCCCAAGGGGGTCTGATGAGCGATGAGAAAGCCCAGAGGTATATTTAGACTCCACTGAGAACAGCTTTGAGACACATGACACCTTGAGATGTCAAAATTGTTATTTTTGTGGAAATAAAATCTGCTGCCAAGTTTTTATTTACCAAGACTTCTCACCTTACAGGAAAAATAAATAGAAAAGTGCAAATACTCTAAAACAGTCCCATGCTGGGGGAGGGTTGCAAGAGCCAAAGCCAGGATGATCTTGATGTTTTTCTAGCCCAATAAACAGATGCAGAAGAGGCTTCAACTTCATGTGGCAGAAGGCACTCCCTCAAAGTGGGGGTTCCACATGGGAAGAGCATGAGAAACAGGCAGAGGATGGTAAGAGATGGAATAGTTCTGAGGAACACTGGTCCATTACAGTATGGCACAGCGGCTCCCCCATTTTTGCTGGGTTTGGGTTTCTTATGAATGTTGACTTCAACAAAAACGAAGGGTATCTTCACCTTTTTGTGTTCCTCCCTATAATATCTTTGGAGCTAAACAGGGCAATATGACCCCCCATTAAGCCATCCCTTCACCCTGGCTCAGTGAAAACCCTCTGCTTCTTTCCATTTCACTCCTTTTGATAGAAGTGGGAAACAGATCTGGGGAGGAGACGTGTGGGAACTATCAGGAGAGTTGACAAAAATAACGTGGACACCTGCGCCAGAGGGGGTGGCTGATACTGCCTTCTCTTTGCCGGTGAATGCCCACTCAGACCAGAGGGCTTTAGGAGCGTTCTTTCCACCCACTCCTTCCTTCCTCCTCACATACGGCCACCACTTCCCTTCACTGCCAATTTTCAAATCGACACAATGATTAATGACCCCGGCAAGATCTTAATTTCCTGTCCAGCAGTCCGAGGCTGATTTCCAATAAAAGAACTCACTCAAGACAACTATTCCCTCTTCACAGCTCCTAATCTTTTATTCAATTGTGGCCATTCTTTCCTCTCAGTGTGAAAGCTGAATCAATTTTCAAACTTCCATTTGGTGAATATTCCAAAGAACCACAGAATAACTAAATCTGGAAGGCACCTTAAAGGCAGTGTAGTTGAGCCTCTTTCCCTGCAATCACGCAGAGCTGAGGGGGAAGGCTTTGACTTACTGCTCGGTGGGCACAGGGTCAAGTGGCCAGTGAAGGAGGTTTGCTCTCACTCACGGAGGCTGCTTGAGTCCTCACTGGGCTCATTATGGAATTACCTTTAATTAAACAGTCTATTTTAAGCTGGGAACTGATCACCATGGGGAGAATATTTTTGCAATTATATACTTAGGCAAAACACAAACAAAAACAAGTGTCAGCGAAACCCTTCATATAACAGTTATCACAGGACTTCTTAATACCCAGAGCAGACAGAATGAGCCATCCTGATGTCAGCTCCATGTATCCATCTCTTGCATTTTTTTTCTCAGAAATGCTTGATTGATAGATTCCACCATTGCTTTCTGTGAAATGAATTCTGAAAAGCAGAGGTTCCTAAACAAGATGCTAATGACTGCATAATATACCCTCTTCGGATGTAGGATTTCCTGCAGAAAATTCCAGTTAAAATTCGGAAACTGCTCTCTGCATCGAAGCCAAAGTTATCTAAAATTCACAAGTAAGGGTATGCAAATGGCAAGCAATAGGTTAGGCTGAGTAACAGCAGAGTGACCATACAGGCAATCAAGCATGCTGTGAGCGCTGAACATCAGCTCTGCTACGGAGTCCAGCATGTGAAGTCAAAAGATTCCGGTTCAGATCCAGCTCTATTCACTGTATTCCTTTCTCCCAATAATTCATTTTTTTTTGAAGCACACCTTCCTTATCTGTAAATATGCAACAATTAAGGACTGTAGGGATGTTATAAAAACCATATTAAAGACTATGCATAAAAACACCCCTCACAGTGCCTAACAATTCTGATGCTCTTTAAGTACTTGTTGAATTTAAAGATATTAATTTTGTCATGTAACATTTATTCCTGTTTGACACATCTCAACTGCCATCAAGCATGCAAATGTAGGGATTCATATCATTTCATTATTAAAATTAGCATATGCAGAATAAGGCTTGAACAAGTCAGATCCGTACCAGCTCTACCCTATTTCTTGGCTCCGATGAACTAAAAATTACACATGGATCTTAGACAGCCACAGAACTTAAGGATATCAATCTGAATACAATAATGAGGCACAGCTTGAATACTAGAAAAAGCATGGACTTCAGACCATATGGGCTCCACTTCCCAGCAACGAGCCCTTGGTAGATTATTTAACTCCCCTGAAACTTGCCTTCATCTATAAAGCGAGGTCCAGAAATATCAACAGATGCATGTAAAATAACTAGCAAAATTCCTGACTTGAAGTAGGAGACTAAAAATGGTAATTACTAAAAATTTGCAGCCCAGGAGTTCTCAAGGGAAGGCCATTCCTCTGCTCTCACTTAGTTTATAAAGCAGTGATGACATCAGTTCTCCTACCTACTGCACAGATTTGTTACGGAGGTCCAGTGGGAAAATTTAAGCGGAAATCCAAAACTTTTAAGTCATTAGGTATAGGCACTTCTATATTCAAGGTGAAAATACATTGTACTTTGGTACTGTTTTGGGGAAATCAATCATTGTTCAATTTTTTAACATCCCAGTTACAGCTCTAGAAAGTTTGAAAAAGTGCCAGAATTGGGACTAGCAGAGCCATATGTGATTTCCTTGCGAAAGACCAAATGGAGCTTTGGCTATGAACTTAAAAACTGCATCTATAAAAACAAAGTAGATGAAACATTTGGGGTACACAGAAAAAAATTTGGCAGGGGGGCAGTGCCAAGGATTGAATCCAGAGGCACTTGACCACTGAGCCACATCCCCATTCCTTTTTTGTATTTTTATTTACTGACAGGGTCTCACCGAGTTGCTTCATGCCTCACTGTTGCTGAGACTGGCTTTGAACTCTTGTCCTCCTGCCTCAGCCTCCTGAGTTGCTGGGATTACAGGCATGCACCACTGTGCCTACCAGGAACATTGTTTTTGAAAGGTTAAACAATATATATACGTGGGAGCAGTTAATCCACATTTTGGAATACTACAATTCAGTACCTGGCTTAGGAGCTTCAGAGTAGTAACTGAGGCAGATTCTGTAGTCGTGTGTGCCATTACTCAGCGTATCCATTGAGGGGTGAGGCTGCTGCCTAAGGCTTACTGCGTCCCATTGATATTAGTCACAGAAAAGGGCACCAGCTATGCTTTCATGACCTTTGAGATTCAAATAACCTAAGGTAGAATGCTAAATTTTCCAAACTAAAATCCTGACCGCACTTAATATGATAATGAGCAGGGAGATGAGCCTTTAAAATGGCCAAGAACTAGAGAGCCAGAAGACAGTTCCAGTGGCTATAGGAATATCTTAGGAGGACATTATTTCCTATAAAAATTTCAATCTGTGCTCCAAGCTCTTCCAGCCTAAAATTAGTGGGTGGTTTGTTCAATCATCACCCCAAGAACTTAAGACAGCCTGCCACTTGTAACTTGGATGGCACTTCCACCCTCACTAGCCTTCAGAGACAGTATTTTGAACTTCTTGGTTGAATGCAAAACACATTAGCTAACTAACCAAACAAGCTAGCAGGAGGCATACCACAAGACCCGAGCCTGGCAGACTGGAAGACTGTGGAAACTCTCTGAAAGGTTACGGGGAAGTAGGAGGGTGATCCAGGGAGTGAAGGAGATGATTTCTTTAAAGTTTCTAATACATATTCATCTGCAACTATAGCCACCAAAAATGCAGACCTACTAAGACATGAACTACAAACCTATATCCTTCTTACATTCTGGTAGCTTGAAATACCCATAGCCCCAGAGAGATTAAGTAAGGACTATAATCTTGTGTATAATTTCTGTTTTTAATTTTTCCTACGATGAATTAGGTAGTTCTGTGAATATCTGTTTTCTTTTTCATTCATATATGCTACCTCTGTCTTATTCTCCCCCTTCCAACTTCTTTAGAAACACAGTCTTTGAAGAGGAGAGGAAGGGGAAGAGAGCTCAATATAAAGTGAGAAGAAGGAGGTTCAAATAAGCCACTTAATGTCCTCCATTTGGCATGAAATCTAATGTTGCCCAGCCTTGGTTTCCTCATTTGTAAAATAGAAAAAAACCACAAAATGCTGGTTTCATTGTGTGGATGTGTTTCAGTACTGAGTGTTAATGTGAACTACAGGGAAAAAAAACAAAACCCACAGGAATCATGATGCTTTCCACGTGTCTAAAGCATCAGCAAAGCTCATCAATTAATATAAGTAACAACAGCTTCTGGTTCTTCAAGGTCTCAAAATTCTGGATGTTTTGGGCACTTGACACTTAAGCTCTAGATAACTGGACACAGAGGCAAACTTGGGAGACCCATGGTGCTCTAGAGCTTTCCTGGAGCAGGCTAATGACATAGGCCATAGCAGCCACCTTCATCCACCACAGTACAGCTCACGTCTGCGCCATCGCATGGCATTATTAGTTCTTCCATCTGCATACTTATGAAGCTGTTCCCACCGCTCCTTCCCTGCTGCTGAAGTTCTGGCCCTAGATGATTTTCATCTCAGCACTGAGCTCCCTATTCCACCCGTCCACCACAATGGTGTTGGACTGACCATTGCTGAAATGTAACCTAATCCTATAATCATTGGTCCTGGCTGGAATCCTTGACCAGCTCCTCAAAGATGTCTGGATACCATCCAAAATCTAAGCAGAGATGCCAACATCTTTCAAGATGCAGTGGCTTTCCTCCTCTCTAGTGTCACTTCTCCCAAGTCCTCTCAGAGCCTACACTCTCCCCCTTCACTCCCAGTTCCAAAGGACACCGTTTCCTTCTCAGTTTGGCAGACTGCTGGGCTAAGGCACTTAGGGATATAACAGTGAGGGAAAGAGTCTTGGCCTCTTGGAGGTTCTAGTCAATTGATGGGGTAATGAAGTTGGTTATCAAATACTTAAAGAGAAATATGTGATTACAACTGGGATGAATGCGCTAAAGAAAAAGTGTCAAGAGGTGGAAGGAACTAGACTTTGTCCAAAAGGCCTCTAAAATGAGCTTCCTAAGGAAGTAAGTTTGACTTGAAATCTCAAAGATGAGCAGAGGTCAGGCTGCAGGGGCTGAGAGAAGACTGGCGTGACTGGAGAAGGAAAGTAAAGGGAAGAAAAGCAGCCAGAGATAAAGCTGCCAGAGAGGTGGGGGCTGGCAATATAAAGCCTTGGAGGCAGTAATGCAAATTTCCCCCAGACATCCTCAGACCCCTTCAATCCTCCCATTTAAAAAAAAAAAAAAATGTTTCCTTTAAATTTTTAAATGTGTTGTAAAAGCAAAGGATGTTTATCACAATAAAGCATGTTTATCACAATAACTTAACAATACTGACAAAATAGATAATAACAGTAGCACTTGGTAAGTTCTTTCATGCAATGAGTATCCATACAGAGGTAGAAAGTGGTAAAGTGTAAGTAACTGCACTGCCATACAGTTAGCAAGTGAGAGCCAGATCCTGAGCTGAGCTGTTTAGTTCCAGAGTACACATGTTAAAACCCCTCGTTGGTATTAGCCTCACTCCAATCTTGCCCCCTTAAAGGTTGACAAAACGCGTGTTATATACCTTTGTATAGGTTTCTTTGCACTCAAATGTATAAAAACAACTGAAAAAGAGAGAATCAACGTATTTTGGAAAAACTTTCTTCCTTCTCTTAAGAGCTACAGGAGGTCACCAGGGTTTGTTTCCTTAACATGATGGTGATACAATCATATTTATTATTTTTTTTCCACAGTAATGGTGATTGAATCCAGGGGTGCTCTACCACTGTGCTACATCCTCAGCCTTTTTTCATTTTTCCTCACTAAGTTGCTGAGGTTGGCTATGAACTTGCAATCTTTCTAAGTAGTTGGGATTATAAGTGCTTGTTACTGTACCTGGCCAGATTTATGTTTCTAAAAAATATTCACACTGTGCTTCCTAAGTGGAGAATGGGGTGTGGCGGGAGTGGGCAGAGCAGGAAGAGGAGGATAAGAGCTAATAATGTCCAGTAACCTGTTGGGAGCTGACAGCAATTCTCTGGGTGAAGACACCTATAGTGGAATTAGAGAGAGCCGAATGGATTCCAGGCTTATACAGAAGATAAATCATCAGGAATCAGTGATAAAAATCAATATAACAAGAGGGAGAGGGCCTGTCAAGGCTTAAGTGAGTTGCTGGCTATGCATCTGGACAGATGATCACAGTGAGATGGAAAGCACTGATTTGAGGCCAGCAGAGGAATGTTATGCTCTGACAAAAGTTGAACTTGAAGGGACTTTGAAACCTGGAATCGTAATAAGTAATGTAAGTATTACTGCACACTTTACTGTGTATAAGGCATCACATAAGTGTCATTTCTATCCACCTCATACCCTTTTTTTTTTTTTTTTGAAGTTGGTACTATTATTATCTCCACTTTACAGACAAAGAAATCAAAGCTGAGAGGTTCAGCAACTTGCTTGAGGTCTCAAGGCCAAGGAGAATCAGAGGCCTGGAGCACATTTAACGTCAGGACTCTCCTGGGTTATTTTATTTGCCTCTGAAATGATCCTCTGCACCTAGGCTAGTGCCCTCCTCTTTCTCACTGCAGCTGCACGCTCACCTGCTCATGATACTGCCTTCCTGAACTCTTCCGGGGCTCCAACTGCCTCCTCCTTGGTACGACATGGAGTCTTTCCTGACCCAGACTCAACCAACCTGTCCCATGGCTTTTCACAGGGATGTTGGGCACATGGGGCTCCCAGGACAGGCAGTACGTTGTGCCATTTTTCCTCTACTTGCCCTTTGTATTTCCAGACATCTCGGCTCACAGTGGATTCCACATCCCTATTGCACTGTAGTAATTATTCTAGCAGAATTGTTTGACTGTCTTTGTCTCTCCAATAGACCCAAAGTTTCCTTAGGGCAGTCTGTCTTGAATCCCTAGCCCCCAACACACACACTCCTTGAAATGAAGAATAACAGTCGATTAATATACACTTCAAAATGTCTGCTGAATAAATGAACCAAGTGCTGCTGAACAAAAGCTTACGACACTTTGCAACAAAGAACAGGAGATTTCTACCTTCTAACAGAGAATGCCCATCAACCCATTCATTCTATCTGCGATTTCCTTTGCCTCATCTATGTATTTTTCCACGCTTCATTTGCACCAAACTATTTGGTAGACATTTATTAGTCCCAATTTGTAAATGTGATCAATAACTTGAGCCTTGAAGTGGCTGGGAGCAGTGGCCCACAACTGTAATCCCAGCTACTTGGGAGGCTGAGGTAGTGCAAGTTTGAGGTCTGCCCAGGCAAGACCTTGTCTCAAAATTTAAAAATAAAATAAAAAGGCCTCAGTGGTTGAGTGCCCCTGGGTTTAATTCCTGGTACCACAAAACAAAAACAAAAGCCTTGAAATATCAAGATCACCATGGCTGGGTCTCTGAAAATCATTCCACTTTGTAAATATGTTGCTACTTATTTTATCAACTGTTATATTCCAAAATCATTCAAACCAATTGAAGTTTATTACTGGATTTTCCGCTACATAACACATAAATTAAGAAAATTATTTTTCTTACAGAAGGCATACTATCTAGACAGAAAATGATAAAAGTGGCAAAACCCCCCCAAAACAAACACCCCCCCCAAAAAAAACAAACAAGCAAAAAATGAAACAAAAACAGCATTAAGAAGAGGGTGGGCAGGTGCAGAAAAAGCACCATCCTTGAAAGTCCTCAAGTGATCTTTTGAAAAGCCACAAAAGTACTTATAAATCAAACCAGTTAAAAGAAAATGGACAAAACCTGTACTACCTACCCTCAACCTCACATATTCCAAATCATGATGTATTTTACCGTAACATTACCATTTGCCTAACGTGTATTAGAGCATCTTCATAGGAAAAGTGTGGTTGCCATCTTTAGCACTGTCTAGATCCATCTGAGCAGCCAGAGTGCACATCCCGTGTCAGCAAGCCACCCACTCCGGCAGCCTGAGGGCAGCAGTCAGGATATCCAGAGGCACCTCCCACTCCCAGCTCTACAGAGGGGCCTGCCTGCTTCTCTACCCATAAGCTTCTTTGGTCCCCTCCTGGCACACAGGCAGTCTTTGGATCACCCCCTGCTTTGTTTTTGCCAAGAGTCAGATCTCCAGGGGGCCTGAGTGCATCCTGCTCTCATCTCCTCACATCCTACCTCAAAGGAAGTTCTGGAAAGCCCACCTGGGTAACTGGCATTAACATCGCCCCTGCATTATATTCACAGAACTAGGCTGCTTCCCTATCACTACCCCAGTCCAACTGTCAGTATCCTTTTTATTTTATTTTATTTTTTGTACTAAGAATTGAACCCAGGGGCGCTTTACCTCTGAGATACCTCCAGGGGCCTTTTTATTTTTGGAGACAAGGTCTTGCTGAGTTCCTGAGATTAGCCTCAAACTTGTGATCCTCCAGCTTCAGCCTCCTGAGTTGCTGAGTTTATAGGTGTGCACCACAGTGCCCAGCCTGTCAGAGAATTTCATTTTGATCTGATATCTTTTTGGACCTAGACATTCAACTTAAGACAGAACAGGCTGCCTTCCTTGCTTGCCTCTTTCCTAAAATTTAATTGTTCTGAAAATTTCTCAAAAAATCAGAGCCAATGCTAACCAATAATTTCATTCCCGTTGAGGAAAGGCAATATACAAGCTTCTGCTGAGAGCCAATGAGGTTAAGATGATGCATTGATGGTCAGACATTTAAGGTGCAGAACAGATTATAAACACAGAAATTATCAATGTATATGTCTAACCATGCTAAATGGGAAAAAAAGTGCTCACTATGCTGAATAATAGATATACCAATTTGGTATATGTAGATATGCCTAATTACTTGAATACTATTTTGGAAATTGAAACACTGTCAAATGATAAAATGCTTATATTTATATATAAATTTGTAATAATGAACAGGGCACATTGGAATAAGCCTGTAATTCCAGCAGCTTGTGAGACTGAGGCAGGAGGATTGCAAGTTCAAAGACAGCTTTAGTAGCTTAGTGAGGCCTAAACCAACTCAGTGAGATCCTGTCTCAAAATAAAATATAAAAGAGGGATAGGGATGTGACTCAGTGGTTATGTGCCTCCTGGGTTTAAAATTTGGTATAAATAAATAAATAGCAATAATGAAGTAAAAGGTCAGAAAGCTAATGAATAGTCTACAATAAAATAGTCCACAGTCTATAAGCACAGTCTATAGATGAATAAAATCTATGTATGAATAAATCCAATGTATGCAGAGAACATGAACTCTCAATTATCTAGGATACAGAATAAGCACAAAGTTTTCATTTGTGAGAAGGATAAATGACTACAAATCAGTGAAATGTCTATGTATTAGAAAACCATTATTAGGAATCCAGAATTACTACTCTAGTGTGGGAAATCTTCTGCCTAGCATATTTCATCAGTTCAATAGTTGAAATCTAAATCAAAATTATAATTTGGCAAAAGAATTTCAACTATCTTGACAGTCAAAAATATTTAATGATAACAGAGAAAATGTGTGTTATGAAAGAAGATAAAGGATAAAAAAATTCCATTGAATCTGTACTGAGTTCTTCAAATAGACTAAAATATAGGAATGCATATAAGAAGTGGGTCCTTGAAACCTTGATAATGGCAACGACACTTTGGTTATGCTGGCAATGAAGACCAATTTTTGGTTAAATTTGTCCAGAAAAGCAAATGCTCATTTGACTCTCAGAATGAAAAGTAAATGATGAATTTCTGGCTGAGATTCACATCACTATGTTGATGAAAATGACACTGGGGGCAACTTGACCTGGATCTGAGACCTGGGAGATGATGGCACTGCAGCCGCAGGACAGAAGAAGGGTCCAACCAGCCAAGAGCAGATGGCCCCAATTGCACAGTTCTCACCCCATTTGTCTACACGCTGGGTTGCTTCCTATTGAGATGACACTAACTTCCTTTTCTACTACATTCTGGGCTGGCTTTATTTTAACTCTGACTTGAGTTAAAGTCTGAAAGTTCTCATGTAAATCTCAACGTTTCTCAAAAGTTGACAATAATATTAATGTCAACAGATTGCTTAATTATAGGCCTAACTGGAAATGAGGCAAAAATCTCACATGCTTGGAATTTTCATCATAATGATTAGATGCAAATATTTTAGAATATCCTCACATAAAATAAAATTATCGACCTGGCTTAGATCTACCAATACAAATGGAGCATACTTTTACGGAAATTTCTTTAAATATTTTGCAAGTGTTTCATCAATATAAAGTGAATCTTCTTAGCAAGGTGATAGATATTATTAGAGGTAAATTGCTACATGAAAAAAAGTGCCCAAGCCCAAGGTGATGGTTCTTTTATTTTAGACCATATGTAAAAATAAACTTCTACTACAACCCAAGGATATGGGCCCTCCTTTCGTAGCAACAGAACAAATGGCTTTTTGTTCTACTTATTTTTTGGTGCATTCATATATTATGGGAACTAGAAAAATCAATGAATTACTACCCTGGTTGTGTCAGACACTAAAAAGTGAAGGGGTGTAGAATCCTTGGATTGTGTTGCATTTAACAGGATTTGATTTTAAAACATCAAATATGGTTCCCCAAACACAAGCTTAACACTAAAAGGATGTTTATAAAGCAGACCTGAACTGCAGGGGAGAAAAGGCCTTGCAGACGTCTACAGATCTGAAAAGAACTTTCTACAAAAGGGAAGAGGTCGATCACCAGGGCTAAAGAGAAGAGAGGAGACACTGTGTCGGCTCAGTGCAATTCAACCTTCAGTCTCTGCTTTGTTCACACTGCATTTCTGTTTGGAAATCGAATCTGGAGAAGTCTGAATATAAACCCACCCCAAGAGAGCCAGGCTTGAGGCCTTTTATTGATGGAAGTATGTACGGTATACATCATGTCTTCAAATGCTAGCTGTGAACACAGGACAATGAAAAATAAAGTGATTTTTTAAGATAGTTAAGGATAAGAAGTAGTAGTCGTTGCAAGAATAAAAGAGTAACATCATAGCAGCAAGACGATTAAAAAAGAAACACAAAGCATAATGCATCTCTGATCTATGAAAAGTAATGTCTGTGGCAAGGGATATTAACCTTATGTCCTTGTTGAGCAAGGACTCTAGCTGGGAGAATTCTAGTTGGCTGTTTGTGAACAAGAAGAACAAATCGAAGTTCATGCTGGAAATAAGGAGAGTGTTAAACATAATCAAATTCAGAAAAACAATCTCTTTAAAGAGGGAACTATACTAAAGGTGGAGAATGAGTTAGGTTAACTGGGAAACATCTAGAAGGAAAAACAAAATCTCTCTTTTACAGGACATGCTATAAAGGTACATAATACAAATAACGACTTTAATTCAAACATCACAGAAATGCCAAATTAATGTCAATTACAACATTTATGTACTTTATGCAATCAACAGAAGTGGGAAGAAAAAGGAAAAAAAAAACAGTTTTTTTTTTTTTTTTAACACAGCTCCCGCTCATAGGGAGACAAGAGTAGTATCTAGAATGATACAACATGGGACTTAGTAGACAATTTTGTCTATCCTTTCATGCCCAGTAACTATTGCATGTTTTTGAAAATCGTTACAGTATTTCTATTGTATAAACACACCATAAGCAATTCACTGAATTTGATCTGTTGTCATCATAAATTAGCTCAGGGAAGGCAGGATCTGGATGCCTGACACTTTCTGGAATTCAGGTCCCTTTCTGGTTCTGGTAACTAACTCTTGAAATTCTAGAGAACATGATGAGGAGTTCTAAGATGGGAATGAAACATTGGTTGAGGCCTCCTTCCTAATTTGGAAACTACTTTTGGAATCTGCAATTATTTCTTAAAATAGAGATTTAAAAATCTCTGCATTCAACTAGATTTTAATTTGCCTAGTTTAAATTTGTTTTTAAGATTTCTATAAAAAGCCACAAGGGAATGCTCTAAAAATCATCAAAAGGATACATGTGCAAGAAAGCAAAGCTAGTAGGATTAAACTTAAAATTCACAATGGTCTGAGCTTATGAATTGGGATCTCATCAAAAGTCATGCTGCTCAACGAGAACAAAGGACAGAGGGCCAGGGTTTTGCCTGTTATGAACAATACTTCTCTTAGTGTGTTGGCTAGTATCTGTCTCAAGAAGTTCCATGATTTTGAATGAATCAAAACTTAGTGATTAAATGAAAACTATTAATAACTCATATTATGATACGAGAAATGAAAAGCAGGCAATATCCAACATAAGCTTAGAAAGTCAAACAAAGCTCAACTTGAAAATTTAGTTAACAAAAACCCCTTTTCTCTCTTATACACATGTAGTTTACTAACTCAAGAGAGAATACAAAAAACAAAACAAAAAAAATCAAATATATTTACAATATTAATAAAAAATTACTGGTATTATTTCTTATACTAATTATTAAGTCATTAGTGTATGTTAACCATAATAAATTCATGTAAACATGCTCATATTTATTGGATATTTTTACAAAGAATTTTGAAGACTAATATTTTTTCACAGAATTTATCATATTTAGTCCAATTTTCCCCAAATGGACACTGTCTGCAATCAGTTATGTAGGTCTCACTTAAAAAAATAAGTCTCAGACTCATAATTCAGAACATATTCTTTAAGGATCATTTCGGAACTAGAATTCTACACACTTCTTTGAATTACATGGAATAACTAGTTTAATGCAGCAGATATAAAATAGAACAGGTTTTATTACAAGCGTTTGTTCTCTTAAAGTCCATAAAATTAAGTTTACACACTCTTCAAATGCTGAAAGGTCCTAACTCTTCACGGATCTTATAACTTCTCTATAAATGAGACATCTGTTAAGTTGTCCAGACAAGTACATACATACATAGTTAAATTAGTCCCTCCAAATGTAGTCATCTCTCTATATAATTTCAAAGACTGTCCAGTTTTTCCTCATATTTATGGCTTATGGATCCAAAATCATTTGCTAAATGATTGGAAATAATCATCTATAGCACCCCGGTTTCCAATGAGCTAGAGAAGAACAAAGAAATACTGGAAGACAACTGAGAATTCTATATACCAACTAGCACCTGCAAATAGGAAATACTTTCCCAAAATAAATGTAATTATAGTTTATGAAATGAAAAATTTTGAAGTCAATGAAATAATATATTTTAAGTAAATTTATCATAAATGTAAATATAAAAAAGACAAATATTTGCCAAATGAGAGAATACTAAAAAAAAAAAAAAAAGAAAGTCAATTTATTGGAATAGCAAATCCTACTGGTTCCAGTACCTGATAAACTTTTGGTAATTCTGTATTTTCTTAATCAACAGATACAAAATGTAATGTGGGCTTGTAAATTGTCATGCTATTAAAAAGGGATCCTTGGTTCTGAAAAGGTAGCATATGAAGGGCAAGGGCTACAAACAAGGCATGCTTTTTAAATCCAACCCTGAAACTTCAGTGAGCTCTAAAAGGACATTTGCTGGAGTCAGGGAGTGTGGAGCACAGCATGAGAAATGTGAACATTCTTGGTAAACTGACATCATCATGACAACTCTGGCAGGGCTCCAAGTGTCTGAAGCAGGACGGATGGAGTCTTGTTTATGAAGTGGGAGAAAGAAACTTGGGACTTTCTGATTTACACCTTGGCAACAAGCAGAGATAGTCAGAAGAAAGGGAACACTTTTTGTGTACAGTAACCAGCAAGTTTCAGCAAAGAAAGGAGAAGAAGGAAAGCTATTTGAAAAGTTAAAAACTGCAACCCCCCCTTTCTTTTTCCAGAATGAGTCATTCAAAGTCTCTCTCCTCTCTAAATATATATACACTCAGAGACATTAAAAAAGTCTATTTATGAAAGCAACAGAACCACTTTACAGTTTGGAAAGTAAGAAATAAAAATTATCTATAATCACTTCACATTAATAGAACTATTATGATTTTCTGATTAGAATTTGGAGCTAATATTGGTATATACTCTTGCTCCAAATCCTTTAAAAATAGAGCCAGGGTCTTTTAACATATTAAGTATGGATCAAAAGATATTTAAATTAAATGGCATAAGGATGGATATATATTTCAAATCAAATGTGTGACTGATGTTTCTTCCTTCTCCTTCCTCTATGCACCAAGGGTTGAACCCAGGGGCTCTCTACCACTGAACTACATTCTTAGTCCTTTGTATTTTTTATTTTGAGACAGAGTCTCAACTAAGTTGCTGAGGTTAACCTGGAACTTGTGTCCTCTTGCCTCAGCCTCCCTAGTAGCTGGGATTACAGACAGGTGCCACTGTGCTTGGCTCAAACTTATTTCTATATGATACTACTTCACACTAGAGACAAGACCCTTCTCTCTAGGAAATGTGACAGCTGCCTTCAAATGAAGTTTTGAAAGATGGCTTTACATGCCAAGTGAACTCCTGCAGGTTGTAGGTCACTTTAAAGTTTTTACTTGGATGTTTGTTCATTGTGGATTCAATGAAAAGTTCAAGTTTTCACTCAATGTGAGATAAAAACGTGTGTTATAGAAACATCAAGGTTCATATTGTAGAAACAAACCAAGTGATAGCCTGCTGGTTTCAAACTACACATGAAACCCGACTGGTCAAGTTTTAAATTTCTGCTACCCATTAAATTTTATGGCTACCCATTGAATTTAATTAATAATAATTTAATACAATTTCACTTATTACAATAAATTCCTATCTTTTAATAAATACACTGTGTTCTTGAATAGTGTATACATTTTTAAACTAGGAAAAGAGCAAATATCAGCAAAATACATTGTGAAAAATTGACAGAAATTTACCTAGAAACCTATATTTTAAATTAATTTCTCGGTCTTTTGGTTAAACTTCAGTCCTTCTGTCTTTCTCAACTTCCAATTTTTATGACGCACTGTTATATTTCCTTACATCACTTCTTAAGAGTTGAAAAGTAATTAATGATGCTGTTGCTGATGGAACTAGGAAGTAATTTCTATTTGATTGCGTTAAACTACAAAAGAAAGCTCCATGTACCCTATGAAATGCATTGCGGTGCCTTAGTCACATAGTTTCAAATCACAATTACAAATTTACTTTCTTGGCTCTCCAATAGTTTTAAAAGGTTATCTTTAGATTTATTACTCATTAATCTGACTCAACTATATCAGTGGTAAGGGCTTATGTAAAACTACTGATGCAAGCAGAAGAACAACAATTACAATTCTTGGCCCTCATTTAACTCAGATATAAATAATCCATTTTCCAGAAGTACCGGAGTGTACATTAAAGGGAGAGGATGATAGGACTTCACGCAATCCAACCACACTCCTGAGTATATACTTCATGTAGTCTAGTACAACCAGGAGAAGTGTGAAGATAATACTTCAAGGATCATCTTCAACACTCAATGTCCCAGTGCCCTAGTGAGTAAATATTTTAAGTCATATTCTGAAAAATGAAAGTAAGTATCTCTAAAATAACACATTCTCTTACTTATCATGTACCTGAAGACATCACTATGGGAAAAACAACAACAAAAAACAAACAAAAATCCACAAGTTTGTTTGACATGACTTATACCATAGTTTGAGTCAGATCAGCTACCCAACATTAAATTTCTCAGTACATTCTTTGAAAAGATGGATTAAAATATTAGTTTTCATGGCATAAAAATGTCTGTGAAAAGGAATCTTTTCTTTCACAGAGGTACACAGCTGTTGATACACAGATTTATGGAATCATGTATCTTTTTCTGTGGAATACACATCTTTTTCTGCACAAATTCATTATATGTAAAATGCTCAAACTTTAATAGAAGAAAAATACAAATTAAAATTACAAAGTGCTTTCAGAGATAGAAACTCTCAATATTCAAGCAAACCAGCAACCCCTCTTTCCCCAACCTCCAAACCCAAACAAAGCCCCTCTGAGCAGCTGCAGGATACAGCCTCATCAGAAAACAGACAGCCCCCCACTTAAAGAGGAATGGGATTCCAAAAGTTCGTGATTAGTTCTTCAAAACTTTAACATTTTCTCAGGGACACAAGATTACAATTGGGGACTAAGTTGCAGATCAGTGCACAAAACCTGATTTAATACAGCATTCTAACTAAGATGGGGCCAGGAGTTCTACAGAACACAGGGAGAACGCACCCATGGTCAACCCCAATGGGTGTCCTCTTCCTGGGTTGCTCTGAGTGGGAAATCCTGTCTCTCCCCCGAGAGTCCACAGTTTTCATAGCCCATCTCTCCCAGGAGGTACAGGACACGGAAAGGGCTGGGGGTGGCCTCTAAGATGGACATGTTAAGGGGTACAGCCAGGGGTTGGGAGTGGAGTAGGAAGCAGAGGAGGAAGAGAACAGGGAGCTCGGGGTAGGCTGGTGTGGGCTGATGCAAGTTGACCTCAGAGGTGGAACACTTGTGATTAAAAGGAAAGGCAAGAGTCTCCATGGAAGAAGGGGAGAAAATTCCAGGCCCATCTGGGGAAACTCCCTAGTGGGTGGCCACAGGACAGAGGGTTTCCCAGCAACTCCCTTCAGAAGCTGCTACTAAGACATAAGTGGTGCAAACTGAAAACAGAAAGGTAATTAAGCCATAAGTAATTAAACAAGTCAAATTTTCATTAATAAGACCACCCCACACTAAATATTTCCAGTATAAATTTCTGTATTCCAACTAGATGGCAAGACAACTAGATGTCTCTTTTAGAACAGATAGATGTTAATATGGAGATAAAATTAGTAATTTCCTATTTAGAATAAGTACTATTTTCCATCATTGACTTTTATTTTTTATTTTATTTTTTTGGTACTGGGGATTGAACCTAGGGGTGCTTAACCACTGAATCACATATCCAATCCTTTTTAAAAATATATTTTATTTAGAGACAGCGTCTTGCTAAGTTGCCAAAGCTGGCTTTGAGTCGTTATCCTCCTGCCTCAGCCTCTTGAGCCGCTAGGATTACAGGCATGCGCTACCTCGCCTGACTTTTATTCTATTTTGTTACATTAATATCTTTAAAATGTCCCCACATTAAGAAATGTATAAAAAGTTCTAAACAGACAATAATAAAACCAGAAGCATTTTTTTTTTCAACAATTATTTTTTGAATGGCTTTGTGGGCCACATATTTTCTGCGTGGGAGACAGTGATGTGGCATCAGAGAAGGTTTAAAGGCTATTTTGATTTCTTAGTGACAATACTTCCAGTAAAGGTGGTATCTCTCAACTCCTAGCTGGCCTTATGATCACTACGTATGTATATGCTAGCTATGTTTTTTAGTGTATACCAACTTTTTTTTTCTTTACCTTAGTGCAATGATATGTGTTAAAAGGATCTGTCACACCTCAAGTTATCAGGTAAGTGCCAAAAGTATTGACTTTCTTGCTTTGACTACAATAGGGCCTTCTTAAACTACAGACTTCCGTTTGCCTGCTCATAGATAAAGCCTAAGAAGACAAATTTGAGTCCCAGAAGGAGAAAATATTATTAATCATCTGGTCACACTGAAATCACATCACCTTTGGCAAGGTGACTCTAAGGTACTTCATGAAATAATTCTGTGTTGTTCTATGTGTGTGGAATTACTGGCAAATGAACCTCGACCTTTCTGATTTAGAATTAAGAGAAGTTTGGAAAAAAAACATTTAATGGGGGAGAAGGAGAAATAGTGAATGGAAGAAGAGAAAGGAGAAGGAAGAACTCAAACTCTCAAAGTCAAGAAAACAAAGTTATAACTTTAGGGTGATAAAATATTCTACGAATAACTGATTATTGTTTAAAAATGAATGATTACTAATAAAAAAAACCTCCTTAGTCAATGTTAAGTAACTGATGAATATTAGCAAAGCCAAAGGAACTGCAGGCAACACGGGTAAACATCTTGATTATCTAAACTAACAAATTTATTGGTATTACCAGGTTGTCGTAAAAATGAAAAAAATAATTCAGTGCCACTGAGTTTGTGCCTTGTCTGCTCCAAATTTATGTTTCCCATTTCCTACATAGAAATTCCAAATTCATGGCAAAAGCATTACATAATAATATAAGCAAAGCAAAATTAGGGAAGGATTATGTGAAAGGAGTTCACAGACTTTGAGTATACTTTTAATCATTAATAACTTAGTTTGAAAGTATGAAAAATCATTAATATTCATAGAGTTGCCAAGTTTAAGACAAGATTATGAAGTATGTTTTATGTCAGTGCCATTAAGACAAAGGAGAGATAGCTATGGCTAGAACGTGGTTCATCTGGGAGAGCCAAAATTAACTCTATGGTATCTCTGGAATTACGCCCAAATGAAGTCTTGTTTCTTTTCTACCTATGATACAAACTTAAAACATTAATAACACATTGAAGCTAGGGGAGAAACAAGTTATCATTCTCTTTTAAACTCCACAAAAGCAGAATAGATGCTTGGATCATCCAGACTGGGCAAGAGGAGACCTCAGAGAGGGCAGAGTTCAATTCCCTCTACAGATTGGCTTACTTGGTCCAGAGAGATTAAATGATTTGCCTGAGGTCAAAAATCACAGCAGCATCCAAGGTTCTACTCCTCTGACCTCCCTCCAGTGTTTCACTCTTTTTTAATTTTAGAGAGAGAGAGAGAGAGAGAGAGAGAGAGAGAGAGAGAGAGAGAGAGAGAGAGATTTTTAAGAGAGAGAGAGATAATTTTTAAAATATTTATTTCTTAATTTTTGGTGGACACAACATCTTTATTTTATTTTTATGTGATGCTGAGGATCGAATCCAGCGCCCCACGCATGCCAGGTGAGCGTGCTACTGCTTGAGCCACATCCCCAGCCCAGTGTTTCACTCTTTACTGTGTTTAAATTAATGTTTCATGGGGAACCAGAAAATTAAATTAATTTAGAAAGAAAAATAAGAGAAAAGGGAGTGACAGAAACAGCTATTGCTTTTGCCTGGTGATCAATTTACCATAGAGGTCACTGTGTCAAGGAACTCTTGCAGAAAATTCCACAAACAAAATAGACTTTATGGACTAAAGGAATAAAAATCGGGAATGACAGAAGAAAAAATTTTACAAGAAAATTTTTATGACCATTATCAATATTAAAGAGCTCTTGTCTACTTACGGTATTCTTTTTGCAAAATGATTTAGTGATTACATGGTTTTCACATACCTATAACTAGCTTCTTTTTAAAACTCTGACAGTATGAAGTCTATGATAAAGAACATAATAATGCCACTTAGAACTGCATTTTTCTTTAAAAAGCAAAGTTTTCTTTCTTGACAAGGTTTTTATCTTTGCAAAATAAATTTTACATACTGTCATTTTATTTGGATTTCTATTTATGCTAATTACTTGTGAATTTATAAAATCAAGAACAGAGAAGAAAATGGTCAAATTGCTGGTTTTACATGCATGTTTCAGAGCTTTATGCTCAATGTTTCAGTTACTAACAATAAGGGGGAAAAAAATCAACAAACATACATAATAGAAATTTATTTCTTTTCTTTTTTTGTCAGTGCTGGGGATTAAACCCAGGGCCTTGTGCATACCATGTACACACTCTTACCACTGAGCTACATGTCTGACTGCTTCTTTCATTTTTATCTTTTAAAATAATAACATAAAAATTACTGATTTCCTTCTGCTATTTATAAATATAAGGGAACTAAGGCCCTTTTTTTTTCTTTTTCCTCTAGTATCTGGATACCTGCAAATTTGATTTAAATTCACACAATGAACGAAGAAGAGTGTTAACAAGTGAAAAATGAAAAATATTCTGATAGAAAAAATAGGGTGGGAAGATGGGCACCACAGTGCATGCCTATAATCCCACCGAATCAGGAGGTGGAGGCAGGAAGATCACAAGTTTGAGACTAGTCTTGGCAACTTACCAAGACACTGTCTCAAAATAAAACAAAAAGGGCCGGGAATGGTAAAGTTCAGTAGTAAAGTGCCCTTTTAATTGGTTTAATTCCCAGTACCAACACAAAAAGGGGGCAGGGAGGGAAGATTTTAAGATAAATACAAGTATTCTAAAGCTTAAAAGTCTACCAAATGAAATATTATTTAGGTCAATGCAATTGCTGAAAAATAAAGAACACTCAGTACAGTAGAACAGGAAAATTCCATACACACTTATTAGAGAAGGCTTATTTTAGAAAATTAATATATCTACAAGTGCTCTTTGTTGCCATGAGCAACACTCTTACAACCACAGTCTGCTACTGAATCAGGTCATGATCACCTTCTCAACAGACCTTGTCATTCCAGAGAGGCACTTTTTCTTTCATTCAGATTTCTAAGGAAATAGCTTTCATCCTGGACAACTAAATGTCTGGCTTCTCGGTTTGTTTTAAGGAGCAAAATGGGAAAAGAATGAATCATCACAAAGCAGGTCAGGTTAGCAATGTTTTCCTAATTTAAAAAAAAAAAGTTAGTTTCCAAAAACTTTCCTTGAGAAAGTGACTAATCCAAAATGCACTGATAATTATATATCAGGGATTTTCACATTTGTCTAATGATCATTCTCATTAATCTCCCAAGTTTGCTTTCTAGACTCTTACATGCACACTGTTAAATCTTGTAATTCCGCAAAATAAAAATACCCAGGAGGAAAAGGAGTGAATCTATTCAAATTTTACTGCTATGCTTTTTGAGTTTTTCTATTGCAAAGATAATTAAAAATATGTAATTTTTGATTCCTCTCTTTAATTCTTGGAACAAATTATTTTACTTTATATTTTCCCTATTTAATGATGATAGTTTATTTATTATTTTGGGCCCCTCTGTCCATTTATATCTGGTTAAAGTCCTCAAACACAGAACAATTTCTATTATTCCCACCATTACCATCTACTGAGAATGTGCTACATATAAGATACTGTTCAAGGCATTATATGTGCCTCAATCTCCCTATGGCACATGGTATTATCACACCAATTTGCAAGTAAGAAAACTGAGACTCCTTGAACTGAAGTCATCTGCTCCAGGCCACACAATGAGCAATGAGCAGAACCAGGATTTGGACCCACGCTGATCTGATTAAGTCAAAATCTTCAGTTAAACATGAAAATAACCTTCTATGGGAATAATTAATCATTATGAAGATATTTAAATATTCAAGATTTGTTAAATGAGACCCGACCATCAATGGGTTCCGTGTGTGTGCGTGTGCGTTGCTGGGCCTCACACATGCTAGCCAAGCACTCTACCATTGAATGATATCTCCAACCCGATATAATTTTAAAAGGAAAATCCTTAATAGAGTTTTTGGTCCTGATTTCTTTGCCCCTCATTGTCTTCGCAGCACAATCCCATGTGACAGCACTCCTGTTCTGAGAGGCTCACTGAGCCTCTTCTGATTCCTTCCATACAGAGTCCGGTGTTGCTTGTGTCCTTCCATTGCATACTTGGTACCTGGTGCTTGCAATTCTCTTTCTCCTAACAAACCATTCAGGCTTCAACTTATAAGTCATTTCCTCAAAGAGATTTGTCCTGAACTCAACCTAAATTAGCTTCTCCATTTAAACTCCAGGACACCTTGAACTTTTCACTTACAGCCTTCATCTCGATGTGCAACTATGTAACCGTATCCCTCCCTCCCTGAACTGTGGGCAGGATGACAGAGGCAGACATGTTATCTTGCTCCACCTTTTAGCCCAGTGTCTAGCCAGTGCTGGGCACGTGACCTGACTGGGTATCAAGAAAAGCCATTACGGACAGCGCAGCAGGGTTGGGTTGTCTCACTGGCTTTACCTAGTACTTCACGGCATGCCACAATTAACATGACCTGCATGAAAGCTTTTGTCCTTTACAAAACTACCTTATCCAAAACATAGAAAAGAAAAAAAGTTTCACTCAAGCCATCTACTTCTTTATACTAAACGTAGCCATCTCTAGGATGCTTCAATCTTTAATAATTTAAGGACATGACTATAGTTGATATAAGAAATACAGCACAACACATATATCCAAATGAGCTGTGCCTTTCACATACATCATTCTGGGGGCAACACAATGATTTCTGTGACTGTATTACTGCTCTAAAACATTTTAAGGCTCCTCTTTGGCAAGTGACTTTAAAATCAACCTCTGATTAAACCTGAAAACCTACCTTCTCTGTCTTCATGGTGACGAGCCTTTATCCCTCAGTTGGCATACTCTGTCCTCTCCCTACTCCCCACATGACACACTCAGCTGAACCCCTATCACTGAACTTGAATGACATTATTCCCCTATGCAGAGGCCTAAGCCACTCTGGCCTGGGTATGGGAGATCTGCTGCACAAAGGCCATAGGCTCATTCTGCCAGGATAGGAAGGGGACAGTGGAGGCCTCTGAGCAGTACACAGGGCTCCTAACCTCCCCTGTGCAGTCTATAATGAAGTTACCAGCCAGGAAAAAAGAACTGCCTGTGGGGACACTGAAGTCTGGGTAGTCATAGGGCTAGGTTATAGTCCTGTGTCCTCCTTGCTGGATGGGAGAAGGGAGAGAAAGGGAGGGTCCGGTCCCTTCACTCCTGAGGGTCACCATGAGGTAACCAGTCTGCACAACAATCTGAACTTCCTCCTTTCCATAAAAGGGTGAGCAAGCTTAGCTTTCCATGTACTAATATTCTTTCTAGTGAAAACCATTTCATGTAGTGCAGAATTTAAAATAATCATTTCATGTGTCAACTGTCATCCTGCAAAGGACACAGAAGTAACCCAGGAAAGATGTCAGAATAACTTTCCAGGTATCAATATATGACTTCCAAATTCCTCTGTGAAGAATGTCAGTTTACCCCAGTCTTTGTCAATATGGACAGAACAACAGACCAGGAAAAGGTCAGGGTCAAGGGAAGGGGTAGTAACCTTACTCAGGCCAAATCTCAAACAATGTATCCATTAGAAGCAGACCTGGCTACATAATTTCCAGGGCTCACTGCAAAATGAACTTGTAGGGCCCCTGGCTTCTAACATTATTAAGAACTTCAAAACTGCAATAGCAGAGCATTAAACCAAGTGCAGGGCTCTAGTACTGCAAAGAATGTACCATATCACCACGCCAAACCTGAGTAAGAGAAGCAGTTGGCTACCCTCAAACTGCCTTGTCATGTAGTTTACATTTTTTATACTGTGACATTTGTATGTTATGTGAAAACTGGATGTGGTAAGCTTTGTTAAACAAAACTTTACCCTCTGCTACTATAACAAATACTTGAGCTAATCAACATGTAAAGAGAAAAAGTTTATTTTGGCTTAGTTTTGGAAGTTTCAGTCCATGACTGATTGGCCCTATTTCTCATCATGGTGGGAGCACATGGTGCAGAGCCACTTACCTGTGGCCAGAATCCCACAATCCCCTTCATGGGTCCTCCCCAACTCCCAGTGACCTAAATACCTCTCTCAAGGCCCTCCCTCTTAGTTACCTCTGAAAAGCACTACCTTAGGAACCAAGTCTTTGGGGGAGGCACTTAGGATTCGAACTATAGCAATACTAAAAAGACTTGTAATAAAAGAAAACCTCCCAACCTGACTCCTGCTCCCTAGAGGTGTGTATTCTTTAACCCTTTAAACAGTCTGTTATCTGTCTTTGTGCTCCTGAATATGAATGACTGGTACATTACAACACTCACTGATTTTCTATTATGTGGGAGACTTATGATGTACCTCTACCCCCACCCCACACTTGCTTTCCCCAATCCCTCTGGTCTGGTTCTAGGACAGTCTGGGGATTAAAATCAATTTTCAGTGTTTATATCATACAGCTCGGTGGAGCCAAGTGGATTATATATCCTTTCCTGTGCAATATGTAAGCAATTGCCTTACTTTTACAATTGCTTTGTTTTTTAAGTTAACTATCACGAATATCCAAAGCACAAAACCACTACAATATGATTAAACACATCATGTAACTTGTTTCCTCTTTCCTTTAAAAAAAAAATTCACCTTTATTCATTTTTTTCTTGGAACACCTATTACTCAAATATTGAACCTTGAAGATACTTCTTTCCCCCCAGTTGTTGTTTCTTTCCTTTCTGCCTCTCCCTTTGAACATTTTAATTTCTGGAAAATTTTCTCATCTTTAGTTAGGTAATCATTCTAATGAATTAATCTATTTTAGCTTACAAAGAAGAGCTTGCGGGGCTGGGGATGTGGCTCAAGCGGTAGCCCGCTTGCCTGGCGTGCGTGCGGCCCTGGTTCGATCCTCAGCACCACATACAAACAAAGATGTTGTGTCCGCTGAGAACTAAAAAATAAATATTAAAAAATTCTCTCTCTCTCTCTCTATCTCTCTCTCTCTCTCTCTCCCACTCTCTCTCTCTTTTTTTTTTTTTAAAAAGAAGAGCTTGCATGTTCTGACTGCTTTTAAAAAAAGTCATTCATAATATAAAAATATCAATACCTAGTAATTAGAAATAACTAGTAAATATCCTCCATTCTCTGATCTCTTACAAGCCATTAAGAAACTTTTCTTTTGATTCCGGATGGTGTTTTTCCCAGGTGTGGTTTGCTCCCAGCAGTCACACTGCAGACATTCTTCACAGGCCTCCAGCTTGGTTGCTGGTCCTCATTTAAGAAGAAAGTGGGAAGTTTGGAGGCAAGAAAGTGGAAGTGGCTTGTTGAATGGTCAATTTCATTGCAGGGTGATCAGAGGAGAGCCTATTTCATTGAAAGTCCCAAAATGTGTTTATAGATCCTTTCTTGGGGGGTGGGGGTGTCATTTTTCCAGAAAAGGATCCTCCCACCTGTAAGACATAAGCCTAGTGAGCAAATATGCAAAAGCCTGATGTGGGAGGGCCATGGGGATTACATTGGGGGATTTGGACTTCAATAAACCTCCTATTTTTAGTACAGGCATCTTGTCCCCACTATGGCTCTATTCTGCTGAAAATCTGGTAGTTTAAGGATGAAATTTCCAGAATTTATTCCAGAGATGTATTAATAGCATTCATGCTCTGTCATCTCCTTTCCCCTTCTATTTGTTTTTTAGGGTCTCTATAACATTTGCTCCTCACTTCATTTTCCTGAGTATGGGGAGGGAACAAATAGTAAATATCTATGCTGAAGCTGTGCATTTTTTTTTTTTTTTTTTTTTAGTTTTTATTGAACCAAGAGGCACCCTACCAGTGACCTATATCCCCAGATTTTTTTTTTTTTTTTTTTTTTTTTGAGACAGGGTCTGGCTAAGTTGCTGAGGCTGTTCTCAAACTCGACATCCTCCTGGCTTAGCCTCCCAAGCCAACAGGATTATGGGCATGTGTCACCTTTTGCCTCAGATGTTGAATAGAAATACTATTAATTATGGCAGCATTTCTAGTTAGGTGGAAATATCCTCCTACTAAATATTTTAAAAATATTAAAATTCTCACACATTGCAGACTTTTGAATTTTTACTTAATCTTTAGATTGAGCCATGCAATTATATGAAAACAAAGCCAGGGATCTTGTCAGGTCTTCCTTCCTTCCTGTTGTCACTACCACTGCCACCATGGTTCTGTACAGGGACACATTTATAGGGAGACCATCTACTTCAGGGATTGCCTACAGGTAATTCCGAAACCTCAGACTGGCTCTTTCACCTCTCCATTCCATCAGACTTCTACCTAGCTGACTTCTTCATCCATTCTTCTTGTCATAAGTCTGAGAACTCAGGCTGTTTTCAATGTTAGAGCAAGTCAAGTAGGTCTGTTGCAAAATAATTTTGATATTAAATAAAATATCAAATATCCAAAACTAAGTAAAATCATTTTTGGATTTTTGGTTTGCCTCAATGAAATTAAGACAACAAAATTAACTATAATAAAATTTTTGAACAACTGGACTTTACTAACTTTAATAGTATGATTAACCACAAATTTATTTGGTACACAGGCAAACTCTCTTCCAGTTTTGATATCAGAAAATTAGATTGAAACTTTGACATTCCGTCTTCCCTCTGAAAAGCTAACAGGAAATGGAATTAAGACATTCTAGGAGAGATTTTACATCAATACTTCATAATTTCCCATTATCCTGAAGAAGCCAATTACTTTAGGAAACAAACTATAAACTGTTTCTATTTCCTAGTAAAGTTTATAAAAAGTACTATGTTTATCTGACATGACATCAATATCAAGAGGCTAAATTAACAGGTAGAAAATGGAATGGAAAGGGGTCTCTTTCCCTTGTATACATTCCTCTGATTCTTTTTTGAAGACATAAGGGCTGTTAAAAAGTTGAATACAATACATATCTTTATATCTGTGTTTATGTGCATATTAAGTGTAATCTATATGAAGTGCTTAAAAATGACTGTTTGCATGCAGAGATACAAAAATAAGTTTATAAACCATTTCTGTCACCTTCAAATGTTACTAGAAACTCCAACTGGTATGGTAAGAACAGCAGATGACAGGGTCCTGGGGTTGTGGCTTGGTGGTAGATCAATTACCTTAGCACGTGTGGGTTTGATCTTTAATACCACATTTAAAAAACGAATATAATAAAGTAAAAAAAAAAAGGGTAGATGACAAAAGAAATCCTCAAAGGATTTGGATGATATAACAATGACTATCAGTATTTCCCATAACAGATGTTCTTGCTAAGAATTCTGAATTCAGGATACAGTCTTTCATTCCCTCATCTCTCCATCCATCTTCATTTTCCATTCCCATATGTTTATCCTATGGGTATCCAATGATGTATCTATCTAGAACAAATTGTTTTCTAGCATAAATCCTTTTCATGTCTCTGTAAAGATCTTTTAAAGAAATTTAGTGATTATTAATCTAACTCCTACTGCACTTCTAAATTAAATGTACTTAAATTACAGTATTTAAAAAATCTTACTTTCCTTCAATTGTTAAATATTTGTGGTTATCAATAAAAATCAACAGGAATATGTGACTTTTCTCATTTTCCATGCATCTAGTTTCAAAGACAAATTACAGAAAAAAGGGAAGTTATCTAGAGACACGAAAACCTCATGAAACCTTAGGAGACACATTTATATGAGTTTAAACAAATGACTAAGCAAGCTAGTGTTTACTGAGATATAATCCTTGACATTGTGAAAGACATCAGAGATAACCTAACCCTCTATTTATACTTTAATCTGCCCCTCCAGTTTCAGTTTCAAAAGAGCAAAATTCACAATATTTTAACTATCAAAACAAGAGTGGATATTAATGTGGAAACGAGATGTTTATCAGCTATGTTTGCATTTTAAAAACAGTAATATCTCACTAATTTTATACTTACTCATTTGTAGAACTAAATTTTATCTATAAGTAAATTGTTTTATACTGACTAAGATTCCTCTTCTAAGGAATCCTTTGGGCATAATAATTTAATTCATATACCTTCATGTCTGTATTCATTTATCAAGTTTTCTTACATTGGAATTGTAGTTTGTAAGTATTCAGTTTTATCCATGAGTTATATGAGATGATTAGTTCTGAGTCCAAGATGATTGATCTGTTTTAAGAAAAGCAGAAATATTCCTGAAAAAAAAAATGAATATACCACAATTTCCCTAGTGATCCTTATAAAAGTAAACCTATGTTTATTACAGGATAAAAACAGTTTTCTGTGTCAAAGCAAAACAAAAAACAGACAACAACAACAACAAAAACTTATTTAAGAAACGGTCCACTTCTACAACATCAATTATTTTAAGAAAAGTGAAACTAACTGCCTAGGAGTTAACCATAAACTATGGCTCTATCCTCTGCAAAGGCAGATATTACTTTATGAACATTTCCTTGCCACTGTTTCTTGATAAAATAAATATGGTATCATAATTGTATACAATTGTAAAGTTAACTATACAATTATAGTTAAAATATTAATGATCATCTAAAACTATTTATAGTAGGTAAAACTGAATCATTTCCCTGATTCAACAAGATTTTCTAGAACTCCTGGTGAAGGATCCCTTTTGACTCAGGAACTGATATCCTAACTTTGTCTTCATCCCTAATAAATCAGGTTTTGGTAAATTTTCAAATGCAAATGATAGAAAAGGTTTAATGAGTTAACTTAATCTCATTTCTCCCATTCTGGACGCTCTGGAATATTCTGAACTTTCAAAAATGACGAAATCTTAATGTTTATGGACTTTTTGGTCATCCATATGCAGAGGAAGGGTCATTTTGAAGAGGGCTGAGATAATCTTCCCAGAACTTTCTAAAACACCACAGGGGAAGCCCTTGGCAGATCTAAGTCTTAAGGCTTATTCTGGTTGAGATTATCTAGTATCAGTAAAAGAATAATTTTGATATTTGACTTCCATGAGTACTGTTTCCCCAACCACACAGAGAATGCAACATACACAGTAAGTATGGTAGAAAAGCAAAATTCAAAATATATTTAAACTATATTTATTGATTTTATCAAAGTCTGATGTGCCATTATTAACACTTTACCTTTTGCGAACAAAAGTTAGTAAGCTACATTCATAAAATTTTCTAAACTAGCTTGTAGCACTGATGAACAGAAAAAAATATCTGTAAACATGCTAACAGAACTAGAAAAATGCAAAAAAAAACACCAAAAACCAACACCACGAGATGAAGAGGATCAGATCAAAGTTCTTAAATATGAGAAGGTACCACGTAACAGGCATATAAGAGTACAAAAAGAGTCAAATCCTCTACATTTCTCTCTCAAGACTTCTCAATATATAGTTTTAAAAATAAACCGAGGAGGAAACCGAATCTCCAAAGCGTTCACTTCATGAAATCTCAGAGTAGTGAATGGCAAAGCAAGATTCAAACTCAAGACTGCTTCCAGCCTGTGACCTTCAATATCTACAAGAAACTTTTAAAAATGGGGCCAGGCAGTAAGATGGGATTGTCTTCACTCCCGGTTTTCAGAAAGAACTTTGGTTCAGAATAATCAAACTATAATGAAGACCTTTATATAAGCAGAATTAATTTTATTCTTACTGGGAAATGTTAAGACAATCATTTGAATGGTCTTTCACATTGATGATCTGTTCTAGCAATGATATTTTTATTTACTCAACAGAAAAAAATATTAGTCATTAATATTGTGAAATATTTGTCATTCCACATCAGTGGTCACTAAAGCAACAGAAACCATCTTGATTTCAAATATTCTGTTTACTATATAAATATATCATGGAGATTTCCTGTAACATTACTTAAGGGCCAAAATAGCTCAAATAAAGTAGTAGAAAAATATGAACACACGAGATAAATGCCCTCTTATACCATGATAGGGAAATGGAAGTAGAAAAGAGGGCTGCCCCAAACCCTAAAGATGGTGACAAGTAGTTCCTGACCTTCTTCTACTCCATCCAGGTGTCATTTCAGGATTTTCCCTGCTGTACACTCCAACTTCTGGCCTCTTATTGCCTCTGTCCCCAGCAGCTTATCTAAAGGCACTCTTGACACTAATCCTAATTTCCCCTGGGATCATGGTGGAAGGAAAGCAACACCATTAAGAGAATGCACAAGAAGTGTGGGGATTTTTTTTTTGTTGTTTTTTCATTATGAGTTGAACCTCTGGAAGTACTTCATCTGACAAGTGAAAAGTTAAAGGAGGAATTGCACTGTTGGGAGGATTTATGGGGGTGAAGGATTTCCAGACTCCCTCCGATGTTATTAATGATTTTAGTGAGTCATAAAATGTGCTCCTTATGTGACTCTGGTTTAACAATGCAGCTCCATCTCTCCATTTTCTCTCTTCAAGCTGCTGGGGCCAGCAGTTTCAAATGTATTATTTTTATTTCATTGAGACACACATACTGCCATTTGTCTTTACCTATGACACTGCTCTCCTCCCCCATCCACCTTGTCCCCCCAACCCACAGCAGGAATATCCATCCTCCGTGATTCCCCCAGCTCTACCTAGTCTAGTAGGAGCTCTTCCCAAATAGTTCTGTTAGACTCTGTCCTTCCCTCTTTGCTTATTATCTTACACTGTAATTGTCAGGCTGGCTCCCTCCAGGTAGGCTTATGATTTCTCTGTGTTCCAATGACTGGTCCAGTGCTCTGCATACAAGAGTCCTCAACAAATACGTACCATGTGAATGAATTCATTTTAAGAAATTGTGACAAGAGCTACCCCAGAAGAAGGCAATTAAGAGAATGTAAAGTATACTACATTTCTATAGAGTTACAGAAAGGGAACCTATAAACAACAGAGAGACTTACTTACTTGTTCACTGAGATCCATCCATTCAAAAAATTACAGAGCTGAGAAAGCAATGACAATAATTTTTTTTTTTTTACCAGAAAGGTTAACCAACACATCATAAAATGAGATAAACTTGGAATAAAATCATTAAGAGTTAGCACTAGAGTCAATTCATAGTTACGCAATACAGGAGTGACTTGAAATTATGTTTTGCTTCCGGCTAACTGGGAGGTCTACATACCAAAACAGGGTTGGCAGCTCTTGCCGAGAAAGTCATACAAATATTCTGGAAAAACCAGTGGGTGGAATTTGGGTTCTCAGTAACACAGCTTTTGTTGTCAACAGGTGAAATGTACGGTTAAGAAAGCAAGTATCATCATTTTAATAAGGTCATGCACTTCACAGTGAAGGCCCTATGTATTAAAAAATACTGGAAATACTAATAGTTCTCTCTCTCTCTCTCTCTCTTTAAATGAGAAAGAGTTACTGATGCATAGACAAGGGCAAACTGTGAATATTAAAAAAACCCTAATCTCACCTAAGCCGTTCCCTAATCCCACAGCTATCTAGCAGTGCTAATAGTCTTTAATTTTTAATCTTACATTTCTGATTTCCAAATTGATTGGTGTCAAACCATATGAAATAAACTGGGATATTTTCTTTGTTTTAAAATACATCTATGTCAATCCTTTCATTTTCTGCAAAGCTCAAGAAAAATAGTCTCTATTTATAAAACCGATGAACCACTGTTTTCAAGGAGTTTTTTTAAAAAAATACTATTTAACAAATAGTTATCAGTGCTTAGGGTTAATATCAGATACTGATATATTTTTTTTTGGTACTGGGAATTGAACCCTGGGGTGCTTTAACACTGAACCATATTCCTAGTCCTTCTTATTTATTGACTTTATTCTGAGACAGGGTTTTACTAAATTGCTTAGAACCTTGCTAAATTGCCCAGGTTGGCCTTGAACTTGAGATCCTCCTGCCTCAGGCTCCTGAGTTGCTGAGGTTATAGGTGTGCACCACCATGCTTAGCACAGATACTGTTGTCTGACTGGTAGAATAATATTGCTGAATAGATTATATACATCCATGTAATAACAGATAATGATGATAAGAGTGTGTTCTTCCTCATGATAAACTCAGAGGCAATAAACTTGTTAAGACTAAGATTGTACTTTAAACCTAAAATTCAAACTAAGTGTTTTTATTCTTCTAAAATATTTAGTTGTGTAACATCCAGGGATAGCAAAATCCCATTGATTTACAGAAGATACACTGCTCTGAGAAGTTTCTGAAATTTCAATCACTGAGTTTTGAAATCACCTCCCTTACCAAACAATGCATAATCTCTTAATAAGTTCTCCATGGCCAAAGTCCAAATTTTATGTATATTTATTTAGTTTTGTTTTGTTCGCTGAACATTTCCAAACTGAGTACTCACATAGGTCATAGGGAAACAAGAGTGATGAACAAGGCCCACTCCCATTCTGAGCAAGCTAAGGAGGCACATACTTAATGCAATCACCACACAAAGAGAAACACTGCAGGGAAATAAGAAGAGCAAGCCAAGCACGTTCACAAGAGGATGACTAACTGCCTAAGAAGTCAGGTAAAGTTTCACATGGGAGGCGACATTTAATCTGGGGCTCAAGAGTTGGTCGGGAGAATGGCATTCCCGGCAGAGGAGGCAGAGGAAATGAAAACTATGAAATGGCAAAGTGCAGTGAGGCACCTGTAATCCTAGAGACTCAGGAGGCCGAGGCAGAAGAACACCAAATTCATGGCCAGCTTTAGCACTTAGCAAGGCCCTAAGCAATTTAGCAAGACCATGTCTCAATTTTTTTTTTTTTTTTAAAGGTAGATGGGGATGCTCAGGGGTAGAATGCTCCTAGGTTCAATCCTCAGTGTCAAAAAAACAAACAAGAATCTATGAAATGTTGGAGATGTTCACTCCTAAAGTCCTACTCCAGGCAAACCCATCTAGCTGCTCACTTTTCTCTAAATACATCAAACACATTCTCATTGCTTAACCTTTCCTTCTATTGGCCCTTCTCTTCTGCCTGCTGAAATCCTAACCATCTTTCCAGGACCAGAGCAAGCCAGGCCCTGGCAGCGACCCCTGGTCTTCTAAACTAACTACCATGGTTCTCATCAGTACTCCTTAATAGATTCAGGGTACTTTGACTCTGCAGCAACTTGCATTTAAGCCTAGGTCTCTGTTCTAGAGGGTAGGGGCATAACCTTTTATCCTCTTCCTCATAAGACCAATGCCTGGTCTTATATAGGGAAAAACCAGTTAGTGAATGTCAGCTGCCATTGAGGAACCCCTGATCAAAACTGAGCTCTTTATTGCCAGAATTTATCAAACTTCTTGGCACCTGTGGATCTTGACATCCATTGCCAATGTGTCAGGGCTGTCAAGTAATCTTCATGGAACACCAGGCCAAATCCTACACAAGAACTCAAATAGAGGTCTCCATGTTTCAACACATCTTCACTTGGTAAAAGACCATTTTCCTCTGCTCTGAATCATTGCTCCTACCACCTTATTTATCACAAGATGGCAGGAACTCTGTCTTTAACATGTTAAAGTCATAAAGTTTCCTATGGAAACAAATCCATAAAGACCCTTCATGAACCAGGGCTGTAGCTCAGTGGTAGAGCGCTTGCCTAGCAGGTGTCAGGCACTGGGTTCGAGCCTCAACACAATATAAAAATAAATAAATAACAATATGTGTCTATCTACAACTAAAAAAATATTTTAAAAAAGACCCTTCATCAGTGAGCCTTGGTTACTTTTCCAGCTCTTCTTGGTCATTGTCCTTTATTCTTTCTCACATTCTCTCTTCCTCACACACAGACATTATGAATGTGGCTTTTCAGTGGCCTCTGTTTTGATTAGGAATTGGCAAAAACTTAGCTCCCCGGTAATAATAACAAGAGTAAAGTTAAGCAAACAAAAAGTAATGCCTAGTACTTTAAGTAAAGCAAACTAAGGAAAAATCCACTTTGTGAATTCAATACAAAATGTAATAATTGTCCTTTCAGAAAGCACAGTTGGTCTGTATTGGATCTGAACAGGATACCTATGCCATTGTTCCTAGGGAAGAAAACATATGAACAGGGGCAGCATTTCAATGTCACCTCCATTATCCTACCTTCCCCCCCAATAAGCTCTACGTAAGACCATATACTGGCACAACTGCAGGATGTCAGAGACAACCTGAGAGTGAGTGAAAGGAAAAGATAATTCCAAATGCACATTCACATTTCAGGGCCCAGATGCTTTCTCGGAAGATGTGGAACTACATTTCCCCACTATTTTTAGTTGGTACACTGTAGCTGTACGTGGTGATAGGATTTGTTGTTACATGTTCATACATGCATGCAATACAACAATCTAGTTTGTCCAGTATGACTCCTCAGAATTTCCCCTCCTCTCTGCCCTTGGTGGAACTACTTTCAACATCATGAATCTAGTCAATTATTTAATATATACAGACACAAAAATTACTTTGTGTCTGCATATATTAAATAATTTTATCTGTTTTTGAGCAAAGATAGTTAGAAATTGATCCTGCAGAGAGATTTCTGAAGGCTATAAGTCTACCAGTCTGAAACTCTTTTCAGCCCTAACAGAAGTTTTGTTGGTAATGACATTTATTGCAGGTTAAAAATTTTTTACAGAGATAAGTTTTATTTATAGATTAGGAATATCTGGAGGCCTACAGATAGGTGAATAGACTGATCCCAAACCTCAAAGTCTTTAAAAATAAAGAATGATAATTTTGTAGCTGGTAATAAACACTACTTTTGTTTAAATCATCAATTTTTTTTTTCGGTAGCAGGAAGGTCAGATATTATTTAAAATAAATTTAGTTAATTTTCTTCCTGATAATTTAAACCCTCACGACAGGGTATCCTGTCCTTTGTCTTCCAACTACATGCATGCCATTTATTCTACAACTGCATGCATGTCCCCTATCTTCTAATTACATATGCATCCTTTATCTTCTTCAACTGTTCAGTTTGGGGCCAAACAAGATGACTCTTTCTTTTCAGGTACAAGCTTCGATAAGCACCATCAGAAAGTACCTGAGACAAGATTCTATTTAAACAGGCCACAGTTGAAGAAAATTACGAAAAGTTCCTAATTGATAGTTTACACACTACTTCATGGTAATTTTAAAGTTAATCGTTTATATCAACAGGCTTATAAAAGTGTAAGATGAATTTTCACCACAGGCATAATTCCCAACATTTACATTAAAATTTTATGAAATTATTTAAGCCAATGTTCCTTAATTTACAAACCATATTTCTTGGATTCCCAGATTTTCCACATTTGCCCTGTAGTTGAAATTTGAAGTGAAATAAATACTGTGTAGTACCTAAGATAAGGCAGGTTTAAATGTTGAATATACCCCTTGATACTGCTTGAGCAATGCGAAAATGCTTGTCACCTTCATGGCTTAGCCTGGCAATCAATGACAGAAGTCAAGGTAACACTAACATTAAGATGATGTTCAAACTACCTCCTGTTTTGTATCCTAATGCCTATCAGCAATTGGAATTACATAAACACATCGTTGATCCAAAAGTTTATCTTGTTACACTCCAGATCTTCTGATAGGTGCTGAGACACAAAGGGAGATCTGTACCTGTCCTCAAAGGATTCAGGACAGGTAGGAAAGAGGCAGTTATTAATGACACTATGTAATCTCAGGGACAGAAGTATAGAAATGCAAAGGAAGCATCTGAAGAGACTTTGCTGATGATGGATGACCAAGCCAAACCATGCCAGGTGCAGAGGACAGCATGACTGGGGATAGATGTGGACAGGAACTGCACTGAGCGTTGCAGACGTGGGCAGGCAGGACCTACATTGGGGGTGTGCGGTTTGGTCATACGGAGGAGCCTAGACTTTCTCTTGGCCTGGGGAATCCATGAGAGAGGATTTTAAAGCAAAGTTGTGAGGCAGGCAAATTTTAAATACTGTGTGTTTTAAATACTGAGGGCCTCTTTGGCTGTTCCATGGGTAGGAAAATGCAGGGGCACAGAGCTAGAGGTAGTGAAAAGATAGCTATAAGTAAAAGATGAAGAGAGTTTGAATTAGGGCAGCAGAAACATGTTTCTTTAAAAGGCACATCTGATATGCAGAGATGATAGAAACCAGTGGGACTTTTCATCACAGGATGTGGGGGATGAAGTTGTGGGAAGACTCCCAGATCTCTGTCTTGGGTAATGATGCCACCAAACAGGATACAGGAAGGAGAGCTGCGGGTGGGGGTGCAGAAATGTGGAGGGAGCTGAGCAGAGCTATTAGACATTCCTTTAGTTATATCCCAGGGAGGGAGAGGAGTGGACCACGGATGGCACTCTGTGTGACACTGAGCCTCACGGGCAGGTCAAACTGACAGTGAGAGCTTGGAGGGGGAACCAGAGGCATAGGATACTGTCTTAGCAGCCTAGAGGACTGGACTATCAAGGAGAAACTGTGAACAAGTCTCAAGCAAGATAAGGACTAGAAAGGGCCGGCTCCATCTAGACAGTAGAATGAACTAAGAACTCTGATGAAGTTTCAGTCAAGAATGGAGAGCAGAGACTGAACTCAAAGGAATTACAAAGTAAATGAGAGTGAAAGGTACGGAATGGAGATGTTTGGTTGAGCAGCTGTTAAGTGGAGAAATAGGGTTAAAGGTGGGGTTTAGCTTGCTTCATTTTAAAAACTAGTTGAAACCTCACCATCTAGAGACAGCCAACATTTAATATTTTGGTGGCCATCCTTTCACACATTCTTGTATATCTGCCCTGCCAACATAATGCAGACACACACAAACAAAAAAATACATTTATTATCTATATTACCATGTACTAATAAATTGAATTGTATATTTCATCTAAATTTCCCTCTATCAGGATCACAAACATACACATGAAGTGCAATCTCTTTTCCAAATCAAAACCCGGTACTTCTCTGTGACACACACTACCTCTTGACAACAAGCCTGTTTCTTCCTTCTGAGAAAAACAACCTAGAATAGTCAGCCTAGGAAAAAGACATACCCAACCCCCTTGGTTCCCAGGAAGCAGAACACAATCACCCCACCTGGCATGCTTCCAGGGATTTAAACCCACAATCCTTGGAGGAAAGCCCCGGGAGCCATGTCTCTGAGGGCAAACCTCTCCAGCAAGAGGGCACTGATGATATACATCCAAAGAGTGGCACCCTGTGAGTCATCAGAGAGGAACAGGTCCCACCCTGTGAAGCTCCCACACCTGCCTTCTGTCTCACCCCCCACCAAAAGAGCAACACACAAAGCTCTCTGGGGTGGTGTTGCAATGTTAACAAAGCTGAGAATACTGGTTGAACTGGCCTTGTCAGCTGAATAGCACTGGATTTGGCTTGGGTTTGCTCTACCAGGAAATGGGCAAGAGCTCAGAAGTGTAAGGTAGAAAAGGCAGCCCACAAAAACTTCCGGGGAAGACAGCAGGGCAGGGATGGTTAGAAAACTGGGCACTGTGTATTCTGCCCCCCCCCCGTAGAGGAACATAGCAGCTCCCAAGCAGCTTCACTTTGGCTACAGTTCACACCCCTCAGCCTCACTCTTACCAACACTGCTCTTAGCTACTTCCCTCCTGTAAACAAAGTTATCCTAGCAGATATCAGAAGGAACATGGTCCATAATGCTTTTCTGTCTTAATCACCCTCCCTAGTCTGTATATAGACTTCAAAGCATTAATGCCATATCTTTAGATTTATATATTAGATAAACCTGACTTTTTTTTTCTCTAGAGAATAAGAAACTACATAGTCAAACAGCTTAGCTGGAAGGGGTACATAAAATTGTTAAAGCAACTCAAAAGTTAATCCTGTTTCTTGTTAGTAATGTCAAAATTCAACTTTTTCTGAAATGTTTTAATAAAAGGAAATACTACATATGTTGAGAATAAACTAGGTCCCATTTAGAAGGAGGGATTTCTATTCCCAGGGTGAAATCTAATCTCCATTGTGATGGAGATGAGGCCAATGGGAGGTGGTGAGGTCATGAGGATAGAGTGAGTCCTCACGCATGGATTTGTGCCCTCCTAAGAGAGACCCCAAAGAGGTCTTCACTCCTTCCACAATGTGAAGCTGTAACAAGAAGGTACCACCATGAATCAGGAAGCCACCCTCACCAGTCACTGAATTTACCCATGCCTTGATCTAGGACTTCTCAGCCTCCCAGAACTGTAAGAAATAAATTTCTGCTGTTTATAGAACTACCAATCCCTGGCATTTTTGTTATATCAGCCTGAATGGACTGAGACAACTATCAGGAACAGACACTGGTATACAGTTGATGAAACCCCGGGATACAGTAGACAAGACTACACAGAACCCCAAATCCAGAACATTCTATGGGCAACCAACATATTAGGGGGTAGAATGCTTCCTAGTCTCCTTGGCTGCATCTTCCAGGAAACCGGGGAACACTCAGTAGCCATGTGCCTCCCCTACTTTCACTCACAGAACCAAGAGGAACATGACATAAAAAATAGAGGGCACTCTCTCTTTGGTAACAACCTTCAAGATCACTGTCTGGTTTGGGTAAACAACAAAAAAGGAAAAGAAAGGATACCTGCATTTTCTCTTCCTTCACAATTTCTCACAAGAAGTAACGAAACAGTGAATTTTTCAGGCCTTCAGGGAAACCACTGATCAAGCAGAGCTCCTTGAAAATAAGGCATTCGGAAGATGCCAAAATGGAACATCTGTCGCACAATATGTTCTAGCTGCCCACAGTATTTCCATGAGAAAAATTGCGAAATTTGGTCACTAGGTACAATCTTGATTTTCTTCAACCCCCAGAGAGAGAAACCTAGTAATCTCCTATTATCTGCTTCATAGTGGACGAGATTTACAGGCCATGATGGTAGTTTATGGGAAGTCTCTTACACTATTTCTGTAAAATGAGCTTTCAAGGTCTTATAAAACTACTGATAACAATTTTTGGCAAAATGAACACATTGCTTACACCTAAGAAAGCCATGTGTATTCAGTAGCGATGGACAACATACTTACAGATTTCATTTTGCCAACACACTGAATGCTTAAGACATGGTGTGTGATTTCAGTAGCTTTCACAAGTAACAGAGTCACGGCTTGTTTGAGTTCTCGGATGCAAAATGCTTCAGCTTCCAACAAAGACCATGAACCTAGCACTCACACTGCGTATTTCCTATCAAATGCTTCACACATGGTTTTCAAAGACATGAGGGACATTCAAGTAGATGCTAGAAAGGTGACACTCTGCTGAAGGCATGCACAGTGAGGTCACTCGGTCATAAATTCCTTCTCTGGGCAGGTAGCCAACTTTTTACATTGTGTTTGGTCATTACATACTACTCCACTTCTTGCTCTGCACAATAATTAAAGTGTTAATTTTTGTAGGTTGGTTTTCTAGATATGAGTTTATGTGTTCTTGGATCACTGACTTAACTCCTCACCCGCCTTGCTGATGATCTTATCCCTGTTGCAGGTGCACATATGATAATATTCAACCTCTAGTTTAAGACAAAATGAGTAATCAAGGAATACCAGATCTTACGCTAGACCCTTTCTCAGGTTCTAGCCAAACAACTAGCTTGAACAACAAGCTCCAACAAAACAACTAAAATTTGCATTTGCTTTAAGTAGTACCTCCAGAGATACACATACATCAATATGATAAAGAAGAGTAGAGTATGAAAGCAAAAAAAAAAAAAATTCCTGAATGATGACAAAAATAAAAACTATTCTATATAATATGTGCCTTTGAGAACAACTCTTTGTGGTAAGATAAGCAATAATTTCATACTACCTCATGTATTCAGCTGTTCAACAATTTAAGTGCTTACTATATACCTGGCACATGGCAAGGTACTGTGAGTGCAAAGATAATGAGATGTTATATTTGAGAGCTTACAAAAGAAAGTAGCAGATGTGTGTAAGAGACATCTTATATGCTGAAGTGCCAGACGTAATTCCAATAAAGTGTTATGTGATTTACAAGAAGAAAAAGTTCTTCCAATTGGGAGATTTAAGATGAGGGCATTTAGGAAGGATTAAAGATCAGATACCATCTGTTTTAAGTACAAAAGACATCAATTTATTACAAAAGAAGACACAAAGTATATGAAGCATCATGAAAATGCAGACCTATGCAGTAGGTCTATAATCAATATATTTACTAATCTAAACACACATGGCAACCTAGGTATTATCGTAATTATTTTGAAAAATTGGAAACTGTGGTTTATAAAGGATAAAGGCACTTTTTGAGGTTGCAGAGCTAAAAATGTAAATTTCAGAGGCAAGCACCACAATTTGCCCATTCCATCCCACCTCAGTCACCTAGGTTATACAAAAGAACAATTCCATGTCCTGGTGGGACTGAAAGTCTCAAGTTATATGGATTTTTCCATGAGTTCCTCTGAATTTGGGAAATCTCCATATCTTACTCACACATCAATTACACTGAGTGAAGAATTACTTGAGAAATCCATTCTATAGCTGCCAACCAGAGCGATCTTTTCCTTGAGTTATGTCTCACACTGATATAGCACTGTCATCCTACCTGTTCTTCCCAGCCAAGCCGGAAGTCATTTCATTAAAGGTGATGGTTGCAAGTTAGATGAAACAATTGGAATTGATTCCATTGTCGAACAGATTATAAAAGACAATGGTACATGTCTGGCTCCTCAGTCCAATGCACATCTACTTTGTAGGGAAAGTAATCAAATACATTTTGTAGGATTCAATACTGACTTCAAATGGCCACTGCTGAGCAAGAATGTGATTGGAGCAGGTGTCTTGATATAAGGTTTGAGTGATGCTTATTACTCTCCTCAAACCTCCACTGCTACAGTTGCTGCTGCAAAGCCCCCATGGATCACCACCAGCCTTAATTTCCACCAAGTGCTCTTCATGGACTTTTGCTGAATTTGGAAAAATAAAAATCAGTCTTATAAAAACTGTTGTATTTAGGAAAATGGCTAAATCAAAAATATGGTACAGATTAACCAGAATTATCTCAAAATAAAGGCAACATCCTCCGTGTAAAGGTGTGAGAAACACTTAAATATGTAAGCAAATCAACACATACCACTTGGCATGTTTTCACACACCATCAAAGAATCACTCATCTTACTGAATAATTGATGTGATGACCTTTCAAACTGTAACTGTCTCCATTTAGATCCAGGCAAGGACTTTTCAAAGTAAAGGAGAATGTGTGCTAGATGCTGCTCTATATTACTTTGTAAAAAATATATTTCGACCTGGCTATTTCTTGTATATTAGAAACATTATTGACATTTATAAGCTACACTGATATTTGTCCACTAAATTCAGATATTGTCATCTGTGGCTCAGCTGGTTTACTTAGATATTCTAGCCAGACTATTATAATCTACAAATAATATTTTTCTCTTTTCCATGATTTAAGATCTCATCTCCCTGCCCCCCCCCACCTTTTTTGAAGGTCTTACTACATCTATTACAAAGTAACAGCAACCCTGGCAAGGATATAGACAAAGAGGAATACTCATACATGGCTGGTGGGAATACAAACTGGAAGAGCCATCATGGAAAACAGTATGGAGATTCCTCACAAAACTATAGATAGACCTACTATTATATAAATATAAATAGAACTACCATATGATCTAGCAATCCCACTACTTGGTAGATAGCCAAAGGAATTTAAATCAGTATGTTGAAGAAACTTCTGTACTCCCATTTTTATGACAGAAGTATTCATGACAGCCAAGATACAGAATCAACCTACCTGTCCATCAATGGGTAAATGGAAAAAGAAAATGTGGTATATATATACAATGGAATATTATTCAACTGTAAAAAAGAAAATGAAGTTCTTTTTCATGTTGCTGCAACATGGATGGTATTAGAACACATTATGATGAGTGAAATATGTCCAACACCGAAAGATGTCACACGTACTCACTTCTGTGGAAGCTAAAACATTTACCTCAAAGAAGCAGAGAATAGAACTGTGGTTACCAGATCCTGGTAAGGGTGTGAAAGAGGGAGGGATGGAGAAAGGATAGTTATTGAGCACAGGGTGCAGTTGATTAGGGGGAATAACTTTTAATGTTCTATAAAACAGTAAAATAACTAAAGCTGTCAACAATTGAATATTTCAAAACAGATGATAGAGAGGATTTTGTAAGCTTTCAACACAAAGAAATGATAGATATCTGCAGTGATATGCTAAATACCCTGATCTGATCTTTACACACTGTAAACATTTACTGAAATGTACTGAATCCCATAAATAGGCATAATTACTATGTATCAATAAAAATAAAAATATCATTTTAAAAAGAGCAACAGAGAACACTTACATGGTGCTTAACATAGGCCAGATATCTAGGTATCGTTTAATCTTCATGATAAGTGTAGTAAATACTATTATTATCCTCATTGATAAGTGATGGAATTGAGGCAACATATGTTGAACGGGGTTGAGCCAGGACTAGGTACCTTGACCCTGCATCATCATTTTGGTACAGTATTTTACTGTAGTTGGGGAGAAAATTGCAAATTGTTGGTCCACAGAAGGCTAGAGGTGACTCCAGGAACCCCTGTCTTGGTCCTGACTCCAGAGGCATCAGTATCATAATGCTGTTGTTTGTTTTAAGCGACAAGGAAGGTGGAGTTGAACTTGAGTCTTTGCCAGGAATCACAGAGATCACCCAAGGTGGTTGTTGCCACCTAAGCATCTTGGAGACAAGGTCACTCTGGGTCTGGTGTGACTCCCGGGTCAGTGTGGCATTGCCCAGCCACCAGGTATAAAGACAGTGTCCAGTTGAGTGGGCCGCAGCACTAGAGGACAATGTCCCTCTAAATGCCAACATGCTTGATAGCTGCCACATGGAAACTCACCAGAACCACTATACAAAGGACAAGATAATGTCTCCATGGCTCCAGCAACAGGTAAGAAGCCATCATCCGATTTCCCTTCCACCTACTCAGAAAAGACTAGTCATTTGTTGTATCTGTGTGCACCTAGGAGGAAAGTGGGGTGCAGGTGAAGTGAGTTATAAACGCCAGGAATTCTGTAGTTCCACTTCAAGGTCTTCATTCTTTATCTTTCTTTCTTTTTCTTTTTTTTTTTTTTTTTGGTACTGGAGATTGAACCCGGGGGGTGCCGTATCCCCAGCCCTTTCTAATATTTTATTTAGAGACAGGGCCTTGCTGAGTTGCTTAGGGCCTCACAAAGTTGCTGAGGCTGGCTTTGAACTCCCCATCCTCCTGGGCTGCTGGGATTACAGCCGTGTGCCTCTGTGCCCAGCGGTCATTCTTTACTTTTCTATGTTTGTCTTCTTAGTTCAGATATGGGAGTTTGTTCAAATGGAAGGACTGCCTTTTCTCCAGCCCATTTATACCTTGGGAACACACAAAAGACCTTCATTGGTGGTACTCCAACGCAAGGGGAAGGAACAAAAGCCCTGGCATCTGTGAGCATTTCCTAGTGGAAGAGCTATCATTAAGAGCACAGGCTGATGAGAGGGCTAAAGGTAGGGGAGAGACAGAAAAATAGAACAATTACAGCCTCAATCACAGTGCTTTCTCACACCTGAGATTGTATCATCCCTCTCGCCATGATTCACACGGCCTTCCTGTGAAAGAATCTGGAACAGTCCCTCCAGAGTCCTGAGACTCAAGGAACAATGGAATATATTATGGGCTCCTTCCACTTGACTTATGCAATTTGCTCATTACAAAGGGCCATTCCCACCTACTGCCAAAGGGTTATCTCTGAAACACAACACCAAGCCATGAGAATAAGCTCACTGCTCACAGGGTACGGTTCAAGCCCTTCCAGAAGGTTCACAAAAACATGGAGATTGGGCCATGGTAGCAGGCTGCAGGTTAAGTGCGTAGGCTCTGCAATTGGGAGGCTATAGTTCTGACTCCCTACTTCACCTTCTGACTGGAGCACCCAAACCTTGCTTTCCTGATCTAGAAAAGGACAGTTTTTATATTAAATGAGATAACGGTAGCGTGCAACACACTGACCCAGCCGCCCTGTGGTAGGTGCTTCCTGATGCTCAATTAGTAAGGATCCTCACTTCGACACTGTCAATTATTCTTCCACTCTCTGTATCCATCCACTGCCAGCATCTAGTAGGTATTCGATCATTCAGTTACTACCTGAATCACTCCACATACCGGAAGGGAGACTGCTTCAACATCCATGTTCCTATTTTCTAGGTTAGGTTCTCTTTGCAGTTGCCTGAACTTAAGAACAGAACAATACTGCTATTAAAATGCTGGGGGAGGGGGGAAATGCTGGGAAGAATAAAGAATTAGCAATATAAGAAAAACAATGATATGCTTTTGCAGGGGTTGGGGAGGTAGATCAAGGAAAGACCCAGATTATGACCTCATATGGATAGATGCTAAATTCTTAATTTCAGAGCATTTGAAGCACCATATGTCATGTAGCTGTGTATCTGATCTGTAGCAGGTAGACCTGGTTTTCTTTTAAATCTGTTTATTCTAGGCATTGATACATGTACTTTTCTTAAAACAAAGGATGAAGAAAAAGGATAGTTCTGTTAAATAAAGAAAGCTTTGCAACTGAAGGGATTGCTCTATTGTTGTTGCCTGGATATGCTGGCCATGACATGTAGGGCTGCTGTCAGACTTATGCAGTGTGTGAAGAAAGTAATGTGGACTCACGATCTATTGAATTTTTCTTTTTCCAGTCTGGGAAATGACTGGTTATATCCTAAAAGTCAACTCTTGACACTGATTTTTCAGACAATGTATCTGACAGTTTCTTTGAAAAAGTTAAAATTTGGCCAGGTGTGGTGGTACATGCCTGTCATCCCAGCAGCTCAGGAGGCTAAGGCAGGAGGATTACAAGGTCACAGCCAGCCTCAGCAACTCAGTGAGGCCTTAAGCAACTTGACAAGACCCTGTCTCAAAATAAAAAATAAAAAAGGGCTGGGGATGTGACTCAGTGGTTAAGAGTCCCTGGGTCCAATTCCCAGTAACACCCCCAAAAGTTAAGTTTTGATAATGTAGGGGAATATAACACTGATTACAATATAATAAAGAAAGTAACCTAGTTTTTCTATCTTGGCACCATTTAGGGCTGGACAATTCTTTGCAGTAGCAGTAGTCTGCAGCCTTGGTTTCTACCCACCAGACCACAGCAGCTGCCCTCCAGCTGTGACCACCAAGTATGTCTCTAGACATTACAGTTGTCCTTTGAGTGGGGAAGAGGGTGCAAACCTTCAACCTGGTTGAAAATAATGGCCTCCTTTAAACAGAAAACAATTATTTTTTTCTTAAATAAAGAAATAATAGTGAATCATGAGAAATTCCTTAACAGATGTTTTGAGCTTAACCAGTTGACCTACATTACACACATTTTCCTTCACAGAGAAATTTATCATCATATTGAAAATATATAACCATAATATTTCATGTGATTCATCACTGTCCTAGATTTTGACACAAAGAACAAATTCTAACTGGATGTAGGAAATACATAATTGTTAAACACAGGTAAAATTATCACGTCTTCATGGTATTTATCTTTTAGAACCTGAGGTTTGCATATACCATTATTTTTTTTCTATCTCCTGATCCTTTACTCCAAATACACTTTTCTAGAAAACTCCTAACTCTACGTTAAGAAGAGTATTTTTTTCCTGTCTAGAGTCTAGTATCTGAGATGATGAGAAACTTTTACTAGAAGGCCCCACGTGTCCCAAAAGATCACAATGAATTTTAAAAAGAAACCTAAATCTTTATCTTCTTATTCTATTATTTAGGAAGAACTTGAAAGGTTGCATTTTGTTGACAAAATTTATTCTAAGGGGAAAGGGTGCTGTAGCAACAAAGATATACGAGAAATAAATTAAAGCCATTGGGAAAAAGTATGTGCAAGCAAAGAGAGGACAGGAGAGGCGAGGAGAGGAGAGAGATCCATTTCCTTAAAAACTGGGCAAAAGCTTTTTAAAATTCTCAGATTTACCTCCCCTGTTTCCATACTCCTTTTATCTAGACATCAACTTTTAGCTCATCAGACCTCCACCAGCCCAGCTCTTCATGCTATTCCATCAGGTCGATTTCAACAACTTCTGAACCAGTTTTCCCACCAGCAGTCACCTGCTACCTTTGCCTCTTCTACTCCCAATGGATTTAACTCACATGTAGAACAGATTCTGTGAGTGCCTCCCCAGGCACAGAGGTCACAGCTCCCAGTAGTCTACTGGATTCAAATCCCTTGCCGTTTGCTGCATACTAGACTTCCAAACTTATCTCCTCAATGTTCCTCCCCTATCCATACCCATTTAAGAGATGCTCACTGTTTCCCATAAGCCAAAGCTTTGTTCAAGCTGGTAACATAGAAAATGCCTTGTCCTCCATGTCTGCCTAATGCCTTCAGGTCCCAGTCCCAGATAGCGGCCACTGCCCCTCCTTCAACAGTTCCACCCACGTGGCATCCAGTTGCACTTCCATGAAAGCAATCCCTATGACCCCCTATGGTCACTGTGAGATGTACAGTTACATCTGCCTGTTTCAAGCGAGTAAGAGACCAGACTTCCTAAGTGGTTCTCGGACATCTCTGGAAACCCACTAAAAAAAAAAAAAAAGAAAAGAAAAAAGTCCTTAAAAGACGCATCAATTTCTGTTGGGTCAGAATTATTTACTAAGCTCTTATGCTCAAGCCAGTGCAGGATGCTGATGGGATCGATCCTACTCACAATGCCCTTGAGGAGCCTTTAGTAATGGGAAAAAAATAAGAGCCAGACAACTTGTTCTAGACACAAGCGGTTACAGGGGTGCCGAAGGAGAAGGAAGGAGGAAGAGTATCTGTATGGCGTGGAAGATGGGGAAAATTTTCTGGAGGAAAGCGGTATTTGAGGAAAGACCTCACAATTGGGGAGTGACTACGACAAGAGAAACAACAGAGCAAGACAAAGAGAGCCTATGTGAGTGACAACCAGCCTGGACTGGCTGATTCCCCAGGGGCATCTGTTGGACTTCAGGGCCCAGCACTGTGATATGAGCGATCAAGAGCTTCTATCACCTGGGGAAAGTTCTGAAAGGTCTTGGCCAGTCATTAAATGAACAGAGGTACACTTGAGAAGAACAATCTGACAATCACATATCAAAGGACCTATGGGAGAACGGCAGGTCTGGAGCAGGTGAGAGAGCGGGGATTGGTTGAAAAGGAAGAGCAGCTAGTTTCAGGATCAAGGGAGCAAAATCAAGATTAGACACACAGTTACCTTGGGGGCAAGGAGGAAAGGGCCTGAGGGGGAAGGAGGACTGGTTTTCCCCACACATTTATGTCTAGTTTCATAAATGGAAAAAAGTTGGGACTATCAAATGTTGTAAAGGGCTGTAAGAAAATAAATAAATAAAAAAACTGCCACTGAGTATTAAAACCATATTATGGAATGTAAAAGGCACGACTGGAGAAATGGAATATTTCGAATGTCTATGTGCCCACTGCATTTCATTTACCTACAATGATTTTTAACATCTAGAAAATAAAAGCTCTGTGTTTATTTTGCTTGCCTCACATTCACTAACTGGCCTGACTCACGGTGAGGGGCAAATCCCACGATGTTCTGTCAGCCAGTTCTGACGAGCTGGAGTACTGTGTAATGTTCAGTTGAGAAAAACCAACATGGAAGCATTTGAATGATCTATCCTCTTGTCTCAAGTGGCAGAAGTTTGCACAATACACTTGGTTTTGCAGTTTTCCTGCTGGAGTCCACGAAACAACTACCCACATGGGTCAGAGTCTTACCAGAGACCCAGCATACAATGTTTCCTGGATAGTCAGTCAGAAAGGCAAGTGATTCTAATCCTAAGAAATGGAGTGGAGTGATTTCCAAAAGTTTTACTAGCATCAAATTCAATTTTGGAACACGTTGGTAAGTCTGTTTTCCGCAAAGAGAGAAAGCTCAAGGCAATTCTGAAAAAGCTAAAAGGGAACCTCTTGAAAGGTCACACTAATTTTTAGAGGTACAAATCCAATATGGAAACCAAATTATGAAGTGAGACAAATGTATTCCCACCCATGCTATAAACACTCCATTAACAGTGCGGTCACAGGCGGCTTTTTCAAACTTTCCGCCTGATGTTAATCACATTATCTCATAGGTTAAAATATACTTGAACTGGAGTTAGCCCTTTCCAGTACCAACTTTCCATTGAGTGCCTAAACAGAAGTAGAAAGGAAATACAAAATGGCAGCCTAGGAGTTTTGAACCTCAAATGCTATTTCTGATTTGGGCGAGAGTTTTTTTGGTTTTGTTTTTAGGTTTCTGGGATTTTTGTTTGTTTGTTTTTAATCTTTTTTTTTTTTTTGTATAGTCAGCATATGATTTGCAAGATGATGAGCAAAAACAGGCTGAAATGTGGAAATACCAACTGAGGAATTCTAAAATTTTTGTTAAAGTGATTTTTTACCAGTTTTTATAGGATAATCAAGAAAAGCCACTTGGTGTGACATGAAAGAACTTTCCAATGTATTTGTTCATAGTCCCTTTTTCCTCCTTATATCTCCCATAAAGCTCCTATTTTAAGAAGAAAATAAAGGGGAAAAAAAGTAGTTCCTTTCTTCCTAAGTTTTACATCTATCCACCAATCCCTCTCCCCCTTTAACACTTCAGGCACTAAATTGGGTCAACCCCTGGAAAACAGCCACAATCTCCATAGGACGCCACCAGCTAAGGTGGTTAAACAAAACCTGGAAAACAAAACCACTTATTCCTAAGTTCAACCTTTCACCGTACTATTTGATACTGGAACAAAATGACCCAGTGAAAGGGGAACTTTTATCCCTAGAAAAATCAGACTATATAATCCAAGGAGGGAAGCAGAGAGGTTTTGGTAAGAATATCACTTAAGAGTCCAAAATGCAATTAACTTTGTTGCTGGCTGCCATGTTACCAAGTCATTTTCTTATCCTTTACTAAAGTTTTCAAATGTAGAAAATCAGGGTAATGAACATCAACATCCCCTTAACCTAGTTTTAACAGTTTGCCAGATATCCATCTGTTTTTATCCTTACGTTTTTGCCAAAGTATTTTATAAATTTTAATCATATTTTACCCCTAAGTAATCCAGTACGTCTCCAAAAAATGAGAATATGTCCCACCATAACTATAAATGCCTGAATCACAACTAACAAAACCAAAATAATTCACTAATATCGTTTCATCTTGAATTATCATTCACATTCAAATTTCCTTGGGTTACAAGCAAAGAGAAGTGAGACTGGCTATACCAAAGTCATACCAAAGACTGATAACCTTCAACTCATTCTTGAAGCAAAGGTAGATATTTATATAATTTATACTGCCCTTCAGTTCACTGGAAGGGGCTCAGAAGCAAAGTCTATTTGAACTGCTCTTAATTCTGCTCCCATTTTTCCCCCAAGGAAGGCCATGGAAACTAAGAATTTTTTTTCCCCCTAAGCTGGGTCATAAAAACTAGAGCCCATTCTCTCCTGAGCCTGCCATAAATCCCAGAAATATTACTCTAACCTCCCTACCATGGCTCCACCTTTCTGTGAAGGAGCTGGCCATAAAGAAATTCTCTACTACGTCTGATAATGGCTCATGGGACTCTCATTCTAGAAGGATCCTGACCTCTACCTGGGAGGAAGGAACAACACACAGAAATATCATGGAAAGTCTGAACAGACCCAAGCCTTGCTGGTTTCCCCTCAGTCCATTACCCTTTGTGAAAGAGTTACACTCTTTGTGGAATCAGATTTCTACACGACTGTCCATCCTTAATCAAATCTAACATAAAAATGGACATTTTTCACTGGGTCTTTATTCTGAAGGCTTCCATGTCATGTAGGGCTTTGATAAAATAAACCTGCTATGCTTTTCTCTTGCTAACCTGGTTTTTCTTAGGAGTGCCAGCTGTGGCCCTTGTGAGTGGTATGGAAAGGGATCATACCTCTCCACCTGAAGAAACAGCAAATGCCTCTTGAGAAAAAAGTGGCAGAAACAATTTCCCTGACATCAAGCTATTATATTACTTAATTATTTTCTCTCTCTTTGCTCTTTAGAATCATTCCACTTAGCCTAGAAATATTCCTCAGGTTGCATTATTCTTTAAACATTAAATATTAAAAAGGTTTGTGTGTGGTAGCACACACCTGTAATCCCAGTGGCTCTGAAGGCTGAGGCAGGAGGATCACAAGTTCAAAGACAGTCTCAGCAATAGCGAGGCGCCAAGCAACTCCATGAGACTCTGTCTCTAAACTAAATACAAAAAAAGGTCTGGGGATGTGGCTCAGTGGTTGAATGAGTGAGTGAGTGAGAGAGAGAGAGAGAGAGAAAGAGAACATTAAAAGACTTTTATTCCTGTATCTTTTCTTGGCTTCCTTTTAATACAAAAATCTTAGAAAACAATTGATTCTTGCTTGCTGTCAAACTTCTCACTCATTTCTAGTCTCCTCCTATGATCTAATTTTCCTGTTTTATTCTGAGACTGCCCTGTTGAAGATAACCAGTTTCTTTAGTCTATATGTGAAAGACCCTTCCCCTGGCCTTTGTTCAACTCTGGGCCCAGCAGGCCCCTGTCCGTCAAGCTAGAAGCTCTCCTGGGAGCTCTTCCTGTCTTTTCCTTCTTCCTGGCAATTACTCAGAAATGGGAATAATTTTACCTCTATGGAAATGACGTGTATATGTTAAAGTCAAAACTTAATTGTTTACTTAAATTTTCCCTGGAGTTAGTGGGGAACTATATGTGAAAGGAAAGAAAACAAAAGGTTTACTCATATACTGGTTGATTCTAACAGACCTCTCTTCTCTAGGATGCATACACACCTTCCACATAGAAGGTGCCTTCTAGCACTTTCCAAGGCATGGTGGTGAGGGAAGCAGGCTACGGGCCCACATACCCTCAGTTTGAATCACACTTATTGGCCATATTATATGACAAGATACTTAACATCCCTCAATCTCAGTTTGTACTTCCCTGAAATGCAGATAATAATGAAATAAGCCTCGTGTTTTTGTTGTGAAAGACATATATGAAGAAATCAAGGTAAAGGCTGAGTTAACAAATGCCTAGGAAATAATAAGCACTACATATATTTTAATTATTAACGGTGACCTAAAGATTCAATCATGAAAAATGGTTACTCCTTGGATCTTTTAATATTTATTCATGGCAAAACTGGCTGGGATAAATGTTCCTTAGCATACCAAATTAGTTTTTTAGCACATTTCAAAAGAAAGTTCAGTTATTTTCCATCTTATCACAGAAGCTTTATCCCATGTAACAGAGAAAGTACACAAAGTGTTGTTCAACATTAGCAGTTACTTTTGTAAACTGATGATTCATGCTAATTAAACTTGCAACCCAGGAGAATAAAATTAGCTTGTTTCAACATTTCCTTTTGTTCAGTAATTACAATTCAAGGTTATGTTAGATACTGCGTTACTATAATTTTGCCCATGAGACAGACACTGCACATCCCACATTTTTAAAATCAGGCTCTGCCGATGTAAATCCAGGTGCTTGCTGAATAAGGACCTCGAAGGCGGCATAAGCATTTCTTACCAACCTTGCACACAAGTGTCACTTATTTCTGTACATATTTCTGCTCGGAGGGAAAGCATTGAGATCATTTTAGCTTGTTAGAGATTCACGGGATTTGCAGGAGGATGAGCATTTAAAAATAGAAGTCAAACGAGGCTGGAGTTTATCTCAGATGCTTACGTTCATGGAGCAATCCGTTCATCCATGATGACAGTGAACACTCCGTTGAATGATTCAAATTTTCATAAAGCTACTCAGTACTCTATTACTTTGAAAATTGGTGAACCACAAATGCAGAGATGCCTCATATTTGGATACCTTTAGCTTCCCAAAGTTATATCTTGGTAAGGTTTTCTTTGTTTTTTTATAAGAAGAGTGTGAGAGAAGAGTCCCTTATTCCAAACTCCTCATGTGCCAGCACAGTGTTGAGTCATTAGGGACCTGAAGTTTAGATTCCATTTAAAGAAAACAAAGATCAAATTCTGCACACCAAATATGTAGATCCTAGAAGAGGGTCACGTAAGTGAGACACATGCTTTCATGGTAAAACTTGGGTCTGCTTGACTGACTACTCTGAGGTGCAGAGACACAATGAACTTGATGAATAGATATGTGAAAGATAAAATGAAAACTTCACCTTTAAGAACTCTTGAGCTAGGGTTTGGAAAAAGTTTGTTTTTTTAGAGTAGGTATTTTTTGTTCAATGTGTCAGGGTAAAAGAGAGGGAAGGATGGGCATACAGGCTGAGCCAGCAGTGTCTGACGAAGTTCCAGGCAATTCTGAAGTTACATGTTTTGAGTGTGCAGAATGCAGAAAAAAAATCTGAATTTAATACCACACGTTTCTTAGGAAATCTTTGCCCTTCTGGTAGCAACGTGAAGTCAGAAAGTTAAGATAAAATTCATCTGCAGCGCCTTTTGAATAAAACTTGTGTGAAACAGGCAGCCTCTTTCCTCAACACTGAGCCAATTTCTCTCAGTGGTTTCTTCACTGTTAGGAAAAAATGTGGTGCTGACTGAACACATTTTATCTCTTTTATCAAATTGATTACTTGTTATATCAAAAAATCTTCCAGTTTTCCAAAATTAAAACTTTTTTTTTTTTTTTTTTTTTTTGCCAGAATGAGGAAAGTTTTTTTGTTCTTTGGTTCTAGGGATTGAACCCAGGGGTATTTTACCACTGAGCTTCATTCCTAGCCCTTTTCATTTTATTTTTGAGACAGGGTCTTGCTACATTGCTGAGGCTGGCCTCAAACTTATGCTTCTCCTGTCTCAGTCTCTCTAATTACTAGGATTCCAAAGTGTGTGCCACTGTGCCTAGCTAAAAAGAGGAAAGTATTTGTCAAAAGCACACCTCTAATCATCTCAGAATTTGGAATAAAGATTTTTATACTTCCATTTCAGAGTGTAGTTGTAACAGACTTCAAGTCACAGTTTTTCTCAAAGTTTTATGACGTTATTTCTTTTCACATGAGGAATTTCATGAAAGTCTTTGATGTGAACCATGGGTAAGGCACTTGAGTCATGATTTTTAAAAAGTGCTCAGTCTCACCACTTTCCAAGGTATATGTGAACACTACTGCTGTGTGTGGCTGCCCAGGCTGTGTACTGCCCAAGTCCACGGGACTCTATCTACAAAACCACAAAATGGGAAGCACTAACTGGAACAGAATGATGTTGCAGCCCTGACTCAAACAGTATACTGACTGAGAAGAATGCTTGTTACCCACACCAGAAGACAAGGGTATACCTAAAAAAGTCAGAGGGAGATAAAAATACTAGCTCATACCCCAGTGCACAAATCTGGGACAATATGGGCGCTAATATAAATTAGGAGAGTAATATGTTGTAATCCATCAAATAACACAGAATCTGTATGTCATGCTGATTACAACAGATAAGTAAGTAACAAATGGGAAGGAAAGAAATGCTTTTCCTTTCCATGGAAGAAGGCTAAGAAATAAGAAGGAATGATGCAGTAAATGTTCTGCCACCTTCAAGTAAAAACAAAATTAGATAGAAATCTTCAACAGAATTGCAGAATCAAGTTAGGGAGGAGGGGCTTCAAGTTTTAGAGAAGGAGCAAGGATACTTATAGGGTCTTGAAGTATCCTCTCTCAAACTCCCTAGTAATGCCAATTACACAGCCAAAGCCATCAGACAACAACTTAATCTAAGTGATAAAACTGACATCACCAATAAGGGGCACAAGGACATCCCTGGTGCTAAACTGTAATTCCTGAGAGAGACACATCACATATGTGGTAATCCAGCTCAAAATGCACAGCCTGAATCTTATCACAGGGAGAAGGGAGACCCAAGTGAGGGCTATTCTATAAAACAACTTGCCTGCACTCTTCAGAAAATGTCTACATCCCAACACACAAAGACAGCCGAGGAACGGCTCCAGATTAAAGTAGGCTAAAGAGACATGACAGTGAAATACGATACATGGTCCCAGGCTGGATGCTGGGCTGGAGGGGAAGATGCAAGAAGGGACACTGTTGGGACAACTGACAAAACTGGAATATGGACTGTAGATTAAAGTATTAAGTGTCCTGAATTTGCTAAGAGTTACATAAGAGGATACCCTTGCTCTGAGGAAATACGCAGTGAACTATTAGGGGATGTGTGCTGTCTACTCTCCAACAAAATACCGTGTGTGCATCCACCTGTGCATTGGAGAAGGAGAGAAAGAACGAACATGACCAAATGATGCTAAAATGGGCATAACAGGGTAAGTGACATAAAGTAGCACACTACTGCAAACTCAAAATGAGAGTTTTTAAACATCAAAGCAAAACAAAACAACAACAGAAAGAAAACAAACAAACAAACAACCACCAAAACAATTTTGAGGGATGTCATTGTTCAGCCGGCTTCGATGAAGGAAATTCAGCGTGTGATTAGTGATATAAGAGTTGGATCTTTAGAAACATTCTGTTAGTAGCATTATCATGATGGTCACCATTAACATTCAGGTAGCACATAAAAAGGACTAAGCACTCTGAAAAGGGTTTCACACGCATTATCTCTTTTATACTTTATAACCACTTTAGGAGCAGGGCTCTATAATTATCCCCACTTTACAGATGAGGAAAATAAAATTTAAAGAGATCTGTTAACTTGCCTAAAGTAAAACAGACAGTAAATGAGAGAACTGGGAATCAAACTATGCTGTTTGATTTTAAAGCTGGTGGGCTCTACTTTAATTATTAACTATTTATTAATTTCCCTCAAAGAATGAAAGATTAATCTTAACCTAGAAGAAATTTCTACACTTGATCTTAGCCAAAAGCTGGGAAGCAATCCTAGATGAAATTTCTGACAAATTAGTCAAATATGCATGGATAAAAGTAAGCTAGAGAGATATAAATGATATTTTTTGGTCTCCACAACATACTTTATGTTCTTTTTCTTCACAATAAGCACATGCTTCAAAACAAAATATATGCTACTACAAGCTGGACATGATGATGCATACCTGTAGTCCCGGATTCTCAGGAGGCTCAGAAAGGAGAATCCCTTGAGCCTAGGAGTTTGAGACCAGCCTGATCAAGAGAGCAAGACATCATCTCAGGAAAAACAAACAAACAAACAAAAACAGTGTTTAGTGCCCAGTGTGTGGAGTCACATAACTTCGGAAATGATCACATCCAGACTCATATAAGTCTCAATTTTACATTGTAATCAGAATGCAATGCCCTCTTGTTTACTGGTTAGCTAATAGTTGTTTTTATTTTTTAAAATAACTAATAAGTCACTAAATTTGTCTTTGTAAACTTTGCTAAAGGAACTTTCTTGGTGTTATCTCTAGATGTCATATCCCTAAACAAAATGATCACTCACCTATTTGCACCCCAAAACTTCTACGTAAGTGTCCTGCTGAAGCAATTCAGGCAGACAGCTCAGGAGCATCACTGACCATCCATTTTATTTTGCTTAATGGCAAATGACCTCATAAACCATTTGAATCTATTTCAAGTTTTTCTTTCTTTAATATGTTTTATCTGCTTTCATGTAAAGTGGTGTCATCCTAGTGTCCATATTTCATTTTAATCTTGGCACCTCAATTTCATTAAAAACAATATGTATCATTTGTAACAGGATGCCCAGTTTCCAAGTTATATTCATCATCATTTTCCTTAAAAACAGAGTAAACTGCTGAATGTACCATCTCTGTCTTTCCAGTGAAAACTGAATGGTTGTGAGTACAAAAACATACGTTCAAATACTATTATTACATTTGCAAATATTTTTAGGTGTTTGGAGATATCTTATTTATCATCTGCCACTGTGGATGTCCACCCCCAACTTTGGTTGCGTTTTTCAACCATGGGGAGCTTTTAAAATCCTTTAATTAGTTCCACACTTCAGACCTATTAAACCAGAACTTCTGGAGTTAGGACCCAGCAACCTGTCCTTTAAAACTCTCTAGGTGATTCCACATGTAGCCAAGTTTGGGATCCCTAGATCCAGCATCTACCTCCATCAAGAAGTGTATCACTTCTGTACCAATTCAAGGGATAGGCAAGAGTTTCTCAGAAATGCTTTAACTTGTTAAAGGCTCTATATAGTCCAACTGGTGAAAACTTGTGTACACAGGAAGAGGTAACTGAAGAGTGACCAAATATGCCCAATGAATGTGACATAGTGAGTACATCGGGAGACCACAGTGGGCAGTGGAGAGTCCCTGCACACTCCCAACCCAATGGCAGGCTCTGAGAAGCAGCAAGGCTGAGGGAGTCCACTCTAGTGGGGATAACGGTACAAATGGAAAAGTGTCTGAGGTATTCAGGAAACAGTGGGAGGTCTAATCTAGCCAGAAAGGAAGCTTCACTCTCCAGAGTAGAAAAGGCTGGAGAAGTAGCCTGGAACTCTGGGGAGAATTACCCAACAAGGCCAAGAATCTAATGCAGCAGGAAGTCTCCAGAGATCTAGGGAAGTGACCAAACCAAAGCAATCCTTTGGGAAGACTGATTTGGCAGAGCTATTCACAATGGTTTTGGGGGGAAGACTAAAATTATGCAGTCTGCTAATAAAAAGAATACAACAAATTACGTAAAATCATAGATATGGATGAAGCAATATAACCATTTACTTTTCTTTTTGGTTTTCTACAAAGAAATCAGAATTTGAGCTTGCTAAAAATAATGGGAAAATCACCTGGGAACCACAGGGAGAGAGAATGGGCAGCCTTGAGGGTTTGTCTCATTCTCTGCACCTAGGAAAACTGGTCCATTGTCCTGGCTCCTTTCTCCCAAGTGCAGTCTCTTCAGCACCTAAGTGTTTTTCTGTTTTCATGAAAGCTACTCATAGGACTAGGAGATATTCTAAAGGACCAAGATTAAGGCCAGAGAAATTCTCACTTTCTTATGATATTTTGAATAAGAAGGCTTAGTGAGTGGCTTAGTGATCCCTCAGTCATATTAGCAATTAAAGACTTCCATGAATTGAAAAGGGTACCAAAGCACCCATTCATAAAACATTTATATATTGAAAAAAAATTTACTATTGTTCTAGACAGTGGAGATTCTGCAAGATCCCTTTTCTAAATAGACAACTTCTTCAGCATTGTAGAGGTCAGTCCAAAAAAACGTCAGTCTAGGGTTATACAATTTATGCTCAATTGGTTAAAATGTTCTGCTACTGACATTTTTAAAAAACAAGCAATAACAGTGAAAAAAATTAAGATTCTTTATATAATGAACTATACTCACCAGAACAAAATATAAAGCAATACTAGGGTTTTTTTTTTTTTTTAAAAAAAACATTTATAAGCTACCACTATTGAGTTTATTCAAAACACTAAACATATCCCAAGCTCAGTGCTGGTTATAGAATGAGCTCAATAGAAATTAGTTAAAGGACATTGTTGAACTGAATGGAGTTCAAAGAGAGGTGAGAAGGCAGCTATCATCCCCACGGAATTGGAGCAGTGAGATCATCCCAGGGGCTGTGTTCTGAAAGCCTCCTTGAAAAGAAGGACACACCCACTCAGGTATCTGAACTTCCAAGCCAATACTTACAAACCGGGATCAGTGGCCACTTGTGCAATGGTACCTCCTGAAATCATGACGTCATAGTCATTCACAAAAGCAATGTTCAAGCTGCACAGAGTTATTCAGAGATAGGAGTGCTTGGAGCTCAGAGGGTAGCTTCACATCTTTATCTTAATTCCAAGGCTACAGAGAAGTAATTTGTGTTTGTAAAATTTTCGTCTTATAAATATCCAGCTGCATTAATTAGAGCTATCAATAACAAAATGCATCTGAACTTTCATTGATAGATAATCACATAAAAGTGCTCAATTTTTCATAAGAGTCCCATTTTCCCACTGTGAAGGAAAGGAAAAAAAAAATCAACTGTTCAAGTCCCCTTCTTCTCTTTGCCTTTTCTTGCCCTTTAAGAGGAATCTTACCTGCATAGTGTACCGGAATCTCTATCTTTGGCCCAATGACGTAATGGCCCTCCTCCAGGCTATGGGCAGTGATGGTGGTCCACTGCCGGCAAGAATGAATCAGAAGGTAATCATGCTCCCGCAGCCCTTCTATGCACTCTCCTGCAAAACACAATTTTATATAAGAAACTTAGAATTCACACCTGCTAACTCCATACTTGAGTTAAAATGTCACTAATGCAGACGTTAACAGCTCATCCCAAGATGAGACAAACTTTACCATTTGAGTTGGCTTAAAAAAAAAAAAAAAGCATTCCATACCAAGTTGAAAATTTCACATAGGGATTCCATAAAAATCTTTCCCACCTATTTGGCAAAGTGATATTCAAATGGTTCATTAGATCTAAATGACTATATCTCAATGATAATAAACATTGTTAAATTGCCTGCAATACTCTGGCACTATTTAGATGCATTTATATTGTTTCATGTAATAAAACAACTTTATGAAGTAAGTACTGCTCCTTTTTAATAGGTGAGAAAAATCAAGGGTCAGAACATTAGGTAACACGTCTAAACTCAGATTTAATCAGAAAAAAAAGCCAGATGATTTAAAAACTTATGCTCTTAATCACTATAATAAAGCTATCAGAAATGAACTTACACCTCTGTTGAAAGAGTACTTGAAGTGAAATGCCTATATTTCCTTTTAAATTTTATATGTTTGCCAGTTCTCTCTGGCCTTCTACCAAACCTCCCAATCAATTAAGCATAATGAAGCATTATAGCACAAAAACAAAATTATTTTTCATCTTAATATTTTCTGAAGTACCTTTTTAGCCTTTGAACTGAGGGCAAACTATGGCAAAAGAGAAATCTATTCCATGAAACATTAAAAAAAATGCTTTTCAGATGGAGACATAATCCACCCCATTAAATCTGGGTTGGTTCTTTTAAATGTGTAATGAAAATATCTGAAAAGGCTAATTCCTTTACACAGAAAATAGCCTTTCTTATATTTTATATTAACTTTATTATAACAATTAACAGTTATTAGTGATATAAGTGTGTTTTGAAGTGGCATCTGCAGATCTCTCTAAAATTAGAAGACTCAGTACTTTTCAAATCAATAGAAAGGACAGTAATGATCAACTTGGTTATCTCAACCATAAACCATCTCATTTGTTTCCAAACCAATAATGCAATGATCCTTACAACAGTCTTAATGCAGGAGGGCTATATCTTTGCAGTAGAAAATAACAGAGTTAAAAGCTTTATTTTGGAGGACGGGCCACAAACTGGAGGCAGCAGTACATTAGCAGGTGGGGAAGGATCTAACTCATCAGGGGGCAGTTTCCAAACCAGACTCTTTGCCCTTCAAGCTTTGGGGGGGACCAGGTTTTTTCATAAATTCATCCTTGGGGGCCACTGGTTTTCAGAAGCCCTCTGCAAACCTCAAGCATGTTATGGCAGCAAAGCAGCAAGGTAAGATCTAGAACCCCTGCTCCAAAGGAAAGGTCCAGCAGCCCAGGAGGGGCACACACGCAATTGGCAGAGGCGTTAGGAGCATGAAATTTGGAGTTCAGAAGACCTGTTAGTGCTATCAATGCTGTGCCACCCACCACTGTGCAGGACCCTTCTTCTTTTCATCTATAAGATGGGGGTAGCCCTCTTCTGCTTCACAGAATGGCTCTGAAAATATACAGTGACAGACAAATGGAAAATGTGTCGCAACATGTCTGGCGAACTAGCAAAGATCAAGAAACGTCAGCTATTAACTTCACTGCATGTGTTTTTCTTTTTTTCCCCCTTAAAATTTAATCCTCATGTAAACAATGTAATTTAGGTTGTGTGATCCTCTAACAGGAAATTACCTTCAGAGCAGTTAAGCAACTTTCTCAGAGCAGCAGAGCTAGTAAAGAGCAGAAACTAACATGAAGGTCTTACTACATTGCTCCCTGATCTTCCAACACCACACTGTCCTTTACATTGAAAACCACTGACAATAACCCAAGAAATAGGGGGAAGCTGACCTTCAGCTTCAAAGTTTTACTTATTCACTCAACCAGTACGACAAGCAGGGTTCTGAGCACCAGGGATATATCTGTGAACAAAATGAAGCACCAGTTATCTCCCAACAGGGAGGAGACAGCCAATGCCCAAGGACGAAAATGAATAACTACGTTACAAATTAATCAGAAGCTGGGGGAAAAGGTGAAGGGTGAGAGGCTCACACATGCATAAGAAGGGGCAGTTGGAATGTTTGTTATTTTAAAATAGTCCCTTTTCATTGACCCAGCAAACATCTGTTGAGACTCCTCTATGAACAGACAATGGCGGGGTGTACAAAAAAATAACGGAGACGTGGCTCTTGCATCCAAGAATTCCACATTCTCATGGGTGAGATGTGTTCCTGTTAGGCAGGGTGTGACCTAGGCAATGCAAGAGGGACAGAGTCTACCGTGCAGACAGGACTTCAGCAGAGGAGGTGAAGGAAGATGTTCAGGGGAAAATACAGCATTTGGGCTGCTGCTTCTTTGACGAATGAGCTGGGCTTAGATGAGAGGAGACGATGGGGAGCCATTGAAGGAAAAGGGAATGACCCAATCTCTGCTTAAGAAAATTAATCTGGTGGTATTATAAAAGATGGATGGGAGTGGGGGAGAAACCAGAGCCATGGGACAGATGCAGGAAACTCAGGGATAGCACACACAGCCATTCTGGGAAAAGAGAAAAATGTCATTTTCTGCAACTAAATTGTTATATCATAAAAACTGTTTTAATTTTATTCCACAGTGGGCTCTAAAGAGGCAGCCAAGAAACGACTGCAGTCAAGTTAATCAAAATGAAAATTTAATGTTAAATCCTACTGCTTGCTGTGGTAAACACTCCAGCAAGAGGATTCAGAATGTCTTTCAAAGCCATAAAGTAGTAAGAAACCAATGCCTATCTGAGCTTATGTCTTTTTTTGTTTGTTTGTTTTGTTTTTGTTTTTTTAAACAACTGAACTATGTACCTGCTTTGGGCAAAATAAGTTTCACCAAAATTGTCCAGACACAAATTAATAAGTTAAAATATCCTAGGGTGGGCCATTAATAGAGACGCTACATTAAATGAATTCACAAAGTAAAAAACATTTTGTGATATAATTATCCTGTCGCTTAACTACTATGTATAACGTACTAAGATTTATATATTTAGCTCAATGATGGAGTAACAAGAAGCCTAAAAGAACTGTGTGTCAAATTCCAAAATATGTAAACACAAAACTGAAATTTCCCCACATTTAGCATACTTCTGGGATGTATTTTATTTGCTTGGTTTGACCTTGTAGCCCTAAACAGTAAATCATACATACCTCTTAAAATAATTATTGATGCAAGGGTAACTTTCAAAGTCTGCTTTAAAAAAAAAAAGTTTAAATTTCAAAATCCAAAATAAGTCTTTATAAGCTAGACAGGCTAAATGGGCCATGGATATCTCCCTTCTGTCTTTTGGCTTCTGGGCCAATATCTCCACCTGAGTCACCTTTCCTTCCCTTGTTACCATTTCTGTGTTTCCCCTTAACATCAATCACAACAGTAGCTAAGGCTCCACCCTTGGCCTATTCCCTGTCTCTCCCCTTTACAATCTTTTTTTAAAAAAATTTTATTGATGCATTATAATTACACATAATAGTGGGATCTGCTGTTACATATTTGTACTTGCCTACAATATATTTAATATATTTAATATTTAATATTGTTCTCCTTTACAATCTTATACATTTCTCAAGGGTTCACTTCGGTATAAATGACTCCCCAATCCACACTAGCAGTTGCTAATTTCTATCCTGAGTGCCTATTCTGGACTTTGTTTTCTACACATTTCAACAGATGTCTTCCTGCCACTCATTATTAGGCAGCATACATTAGTTCAACACACAATTATTGAGGACCAACTGTGTTCTAGGACCAGGTGATTAGTAAAACTAGCAACTGCGCTCACAAAGCCGGCCTCTTGGATTTTCTATCTTGATTTTTTCATTTTTCTAATGTATTTAAATATTGCTACAGATATATCTTTTAAAAATACAGTATCCTATTCTGCTCATATACCATCAATAGTGCCCATTCATTTCTTGAACCAATACTCCAGGTCCCATGATTTAGTTTCAAAAGGTCCACTATCTCACATCCCTACCCTTACAGTAGAGCCCAAAGGGACAACTCTTTGTATATTTGCTGCAGTCTCATGTAACTGGGTCCTCTCCTCACTTTTGTCCCTTGCCTGGGCCTTCCTCTACCCTCCAACCTCCATTTACCCAGCAACTTAACCCGAGTCACTCTCACAGACCACCTCCAATGCCACCTTCATGAATGTCTTCCTCATCCTAATCCTAATTGTGTTCATTTAAACAGCACTGATTTTGTTTCTTTGCTTATATGTTATAAATTGAATTTGTAAATTTGTTTTAGAGCTATGAGTATGAGAAACTTAGATAAATTTTTAATGTATACACCTGTCGATGTATATACATTAAAAATTTATATTTTTAATGTATTTTAAAATTTCATATGTAAATAAAATTATAATTAAAATAACTGAGAATTAGGAATTGTAAGCATTTTTTTCTGTTCTTTAAAAATTGTTGGATATAGCCATCAAGTTTAAGAAACATGGATGTAGGAACAAAGACATTTAAGACCATAAATGCTGTTAGATGGGATCTCTAGACCCATCCATCTTAGTGTCCACAGCAATATAACAGAGCAGCCTTGCTCAGTGCCTTAGGTCTTCTTTTTTTTTTTTTTTTTTTTTTTTTTTTTTTTTTTTAGGGGGGAGTACTCTTTAAATATTCTAATATAATGTTATGTTTATCTGGACTATCCTAGTGTTGAATTTTTGTTTTTTTATAGTGCTTATAACTATTTTGGCTTTGTTCACCATTACAGTTAAGCGTCTGTGAATTCTGCATAGACTACAGAGTTTTATGTATGAATTACCTAGGATGGCTTCGAATCAGTTGAAGTAGTTATATAACACTTGTCACAGTAGGATCCAAGTTTCTATTAAGTGTTTAAAAACATTTTTAAAATAAAGATGCACTACAGATTAAATATCCCTATTCCAAAACATAGAAATGACCCAAAACCCCCCAAAATTTTGAGTGCCAACATGATGCCACCATGGAAAATTCCACACTTGACCTCATGTAAGAGTTGCAGTTAAAGTGCAATTGCCCTAAAAATAGTGTATAATGGAAACCTTCAGGCCATGTGTATGTATAAAGTGTTTATGAAGTATAAATGAATTGGGCTTAGACTTGGATTCTATCCCCAAGATGTAATTGCAAACATTCCAATATTTTTAAAAATCTGAAATTCCAAAACACTTTTGGTCATAAACATTTCAGATAAGGGATGGTCCATCTGTGTAAGCATATTCAGATGACTAAATTCATGTTGTTATTAAACCCATTAACACACTAATGACCAGTTTTCTTTTTGATTTTCCAGTATTTTAATGATAAATGCTTTATGTATATGTAACTCAAATTTAACCATTTCTAGTCATTATTTGCCTATTTCTTTTATTACAGCTTTATAGTTATACATAGTAGTTGAGTTCACCCCCTTGAAACTATCAGTGTTTCCTTGACCTTACAATCCCTTTCATGTAGAAAGGAAATCAATTGGGGTCAGTTAAATGCTCCAACCACTGGGTTTCTCTTGCATCTTAAACATTTTGAAAACTACCTTCAATGGCAGGGACAGATCCCCAAACGAGTTTCCTCTTCTTTCCAGGCATGCAGTGGACCACAGTGCCTAACTGCCTTTGCAATTACTATTGGCAAGTCAATGAGTTCTATTCAGTGGTGTATGAGCACAAATGACATTTCCCACTTCTTGTCCTTACCCATAAAGCAGCTCATAAGCTATCCTTTATGCATTGCTAAATATTGCTACATACTGATTCCCCGGAACACCTTGGAACAAACTAAAGAGCACAGTTGCCAGCAGTCTGGGTTCCTTAATGATATTTGGTGGACCAATGCACCAACTCTGCCCTGATGACATACTGAACTATATGTAAGGGGTACCCTCCACTGTGTACTATGCCAGGGACACGCTGCAGCCTTCCTTTCTAATTCCAGTAGTTGGCCTACCTGAACTAACACTTCCACACACATAACCTTCAGCACCAGCAAAGTCTCCTAATTATAATGATCAAAAGCTTTTGTTATAGACAGTATTCTAAATAGTCTTCATAAATACAAACTTTCCTCCACTTTGCAAAAGTAGCATATGTTTTGCATTTCATTCTATAAAGTGAGGGATATGAATTAAATGCTATTTAATTAACATCCTCAAACACTGTCAACTTCTGAGGTCCTTAGATGGTTATGCTGTCTCTCAGACAAATAAGAAAAGAATGCAGCGTTGTGATAATATTTCTCTGTTCCCAAAGGACTAAAATCTGAGATCCTTGATACTACAAAAAGACATACGGGAAGAGGAGGTGAAAGGTGAGGCTGTGGCAACCTGTTTTGGAACAGTGGAAGAATGATCACAAAATCAGAATACTAACACACTGTCTACCTCGAAAAGGTGGGAGGGTACTCCAAAGAGGAAGTAAGAGAAGAGGAAGAGAATCCTGAAAGAAAACAACAAACTGGCAACTAACTACTAAGAGGGAGAAATTATAAAGTGATCAGGAAGGATGGGGGTACGGTAAATCACTGAAGCACAGGTAATAATTTGAAATCAATGGGAAATGAAGAAACCAAAGCTCTAGGAACAAAAGAATAAACTGCTTTTAGCCTAATGGTTGAGGTATTATAAGAATGTGTAGGACTGAAAAAGAGGGAAAAGATATGGATATCAATCAAACACGTGTGCTGTTCATCCACAGTGAATTGATAACAGCTTCCCCCAAGTCATTAAATCAGAAAAAAAAAAATTGGAGCTTTGAGGACAGGTAGCATGAATGTAAAAAATAAAATTAGTGTCCCCCAGCCACATCAATGTTTATTGCACAATTCACAATAGCTAAACTGTGGAACCAACCGAGATGCCCTTCAATAGATGAATGGATAGAAAAAAAATGTGGCATATATACACAATGGAATAAACTCAGCAATAAAAGAGAATAAAATCATGGCATTTGCAGGTAAGTGGATGGAATTAGAGAAGATAATGCTAAGTAAAGTTATCTAATCCCCAAAAAACAAATGCCAAATGTTTTCTTTGATATAAGGAGGGTGATTCATAGTGGGAATAGGGAGAGGGAGCATGGAAGGAATAGACAAACTCTAGATAGGGCAGAGGGGTTGGAGGGGAAAGGAGAGCGCATGGGGTAAATTAATGATGGTGTAATGTGATGATCATTATTATCCAAAGTACAGGTATGAAGACACGAATTGGTGTGAATATACTGTGTATACTACCAGAGATATGAAAATTGTATTCTATATATAATAAGAATTATAATACATTCTTCTGTCATATATAAATAAAAAATAATTACATAAAAAATAAAATTAGTGTCCCAAATCTGGGCAGATACGATGAATAATTTTAGCTTCCTAAAAGTCACCAATAAAATTCCACTATCCAAATGATCCTCCAAGGATGTGCACGCACCTGCGTTTCTACACTCATTCAGTCCAACAGTGCAGCCATTGCTAGGCAATGTCATTCTGTGAATCTATCCTGTGGCACAGAAAGGAAAAATGGTATCAACTACCATCAACCATGGTACCTCTGAGGTTAGTGGTTGTCCTGTTTCAATCACTTCCAGAAATGAGAACATATGTGATTATCTTAGCCCTGAGTAAGACAGTCCTGAACCTGGGCTGCATGCTCACTGTAATCATCCAGAGACTCCAAGGGCAGGTCCTCAGATGAGTCAATGAAATCAGAATTAGTGGGGGGTGTGACCCAGGAATCTGCATGTTCTAAAATTTCATTGGTATCTCAAAGCTCAACCAGTGTTCAAGGCAAGGGACCTGGAAACATATCTGCGTGACTCTGTTCTTGTACCTGTTTTGAGAAAGGTGAGAGATGATACAGATCAGGTGCTTGAAAGTATGAGCCACACAGTAAGCTCTCCAGAAGTGTTATTCCTATGACTGTCAAATACCTCAGGTCCTAACATTCTCAGGCAGCTGAATTTGTATCATTTATCGTCATCTTTAGGTAATTTTAAATTATCATGTGTTATTTGACATTTTATGCACATATACAATGATTCTCCAATTAGACTTTAGCATTCAAGGGAGTCAAACACTTTCTTTTTCCTCCTTCCAAACTAGGATCATTCACCTACCTGGTATCAATACACCACTGATGCTGATAACTGGGCATGGTCATTTTCTCACTGTTCAGGTCAGTCCCACATAATCATGGTTAAACCACCAGAAGAAATTAAAGTCTCACTTAAGTCCACGAACACTATGTAGGTGTTTTTAGGATTTTTAAATCATCTTTCTTTAAATTAAATTATTTATTTATTCTAATTTGTTATATGCGATGGCAGAATGCAATTCATTTCATATTAAATATAGAGAGCATAAGTTTTCAAGTCACTGATTGTACACAAAGTATTTTCACACTATTTGTATCTTCATACAGGTGCTTAGGGTAATGATGCCTAACTCATTCCACCATCATTTCTACCCCTTTCCCCCCTCTCTTCCCCTCCCTTCCTTTTGCTCTATCTAAAGTTCCTCCATCCTCCCATGCCCCCCATCATTGCCATTATGAGTCAGCATCCTCATATCAAAGAAAACATTTGGCCTTTGGTTTTTTGGGATTGGCTTACTTCACTTGGCATTATATTCTCCAACTCCACCCATTTACCTGCAAATGCCATGATTTTATTCTCTTTTAATGCTAAATAATGTTCCATTGTGTATATATACCAAAGTTTCCCTATCTATTTATCTACTGAAGGGCATCTAGGTTGGTTCCACAATTTAGCTATTGTGAATTATGCTGCTATAAACACTGATGTAGCTGTGTCCCTGTAGTATGCTGTTTTTAAGTCCTTTGGGTATATACTGAGGAGTGGGATAGCCAGATCAAATGGTGGTTCCATTCCAAGTTTTCCAAGAAATCTCTATACTGCTTTCCAGATTGGCTGCACCAATTTGCAGTCCCACCAGCAATGTATGAGTGTGCCTTGTTCCCCACACCCTCGCCAACACTTATGGTTGTTTGTATTCTTGATAGCTGTCATTCTGACTGGAGTGAGATGAAATTTTAAGAGTAGTTTTTATTTGCATTTCTCTAATTGCTAGAGATGTTGAACATTTTTTCATGTTTATTGATCTATTGTATATCCTCTTCTGAGAAGTGTCTGTTCAGTTTCTTGGCTCATTTATTGATTGGCTTATTTGTTTTTTCGGTTTTAAGGTTTTGGGGTGCTTTATATATCCTAGAGATTAGTGCTCTATCTGATGTCCTAGTGGGAAAGATTTGCTCCCATTCTGTAGACTCTCTATTCACTTCACTGATGGTTAATTATTTTGAAAATTTGTACTCCAATAAAATAGAAAATATCAAAGGCATCAACAAATTTCTAGAGGCATGTGATATGCCCAAACTAAATCAGGATGATATACATGATTTAAACAGATCGATTTCAAGCAAGGAAATAGAGAATGCCATCAGAAGCCTACCAACCAAGAAAAGCTCAGAACCGGATGGATACACAGCTGAATTCTGCAACACCTTTTAAAGAAGAACTAACATCAATACTTCTCAAACTATTTCATGAAATAGAAAAAAGAGGGAACACTTCCAAACATATTCTATGAGGCCAATATCATCCTGATTCCAAAACCAGACAAAGACACATCAAAGAAAGAAAACTCCAAACCATATCTCTAATAAACATAGATACAAAAATTCTCAATAAAATTCTGGCAATTCAAATACAAAAACATATCAAAAAGATAGTGCACCGTGATCAAGTAGGGTTCATCTCAGGGATGCAGGGTTGGTTCAACATATGGAAATCAATAAATGTAATTCATCACATGAATAGATTCAAAGATAAAAAAAAACACATGATCATCTCAATAATATTATTTGACAAAATACAGCACCCCTTCATGTTCAAAATGCTAGAAAAACTAGGGATAACAGGAACATACCTCAACATTGTAAAAGCTATCTATGCTAAGCCTCAGGCCAATATCATTCTAAATGGAGAAAATTTGAAAGCATTCCCTCTAAAATCTGGAACAGGACATGAATGCCCTCTTTCAGCACTTCTATTTAACATCCTTGTTGAACCTCTAGCCAGAGCAATCAGACAGACAAAAGAAATAAAAGGGACATAGATAGGAAAAGAGGAACTCAAATTATCACTATTTGCAGACAATATGATTCTCTACCTAATAAAGACCCAAAACATTCCACCAGAAATCTCCTAGAACTAATAAATGAATTCAGCAAAGTAGCTGGATAAAAAATCAACACTCATAAATCAAAGACATTTCTGTTCATCAGTGACAAATCCGCTGAAAGAGAAACTAGGAAAACCACCCCATTTACAATAGCCTCAAAAAAATCAACCAACGGACAAACAAACAAGCAAACAAACAAACTTGGGAATAACAATGAAAACTACAGCACGCTAAAGAAAGAAATTAAAAAAGACCCTAGAAGATGGAAAGATCTCTCTTGTTCTTGGATAGGCAGAATTAATATTGTCAAAATGACCATACTACCAAAAGCACTATACATTCAATGCAATCCCAATCAAAATCCCAATGACATTCCTTACAGAAATAGAAAAAGCAATCATGAAATTTATCTGGAAAAATAAGAGACCCAGAATAGCCAAAGCAAACCTTAGTAAGAAGAGTGAAACTGGTGGCATTACTATTCCAGACCTTAAACTATACTACAGAGCAATAGTAACAAAAACATGCATGGTATTGGCACCAAGATAGACCTGTAGACCAATGGTACAGAATAGAGGACACGGAGTCTAACTCACATAACTATAGTTATCTTATATTAGACAAAGGTGCCAAAAACATACACTGGAGAAAAGATAGCCTCTTCAACAAATGGTACTGGGAAAACTGGAAATCCACATGTAACAAAATGAAATTAAACCCCCATCTCTCACCATGCACAAAATTCAACTCAAAGTGGATCAAACTCCTAGGAATTAAACCAGAGACCTTGAGGTTAATGGAGGAAAAAGAAGGCCCAAATTTCCATCATGTCAGATTAGGTCCCAACTCCTATAGGGGCTGGGTTTGGACTCAGTGGTAGAGCACTTGCCTAGCATGTGTGTGGCACTGGGTTTGATTCTCAGCACCGCATATAAATAAATAAATAAATAAAATAATAAATAAATAAAATAAAGGTCCATCAACTACTAATAAAAATATTTTTAAAAAGGACTCCTATAGCACAAGAATTAAAACCAAGAATCAATAAATAGGATGGATTCAAACTAAAAAGCTTCTTCTCAGCAAAAGAAACTATAATCTAATTTTGATCACTACTATGTAACACCCCAAAAAGAAACCATATCCCTATTAACAATCATTTCATAATCTCAACCCAGATTTTGGCAACCACAAATCTACTTTCTAGGTCTATAACTTTGCCTCTTCTGGACAATTTGTATAAATGGAATTATAAGGGGCTGGGGATGTGGCTCAAGCGGTAGCGCACTCGCCTGGCATGTGTGCAGCCTGGGTTCGATCCTCAGCACCACATACAAACAAAGATGTTGTGCCCGCCGAAAACTAGAAATATTAAAATTCTCATTCTCTCTCTCTCTCTCTCTCTCTCTCTCTCTTTAAAAAAAAATAAATGGAATTATAAAACACGTGGGCCTTTTGTGTCTGGCTTCTTTGACTTGGCATAATGTTTACAAGGTTCATCTATGATGTAGCACATATCAGTACTTCATTCCTTTCTATGGCTAAAAAATATTCAATTATATGGACCTACCACATTTTGTTTATCCATCCATCAGATGATAAACAATTGGACCATTCATCTCTGATAGTTACTGAATAATGCTGCTGTGAACATTGTATACAAGCCTCTGCATGGACATGTTTTTATACTGTTTGGATATATACCTAGTGGTGAAACTGCTTGGTCATATAGTAACTTTTCAGCTGGGCCTAGTAGAGTACCCCTGTAATATCAGCAACTCAGAGGCTGAGGGAGGAGGTAGGAGATGGAGGATCACAAGTTCACTAGTACCCTGATCACAAGTTCACTAGTGGAGTACCCTTGTTCACTAGTGGAGTGCCCCTGTAATCTCAGCAACTCAAGAGGCTGAGGTAGGAGGATCACAAGTTCAAGGCCTACCTGGCCAACTTAGAGAGACACTGTCTTAAATATAATTTTAAATGGAGATAGGGATGAAGCTGAGAGGTAGAAAGCTATGTCTCCAGTATTGTAATTAATCAGCCAATCAATTAATTTAGCTTTTCAAGGAATTGTCAGTCTTTTTTTCCAAATGGCTGCATAATTTTACATTCCCATCAGTGATGAATGAATGTTCCACTTTCTCCACATACTCATCACGTATTGTCCATGTGTTTAGTTATAAGAGTGAAAAATTACTTTTTAGTTACAGGGGTGAAATTACAATCTGATGATTTGTGATTCCAATTTGGGTTTTTCTTTATTTTTAATGGATTTTATTTTTTAAATACAGGACAGCAGAATGCATTACAATTCTTATTACACATATATAGCACAATTTTTCATATCTCTTTTTGTATATAGAGTATGTTCACACCAATTCATGTCTTCATACATGTACTTTGGATAATGCTTAGTGATGGGGAGCATCTTTTCATGCCGTTGTGTTCAATCTGTAGATTAATGGGGGGAAGTTATGATCTTACAGTGTTAACTCTTCTGATCTACGAACATGAGATGTCTTGCCATTTATTTGGACCTTATTTAGCTCAAAGATGTTCTGTAGTGTTCCATACGTAAGACTTGTACTTATATTTGGAATATTTTAGTCCATTTTTGGAATGTTTGTTTCTAATGTACAGAAATACAATTCTTTTTTGAATACTTATCTTATATCCTTCAACTTTGCTAAATATGTTCTAATAGCTTTTTTAAAAATGTGTTCCTTAGAATTTTCTGCATAGAAGTACATGTCATCTGTGAACAGAGAGAGTTTTATAACCCCCTTTCCAATTTAGGTACTATATATATTTTTCTTTTTCTTGCCAGTACTCCTACTTAGAATCTCCAATACAATGCTGAATGTAAGTGGAAACACAGATGTATCTTTGTAGAGGGTGTGCCTTTCTTTTACCTCGTTATTCTTCCTGAAAGACGGAATGAAGATATGATTACTACAATAGAAACAAGACCAAGAGGAACCAAGGACTAGAATTGAGGATATTATGTCACAATAATTGAAAAAAAAAATGGGACTCTGCTATCTTGGGCACCATACCAACTTCATATCTCCTATATGGATTTTGTCTTTGGGTTTCTGTGACTTACAGATAAAACACAGCCTAAAAGGATAAAAATATCTAAATAAAGCTTAAGGATTACAGTGCCTACATACTTAATCAAAATATATAAACTGTCTTCAAAACACTACAGTTTTGTCTTGTTTTAGTTTTTTAAGCCAATTTTTGTTAAGATGCTCACCTAATGAAGTACTATCTCAGCCTGGTTTGTAAAATTCGAACAATGTCTGAATTTTTTTTTTTTTTATTTCAAAAAGTCTACAGGGTTTATAGCATTCATCATTACGCTTCTGATAGATTCTTTCAAACTTCCTAACTAGTTCATGATTGTAGAAGCTGTGTTATTCTTACTAATCCAAGTTTATTTCATAAAGACTGGAAAGCTATCCTAAAAATCACCAAAATAGTCTGACTCACATTTAATAAAACTCTAAAAAGTGAAGAATATATAAAACATATCTTCTAGAATTTATCACCAACAGAAGAATTTACATCAGCGTGAAGTACCTCAGTGATAACTTCCCCACATAGTGAGTGCCACAGAAGATAAAAATCCAGTCTATAGGCTTCAGGTTGTATATCCATTTGACCATGAACAAGACCAAGTAGCCAGTAACTGAATTTTTAGCTCCTCTTGTATCTTATTTTGGCCATGAACCTATAGCACAGAAATTCGAGTGTAGCCCCATTACTAAGACAATCCTGTTTTCTGAAAATGTGCAAGAATTTAAAAGAAAGGAATTTAATTCTTTGAAGTAGAATCTATAATAGTATACCAACAAAATCAGGAAGGTTTTTGCCTTGGTTCCCAGGATATTGTTATTTAAAAAAAAAAAAAAAAACACACACACATTCTGATTAAGTTAAGCTATCCATCTGCCTTGACGGCATACTGACTAATCAAAAAGTAACTTCCAGTTCCTTTACCACACACATATTTAGGAAAATAAAATATATGCCAAGAAAGCACTTAAGTCTTCATAGACCTATCTTTACTCTGAATGCATAGTCATGAAACAAACAGGATCGTCCCTGTCTCCCCTCCTAGACCATTAGCTCCTTAGCTCCAACATTACCCCTTTTTCTGTTCTATCTATACTTCATAGGACAGTTGAGCAACATGTTAGGTGTGTAAAAAAAATGTTTTCTACATGAACCATCTTGGGTATTAACTAGTGAACATTCACATCAAATAAATCTAAATGTAAATTAAGGACTCAGAACTTATTCAAAATTTAAGCCTCTCAGGGAAAGAAGAGGGACCGTGTGTGTGTGTGTGTGTGTGTGTGTGTGTGTGTGTGTACATGTGCATGTGTGCAGTGCTAAGGATTGAGCCTAGGGCCTTACACATACTAGTCCACCACTTGAACACTGAGCCATACTCCCAATCCCAAGCAGAGTATTTTCAACAAATCTACATTGTCTAAGGTCCTATTTTTAGATGAATACTATATTCAAAGGCCCAAAGACTTGAGTTCTAAACTAATGAAAGAATTGTATTTACAATTTTTTAATCTTTATTATGATATCCCAGCAAGAAGGAATTAAAATTAATTTAGATAAAGCATTAAACAATAATGTGGTCTCTAAGAACTTCATTGTGAAATCTAAGCAAAAAGGAATGCATAAAACAAAAGAGAAAAAAGATTAGAGATATATTATTACCTCCTTTTTAAATAAATCCTTGGACAAAGGACTCCTTTTTCAACATTAGGATTTACCAGGAACTATACCTAATTGAGTTCTGCTGTGTGAAAAAGAAGTATGTCTACTTAAGTCAAATCTGAAATTTTATGCTTGAAATACTGAACCGTACCTAATATTTAAAAGATTAAGAATTCTACACCAAGCAATTTTTTAGAAAAACAGGTGAGCAATAGTAGTTCTAATATTTCTACCAACACGCAAAACACACTAAATTTCCTAGCACAGTGCCCAGCACATACCATGGAATATTTCTGGCAGGTGAGGGAGGAGGCTAAGATTTATATAGGAAAATCCATTATGTTACAGTAGACAATCCTCTTTCAGTAAGTCTGATGCATCCGGTCTGCTCTCCCTCCATGCTGGACGGTGAATGTTAGCTTGGTGTTAGGTTTGTGTGACATGGGCTTTTACCAGGCTGTGTGATCACACACAGAGCATGAGACCCACAGTAGCAAGCGGGGCTCAGCTCTAGCTCCCCCAGTAAAGGAGAATCAACAGGCACATTTCAAGATTTCCCTTTTCCCTGTCTCCAACTCTCTGCCTCTAATAGTTTAAATGAACACATCATAACTCCACAGGGTAGGCTGGGAGGTTGCCTTGGGTTTGCAGTCAGATTTAAATTGCGGTTTTAATATTTATTAACTGCACAACCGTGGGCAAATGACTTGACTTCTTTGAACCCAGTAAAGAAGTTGGGATGACGGAATGAGAATAAAGAGAAGGGATTCAACACAGTACATGTGGAGAGAAGGCGCCCCATAAATGGGACTCTGTCTTTATTTGCTCCTCTATCAGTTCCCTTCCCCTTATATTAGCCTGGCTGAGAACACCACACAGTTCTTTTACCCATTGCTACTAAAGTGCAATGATTCACACTTTATGTTTCACTTCAACTAATAAAATCAAGGGGTGATTCCCATCAGTTGTAAATACTGTGTAAAACCTACTTTCATTTCGAGAGTATAAATCAAGCCACAGGTCAAACTTAAAGAGATCCGCAGGGCCATTTTGTTTCAAATTTGGTTTAAGCCTCCTTGGAACTTTATTATGTAACAAAATATAAAATACAAAAGAATCATATTAAGAAATATAATTCACTGCCACAGAAGTTACACCAGAGATATCGTCTTAAGAAAAATGTTTGAATTAGGTGTTTGACAGGTTTTAGGATCTTCTCATATTATGTGGATTTCCAAAAGTACTGTCTAGCCTGAAAACCAGACACAATTTAAAAGAAACAAGACTCATACTTAGACCAACGTTAAAAATCTAATGATGCTTCCAGAATCAATATACAAAGCCAATGAATTTTAATAGTCTCTGTACACATAACAGTTTTTAAAATGCAGATGCTGAACAAGAGTAGAACTTTTTTTCCAGGTGGTTTGCCCTGAGAGCAGCACCAGGTAACTCTCTATAACTTCAAAATACAATTGAGAATTTCAACATGAAAATCCCACTATATTAAAACTATGGCCATAAGCAAAGAATCAGATCAAATTTACAGACAAGTCTATAAAGATATGACAGCTAAAAATAACTACAAAGGGTTTCAGTTAAGGTGCACCATTTCCAAATAGAACTGGAAAATAAAACATTTCTTTCTAAAATTCTAAAAAGAAGAGGATGTTGGAAATATTCAGAGCATTAGAAGAATCTGACATGAGATAATTTATCTGTTACTGCGATAAGGAGGGGGCTACAGAGCAAGGACCTGAGAATGGCCTGTAGGAATGGAAAGCAGTCTCTGGTTAATAGCTAGCAAAAAGTCCCCATCTCTTTCCTGCAATGTGACACAGGATACAAGGACAGGTCAGCAGTCTGCAACCCTGCAGAGCATCGTCCATGCAGAGCATCGTCCAACCATACTGGCAACTTTATCTCAGATTTCCAGCCTCCAGAACTGTTGAGAAATATAAATTTTCTATTTTATAATCTAGCTAGTCTATGGTACTTTGTTATAGCAGCCCAAACTAAGACACCTCCTACCTTAACATCAACTAACTAGGAACCATAATTACATCTGTAAAATCCCCTTTACCATATATACAACATAATGTGGCATAACACCAGAGGACAGAGAACAGGTGGCCATCCCAGAATTCTGCGTATTACAGATGTTAATCTAGAAAGAAGCCAGTCATTCAACTATGGAATAAATACAGAATTTAAGAGTATTTTGGGTAAAATTCTGTGTTTATATAAGAACTTTCAAAGAGACTTTATGGATATAAAACAATCAAAATCAGTTTATACTTGGAGATATTATAATATAAAACAGTTGTTATCTTGTCTAAGGTGAGTCAAAGGAAGAGTCCAGCAAGAGTAATGTGCTTCACTAACCCCATCACTAGACAAAGAACATACTTCACTTAAGACTCTGGAGACAAACAATCATACTATCAGATAAATTTAATTAAGAGATTAATGAAGCCAAAACCCAATAGTCTGTATTTAAAAATAAAATCTGAATTATTTTTCAACAATTTCACTTGGCTTTTATGAGTTAATAGCACATAATTACCATAGCTTTTTACATAGTTTCAAAATTATTATTCTATGTATCATGCTTATGTCTCAAAACTTCTTTGCTATGTTCCTCTGTACTTTTCGACCCTAGAATGAAAAAGGAAAAGAAAAAGGAGAGTCTTTTTCCACCCCAAATTAAGTATTAAGGCCCAATGAAATATTTAAAATTTGGAAAAGTGCTAGGCACACCTGTATTGAGCCAATGGACACAACCTTTTACACTCTCCCACCTCCCACCTCCCTGGTGGACTGTATAACCTGCAGCTGGACACCTACTACTCTTTGGAATCCACGTTCCTACCCTGATCTGCCTTTCTGTCTGGGACAAACCTCCCAACCTGCTTGTGGGGGCCCAGGTTTCTCCTTGTAGTACTTTTTTTCCATACAACTAACTGTCAGGAAACCACAGACCTGCTGGGTTTGTGAAGAACATTCCCATTTAACATGGAAAGAACAGACTCCAAAGTTGGATGCAAAAGAGCTATATGGTACTTAGCAACACTGTTTTCATAAACATGAACGCTTTTTGCTCTGGCAGAGAATACAGCCTCAGGCTTCTCAGACTGTTCCCCCTCAGGATGAGGGTGGACCTCCCTCCCCTGTATTGTGCTGCATGTACCTATTTTAGAGAAATGTGTGCAAATACTTCTGGGGAGATGTAATGAATGAACTTCATCATTCATTGGTTTGCCCTGATAACAGCTGTCAAGTTACATACTGTCGTCCAGCATAGGCCCCGTTGCTTCAGTAAGCTACTTAACATCTCTGTGCCTAAGTTCCCTCATCTGTAGGATGCAGACGCTAATAATAGCAGTGTCTAGTTCATAGGTTGTAGTGAGGATTAAAGACTTTGTGGACATTAAGCACTTGGACGAGGCACCTGTTCATCATGGTCACTAAGTCTTAGCCAATAGGATTTATCATTCTTCTAACGCAGTACCTCTCAGCTACAGTCCCTTCTTCATGTCCCTTCTACAGTCCCTTCATGTCCCTGGGTTAAAATAGGCCCTGGCACCCCTTTAACCTAGCTTCCATTCTGCTACTGCTGGAATCTTCCAAATGCAAATCTGCTCACATTATTTCTCTGCTTGGAAACCCTGGATGATTCTTTGCTGCTCAGGAAAAAAATGCCTAAATTCCACAGGATGCAGGGTGAATCCTCCAAGACCTGGCCACAGCAATGACACTGATAAAATACAAGGGAAATCAGGGGCAGAGAAGGACCCAGAGATAAAGGCTGCCGCTAGTTGAGGTCCCCAGGGTTTTTCCCACATTTACCTGTTGCCTGGAATGTCCTTCATCCTCTTGTTGCCCATGGGGAAATTCCAGAATCTCTGTCATCTCTGGAAGGGATCTGTTCTTCCTTGCCTTCTTAAAAAAGTCACCCCAGTGCCTACAGCACTCCTGAGCTGGACACAAGTTACCCGTCCTGCATGGTATTATCCTCCAGTACAACCAGAGCTACCTGAGGTTCTCTGAAGGCGTCTCTGTCAGTTCTTGGATCTTCTCTACATGCCTCCTTCTGCCTAAAATGATCTTTTCCGCAGCTGGTAAATCTCACTCTCAGTGAAGCCTCTGCTGATACATGCCCTTCCATCTTCCCTGCCACAGATGGAACTACTTCCTTCTCCTTCCTCTCTTGTCACTCTGGGAACATCGCCCCAGAGTCCTTGTAACTGGAGTGACATTTCCTATTTGTGGGTGGGTCTTCCACACTAATTGACTGCTCAAGGTCTCAACAGCACAAGTACTTTATATTGATGCCCAATGGATGTTTGCTGAACTGTGTTACTGGCACTGCTCTATCATTGTCTCTTCTTCAAGCTCAGGATAAGAGCTTCTTCACCCATGTCTATTTCTTAGAGGACAGAAATGGGTGGGGAAAAAGGTTTTTGGGAGCTACTGCAAAGTGATTTCATTATTACACTATTCAAAACTCAGAGGGTATCAATTCCTGGCTTCGATAGATAGAAGAAATTTTATGTAAAGATTTGGGCTCATGATATGTGGTGGAAGTTTGTTAAAGCAAGGAGAGGAATAATCATTAAATTTGGAATCATAGAATTTTAGAACAAGAAGGCTGCTCGAAGAGCCTGTAGTCTAACTGCTTCCACTTGATCATCAAGGAAATACAAAGTTCTCGATCAGTTCCTGGTCAACAGCAAGAATAAAACGCAGCTTCCTGCTTCTTGGTCCCAAACATTATTCCACCTGAGAAGAAAAACAAAACTGCCTGTTCTATAAACTAAATGGGATACTCAGATTTCATACAAGCACATACCCAGTTCACCCAACTTCTATATCTCAATGGAGAATCAAAGCTACTACGAGTGAAGCCTGGGTGCATACCAGGAGACACTGGACAGTCCGGTGGCTTAGAAGCCTGAGAGCTGAGTGTGAATCCAGCCTGACACTAGCTGTGTGCTCCCAGTTAAGTCATGAGATCTTGGAGGCAGTTTTCTAATCTGAAACGTGAGAAGAGTACCTCTTTCAGAAGGTGTCAGAGGATCAAATGAGAATGATGGTGAGTGCATTCTGTGAGCCATAAATGGTGCACAGATGCCAGTTATTGATAAAAGAGAAGACAGGTATTAGTTTACACTACGACCTTTTTCTCAGCAGTGAAAATTAGCTACAAGTTGATTGTTCTTCTTACCTCCTCTTTTTGTGACTCTGGCATTTTTTGTGTTTGATAGAACTGCACCAGTGACAAAATAAGGAAAAGAAAGAAAAATGCGACTATTTGACTATGCAGTCAGATTTTTCTTAGGCTCTGCTGCCAGTGACAAAATACCAACATCTCTTCAAAATAAGATCACAAGTATATTATCACTGTGTAACACAGATTGCTACTTGTATATTCAGAGACTATACCTTTCACACAAGCTTACTGTCAGTGAAGCATAGAATATTTTAAGTTGCAAGGAGCATTAAGGACCATGTAAATATTATCTTTCCTCCAAAGCATATTTAAGGAAGAAGTCAAACTGAGGGGAAAAATCCCACAGGTTATAATATTTTATTTATTTTTTTAAATATTTTTTAGTTGTAGTTGGACACAATATCTTTATTCCATTCATTTATTTTTATGTGGTGCTGAGGATCGAACCCAGGGCCCTGCACATGCTAGGTGAGCGCTCTACCGCTGAGCCACAATCCCATCCCCAATATTTTATACTTCAACAACAAAAGTTTATTGTTTCACATGTTGTACATGACCACAGATCATAGATTGTCCATAAAAAATGGAACTAGGTTTGAATGTCCTATAGGAATATTTTCATATAGTAAAATCTATTATGGGGGCTGGGGTTGTGGCTCAGTAGTAGAGTGTTCACCTAGCACGTGAGGCACTGGGTTCAAACCTCAGCACCACATAAAAATGAAATAAAGATATTGTGTCCACTGACAACTAAAAAATAAATATAAAAAAATCTATTATGAACTAAATTCAAGATAAATGCTTAACTTGTGACACTGAAATACAAATGGAAGTATTATACAAATTTTTGATGGTTATTTCTCCCTTTGGACATTAAATCTCACTGAACTTTACTAACATATACACAGAAACATGAATACAAGAATACAGTATAGTTTCCACTTGGAATTCCATTCATAGGAAGGAAACCATAGCTACTTAGGATTAGAAACCAATATAAACAGTAGAATGAATGTCACAGACAGAAGAAGGAAGAAACCACAGATGTGTCCTAGTCAGTACTGCATGAGTTTGGTTAACACAAATCAATTTACCGGAGTCCGATACATTTCACACAAATGAGGCCAAAAATCTGAATTCTAAAAATAGCATAAGCTATATTTGAGATATTGTATATATTTGGAACTAGATGAAATCATTTTCTCTTAGCATACATATTCATATGTGTTGAACAAAATTTTAAAAATAAAGCTTTCAGCACGGGGCTTTCTATTGCTATCAACTTACATATAAATAGAACTTGTGAACATCAGATGTTTCACCCACTTTCCTTTGTGAAACATCCTTATAACATTCTCTTAATTCAGCATGTTGTCAAACAGTACTTATTAAGCACTATTCTCAGTAACTACAACAGAACAGTCTCTTGTTCTGGGTTGTAATTTGGCACAGACAACATCCACAGAGGCCAGCCCTGCAAAGGGTCTATCAGAACTGTTCTAAAGAAAGATCACAGCAGCAAGGCCCAAGAAAAAGGCACTTAAAATTCTGTACCAGTCCCAATTTAGTGTCTGTGATGCAGTAAAGGGTCCACGACACCATCACTTGGCCCCTCCTCGCCACTATTTTTATATTAACTCATTATCACTCACTTACATATTCCATTATAAATGTGCTTAGCGTTTTCCATATACTTAGCTTTTAAAATCTGTTAACATAGCAGCTCCTACTTAAATATATTTGTAACTATGCAGTATGCATTTTCCATATTTTGTGAGAATAAACGCGCTTGCTTAGACCAACTGAGTAAACTTTATCATTATGGCACAAATCACCAACCGTGTACATGTCTCAAGGAAGGTGCTTCTCTTTTTAGATGGACTGTGCTGTTCTCTGAAGTAAACAGTGATTCCAAGTGTATTCATAAACACTGAAGGGCGAACTCCCTCTGTAGTCTGCTAATGGATCAGGTCTAAAAGAGTCTCTCTTAGAGGCCACAAGAATTCCTGTTGTCTCTGTACTGCTGTACAATTGATTTGTAACAGAGAAAGGGGAGTCTGAGATGCCAAAAAGAGACAACATGCACGAAAGATCCAAGAAATAAAAGCTAGCATGATAAAGTGCTAATTTGGAGGCTGAGTGCTAAATCTGTGGCAGAGACTGTAAGTCAACAACTGCTCAGGAAGACATGTAGTCCACCTCTAGGAACACAGCCAAACATCAAAGATAAGCAACACAGTCAGTCTGTACATGACATACCTCTCTCTTTTGCAAGAAGTACTTTTTCTTATCTAACCTAAGTTTCTCCAGTTCTTAGGGAGAAAGAAAACAATTCTTCACATTCTTTTCATTACAGCCCCACACATATTTGAAGACAGTTATTAAGTAGACTCTTAAACTTCTCTTCAAACTAAAGATTCACAACTCCTTCACCATTTCCTTAAGAGCCTTATTTTTATAATGTTTTGATTAATTCTACTGCTTCTCCATGGATCTTTTCCAGTTTTCTTTAATTCTAGAGTCCAAAAGACAAAGCAAGAGATTCAATTAAAGGCCTGCCAACAATGAGCAAAGCAGGATTGCTTTACTGTTCTTAAACACTATATTCTTTTATTGACATTAAGATATGAATCCCAGGATCTAAGGTAAAATACATACATGGCAACATAAGTTTCAGCCCATGCTTCAACTCACCATGTAGTTTTTTGTTCCTTCAATTTCTTTTCCACTTCAGTATTTGAGTCTCCAAATGTACCAATGCCATTTTCTTTTTTTCTATAGAAAGTCCTCTTTTAATTCTTGAGTTTTCACAATTTAATCAGCACAAGCAATCTGACATTACCTGAATAGCTAATGAGTTTGACCCTTATTTATTCTGTTTACTCCTAAATTTCTATTTCTCTCACTGCCCCAATATCCCACCCTGAGAGCTCCAAGTCTGTAGAGCCACAGTAACAAAGGAGATAGCAAAATAATGGACAGGAGTTTGTCACTGGTGAAGCCATGTTGCACAGGAAACACGTGCATCATTAACCAAACATTCACAGTGGCTCCCGCCTACTGAGCAGTGATGATTTTCCAGGAACCGTGCTGAAGTTTTTAAAGGTCAACAGCTATATACGCTCTTTCCCAAAAAAATTTATAGATGAGAAAAACTCAAGTTCAAAGAGGTGAGATATTAGTCCAAAGTCACTCTGTTGATAATGACACATTTGCAGAGAAAACAAAGAGTTTTCCACATCCCTTGATGTGGAAATTGGGAACTCAATCCTGAAACAGTGATAGGAAAGGCGGCTATGGTCCTGGAGCACCACCACTGTTATCAGAGGCACAAACATAAAAAAAAAAACAACAACTGATGGAAGCAATAAACCACCCACAAGCACACATGAAAATTTCCTACTCCAAGGGACTGTATCATTGTATTCTGTTACACTGCAAAATTTAAACATGGACATGTGGAGGTAAGTGGTACTCTGTATTTAAATTAAGCATCTAACCTTGGAGGGAGAAAAAACTGGCATTGAACTCACTTAGACAACTAGAATGACTCACAAATATTTCCAATTTTCCTTCCAACCATTAAAAAAAAAAAAAAAGTGACCTTTCAAAAATGCCACATCATTTACAGCTGTATTAAAGCTATATTTTCTAAAATTGAAAGTTGAATTTTTTAGGTTGCAAAAAAAGTTCCAACACACAACAGGAGAGAGAAGGTCCAGTGTGTTGACCACAGAGGGAGGACTTCGCACAGAGTTATAGAAATGGTGACGGATTATGTAAGAGGGGAGGAAGTCGTCCCTTTTAGAAAATGTAATGCTATTAGGAATGCAGTGATCTCTGAGATTCAGAGCAGCCACCTGCAGGAGACCTGTTCAAACAGTCTGACAGCTTGCAAATGAAAGTGGTTGGAAAACTATATTTGCAAGTTTGATAAATTCTGTAACCTTCCTGAAGGCCATACGCCATTAGAGGCTTTAATTATAAGCTGGTGAATTTTAAACAGGGTATTAGAATAGATGGCTTTGGGGGGTTCTGTCAGGTTTAACCCTTCACTATTAAGTGTCACTACTCCGCCTCCAAAGGGAAACTCCAGACACAACATTTATATTAAATGTTTCAACCTCCCAGATGATTACTCAGGAAGGACAGGTGACCCAGCAGGAGCAATCAAACCATCCTCCACCCTTTGGGTTCCTGGTTTCAGTCCTTTGCTACATTCTTGCCCTTGGTTTCCTGGATGGTCCTATACTCTCCTTTTCTAATTTAAGCTCAGGCTTGTTCTGTATCATCTGCAAGGCCCTAGCAAGCATTTGCATTTTAATTTTTTTGTCATCTATTCATCTATCTACCCACCCACCCACACACCCAGGACCTCATACATGTGAGGCAAGCATTCTACCACTGAGCCACACCCCCAGCCCAGATTTACATTTTAAAAATTCATTTATAGAATGAATTTTATGTTTTGTGTCTGTGTGTGGTGTATGTGTGTATGCACACTGACTCTTCACTCGAGGGAAAAAGAAACTCTAAAATGAGGACGGCAATGATGCCTTCCTTTTATTAGTGGAGTAAAAAGGACACAGTTGGTTTTGGATCGCTCATCTATGGCCCAGATTACTTTTGCTCTCTCCATCAAAGAGTAAATGCCCTCAACTCAAATCTGTATTCAATGCTAGACTTTTTTTTTCTTAACATCAATAACAACCAACTTAATAAAACTACATATCATTCTACACTGGTTACTACAAACTTATTCCTTACAGGTCATCTGAGAGATATTCAAACTCAATTTACTGGTTTTGGAGCCAATGAGCTACCTCTTAGGATTATTTCTTTCATGAGAATCATATATAAATGGTTCACAAACAACCTCAGCATTCTGGACAACGATGTTCACCACCCAAAATGACTGTGATCAATAGTCAAGACGGAATCTTTCCAGCCAAACAAATCCTTTCTTCAGCTACAGCCACAGAGTCACCTCAAAGGAAGGGCGGCAGGCCATTCGGAATTCTGTTGCTGGCATGATACTTTTCAACCCTGTAACAGAATATTTCAAACTTTAAAAGTGAATTCAAGCTGTGAAGAGAGAAAGTGAGAAAATCCAGAGAGCACTTCAGTTAGCCAGCTGCGTTTCTGGCTTAGGTCTCTGATAACATTTTAATCTAAGCTGACCAAGGACATTTTTACTTCTCTACTGAAAAACAGTGACCCAAGTAGAGGTGAACTTTATTCTAAATGAATAGCGTTTCCAGCTCACCCCTTCCTAAAGCAGAAAAGGAATGACATTCTTCTATTTTAACTGTTATTGGTCTAGATTTTACATGCAAGACAGCGAAACCAGACAAATACCTGCCCACATCCGGCACCATAGAGATTAGCTAACAGAGTCGAAAAAGACTGGAAGTCATGGTTTACCATGGACAATCCAATGACATGAAACTGAAGTACATGATATGGTGACCACTTGATTTCTAACATCATGAAACACAATGGCTGTCATATGAATTTTTTAAAAGTCTTGTCCTTTAAAGTCATCAAGCATATTGTATGTCAAATGCCATGAAATAATCACCAATCCAAAACTAAAAATATTGTAAAATATTGCTCACATATTACTACTCTGGTACTGCAGTAAGAACAGATAACAGCTATTGATGCCTAGGGTCAAAGGAAGAGGTGGTAAGTGGAAGAAACGATATTGAAATACAAGTATACATATTGCCAGATGCAAAAATGGGATCCAAGAATCATGTTAGGCCATACTGGTGCCTCCAAGTATCTTAAAGCTGTGAAATCCAACTTTTATAATACCACACTGTCTTACCAAATGAATCTAGCTATACTGCAAATTATAAACATAATACAAATATATTACAAATGAATGGCTTACGCAAATACACCAAAAGGGGTGGAAGGAGCAGACTCACAATAGCTTGAAAACAGTGTTTCTGACTTGATACAATAATGCTAACAAGAAAAAGACCTGTACAGAAATACTGGATTCTGGTTGCTAATTTTGTTTTTCACAGGAGTATGGGTCCATAAACCCATGGTCTGTATACACTATGGCTGAACAAACAAGCAAATATATTGAAAGCAAGGGTCTCAGTCTGGCTCAGAATCTCAGGATAGTCATAGCCTGTCCAGGAATAGCCTACCCACCCTATGACTCCACCTAATGCTGTTATAAATTCTGGATAGAATGCATGCAGCAGCATTCTGAGAATTCTAAGAAATAAGCAGTAGCAGGCAGAACAGGAAATAGGATAGGAATGTGAGGAAGCGGAATATGAGGAAGCAGAACATCAGAAGCTTCAAGCAATCTAGTGCAGTGGTGGTGGTGGCAACAGCTGGGCAGCGACCCCAAACCCTACAGAGGCCAGAAAGGAGCAGAACAACATTTTTCAAGTCCTAAAAGAAAAGCTCTATCAACCCAGAATTCTATGTCCAGTGAAAATATCTCTGAAAAATAAAGGTAAACCCCAAACATTCTAAGATGAAGAAAAATTAAGGAAAAAGAAAAACAACAAAACACCAAATCTGTCACCATTAGATCTGCTCTAAAAGAAATACTAGAGAAAATTCCACAGGCAGAACTTTCTGGGAATAGGAGGAATGAAGAAAGAACAACAGAAATGGTAAATATTTGGGTAATTTAAAAATAACATTCTTCTCTTAATTTCTTCAAAATCTGTATGATAGCTCAAAGCAAAAACTATAGCAATGCCTTGTCAATGTATGTAGGATGCTACTAAAAGAGTGATTTGAAGGAAACTTATAACGTTCAATGCTGGTATCTTAAAAGTGGACGGGCTCAAATCAACAATCTAAACTTCTACCTTAAGAAACTGAAAAAAGAAAAGTGAAACAAACCCAAGCAATCAGAAAAAAGCACAATAATCGGAGCACAATTTCTTCTTAAGTTTTAAAAAGTCAGAAATGAGAAATCAAAATTAAACAGACAATAGAGGAAGAATTCAATCACATCTGAAATGAGCTATTTGAAAAGACAGTAAAATTGGTAAATCTCTAGCCAAACTAAAGAAGAACAATACAGAAATCACAAAAACTGTCCATACCAGAAGCGGTATCACCACAGATCCAATAGACACGAAAAGGAAACAATACTGAGAACAACCCAAGACGTATAAATCCAATAACTCATATCACTCAGATAAAAGGACCAATTTCTTCAAAATCACAAACTGCCAAACTCACTGAAGAGGAGATAATCTAAATAGTCCTTTATTAAGGAAATTAAATTTATAGTTAGAAACCCTTCCCTTAAAAGAGAACTACTAAAGCCCAGACAGTTTCACTGGCATATGCTACCAAAAGTTGAAAGAAGAAATAACACCATTCCATTCAATCTCTTCTGGAAAATATAAGAGAAAGGGATAATTCTTAACTCATTCTCTGGGGCAAGCATTACCATAATACCAAAACCAAAGGCAGGAACAGGAAAAAAGAATTAGAGTAACATCCCTCATAAACCTAGAGGAAAAAATTCCTCAACAAAATATTAGTAGTAATATACCACTTCCAAATGGAGTTTATTCCAGGAATTCAGTTTGGTTCAAAATTTGAAACATAAATTAACATAATCAACAACATCAATAAAATAAAACTCCACAGATGACTATATCAACGGATATAGAAAGACTACTTCACAAAATTCAGCTTCCATTCATGATAAAAATTTTTAGTAAACTGAGAAGAGAAGAAGAATTTCTAATCCGTTGAAGATCATATGCCAAAAAACCAGAGTTACCATTCTACTTTGGAATAAAAGAATGAATAATTTTCCCTTTAGTTCAAGAAAGCGGCAAGGATACCCATTCCTTCTATTCCTATTCAAAATAATTCTGGAAGTTCTATCTACTGCAATAAAGGCACAAAAAAACAAATCAAGAACTTACAGATTGGAAAAGAAGAAATAGAAATTCTTCCTATTTGCAGAGAACATGAATATCCACGTAGAAAATCCTACAGAATCTACTACGTAGTTTCTAAAACTAACAAGATTTGCAAGGCTGAAGAATATAAAGATGATTCACCAGACTTGAGCAGTTTCTATATATTAGCCATAAATTACTGGAAACTAATTTTAAAATATAGTGCCACTTATAACAGTCCAAAAAATACTGAAGTGTAAATCTAACAGGGCATGTACTGAGTCTGTGTTTTGAAAATGACAAAACCTTTGAAAGAAATCAAAAGATGTAAAAGACACAGCATGTGTATGGACTAGAAGCTCATTATAGTTAAAATGTCAATGCTTCCCAAATGATTTCCAGATTTAATGCAATCACAATTAATACCCTGGTGAGTTTTTTTAAAATTATTAATATGTACAGGGGAAAGCAAGGTTACTAGGATTGCCAAACTATTTGAGTAAAGTTGGAGGACCTGTACTCTCTAATTTTAAGACTGCGTCGTACTGGTGAATAAGTGACCTAAAGATCAGGGGAATAGAACAGAGAATCCAAAAATGGATTCCTCCAATTTTTTGATAACAAAAGCCAGTTTCTTGTCAGAAAAAGAAGTTACCAATATGCAACCAATAAGCAAAGGAGGGGATAAAATAAATATTCTTATGGTAGATATAAATCATTTATATATGACAAATTCCTAAGTTCATACACACATAGATGGATTTAAAAACACAGAGATGATCTATATATAAATTTATAATTATACATACATAAATTTTTCTTTCTTTCTTTTTTTTTGGGGGGGGGGGTGCTGGGGATTGAACCCAGGGCCTTATGCATGCAAGGTAAGCACTCTACCAACTGAGCTATATCCCCAGCCCCACACATATATTTCTTATCTCTGCTAAGGGGTCTAGAAACAGTTTTGCTCCTGGAGCAACCATCACACCTAAGGCCAGGATCTTTATTACAAGGAATCAGGGCTCGCTGGAGAAGTGGTTGATTTCAGGACCAGGCCGGGGAAAACACACAGTGAGCCTGGAGCATCTCTTTTCAGAAAACAAGAAAGAACATTTTAAAAAGAAGAACGATGGAGGCCCATTGAAAGATGCAGAAACCAAAAGGAGAGATTCCTGGGGAAAAGCCGGAACAAAGTAAACAGGGGTAATGCTGGATTAAAAACCCAAAGAATAACATAAATATTCGTGAGTCATTCTGATAAAAATGAATGATAGCAAATAAATAAGTATGGGAGAAAAAAATCTTCTTTATAGAAGATTTCTAATTAATAAATGTAGAAAGGATGAAAGAAACAGAAAATTGCCGTCAGGACAGCACCATAAGGTTGTTACAGGCAAGATCCACAAATCAGTGTTCAAATAAGTGAGCAAAGTTTTAGGGAGAAACAGCATATATTTATGCATAGTCTCCAAGTATCCCCCCCATATTTATTAATTACAAAGGAAACATAGTTATTTTACAATGGTGAAATCTGGCAGAGGTCATCAAGGTTATCATCACTACTAATAAGATATACCGGGGCCGGGTTTGGCTTGTGGCTCAGTGTAGAGTGCTTGCCTGGCATAGTGAGGCCCTAGGTTCGAGTCTCAGCACTGCATAAAAATAAAGGCCCATTGGTCACTAAAAAAAATATTTTTTAAAAATAAGCTATACTGACACAACACTAAGAAGAGCCTATCAGCTTACCTCTGCAACCGTTCTTAATAATGCACAACCTCGATGCCATTAAGAGAAAACATCAGACACAACCAAGTTGAGGGATGTTACACAATAAATGACTTATACTGTTCCAAAGTGTCAAGGTCATAAAAGACAAGAAGATGGAAGAATTGCCATAAGTAAGAGAAGACTAGGAGGTAGGACAAGGGAATGAATGCAAGCTGAATGAAATTCTAGAATAGAGAATGGACAATAGTGAAGAGTTCTGAAACTGAAAGGAAATCTACAGTTTAATAATAATGAAGTAAGAAAAATAACTTAAAATGAGAAGAGGACGTATATATATCTATGTTCTTTTAACCTGAAAGAAGCTTCAGATTAACACCTGGCCTAAAATTCTGGGTATAAAAGTTTACAAAATTAAAAGCAAGGCCTCTGACTGCAGGCAAACATCAGTGTTCCTTCATCTGCTCGTAATTAACCTGGTGAAGCAGCTAAGTCAGATGTCATTTCAGCTTCATTCTTAGGAGGGGCCTACATGCATGGCCCCATTAATACCAGCTGATTCCCATGAAGTTTATTTTTAAATGAAAGTAAAGCAGAATAACAGTTTAAGAAAAATATCTTATTCTGATTTGATCATTTCAGATTTAAAACTGATAAAAATCACAAGTGTGAGAGGTTTATTTACTCTGAATGCACCTATTATGATTGTGGGATGCTCACAGGGTGGCGATTCTGGAGACAGAGAAAACAGTTTTGAATCCTAGTCCTCCCCTAACTTTAGCTGTGGGACCTTACACAAGCTTGATCCTTTAAGTCAACAGATGCAAACCCTACTTTTACGGTTATCCCAGAATTAGCTGAGAAACTACATGCACAACTCCTAACCCAGGCTCTGCACAGGATGAGCCTTTAATACATGGGTTGACAGAAAGCAACTATATCATGTGCTTATTCAATTCACATGTAGATTTTAAACCTCTGAGTGCTGATAGGTAATCATTAAAATGACAAAAAATGAAAGCTGGGCAACAAACAAGTCTAAGCAACCACTGCAATGTTACCAGGAAAAGAGCACCAGGCAGACCAGTAAACAGGAGCGTGAGCTGTGTTTCCACTGTCAGTCAGCAGTGACCCAGAATCCTGCATCCCTACCTGTCTGCATCCCTACCTGCTTCCTCCTGCTGACCTTTCTGTCACAGGAAGGGGACAGCATGAGATCATCTTGGTGCTTTCCTTCCAGCTCCAAGGTTCAGAGAGCCTGGCATGCCAAACTGTACTGGGTACTTGAGAAAGAGCTGAATAAGAAAGTCATAAAGGGAGAAAAATTGGGACTGCAATTAGTTCTACAACAGAGAAGAGGGAAAGAAAGAAGGCAACCTGATGGTCTCTCCCAAATGCTTTGGTGTCTACAACTTCCGGACCAGAGATGCATGCCAGTAGAAACCAACTTTCACTTTCAAATGGTTGAAGTTCAAGAACTGAACACCAGAGATGATGAACAAAAAAGGACAATGATTAAACCCCTGACACAGGCTGCCAGGCTAGATATCCCGAGGCAGCCAAGGTAGATCCACCTCTGGGAGCAGTGACAGATTTTCCTATAGATGGACAGCATACTAGCAGGCTTCCAGACCCAAGAAGACAGGAAAACAATGAAATTTTAGTCACTCTTTCTACTTTCTTCTTAAAAGTCCAATGTAGGAAACAGCAAGTGGACATTTTAAAGAATGACTCCATATTCAATTATTCAGAAATACACGTTTACGCAACTCCTACACTCTTTGCATACTTAAACTGGGCAAACTGGTGCTTACCCAAAGCAGCATTACCTTCGTGTTTCATCTAAAAACAGTTGAACTGGCCTCTTGAAAGTGGTGAGCTAATGTCTAATAGTTCAAAATAAGCAAACCCCAGATATTTCAGCTGCTATTTCTACTCTCAGCAAAAATATAAGGGAGAAGAAGGCCTCCAACATACAAGTAAACAGATAAACGTAAGAGGCTTTATCTGGCAGAGAAGGCATGTTTGCTCTGGTTTAAGGCTAAGCTCCCATGCAAGCAGCAGACTCCGGATCACTGTGAATTACAGCTTCAATCCGTGAACTTCCTTCCACAGGTCTTGCTAAGCCCTCACACTTTCCTCACCTTGGCCGCCTGCCTGACTCCTGGATGACAGCTAGCCTCTTCCCACCGCCCCTTCTGCCTAGAGGCAGCTGAAGCCAGATCAAAATGACTCTGCTGGGCAGGCCATGAATACCAGGAACTGCTGAGAACAGGAGGACATGGAGTTAGAGAGATGATGGTCCTCCGTTCTTTCCAGACTCGGTGAAGAAGGAGAGTCAGCAACAAAAGCAAACCAAATCCTCATTCTGAACCATGAACACCTAAACCCCCAAACCAGGAACTCTGGCTCATTTACAAGTTTATAACAGGACTTACCTTTTACTTCTATCTTTGGGCAATTACCTAACCACTGATGAAATTCTACCTTTAAGATGAAAGCTATGATACTACTTCTTTCCAAGAATGCTTTCAAGATTATTATGTGATTGTCAATAAATATTTTAAGGAACTGTCAGTGAAGCAGTGTTTAACTTCTCATGGTGGCTAATTTGGAAGTATGGGGTCCCCCAAGCATGTTTCAGGGACTGAAGGAAGGTGGGAGGGGATGGAAAGAGAAGCAGCCCAGCTTTGACTTCTGTCCCTCCACATACTCCCATGAGCAAGACTATTATTTGCAAGACCAAGAGCTTCAACAACTTGATTTCAGAAGATTCTCACAGCTTTCTGGGGATAGATACTTTTGCCCCTGTTTGATAGACATCAATACTGAGTTTGTGGAGGCTTTGCCAGGCGCTGGGAGGCAGACCAGTGGGATTCTAAAGCCTACTTTCCTGGCCCTATAGTTATGTCTTCTGTTATTTAACATAAGGAATTCTTTCCCCAAAAAAACATGGGTGTGGGGGACAGAATCATATGAAAATAAGAATTTTGGTTCTATGCTAGGCTGATATCAGATAAGCATAAAATTGACTTGAGAAAAAAGCCCAAAGAAGGCAAACCACATAAGGAGAAACTTTGTCACTGCTAAGGTCAACTGGCTTCCGATAAGACAATGCATCTTTCCATAGGTTTCTCCCATCCTATAAAACCTCTCCAGTAGAAAAGGATTCAGCAGATTTACAATCCTGCACGTTGGCTCTTATCCTGGGTCATTTCTGGATAAAATGAAATGGAGAAAGCAGATGAAATGTTTTGGTTGCAAAACTAACAAAATGACCAAGTGACTTTTAAAAAATTGTTTTTAAACTTTAAAAAGTACAGTTACTTCTTGATAGGAATACTGGAAGTCAGTAGTTGACACAGCTGAGCAGGGGTAATGTTGGAGAGAGCAGCCTTACCACCCATTGGTCCCAGCCACCTCCCTGTAGATTCTATCAGCCGCCAATCTCCACTCTGGAACATGCATGTGTGTACACACACACCTGCACACACACCTGCACACACACGCACGCATGCACACATACACACCACACCTATATTTACATTCCAGTAAAGTTCTATGCAGAAGAAGGTACTTCCTGTCCTCCCTCCGGCTACAAGACTCCCAGGCTACGTTCCTCCAATAAGGAAGGAAGCAGCTCAAGAAATTCTCTGATCTTTGCTGTCCCATCAGCATGGGCCACCTGATGCAGTTTCTGCATGTCTGTTCTACTCTCCTCTGCTTCTACCCAGTTCCCTACTTACTGATGATATCAGTCATTTGTTTGCTTACTAATTAATTTAACACAAATAGTAGTCACCAGTATATCGCTGTTTTAAAAGCTCTATAGATATTAACAAATTGAACTAAAAAACCCGACATGAAAACTATCATCCTTACTTTTTTTTGCATGAGGAAACTGAGGTTCAGAGAAGTCAGGGAACTTGTGAGATCACATACTTTCCACGTGGCTACAAAGGGCTTTTGGCACCTCTTTACCTCAGGGTATTCTAACTTCAGATTCCAGGACTATTGATATATCCAAGTTCAAATTCTCAAGAGAGAATTAACCAAGCAGTCCTATTTCATACTATTATCAGCACAGTGCTTGTACTCTGTTATCATTACTAATCATGAGCACCAGCACATTCAGGAACTGTTAACCATGAGTGCTTACAGGTGATGAAGTTCAGAATTCTGGGCTTTTGATTTTGTTTCTTCCTTTACTATTATACTCATAGTAAACAGTACTTTACTATTATAGAACTCTGATTTGGTTCCATGATGAATTTCCAAAATCGGGCTGTATCTCACAATCACTGCCGGCCTGATACAGTGGTAACGATCCCCATTGCCTCTGTGTGCCCATTAGCACTTGTGGAAGGGGTGTCAGACACTTGGAAGAAAATCCCGAGAAAACAGTGGCATTCCTAAGACATGCTGTATCAACAATTCTCTTGATGGAACAGAAGACCATACTGTGTTGGAAAACATGCGCCTCTACGGCGGAATGGGAAAGTATGGCAGAACATAGCTAGGAACATAAAGCACCCTTTGAAACACCTTAGTTCATGTAGACATTCCTATTATATGAGCCCTAGAGTGAAGATCTATGTGTAAATAAGTCTAGCAGTCTCAAAGAGCTAATTATTTAACATGTAGAAAATAAAAGCTTAGGTGATTAAAAGCACCATAGTGTATTTGGCATCTTTTTTGTTTATTTGTTTGTTTGTTTGTTTCTTGGCTATATATAAAATAATAGTGTCTGTTAAACTGATGCTTTCTTCAGACTTAATAAAATATAGACTTTAGCATCAAAACTAGCAGACGTTATCTCTGGAACTCAAGTACCATCAGGAACATAGCTCCTGCATTTTCTTTGAGAGGAAAAAGACCCTCTAAAATTTCACACAGAAATTTGGATTCTGCATGGACGGCCAGCTAGACTCCAACAGCAACCAAGTTCTTGGCCAAGTGCGGATGACAACCCGACTTAACTGAGCTGCAGATGTGAGGACTGAGTGATCCACCCAACAAGGCACTTGCCTGGTTGACAGTGAACGCTCAACAACTGTGAGCCAGTCCTCATAGACAACCAGCCAGAAGGCACAGCTTTCGACTATGGATGGTCAAAACAGCAGAGGGGTAAAGCTGCTACCTACGGTGCTCAGGCACACAACCAGGACTTCCTCCGTGACCCATGCCTCTCTGCTCTCCCAGACACAACATCTTTTAAACATGCAGAAGCATCCCCTCATACCCAGAAACAAAAGCAGCCCTACTACAGTTTTACTTCCCCTCTTCTGCAATCAGATCTGAATCTGAAAGGGCTCCTTCTTTAGACACAATCCAACCCACTCGGCAATCTCTCCACACACAGCCCACCCTCTCCACCCGCACAGAAAGAAAAGTGCTCTTAAAAATTGCACTGGAGAAACAATGTGCCAATATTTTTGCTTGCATTCCAAAATACAGCAAACTTCCTGTCCCTGCTGCAGCCAACCCAGCCCCCCAGAAGGTCACAGTGGAGACACTTGAAGCAATTCACAACCAGCCCCAGAATGCAGCCCCCTGTGGCTGAAAGCTGCTTCTGTCATATTCCAGGCAGGTGCAAATTGCCATTTCTCTTTGCAGAAGAAATCCTTCTGAAGTGCTAGAAGCTCTGCCAAATACTAAATTACTGAGCTGCTTACATGAAAATCATTATTGATCTACCTTTGAAAAATAAAATTTATACTGAAAATCCATTGTTCTATTTATTACCGCTAAGTAAACTATTTTATGGTTTTATGTAAAGTCCACTGCCACAATGGCAGTATCTGTCACATAATTCTCAACTTTTACATTCATCACCATCAAGTGTGAAACTACATCATTTGTAACAAAATAATTTTTAACAATCTGAACAGCTAAGTATACCAAATTAATAACTAAGAATAGAAACCAATTTATGTGACTTCAATGTAAAAAAAGTCCATTTCGGTTTCTTACTCAATACCTGGGATGTGTTCAGGGAATGGCAGTTCTTTGAAATACAAAGCACATTTTAAGAAATTTTGACATCTTTAAGTTTAAAACACGCTGTTTATGAATGGAGCAGTATCACTGAATGCTGAGCTAAGCAAATGAAAAGACCAGGAAGAGCATCCAGTTTTAATGAAAAATTTAAAAATAGGTGACTTTATAATAAAACTGTCCAGCATATTGCCTGAGGAGAACAGACTGAGAAGCTGCACATTAGACTCTAGTATAGATGTTGATCTTCAGCACCAACAGCATATGGGATGCGATGGGTTCCAAGTCACCTGCACATCTTAAGCTTTTGCCCTCTACTCAGTAGCTTTATTCATTGTGCAGATAAGAGGCTGTTGGGAAGAGAGATGCTTTCATTGAAAGATCCCAAACAAATGTTCTCAGAAAATGAAGATATTGTTCTAGAACAGAGACCAACTGTTCAGGTTAACAGAGCAAGAGCCTTCAGTAGTACACTGACTTGTATTTGCTACTGTAAAAAAAGAACATGTGTATTCTTCAACTCACAATAGCATTGGGTTAAAAAAAATTGAAATTAATAACTCTGTCAGCAACTAGATTCCTCCTAAGTGATCAAACACAAAAAGAGTAAAAAACAGATTTTTTTAAACTTTTCAATTCATGTGGCTGAAACACTCGAAATACTTTAAAAATAAAACAGAAAATACAAATAACTCATCACCAAACAGTAATCTTTATAAAAATCAATGTGAAATAGAACAACATGAAAGCCAAAACTATACAACTCTTAGAAGAAAGTCTAGTTAAAGTAAAGCTTTGTGACCTCAGATATAGCAATGGTTCTCTTTTTATGTAGGACACCAAAACATAAGCAAGATTAAAAAAATAATAATAGATAAGTTGACTGTGTCAAAATTCAAAAATTTTAAAAATTTTGGGCTTCAAAGGATATCATCAAAAAGTGAAAAGTTAACCCAGTATTTGTCACATAATTCTCAACTTTTACATTCACCACCATAAAGTGTGAAACTACATTATTTGTAACAAAATAATTTCTAACAACCTAAACAGCTAAGTATACAACAGGAGAAAATATTTACAAAACATTTATCTGACAAAGGGCTTGTCTCTAGAATGTACTATGAACCCCAAAAAATCACAATAAAAAGGTAGATAACCCAATTTAAAGATGTGTAATATGAATAAACATTTCTCCAAAGAAGATACACAAATGGCAACATGCAAATAAGAAGATGCTCAACACCATCAGTCATTACAGAAATGCAATAAAACCCACCATGAGATGCTACTTCACACTTACTGGGTCAATTGTAGTAAAAACAAGAGACAATAGGCATGTGTAGAAATGGGAACCTTCATACATGATTGGTGGGAATATAAAAAAGTTAAGACACGGTGGAAAAAAGTCTGGAAGTTTCTCAACATAGTTAACTATTAAACATAGTTACTATGACCCAGAAATTCCTACCAGTGTATCTAAGAGATATGAAAACAGATGTCCACACAATATCTTGTACATAAATGTTCATATTAGCAGCACTGGTAACAGCCAAAGGTGGAAAACAACCCTAATACCCAATAACTGTTGAATGGAAGAACAAATAGGTTAGATCCATGTAGTAGAACGTTATTCAGCCAGGAAAAGGAATAAAGTATTGTGACAAGCCACAACACGATGAACCTTGAAAACATTTGGCTCAAGTGAACCAAGACCAGTAACAAAAGGACAAAAATGTTATAATCCCATTTACAGAAAATGTCCAGGATATGCAAAGAAATACAGAAAGAAAAAAGATTGGTGGTTACTAGGCAGTAGGGAAGGGGGAAATGAAGAAATAACTGGAAATAAATACTTATGCTAGTGATAAAAATATTATGTAATTAGTAATAATAGTTGTATAATTCTGTGCACATACTAAAACCTACTGGATTGTGCATTTAAAAGAATGAATTTATGGTACATGAATTATTCCTCAATAAAGCTGCTCCTAAAAATAATTTTTAAGCTACTGTGTGTTAAATACCATGGACCTCAGAGTTAGGGGTCTCAAGTCCTGGCATGTTTTTTTCCAAAAACGGTGGTTCTTCAGCATTAGTTTCTACGAATATCTTCTTGGCTTGTGTGCTAGCATACAAGGCCTTCTCTGACTTCAGTGAGGTGAGTTTATGATCACACCAGACAGAAGATATCAAAACACAGCAACAATCCCACTGCATATTTGAGAAACAATAGAAATTTCACATTCTGTGCTGGTTTAGGTAGCATCACATGAGACATAATCATCAAGAGAGTTAATACCTCCAAAAAAATAAAAGGAACTGCAGGAAAACCAGTTGAACGAGGCCAACTTGGAATCTCCAACACTCAGTAGTGCCAGGTCCCACCCCAACTCTTTTCAACCAGCCCCAGTGAATTAACTCAGCACTGGAGAAGGGATCATCTCTTCTTCTAGATGAGTTGGTTCAAAAACTTACACACTGAATGCATACATTGTTACGGAACAAACATTTGAAAGGGTAGGACTTTCAAAGATGAATAGAAGAGGCTGGGGACGTGGCTCAAGCGGTGGTGCGCTCGCCTGGTGTGCTTGCGGCCCAGGTTTGATCCTCAGCACCACATACAGACAGAGATGTTGTGTCCGCCGAAGACTAAAAAAATAAATATTAAAAAAAAAAATTCTCTCTCTCTCTCTCTCTCTCTAGAAAAAAAAAAAAAAAGATGAATAGAAGACCACATGTGGACAGAAAGTATTTGAGAGACAAAGGAAAACACAGCTGGCCCTCTTCACCTGCTCAATCCTCTCTGTCCTTCAAGACTCAGCACAGTAACTCTTCCCCCTGGAAGCTTATCCCACCTTCCTTCCCAGGCAGTCCGGATCTGTGGCTGGCCTGACATTTCAGAATGTGTGTCTGTGCCCACAGATATGCACAGGTAGATGAAAATGTCAGCCACCTGGGGGGATCTCCACCCTGATGCCCACCAACAACTTCAGCTCACTAGGTCCAACCTCACCATCTTATTTCTCCGCTACCCACTGCAAAATTGCCCTTTGACTCCTCATTTTAGAAAAGGACATCACCATCTCTACAGAATAATGGATACAGGTGGAAAAAAATCGATACATCTGTAGAACAATGAATAACAGAGCTGTTAAAAGACATACAGCTTTTGTTCAGGATCAGACACATGAAAAATCCAGATAACTGCTATAGAGCCTTCTGAGTATCTTTCATGAATAGAACAGAATTTATTCATAAGTCCCCATACCTGTGAGCTATGTGTAAAATAGCTCATCAGAAATGCTGCCACTCAAAGGGAGTGTGGGAGGAATAGATGAACCCTAGATAGGGCAGAGGGGTGGGAGGGGAAGAGAGGGGGCACAGGGTTAGAAATGATGGTGGAATGTGATGGACATTCTTAACAAAGTATATGTATGAAGACACGAGTTGATGTAGATATACTTTGTACACAACCAGAGATATGAAAAATTGTGCTCTAAATGTGTAATAAGAATTGTAATGCATTCCACTGTCAATAAGAATTGTAATGCATTCCACTGTCAAATATAAAAAGAAAAAGAAAAAAGAAATGCTGCTACTCAAACAGGGTGTTATATTCCCTCAGAGCCCTATTCACATTATTATTTGGAGAGAGAAAAGAGAATGAATAGCATAAGTGAAAAAAAAATCTTGTCAAAATTATTGCATATGACAATATTTAGAATTCATAAATTAATAATTTATTGTCATTGAATACAAACCAGAAATCTTCTGATGAAAAATGACTACGCCTAGATGAATGGCTGAAGCTTCAGTGTCCTTGTTCAAACAGCCAAAGTTCCAAGTGTAAATACGATTCAGTTTGTTTTGCAGAATTCTAAAACTCAATTAATCATCTCACTGTAGCATGACAAATTATTCCTACTTCTTAAAAAGTTTAAAATCTCTATAGTAAATCACAAACATTTAATTAGCATATATAACAACCCCAGATTCAAACCAAATGGTATTAAGCTAAATTCACCTTTCTAGAAAAAAAAAATATAAGGCAATAGCAGCATGATAGAAATTACTCTCACAAATTATGACTTCAGTAGCAAAATCATGTTATTCCAGGAAATGTGATGTTAAGGTAAGATGTATACAGCTTTTCAACAGAAACGCTCTTAATTTTAAATGATCTTCTGCCACAAGGGTACTACAGCCTTCAAATTAATTTAAATAACAGATGGGGACTCTGAAACAAGGATACACAGAGCTGTGTGGCAGAAATCTCTAATGACATAAACACTGTAGCAATTATTTCTTTTAAAGTGTAGGGAGTTTTGATTACTAATACAAAGTAAATGGTAACCAAAATATTCTCTCCATTTCTTGGACAGATACTTCCTCATTGTGTGTATGTGCAAATAGTTCACCATGGTTCCATCATTCAAGGCTATCTGCTATAACAAAAATTTTATTTGTGCAAACCAAGAGTCCCAGTGTTCATCTCCATGTTATTTTATTTAGTCATCACAGTGAAACAAGGAGGGAGGGTACTATCTCCACCTATAAACAGAAGGCCCCTATAAGGTGTCACCCAAACTAGGGCATTTCCAAGAATGGTAGGAGAGCTCCAGGAAAAATGAACTAGGACCAGCAGTGCAAACAGGGGATCCCGGGATTCCCCATATGATGAAATAAGTTCAGAAAAGTTCCTTAATCTCTCAAGTTCGCACACAGGGACAGGAGGGAAATGGACATCTGACTGCAATTCAAAACAATAAAACAACTTCCCAGACACACAAAAACCAGGAGGAAGCTGATGGATGTAGTACCAGTGTCTCTTTCTTTCACATTTGGCCACAACTGTCAGCTCATTGATGGAATTTGTATGAAGCTTCCTGAACTGATTATTACTGCTTCTTCCATGGACAACCTTTCCCAAATCCTCTTCCAATCCCTTAATTATTCTAGCTTAAAAAAAAAAAAAAAAAGATGGGGGGTTAAATTTTCAAGGCACTGAGAAGATAAAACTGAGTAGAATAGAAACAGAAAAATTCAGCTGAGCCCTGGTGAGTGTTATCAGGCACAACCTCCAAACAGTAACTGGTAGCAGTATCTTATTAAGGGACATTTACTGTATATATCAATCCAGCAGGCTCAACTGCCACGGCCATCAATGGCCCTGATTGTACTGTATACACAGAGAACACTAACTGCATGGGACTTCCCTGCTTTTAAAACTATATAGGCTGTTCCTATCACAAGCACACATAAACAGCAGTTAAAACTGTTTCACAGCAACTCTCACCGTCTAATTTACATTCAGAAGAAAGCTGTGAGTGGATTTCTGATAATTCATTCACATTTACTACACAAATTATCTCCTGTGGCTTAAGCTAAAGAATCTCTGAATAAAATATTTCCTATTGCTAATTTAAGACCAACTTTTTTTTCTGGTTGGAAAAAAATGTGTGTAGATACACAAACACACATACTTTTGTGTGTGTGCACGCACATATATATGTGTATGTATGTATGTGTGTGTGTGTGTGTGTGTGTGTGTGTATATATATATATATATAAAACAAAGTATCAGTTAACTTACCTATATAAAAGTATTCAACTAAATTGTTTTCAAATTTCATCTTTGTATATTTAGAAGCTTATTAAACAAAACACTCATCAAACAAATGCTAAATAATGGTCTTATTGATATCTGATATGAACTCCCTCACTCCATATTATAAACAAATTTCCTTGGCTTTGTAGAAAAGTTAAGCCTCACAAATACAGACTTTTTTTTTTTTTTTTTTTGGTGCTAGAGCTTGAATCCTGTCTCACGCATGCTAAACATGCACTCAACCACTGAGCTGGAAACAGACATAATGCAACTTTTTCTTTTCTTACATCAATACAATGGCACCATCTAGAAAACTGTACCATATTTGTTTCACAGAAAAGCAATAAATGATGAATAATTATCTCTCTTGATTGGTATCAAATTCAATTTTCCTTCTTAAATCTTTCAAATCTACTAGAACAGTTGTTAAAAAATGATGTAACTCTAATAGTAAAACATAAAGTGCTAAATTTAAAAATCTCTAAGACCTTACCTATCACAAGCATGTTCACAATTTACTTCTACAGACAGCTTTTAGTCACACTAATGAAAGGATGTACTATGGATGACCCAAGAAACCACATAATTTGAAGTTCTGTTGTTGAAATTCATTTTATGTTATTACTGGAGTGGTTTTGGCTTTCTGGCTCTATGCTCTGTAGGGTTACATTGAATAATTTAGTTTGTAACAGCTAAGAATACTGTGAGAAGTCACCAGAGAGCCTGGTCTGGGATGAAAATTATGCTATTTCACAGATAATAAGGACACAGATAATAAGGAATTGCCATACTGTATTTCTAAAGAGTTTTATTCTGGGATCTCTCTTGCCCCATTTTCTTTGAGTTCATTTATTAATGAGCATACATGAGTCTCATTTAAATCCACACTGGTTAACTTTGCAGGTTTACAAACATCTAACTTTCATCCATGTAAATGAACACTGGTCTTCAAGGACACTGGTTAAAAACAGATGGTTTAAGATGAAGATTGGTGCACTTCTGTTAAGTGCAAGACAGTCAAGACTTTAGGCTTGGGTGGGGGGGGCGGTTACACAATTTCTGTCACGTCTATTCACTTCAGCTATTATAGTACAAAAGCTGCTGTAGACAGTATGTGAACCAATGGCGTGCTATTTTCTAATAAAATTTTACTTCACCAGGCAGCAGGCCAGATTTGGCCCATGAGCCATAGGTACCAACTCTGATTCAAGGTAAACTCATTGCTGTTTGTGGGAAGGGGGTGGGGGATGACTTGAACCAAGTGACAACAGATTTGTGTGAACTGGAGAAACCTCTCACTCCTATTCCAGGGCACTATCACCTTACCCACAAACTACACCCCCACAAAAATAATCATTACTTGTCTAATAAACTGAAGATTTTAATGTAAAACAATAAAGTTAAAATAAATAGCATGTTTCTTTCCATTCGTACTAATATCCGCAATTTTATTTTGTTGCCTGGTGATTTGTCCCATGTCCAAGTCCCATGGAGTGTCAGACACCCCGGCCCTGGGGAAGGTCTGACTAGGGATCTGAACACCAGAAGCAGAGGTATACTCAAAAGAAGGATGCAGTTTCTTCAAGTCCTATTCCAAGGTAAATAAAGCGCATTACTATACACAAGGGTTTATGTGCAGAAATATCATATATATAATGTGTGTGTGTGTGTGTGTATATGTGTATGTGTGTATATATATGAACAACTGTGGACAATTTGGGGATAAGTGTTTTAAAAGTCAAGAGAGAAAAACAAACCATTCTTATTTTGCTGTTATATGTCACCTCCCACCCCTATTGCTGGTAAGATTAGGGTGGGGGAAGACAAGAGCATTTCAAATAAGAAACCCACCTCAGTTAGGAATCTCCAGGGTCCACACTTTAGTTCTTGTCCTCTAGAAACAATTCTGAGAGGGCCTTGTGCTCTCTTTACTTCAGTTAGTGGGATCGGGTCTATCCTTGGTATCTGTGCCTAAGAGGTTCACTTTTTTAAAAATGATGGTTGAGGGGGAGGGGCTGGGGCTCAGTGGTACCGTGCCTGCCTAATGTGTGAGGCACTGGGTTCGATACTCAGCACCACATAAAATAAAGAATTTTTTTTAAAAAAAGGATTAGTAATCTGTCCAAAAAATAAAGATGGTTGACAAACGATGTTGTTGCTTTGTAATGTGCAAGGCACATGGGGAAAGACTCTTGGATGTTTGGAGACTTGGGAGAGGCGTTAAAACTGCCTCTGGCTGCTGGCTGCCACTTGTCCACTCCCTGACCTTGAGCATATTCTTCTTCTGCCAAGGGTATTATGAGGAGTAAATGAGACAATGTATATAAAGTGATGTGCAAGAGCCAGCACCATTATTAATTCTCAGCAAACCTAACTATAATTATCATCCAGGAGTAAACATCCCTGGCTTTATTTGTAGAATATGAAACAGTTACTAGTTTTACATGCCTGTGTCAAGAAGTTAAAACTAGCTTCCTATTTAGAAAGTAGTAATAAAAATAATAACAATGCATGGATGGTTTAGTACTATCAAAAATATAAAAAAAAAAAAAAAAGAAAGAAAGAAATTTAATGTTGTCTTGACCAGGAAAACAAGAATTACCATTTGTACCATTCCTGCTATTATTATGCTGCAAAATCTTCAACAAAGAGAATGAAGGCATGCATTAAACCAGGTTTTCATTTTTAATGATACATATACAATCACGGAGAGAAGAGAGTTTATTTTGGATAATCACTGAAGTCCACGCGAAACATTTGAAAAGTGAGTAATTTTGGTATAGATGCATTGAGGACAGGCTGGCAAAAGTCTAAGACCCTTTAAAGAGAATGAAGAACAGAAAACATAAGTCTCCTTCCGTATGGGGAAAACTGTTATTAACTACCTCCCTTTGCCAGTAATTGAAGCTATAAAAAGAACATCATTACAGCAAGGCTGAGCTGATCCTGCTGTCTGAGGCACAGTCAGAAAAAAAATTTAAAGGTATGCTAATTTTCAGAGTACTCAGCAACTTTGGCATCAATCAACTTATAACTGATCTTCTGTTTCAACTACAATGGCTATTCTACGCAATATGTTTTCTTGCCTGCTGGGTCAGAGAACTGGAAGAAATCCTACTGCAAAATCTAAGGACCACCTTTTAAACTACTAAATGCAAGTCAGCAAATTTAGTCTTAAAAAAAGTTAAATTCTATTTAAGTAATTAATTGAACCTTTATGGTAACCATTAAATAAAATTTAAGTTATAATTAGCTGCTTAAAAATATATATATATGGTTTAAGGGCTGCAACATTTGTAACCACAAACTTATTAATCTTGACCTTTTCCCATCAATAGCACTGGCTCTAATCCCTAATGTTATTCACTTGATTTATAACTATGACACCGATCTCCCAACACTATTTCTCTAGCCCTGAATTCTCTCAAGATGCAAGATTTCTAACTCCTTCTGGAAAGAATTCTCTTTCAATACCTCAACATATCCATATATTATGCCACCTTCCCACACGTGTCACCATAGTAGTCAGTGGATTCATAAAGTAGGTGTGGATAGGGAACTCTCCACCAACAACCACATGTAAGGGAGATCTGAAGAGCACCACTTTTAGGCAGCATTAAAAAAAATTAATTAACTTACTTTTTCTAACTAGGTAGATATGACAGCAGAATGCATTTTGATTCATTGTACACAATCGCAGCACAACTTTTCATTTTTCTGGTTGTTCACGATGTAGTGTTGCACCATATGTGCAGTCATACACACATATGGTAATGATGTGCCTAGGGTAATGATGTCCATCTCATTCCACCATCTTTCCTGTTCCCATAACCCCTCCCCCCTTCTCCTCCCCTTTGCCCAAATTTCCTCCATTTTTCCCATGCCCCCCACCCCCGCCATTATGGATCAGCATCTTAAGGGGCCAGTGGATCATTTGCCATGATATCCAATCCTTCTCCTTCCTCAGTAAACATGGATGAATGCGCAGTTATGGGTGGGAAGAAGGGCGACAGAGGGCAGAGACACTCTCCATCCCCCCAGCCAACCAGTGATGAACATATAGTACAAGAAGAGAATAAATCTTTACTGTTTTTTTTAAAATTAATGTATTTATAGGGGTGAGGATCAAACTGAAAAATTGTGCATGCTGAACAAGAAGCTACATCCCAGGCCTAACCTTTGTTGTTTTAAAAAACTGACATTTTAGAGTCATTACAGTGCCAAACCTGGCCTACCTTGACTATACACTTCCCTGCAACCTGCTTTTCCATGTGTGTTCTTATTTCTGATAAGGGCACTGGCTCCTAACCTGGTCACCTCAGCACTAGTTGATGCTTCCTTCTTTGTTATATCCATATCCAATCATCAGTCCTGGAAATCTCTCCTTCACATAGCTCCTCCTCTTCTACATTCCTACATTTAGTTTTGGCTAGAGGCCATCCTTCTCCTTGATTATAATCCTATAGCTTCCAAACACTGTCTTTCTTATTCTAACCTTTCTCTATTCTAAATGATCTTCCGAAAGGACACTAGAGTGATCCTTGTAAAAAATAAACCTAGGCCTTTCCCATATTTAAAGGCCTTCAACATTTTCTGACTGTTTAAATGAACATCTGAGGAGCATCCCTGTAAGTGGACAGTGTGCCATGTGCCTGGGAACAAAGATGAGCCATTTACCGGCATACTCACCTTCACCGGCAGCGCTGTGAGCCGGCTACCTATAGAACGCATTGCTCAATACTGCTTTTAGTAAAATACTAAAATATGTGAAATGATTCACTTTTTAAAAATATTTTTTTGTAGTTGTAGATGGACACATTACCTTTATTTTATTTTTATTTTTATGTGGTGCTAAGGGTTGAACCCAGTGCCTCACTCGTGCTAAACAGGCGTTCTACCACTGAGCTAGAGCCCCAGCCCGAAATAATTCATTCTTAATATGAAAACAGATTCAAGTTTCTCCATGAAAGCCTGATACACACTCACATTCTGACTTGTTTTCTTGATGAGGACAGAAACATGAGGTTTATCATGGGCTGGGGAAGGATGGATACATAGTCCAAGATTCCACATCAAGCCTCTCCTGAGACTGCTACTGATATGAGTAGCTTATATATTATTAGAATATGTATCATTGTAAGGTTTGTTATTTATTAATTTTTATACTGGAGTTTATAAAAATTTGGTACCCAGTGGATTCTGTTGTGATCTATTCTGTTAGAACATTCTGTTATTTGTATCCTGGAAGGGGACCAAAGGTTAAGGGCTACCAGTGTAGCCATGGAATAAAGGTCAATCTTCAGTATTCTATGGCTCTACAAAATCTGCTTCTAACTGCCTTTTGGGCCTCATTCCCTATTTCCACCCCCACATTCCCTTGTTCTGGATATTCCAAACCTCTGTTGGGAATACCATTCTCCCTCTTCCAAACCCAGAAAATTCTATTTGTACTCGAACTTGAATGACCAACTCAGTAGTCAATTAACATTTTCTGTAAAAAACTGCCCCAAGAATCCTTGGCAAGGTTAACTGACCTATAGGATGGAGCATTTCCTTGCTTATCACATGATAACTGTCTAAGAATCTGGGCTTATGAACTCCTTGAGAATCAGGACTGTTTATTTGTCTTTCTATGTTCCTAGTTCTTGGTACTGTGCTTCTGAGACAGCAAGCTCATGTTCCGTTGTTCTAAATGAACGGCATTGTGAAACCACATACCACACTCCCACTTATCCATCAGCCTATTGATGGATGCTAAGAGAAACTTTTCATTTTTTAATCTAGAGGATGTAGTTCTATATTTATAACTTCCATTTTTCAAAAAATATGGCATTTTACTTAATTATAGGCTAGCAAAATGTGTGTGTGTGTGTGTGTGTGTGTGTGTGTGTATGTGTGTGTGTGTTTGTGCAGTAGTTTCCTGTGGGTGATATAATAAATGAACACATAATAAGTAGCTAAAAACAATAGAAATGTATTCTCTCCCAGTTCTGGAGGCCCAAAGTCCCAAATCAAGCTGTCGGCAGGGCTACGCTTTGTTCCCTGCTTCTTTGGGCTTCTGATGACTCCAGGTAAACCTCAGCTTAGAGCTGCACCACTCCAATCTCTGCCTCCCCGGTCACACTGCCTATTCCTATCTCAGATCTCCCTCTGCCCTTCTCTTATAAAAAGACACCTGCCATGGATTTACAGTCCACTCAGGGAATCCAGAATAATCTCACTTCAAGTCTGTTAGTTACATCTGCAAAGACTTTTTCCAAATAAAGTGACATTCACAGGTTCCAGGGATTTGTACATGGACATCTCCTTGGGCAGCGGGGGCAAGGAGACACACACAACCATTCAACCCACTACACTATTTGTGTTTGTATACTGTATATCGTGCCCTCACCCCTCAAATAAAGCCTTTAAGGCTCTACTGAACACCTACATGTTGCCAAAGTAATGCAATTTGTTTTTTTTTTTTTTGGTTTTTTTTCGGTCCTATTCCTTTTTTTAAAAATTTTTATTTATTTTTTAGTCATATATGACAGTAGAATGCATTTTGACATATAATACATACATGGAATGTACATACATCAATTATATTGTCTATTCTATTCTGCTGCCCTTCCTATCCTCAAGGTAATGCAATTTGAAAACCATCTTGGGTCCCGGGGACACTTGAGACAAACATGAAAGACACAATCCCAGCCTTTAGAGGGGTCAAATTACTGCAGACACAAAACTAAGTTATTCTTTGAATTTGGAAAATGTAGCACAGAAAAACATAACATGTTTTTATACAACAAAGAACCTAACCTAATCTGCGAGTAAGGAATGCATCATGTTGCTTCATGAGTAACCCGGCAGCACTAGAAAGTCAGCCTTCGCTCACTGTAACGAACACCTGAGAAAATCAATTCATACAGGTAAAATGTTTACTTTGGCTTATAATTTGGGAGGTTCCAGTCCATAACTAGTTGACCCTATTGCATTTGGGGGCCTGTGAGCACATCATAGCAGAAGCACATGACAAGAGTAAAACCATTCACTTTGTGGGCAGAAATCAAAAAAGAGAAAAAGGAAGAGACCAGGGTCCCAAATCCCCCTCCAAGGGCACAGACCCAATGACCTGAAGACTTCTTCTGAGGCCTCTCTTCTCATGTTTCTGCCATCTCCCAACTGTGCCAAGATGAGGATCCACCTTTAATGCATGAGCCTTTGAGGGATGTTCCAGATGCAAACTGTAGCGTTCTTCATTAGAGATGGATGTTTCAGGGAATATTCCTTGACTTTCAGTTTAGATCATCTCCCATCTTGTACTGGGACATTCACTAATACTCCTTGTCTCACTTGTTTGCTTTGTGCATAGGATTATTTGGCTCAAAGATATCCCATGAATGGACCATAATTCATGTATTTAGGATGCTTTTGATTAAATGGTAGTCAAATCTCAATGATCTACCAGCAAAATTTTAACACTGCTGGCTTCCCCACCCTCAATGTCTCAACTTCTTTCCATCCATCAGTAAGTTTTTTTAAAAAAAATACTCTTGTCTATGAGTTTCTTCTAAATTTGAGATACTTTGAAAACTAAAAGTCTTAGAAAGAAGCTAAGTCCCTAGAGCTAAAGCAGCAAGAAGTGGTGGCTAGATTCATTACTTCTTTCCTTGCCCAGAACCTGCTACTAGGTCAAGGGGAAGAACAGAGCATGTGCAAACCTGTGTGTAAGCCAGAGTATCCTGATAACACTGTGGAACAGTCAGACAAGATTTCTGATCCCTCTGGGGGGGCATAGTACCAGACCTGTGGAACCTACAACAGAAAGAGAAGACGGGATCCCTGTTCTCAGACAAATCTAAGAAGAGAATAAAACTTATAAAAAAAATAAAAATAATACCCTCTATTCCAACCTGATAAAGTTCCTCAGGGGATCCAGGATTGAGGTTCAGTTGTAATTTTACACAAGGATCACGTTGTACACAAAGTCTCAAAAAAGAATCTATGTGTTCTCCTCTCATTCGTCTATTTATGCACACACTCTGGGTTTTGAAATTAAGACTGACAGTCCACATTGCCCTACATTTTTTCTAGAAAGTTTTAATTCTGGTCCTTATGTGTAAGATTAAAAGGAATCAGGAAGACAATGCTATCAAAGAGTTTGGAAGAGGTAAACAAAATGTAAGAGAAACTTAAGTCTTCAAAAGTAGATAACAGGTCATTATGGGATTTTAAAGCAATTGACACATTTATTAAGAATAGTGCATGAAATGTGTACCTCATAGAAAAATAATGGGGAAATACACTTTTAAGTAACCTAAAATCAAGTATGACTTGCAAATCCTTCTTAAATTCTGAATCTCTCCCCCCATACACACACACACACACACACACACACACACACACACACTAAGTATAACAGCTTAATAAAGTATCAATTTTAAAACAAATTCTTCCCTGGAGAAAACTTTTTGCCAAAGCATCTGGACTATGCTTCTAGAAGGCATTTAACAAGTTACTATCACTTCTAAATCTCACCAGGGTAGCTCTGCTTCAAAAGGAATTTAATTTTTCTTTAAAAAACAGACCATGGGTCTCCCATGGCCACTAGAAAAAAAAGAGTAAATCAAGACAAGGGGCAGTTCTAGCTATAACTTCCCTTCTTTGGGGAACAAAAGAATTGTTTTCAGGGGCTGGGGTTGTGGCTCAGTGGTGGCATACTCATCTGGCATATGTGAGGCACTAGGTTCAATCCTCAGCACCACATAAAAATGAATAAATAAGTAAAATAAAGGTATTGTGTCTACCTAAAATTTTAAAAAATTTAAAAAAAGAATTGTTTTAAGACTTCACTAACCTTATGTGTTATTAGAACACAGCCAAAAGCATATCCCAGAAAGACAGGTGTGGCTCAAGTCTATTTTTCTACTGTTAAAGAGCAAAATAAATTTGACAAAGATAGTTCATATCAGCAGTAACAGACTTTTGAATAAATGGGAGGGCACAACAGCAGCCTGCAAGAAAATACAAAGCTTGCATCATATGCAAAAATTAATTAATTCCAGATGGACTAAAGACAAATTAAAAAAAAGTTGTAAATCTTCCTAGACATTCTAAAATACTACACGTACAATCTAAGAGAAAGGAGATTCTTCTTAACCAAGACTGAAAACAGGAAAAAGAAACTTTATCCACAAGAAAATTTAAAAATCTTAAATGGAAAAATACAACATAAATAAAACGAATAAACAAAATAAATGTAAACAAGGGGAAATATCTCCATAATATACAAATAGCATCTAGAAACTGATGAGAACAAGCCAACAATAGAAAAAACAAAGAACATGATTTTAATTCGATTCTTAAAAAGCAGCAAAATGTTACTAATAGCTATATGCAAAATAACAATAAGCAATAAGATCTCACTTCATAACCATTAAGCTGACATACATATGTATGTGTGTATATAATAACTGTGCTTGACACAAATTTTGAAGATACAGTATTTTCATATTTCTTAAAACAAATGAGAATTGTTATGGACTTTTTAGATTACATCTTGGTAATTAATTACACTCTGTAAACTGAATTTTGAATGGGACATGAGATTTAAAAAAAACTTGATTTTGCATATGGGATTAAAAGAATCAGGAAGGCAATGCCATCAAAGATGGTTTGGGGGAGAAGTTAACAATATTAGCTAGAAAATGAAAATTCTAGGGTAACAATGAACAAATTAATAACATTATATATGGTGAAGTTTAAGGAGGTATAACTCAACAAAAGTCAATAACTAGAAACAAAAGAATGAGCATTTCTACGTTACAGAGTATTAATGCAATTGTTAAAAAATGAGTATGTATGATACCAGATGATTTACAAAGATTCCCATGAGTGACATGAGAATCCAAAAAGTATTTGTAATACAATCCAATTTTATTTAATAATAATAGAATTCTGTAGGTGTCTCTTTACACATATGAAATGCCAATGTAAAATAAATACAGAGGAAATAGGAGAACTATGTGCTGATTGTTGAAGTAGATTATGTGGGTAGGCAGGATGGTCGGGGGAGGGAAGGGTTTGATATGAGGGGAGAGAGACGTTTTTAAAATAGTTAAAATGACTCATTTATGTAAAAGTTTAAATATGTATGTGTATGAGTAAGGAATGCATCAAAATGTTAGATAGTGCTTATCTTAAGATGGTGGGGACTTCGATTACGTCACTGTTTATATGTTTCTATATCCATATTCTTCATAGGGAATACATTATGCTTCATAGGGAATACAATAGTTTTGTTTTATTTGACACTTAAAACAATTAGGTGGATTATAATTAGTGCACAATCTCCTTCCATCTCTTCTAGCCGCCAGTTAGCCTGGAACTCTCCTCTGATATGACGCAGTGTTTTTCACCTGTATGCTCTCTACTCAGATAAATATCTTTCAGTGGTGTCAAAGAAAAAGGAGAGAGACTGGGAGTTTGAGCAAGCACAACTCACAAGTTACCTGATCTACTTACTGGGAAGTTAATTTGAGGCTTTTTCTTTGGCACTAGAAGATACCCTGAAAGTTATCTTATATCTCACTTTCAGCAACTGTCACCTCGACACTGATAAATATAACTATTTATAGAGTCTTTAGGTGCTAAATTGGCAGACTGATAACGTATTTTATTTCCCATCAATCACTGGCTTTACATACAGAGAGAATTAAACTGGTCTCTTCCTTCCATACCTGTCTCCCTACCTAATCACTGCAGTGAACTCAACACTTGCACTGTTATTCAACAGAAGAAATGAAATGACATCTGAATCATCACATTTGCTCCTATGGGTCTTGAAATGATCTCAGGATTTCTATTATTTATCTACTAGAGTCAAGACTCAATTTCTAAGCTTCAATACACTGTGAAGTTGCTCTAGTCTGTCTCATTTAACTGTCCCACACACAGCACTTCAGGGTATGTTAGAGATTACATAAAAAAAGAATTCAGGGGCTGGGGTTGTAGCTCAGTGGTAGAGCACTTGGCTGGCATGTGTGAGGAAGGCCCTGGGTTTGATCCTCAGAGAACAAAGTGCATTAGGATTTTTTTTTTTTTTAATCATGCTACCAAAGAAAACTGAACAAAGAGATCAGGAAATGTAACAAACAAAAACATATTACTGAAGTTATTCTATTAGTAACCAAAGAAATAAAATAGAAAAAAGTGGCAATTTCTTAAATTATCAAATACTAAGAAACAACTATGATACTCAAGGATGTACAGAGTGATGTGCTTACTTACTCACTGCTGATGGTCCCAACTTACCTGGATGCAAGTTAGTGATGTCCATCCACCATCTAAAAATAACAAAACTCCCCCTTTTACGAACCCCAAATCATGAAATAATATCAAACTGACAAATTTAAGTAGGAAGATATTATCAAAACCAGGACACTCAAAATCTCATGTCTCACAACTGGAAAACAGTCAAGGAAATAATAGTTTATTGTTAATAACAGAATCCCATTTAGTGATAAAAATTTTATTTTCTAATAATAATAATGAAGAAACTTGTTCGTAAGCCAATGTAAAATTCAAGAAGTAGTTTCATACAGTTTGGTTCCACTTTTACATATATTTTCCATGCCTGCATAACAACAAACAATGCTTATATAATAAGCTATACGTGCTCTGGAATTAAAAACAGATAATCAATTTCATATTTATTTTTTCTATATATTTTTCAAAGTTTCTATAATGATAACACTGGGGTGAAAACAGAAAATATTGTTTTATACACAAACACGAAGACCCTGGCAAAAGGAATAGAGTGGTGGGGGTGGGGAGCATCTTTAAAAACTGAACAGCGGTTTCATTGTGTATGGAAATCAGAGAGAAAAATGTTGACAAGTATGCAAATCACAGGAAAAAGACAGTGAGGTGTTGTGCCTCTATCACTGCGACTCCTTACAAGTAGCTTTCATGCCTTACTTTTTATAAAGCACTTCATCTCTAATAACAGGCTTCTTAAATACAGAACCACTTGGAAGCTACAGTTGATGCTCAAGGATGAAAAGAGGAGGAGGTCAGGGCAAGAAGATCATACCATTTTTGCTGAGGAAGAACCTGGGCAAGGGAGGTGTCAAGAGGCTGAGGCCCAACACGTGGCTATTTTAATAGTGTTTTTGAGAAAGAGGGAAAATGGGAAGATAGAGCACAAAGCAACAATCTGAGTGGCCCAGGTTGCTAAAGCAGTTCCTAATACCCAACATTCACCACTTCTTCTGCCATAGGAACCCCTGGGCATCATGACTCGTTAGGACTACAGTTCCCTGCCTTCCAGTAATCCTGGACAGAGTACTTAAGTCCTGACCAATGAGATCTAAGTGAAGGGTTGTGCAAGACTAGGGGTAAAACATGTTTTGCCTTACTTGCTGTCTGGGATGCAGACATGATAGCTAGATCTCCAGCAGCTCTTCAGAACCATGAAGTGACCCTGAGAGTGAAAACTACTTGCTCAGGATATCAGAGCAAAACACACAAGCCTAGGTCCTTGATTCTGAAGTCCTGGACTACATACCTCAGGGCTTCTTTTATATGAAAAAGAAATTTCCATGTTGTATAAACCACATTTTGTCTCTGTGTGTGTGCACATGTGTGTGTGTGTTACCCCTGTTATGCACACTAAAGTTCACCTTCACTGGTCTATATGGATGTGATGAGCTTAGGAAAACTTCTAATCCTATCTACTCTCAATGGCAACCTTACTCTCTTAACTGGCCAAAACATGGGACCAAACTAAACCCCAAAATAAGAGCAACATTTCTTATAAAACATGGTGTGACTTGGCTTTCTGTTCCTTGGTATTTTTAAGTAGGTAATTTAAATCTTCTCAGGTTCTCTCTGCCATGTGCTCGTTGGCTCTTTCTCCAACTAATTAAGTTTTTTTTGTTTGTTTGTTTGTTTGTTTTTTAACTTGGGTTTGGTGCTTGAATGATTTCGTGGCCCAAAGGTAAAAATGGATCCTCTTTCAATAGGGACTTAAAACAGACTAAAACTGAAGATCTGGGAGCCTACACTTCTGAGGACCAGGAATGACAATAGAATGGATACAGGCTGGTTCTTTGATTCCACCCACCCCTCATGTGTTCACTGTTACCAAAGGAAAAGAACAGTAATCCAAAAAAGGAATATCAATCATGGAATGCAGAATCTGTACCAAAGAAGCACTGAAGTTGTTCTAGGTTTTCTCAGGCATTTCATTAACCTTTTTATGAATGGATGATAGGCTGTTATAACTGGTGCTTTTACCTACAAGATCACAGATGTGATTAAAAATAGGAATGCAAACATTTACCCTTTTCTGTTATTTTTAGATATTTCAATATAGCTGAGCAAAACATAACAAAGCCTAACTTGTTTAAAATCTTCTCAAGGATATATACATAAGCTCTGCTCACAATTATATCATCCTGTGCTAGAACCTGGCCCAATCATAACAACTTTCCGTACATGTTAAATATTATCCAGAACAAATATCTTTATACCTATAAGGAATTTGTGTTGCATTTTAAATTCAATAACTTGGTATTTATTAAACAAGCATTAAGCCCAAGTGGTATTTAAATATTTCAAGCTGGGTTAACAATTAGCAGAATCAATTAAAACAACTTGCCCATAATGGTAACACAATTCACAACCCAGAGTTTTTCCTTCTTTTACCACAATGTAATACTCCTTCAGGGGCATAAAAGGAAACTCACAGTTTGAAATTAAGACACTCTCATTTCAAGTCATTCTTGGGGCTATTCTAGGAAGATGACAACTGTACCAAATTAGTAGTTGTGGTTTTATAACACCATTTGAACCAAGTGACTTGCTTTGCTTAGAAGTAAAATGACTGTACATGCATATCTATGTTTATGGCAGCAAAATTCACAATAGTCAAATTAAATGGATTCAGCCTAGTTAGTTGTCCACCAATGAATGAATGGATACAGAAAATATGGTATACATACACAATGGAGTTTTATTCAGTCCTAAGAAAAATAAAATTACGTCATTTGCAGGAAGATGGATGAAACTTAAAAATATTATGTTAAAGCCAGTTGTATGTTTGCTCGTATGTGGAAACTAGAGAGGAAAAAGGCAAAGAAAGCAGGTTGGGGGCGTCTCATGAAAATCAAGAGTTGATCAATAGAAGAAAGAAAAGGGACCAGGGAAAGGGAACAGGGGAGAGAGAAAGGGAAAATACTGAGGAGTGATACTGGTCAAATTATACTGTTATGTTGTGTACATGTACAAATACGTAACAACAAATCCCATCATTATGTATGACTACAATGCACCAATCTAAAAATATGGAAAAATCTTGTTAAGAAAACTAGGAAAAAAAAAAAAAAGGAAGTAAAATCACTAGCCTGCCTAGAGGAGATGATGGTTAAATGGTTAGCTGAATGTCCAATCAGGTCTTTTCTTTATTGCAGGGACTAGTTTCAAAGGTCGTGAAAGATATCAAAGAGTCATCTTAATATCAGGGGGAAAAACTGACTTATTTATCTAAGAAGAAAGACAAAAAAATCTGAAAATGAATTTCAATTTCCAGAAATAATTTATTTAAAATATTGATAATAGTCCTAAGAATCATTACTTTACAAACCATGATGGTCTAATACTGTCTTATTTTTTCTGCTGCTAATATTAATTAGGTCCTATCATTTTGGTTCCGATTTATAAATTTAAGCATACAATGACTACCTCAAATGGAACAAAAGCAAAATTCTATTTCAGACATGCTGAGCTAAACAGTTTTAGTAATATAGGTATCTTGAACCTCATAGTTGCTAATATTGAGATTTGCTCATTCATTTACTAAATGTTAGCACTGAGTGCCTCCTACATGCCAGGCATTGTGCTAGGCGCTGAGAAATAATAAAAACAATTTTAGATACCTTTAATCTGAAATTCAAATAAGCATTTTTGTAAAACTGGGAGTAGGGGTAGGGTAGGGAAGTTTGGGGGTAGGGGCATTTCATGTGAAAATGGCCTCTAAAGGAAATCGATCTCATGAATTTCCAAGTACTTTTAGCAAGTATTTTATATATTTTTAAGTAGGACAAAATAGTACCTAAAGAAGCTGTTGTTGAGAATCATTTTTCACGTTGCATCCAAATAGCTGGTGTTCTTAAGATTGAAAGTCCTGCTCAAGACCAGAGGGGAGTTTACGAGTCTTCCTAGAACCGGAGCTCAGTAAGTGAAAAGACAGATACCTCAGGAATCTCAATAGAAATAAACGAGTTTACAAGCTGGTCCACAAGAACTTGCTCTTTCAATAAGGTGGCCAATGAGCAAAAGAGATGAAAATACTCCCTCTTTAAACTATGATGCAGATGATCACAACAGTCAAACCAGTTTTCCTTTCACAGATGAACCGACCATCTAAAGATTTTTACCGGCAATGTGGAAACTCATTTGACATTAAGAGTTTCAAAACAGCTGTCTTATTTGGAAAAAACGAGTACACTGAAGGATATATAGCCAATCCTGTCTTTTGGGTCTAAATGTTTATAACTGTCCATTGCCCAATGTCCCTTCCTATTCTTTCTTCATAGTTTTTAGACATAACCAATATTAAGAATAGGTGAGCACTGGAAGAGGTACAAGTATACTAAAAACATCATGTACAACCACAAAAATGAGAAGTTACACTCCATGTATGTATGATATGTCAAAATACATCTACTGTCATGTATAACTAAACAGAACAAATAAAAAAAAAATTTTAAGTATACTAAAAGCTGGGCACGGTGGTGTCTGCTTGTAATCCCAGAAGCTCAGGAGGCTGCGGCAGGAGGATGGCAAGTTCAAAGCCAGCCTCAGCAAAGGTGAAGTGCTAAGCAACTAGTGAAACCCTATCTGTACATAAAATACAAAAAAGGGCTGGGGATGTGGCTCAGTGGTCAAGTGTGCCTGAGTTCAATCTCCAGTATAAAAAAAAAAAGTCTACTAAAAAATGACCATCAATCAATAAAAGTAACAGGTACATTCTAGAAGGAAAAAAAGATTCAAGTTTCTCAATTCGTTGTTTTGGTCCCATTTAGTCAGACTCATATGTCCACTCAGATTTAAAAGTTTTTTCCTAACTTCCTGCTTCAATCCCTCACAAGCCCAATCTTGGATTAGTTTATAACACTTCTGATAAAGACTTTGTTCCTTTTCATATACTGCAGATAACTAATAACCTGAAGACTCAAAAGGAAATAAATAAAGTCAATCAGAGAATTTTTCTGTTTATTTATCTGTATAAAGATAATAAAACCCATTTATTCTATAGTTTACTTCAGTTGCCTAAATGATATACTCTGAAGCCTCCCCTTCAAATGATCTGCACTTCACTATGCCAATCTCATAGGCATGCTGTTGTGTATTTCATACACACTATTATATATATATGCACATATTTCATATATGCTATTAAATCTAATAAAATAAGTAGATACACAAGAATCTAAGTTCCATGAGGACAGAGGTTTTTGTCTGATTTGTACAGTACTGTAGCTCCAATACCTACAATAGAGCTTGTCGTGTAGTAAGGGCTTAATAAACACTAGGTAACCAAGTAAACAAATTAATGAATAATAATGAGTTACATTCACAACTACAATATCCTTTTTTTTTTTTCTTTTTTTTTTTTTTTCTGCATGAGAAACCTACACACCAAAGGTGTTAAGAAACCTGACCAAGTCAGGTGCAGCGGCACATACCTTTAATCCCAGTGACTCAGGAGGCTGAGGCAGTAGGATCACAGGCTCAAGGCTAGCCTGGACAACTTAGTGAAATCCTATCTCAAAATAAATAAAATGAAAAGGACTGGGGATGCAGCTCAGTGGTAAAGTGTTCTGGACTCAATCTCCAGTACCAGAGAGAGAGAGAGAGAGAGACAGACAGAAAGAAAGAAAAAAGAAATCTGACCAAGAACACCTATCTATAAATGGCAGTATCTAACTAACTCAGGTCTCTTGGTTCCAAATCCAGCATCCTTTAAACCATCATCTTCCCTATCCTGGGTGTGTATACTCTCTGTATTGTAAATACAGAACACCAGAGGAAATGAAGCCATACAATAAGCACATATTATCCTGGAGCAAGACTTATACACTGTTTGTTATTTTTGAAGAAAAGTAAAATGAACACATATGCACACATACATACACACATATATAAAATAACATCAATCACAGAGTAGATTTCGAGAACTGTCATCAGTTTCAAAGATAATACACAGATCTGCAAAGACCTTCCACACTTGCAAATAGCCACCTGGGGTCTCAGATCTATAGGTGCTTAAGCCTCTACAGTATCCAGGCACATAAATGATAAAGCTGTAGACGCACTGGAGCACAAAACAAAAACCAGAATTCCCAGGGCCCCATCACACTCAGGGCTTGGAATCATATCTGACTCCCCCACAATGCTAGCAAGGAGAGACTGCTGAAATCCTACCTATTTAGCTATCTCCAACTTGTGCCACCTTCCTTTTTTTCCTTTCCCTGTCAATTCATACAGTCTGGGACTTCCTTTTCCTTTCAACCCACAATCAGGCAGGTAACTCATCTATTAGTGAGCTACACCAGTATTCTCTAAACCAGAATACAAGTCTGAAGAAGAGCCAATACTTCCCAAGGGGTTTGCCCTAACAGCCATAAAAGAATCAGTATCCAGATCCTCAACTTCCAAATGTACTCTTGTCTAAAAATTTATCTGCCTGGGATGGTGACTATGAGGGAGGGACAACCATCCTGTGATGACCCTGACTGTGATGGATGGAAGCTGTCCTTCCTTCCCTTTACAATGGTCCTTCCCTAACTTTACAAAACGAGCCTTTCCCCAGATCTTTCTGAAATGCATTCCCTGGGGTGCAAAGATCTCAGAAGGACCAAAAAAGAAAAAGAAAATAAAAGTACTAATACATATTGGTGGGAGAAAGTGTCCACTATTTGGGTAACAAATAAATCACCTTTTGTATATCAGATAATTTCCAATTCTTTGTTAAATAAAAAACAAAACCCCAGGAATGTTTAAATATGAATTGTCTAATGATCAAAAGAAATACAAAGTATTGGACTTCAATTTATATACCTTTTTTAGTTACAGAAAGTATGACAGTGATCAATAAAGTACTTCCAAGCATAAAAATATGTTGCATTGGGATAGTCTATTTTATACAAGGGAAAACAGATGGAAATATGCACTTATGGAGACAAAGATACTATTTTTAAGTGATGAAGAAGTTATCTATGTATCTTTAGAGTAAGACCCAAGTTTTTTAAAAATGATATAATTAAAAATGTCAATATTTATAATACTCTGAAAAATTACACCTTTCTCAACTATTTAAACTTAGGAGGAAAAAATTCAGAAACTTAAAATGTGTTTAGAGTTTCACAGAATCTTTTAGGAGCTAAAGGAACAAAATAGGTAGAAGAACATTACTCTAGACCTTCATAGCCTTTCCAAGATGAAATAATGAGAAAGAAAATGAGCAATTTTCCTCCAACCCAGTTCTGAGTGAGTATGGCTGCAGGTGGAGCAGGGGTTAATATTCTGTCTTCTTAGTCCTAAACGTATTTGTTGAACCTGGTTCTATAGCCAACAATTTCAAGACTGATGACCAGTTGGAATATCACCAAGAATAAATAACTAATGTTTAAGGAGATATGTTTAATGTGGATTCAACAATATACAGTGAACATGTGTGTTGAAACATCACGTTACCCTAACATACATAATTTTTATGTTTTCATGTATCAGTTAAAAAATAAATTTAAGGACTAAGGATATAGCTCAGTGACAGGGCACTTGCCCAGTGAATGTAAGGCCCTGGGTTTGATCCCTACGGCTACAAAAAAACATTTATTAATTTAAAAAAATAAATAAATTTTTGATCTTACTGGCCTCAATGACTGGAGTTCAGCTTGGCTAATGAGACATAATCCCAGTAAATCTCCCAAGGAAAACTACAAGAGTATTTTCTCTGGGTTCTCCATGAAGACTTATGGGACAGTACTCAAAAAGGCTCACTAATTTTGTATTTATATTAGCATACAAAGAAAAATTTCAACTTTGGATCTGTAAAATTGAATGCATCCATCTAATTGGCATTTTAGGAGTGACATACATGCCTAATACAGAGAACTGGATTTTTTTAATATATGATGCAATTAATATTTTTAAAATAGCAAATGTACTAAGGAGTCATCCCAATAAATTCCTATACACATATACCCTATTCCCCAAATTCCACTTCTTTACTTCTTTCTGATTCTGTAACCTCTCTTCTTCCCCACTGCTTCTCTTTAGCCACTCCACTGGGAGGTAGAAAGTCATCTAAATATGATGAATGATGCCAGCATTTAATTCTGTGTCTATACTATTTTAAAAATATTGACTTGTCGGTTCTCAAGCTCTGAGAGACAGTGAAGCTATTTACAGCAGACATCAGACCTACTCCAAAACTACTCCCACCTTAGAAAAAAGAGATATCAGAGCCCAAGAGGTCAGTCTTGGAGGCACAAAGTCCTATGGAAATCCTACTCCTTTTACTAACTGAGTCCTTCACTTAATTTCTCTGAATCTCAGGTTTCCAAAGTCCTTAAAATGGGGCTGCTGAGGATCAGAGGCAATATATATCAAGCTTCTAGAAATGTACCTGCATTTGATAGGCACTCCATAATAAAGTTAAGAAAAAAGATTTCAAATGTTCTTTCAGGATAGCTTAAAATTAGCCAAAAGTTTCCTCTCGGCATAACGTCAACTCGTGGTACTTTTTTCAATTTCTTTCTAGTGTTTTTTAAAGCAAGTGATTTGGAAAATGACTACCTTTCACATCTAAGTATGAGGTAGGCGTGTATGTGTGTGTAAAATGTACCTGCAGTACTAAACCTGGCAAAAAAATATACACAGAATGAGGACTCAAGGAAACTTGAGATTTCCCTGATAACATTTAAATATGTGACCACATGTCCTCAACCTGTTCTAAGCCCTGCTGTGAAACATGTTCAAAAATAAGCAGAGAATCTATCATTGGCTCTTTCAAACTCTACACAAATAAAATTGCTAAGATAACACATTGCTCAACAAATTAGCAAAGATTTTAAAATTCTAATATATAATGATGTTGGCAGAGAGCAGTGCTCCTACAATGCCCATGTTAGTGTAAATGAGCATAACCTTTAGTCTCTAAAGCAGTGACAATGTGTGCCAAGGATTCAAAAAGAATTCATAAGCATTCAGCAAAGAAGGAATATATTCTAAACAAAGTGAGTTTATGTACAGCAGTGTTCATTGTATCATGATTTATAGTAGCAAAAATTGAAGCAACAATGTCCACAAGAGAGGACTAAGTTCTATGGTTCAGCTATCCCAAATAATATTATGTAGCTATTAAAAACCATGCTACGGAAGAGTGTGTAAATGAGAAGGGACTGTTAAAGTGAAAGAAACAAGGTAAAAAGCAGTATTGGGCTAAGACTTTGTTTGTATGTGCCATGGTGATTCTCAAGTGATAATAAGAAAGGAAGTGAAATTTACAATAAAGAATTGGAATTACACATAATGGTCAAAATCCATTCCAAGACTTGAAAGGACACAGTGTTAAAACTCACAACCCACATTCTGATTTTAAAAAGAAGTGTGGGATGAGGACACTGCTGATTCAGATCCTTTTTATGAATGGTGAGGACAGGAAAGTGGGTAAGAAAACTAAGAGTTATGTCTGAAACTGGTACTCAGCCTCTTCAAACTTGCTTGCTTCAAAAAGCTTTAATGAAGCTTTTGAGTGACTTTTACACCACATGCACCAATGCTTTCTTGCCTAATTAAGAAGTTTTGGCAGCATGCAGATAAAAAGAAAGGTCACAAAAGTTGAGGTCTCACAACCTTCCAGTATTTACAATTTTACACAGTGGAGGAATAAATAAAACACTGAATACATACGCAGATTCAGACCTGCAAGTGCATATTTAATGCACAAAACTCTTTTCTACCCCCACCCTAAACAGAAATGCCTCAACATACAGTCTGTCTTCCCCTGGATTCAACAGCTATTGTCATTTGCATTTCATCACTAGTTTAAAAACTCCCAGTTTATTTCCAATGTCCACCACTGCCATCAACAATCAAGCAACCATGCCAAGATTGTTTTCCAGCTTTCATGAATTTTCTTGCCCTTATTTTTCACAACAGTGCTTCAAATGTCTAATCTAATCCCAGATTTTAAAAAAATGGAATAAAAATTTCTTTGGACATTTATATGGCTCACATAACCCCAGAAAACAAGGAATAACATAAGAGCCTGTGACTGGAAATGACATCTTTCTGCTTAGTGCTATTTTGACTTGGCCTGTGTGTGGTCACAGCTCTATCTGCCTGCCTGCCTGCCTGGAGCCAGAATGCCCCAGAGCAGGGCAGGCTTCTTTCTGCAAACAGTCAAAACCTATTGAAGTTATGGTGAAAACAAAACCCAACATAAACTGCCACCTTACGTGTCACAACTCTCAAAGTGAAAGGAACCTGCTTGCCTGATAGTAGCACATCTACATATCTGTTTGCAGATCTCACACCGCAGAGCCAACATTTGGGGGATATTTGGTTGGTTGCTGGTGGTCAATTTCAGGTAAGACACGCGTTTCTTGGTTCTGAACTCAAGATTACAAATCAATATATGTTTCAGTGACTTAAATTTTCTTCTAGCCTAGAAAAGCACTAAGCTAATAATTAACCTTAAGCATACCAACACTTCTGCTGAAGACATTTTCTACACACAGCCCCAAAATTACTTTCAGTTGGGTTAAACAAAACAGACAAGCTGTAATAAAAGGTCTTTGAGAAACGTGATCCCTTCCATTGGTCACCCAGGAGCTTTTCCTCTTTAATCTGCTGCTTCTTGAGGAAGGGGGATGGGGGCGGGGGCGTCAGGGAGAGCACCCAAAATAAGATGCCACCCAGAGCGCAATTATTTTCCTAAGAAAGTTGCCTAAGATAACTCCTCAGGGTTTCCCAGGTTGAGTAATTCTTGCAGGCGGCTGGGGAGGAACAGCGTCCATGATTACTATCTGCAGAGGTTTCCCCTATGTTGATTTAATTTAATTTTTTTATTTTATTTTTAAGGCGTCCTTTTAATTACACTGCAAGGGCTCTGATTTCCCCTCTCTGGCTGCTGCTGGGGAGAGTTGATCGCAACGCGCCAGGGCTGCGACAGCCGCGCGGGCCAACTCCAGCGCGCTTGGAGGGGGAGCTGGGGCGAGCAACCCACTCCCCACCGGTCCCACCCTCACGAGCACACGCGCGCACACCCGCGCCGAGACGGCGGTCTGCGCGCGTCTGCCCTGCGCCCCGGCCAGGACTCACCGCTGTCCAGCCGCGCGATCTGGGGCAGCCGGTAAGTGCTGACCAGCAGGTCCAGCGGCACGGCCACCGAGCTCCACTTCACATCCTTGAGGCTACAGCCCAGCAAGGGCGCCGTGTCCATCTTCCCCGCCTCCTCTGGTCCCGCGCTTCCCCGCCGCCGGCACCAGCGAGCGTCGGCGGCCGCCACTGCTCGCGCTCGCGGTCTGGGGCGCGCGGGAGGCGCCGGGCAGCTCTGGCCGCGGGCAGCCGGGGGGCGCGGCGACTGAGGTGGCCCGGAGGGAGGGGGCCGGCGCCTGGCTCAGCTGCCTCTGCGGGGCATGGCTGGGTCGCCCCGCGTGCCCTCAAGCCCGGAGAGGACTCGGAGCAGCCCCGCGGCGGCGGGCGGCAGCGGCGGCCCGGCTAGCTGCGGCGGCGGCGGCTCCCGCTCCGCCTCCTTCTCTGGCCCCGGGTCTGCAGCTGCGGCGGCCGCCCGCTCGCCTCCTCCTCCTCTTACCCCTCCTTCCCTCCGCCTCGAGCGTGTGAGGAGGAGCCGCGGGTCTGAGAAACGCCATAGCAGCGCTCCCAGCACTGACTAATCAACAAGGTGCGAGCAACGCCTGCGCAGCTCGGGGAGACACCGCCTCCGCCTCCGCCTCCCCGGCGCCGCCCGCTCCGCCTCCAGCCCGGCCTCCGCCTCCCGCCACTCCCGCCCTGCCGCCCGGCGGGTTCGGCACGGCGTCGGCTTCCCGGCCGCGGCTGCCGGCGCCGGCGGCTCGGAGCACTCCGCTAGCTTTAGCTCTCGCTCCCCCGTCCGACCGCTTAGGCGCCCTGCAGCCTCGCCCGGCGTCGCCGTGCGCCTGGCCCATCCCGGAGCCCAGGAGGGCAGAGAGAACTCAGGGATCCTTCCCTCAGTCACTCTGTTCTCCACTCCCACCTGGGCGACAAGCCGCTAGACCTTGCATGCTCCCCTGCAGTTGCTGCCCAGCTGCCCAGAGTCCAAAGAGACAGACCAGGACAGAGTCACAGACGGACGAGGATGGGAAAGCAGACGTGGAACACTCCTTGGCATTTACCCCCAACCCTGAAACTCCACAACTTGAGCTGGAAGTTACAACAACCAGTTTAAGCTTTGGCTGCTAGGCCAGACGAAAAAGGTCGAAGCACCGAGAAGGAGAAACGTGATGAATGGGCAGTACCCCCCAAAAGGACGGTGGCCATCCACTTTAGTAACTCCATTGTGTGAACAAGCTGCTGAAGACTGGGGGACATGAGGCCGCGCACACACACAGGGTGCCCACTAGGGTCAGCTGTTTCCACGTGCTTTTCACACTTAGTTCTTGTCAATCTTAAAAGACTGGGATAGTTCCCAGTTTGTAGACAGTACTTCTACATTAGGCACTGGTCATGCTGGGATTGCTTTCCACGATAAATCTGTTTCTCACATTTTTAAGCATGGCCTGTACACTGCGGACACAGTATAAAGGTGGCTGTGTGATTCTTATTTCTTGAATGCACATCCTGGCTTGCATGGTAATTTTTCTTTAAACCTAATATTAAACTAGCAGAGGTAAGTGTTGCTGAGGTGAAAGGGTTGTATATCACCTCTGTTTTCAACACGCATTTTCAGTATTCAGTATTTGGTAAAAGAAAGCAAACGTCTGCTTGGCCAGCCCAAAAGGCCCTCAAGAGATTCCACCACCACCTGAGGGATGACTTCAAAGATCTGTGCCAATGAACAAGCAAGTCTATTAGTGTTTGCATTTGTGAAAAACCAAGGAGATTATTCTTCACCCAGCCTTCTGGTCCTCTCACTTTGAAGCATTTATGATAATTTTCACAAAATTCTTCCACTGAAAGTTTTGAGTTTTATGTTATTCATGTTGATTTTTTTTTTAATTCTTGGGAGAAAACTGAGTATTTTGGTATATATTTTACTCAGAATTAGAGGTTCATAATGTTCTAAGATTTGCTTGCATAAAGAAGAATATTTCAAAACCATAAAAAGTAAGGTACCAACTTTTTTTTCCTAATAATTATTCATTTCTGAAAATAAATTAGACTTCAAAATGACACTGGAAGGTCTGGGGATGTAGCTTAGTGGTAGAGTGCTTGGCCAGCATGTGTGAGGCCCTGGGTTCAATCCTCAGCTCACTGGAGTATTGGGGGACCTTTGAGATTGGGCAAGGAAGTCAGGGGCACTTCAGCCAGTGAGTGGATACTAAATCCTTATATGGTAAATTGATTTTAAAAAAATAACTTTCTACTACTATTATATCCTCTTTAAAAGCTTCAGGGAATCTGAGAAGTAATTCCCTCTCACAAAAGGATTAGTAACTTATGACCTAAAGACAAGATAAAAAGGAAAAAGATTAATGCAATCAACTTTTTAAAAAATCAATAAAGGTCTTACATTAGATTTGCTCTTACTGCTGACCTTTAAAAAAAAAGATTTCATTTCAATTTTCAGTATTCAATGGAAGACACTCTAATGAGCAGCAAATCCTTAGTCTCATGTCCTGGAGGTGGAGATGCAGAGAGTTTTGGTTGAACTCTTACAAACATCAACTGAGAAGGGTAATTTTTTGGTCTGTCTGAACTATACTTCCAAAGATGTTTCTGAAGATTGTTTGAACAATGGAAACTATGTATATAAAAGCATAACAACTGGGTTCCCCTGTGCTATAGTTTGGCTATTATATGTCCCTCAAAGATCCATGTGTTAAAGGCTTGTTGTTCCCCAAGGAGGAGCTATGGAGAGATGGTGGAAGCTTTAAGAGGTGGGGCCTATTGGACATGTTCTTGAAGGGTATGGTGTGATCCTGGCCTCCTCCTCTTCCTCTCTTCTGCCCCCTGGAGGGAGGTTGATGGTTTTTTCTACCGTTGTACTCCTATTGTAATGTCCTACCTCACCACAGGCCCCAAAGCAAAAGGGCCAAATGATCATGGACTGGAATCTCCAAAACTATAAGCCAAAATAAAGGTTTCTCTCTTTAGAAGTTGTCTATCTCAGGTGTTTGTTATAGTAACAAAAAGCTGACTAACATAATGGGTAAAACATAAAGTACTTTGCAGTTTATGGGAAAGGAACATAAAGTTTCCTGTAAGAAAAAAAAAAAAAAAAATTCCTGTAAGGCAAAATTTGATATTGTGTTTCCTTGTTTCTGCTGAGTACTTTTTAAAGTGAGATTTGTGAGAGGCAACATATTATGGTGATTAAAAATATAAATTTCCAAACCTGATTGCTTGGGTTTGCTAAGTGGCTCTACTCCTATTTACGATATTGGGAAACTCGTTTCCTCCTCTGAAAAATGAAGATAATACTAGTATTCATCTTAAAGGATTTATCATTTAATTTATGTTGACATTTAGAATAGTGTCTGACATATAGGAAATGCCATAAAAGTCTTTGCTAGTACCTGAAATTTTTAGGACCAGAAATTTTTTGGATTTCAGATTTTTTTGGATTTTTGAAATGTTTGCATACACAAACACTAAGAATGAGAACCAGGTCTAACCATGAAATTGATCCTATATTTCATATATATCTTGTACATACACATAGCTTGAAGGTGATTTTTTTTAAAGATCTCACTGCTGAAAATTGAAACACGGCTTTGTATATGCTTTGTATACATAAAATTGAAACTGATCTCCCCTCAGCCTCCTGAAGGTAATTTTACACAGTATTTTAGCATGCCTGCATTTTGACTTTGATCTGTCACATGAGGTCAAGTGTGGAGTTTTCCGCTTGTGGCATCCTGTCAGTGCTCAAAAAGTTTTAGATTTTGGAGCACTTCTAATTTCAGATATTGGATTAGGGGTGTTCAACCTGAATTTATTAAAAGAGCTATTGGCTTTGGAGGGGCAAAATTTAGAGAAAAGATAGAGATTTAGATGTAATGAAATGATTAGATTTCTGAAAAAACAGTTGTATAGGGCATAGAATAGAAACATATTTCTCAAGGGGGAAACCTAGCTGTAGTAATTTAGAGTCTGTAGGATTTACTTGTTCCACAGTGAACCAGCCTACTAGCAGCAGATCCAGGCAGTGATCGGTGATGACTGTTCATGTTGTATACTAAAGAGTCTACAGCTGTTACAAGTCCAAGAGGAAATCAGGCATTTGACACTAGAGGATTCTTAGGATGGACATGCCCCAGCTTCCTAACTCCGAGTCTACTATTCATAGATAACTTGTTAATTCTCTTAAAATATCATCTTTGCAAGATAAAAATATTATGTGTTGGTTTTCCTCATATCAGAGTGTCCTAGGCCACATAATATGTTGGGGATCAAATGTGATATTAAAGTTCACAGCCCTAGTTTTCTAGAACTCTAAGTTCTTTTTCTTAAATTCCATACTATCACCAGAGTTAACTTAAAAGTCACTCACTGCCTAAAAACTCATATAGTGTCTGTATCCTCATTGTCTATGGGGTAAAGTGTAAAGTCTTTTGCAAAACATAAAAGTTTCTTCCCTTTTCAAGTTTGGTCTGCTCTCCAGCCTTATTTCTATTGACTACCTTCTGACACCCTGTGATGCGGTAGTTCAGCCTTTTTGCATGACCCAATGTGCCATTCTGAAGCATGCCTCTGCAGGTATTGTTCTCTCAGCATAGAATGCCCTTCACCTTTCTGCTTACTGTGAAACACCTATTCCTGTTTCAACTTCTTGCATTCTGTGAAATGTTACCTGTCCTTTACCAAAGAATCCCCTTTTTCTGTGATACTATTGCACCTGGCAATACCCTCTTTAACTATGCTAATTGCACTGTGATTTATTATCTGTTTTCACGTTAGCTTTCCCCAGTAGATGCCAATTAGCTGTTGCCACTGAAAGTGTATTTTATTTACCTCTTTTTTTTCAGCTCATGTTTCCATGCTTGGCACAGGGAACATGCTCAATTAATGTTTGTTGAATGGAGTAGTCAATGATCTGAGTCATCTTCTAACTCTGCATTATTTCATAGGTCACTGCATCTCTTTATTATAAACGATTCATCAAGCCTATATCTTTTCAGGACTTTTAAGTTCCAGTCCCATGTGGACAATGTTTCCTATCAGATTGCCCCCTCCCCACCCCAGGTCTTTTCATTCATCTAAAAATTTGAATTTCTTTGAAATCAAGGTCTGCACTCTTATCACCATACTAGAGATTATGCTTCTTGACTAACAGTTGCAACACTTATTAAAATATTAGCATGTTTATTGTTTGTTAGTTTATTTGTGGTCTCCCTGACGAGGACTTTATCCCCCCAAAGGGCATACTTTATTATCTCACCTTCCATAGAACTTAGTATATAGTAAGTCATACACACACACACATACACACACATAAATGTATATGTGCATTTATATATTATATGTATATATTTTTTCATATATATATATATATATATATAGAGAGAGAGAGAGAGAGAGAGAGAGGGAGGATAAAAGTACCATAAAAAGCATATACAGCATACCCTATATCCAGTATGGACACTTTCAGAAAGGCTCTAAAAAATTCAGAACTTTACTTTGTTGCTTTCCCTTTATTGCTTTTGATATAGAATATGATTTTCTTTTTTTATTTTTAAAATTTTCAAATTTGTTTTAACTAGTTATACATGACAGTAAATGCACTTTGATACATCATATATAATGGAGTATAATTTCTTATTCTTCTCATATTCTCCAGCTTCATCCATTTACTGACAAATGCCACAATTTTGTTCTTATTTAAGGCTGAGCAATATATAAATTTTTTTATCCATTCATCTGTTGAAGGGCTCCTAGGTTGGTTCCATAGTTTAGCTATTTGAATTGTGCTGCTATAAACATTGATGTGGCCGCATCAGTGTCGTATGCTGATTTTAAGTCCTTTGGGTATAGACCAAGGAATGGGATAACTGGGTCAAATGGTGGTTTCATTCCAAATTTTCTGAGGAATCTTCATACCAGTTTTCACAGTGGTCACATCAATTCACAAAACAATATGCAAGAAATCTCCATTTAAAAAGACATATCACACTATGATCCAACACATATATAGTTGAAGCAAAACTTTTACAAATGATACTTATTTTGTATACTTAGAATGCATACTGTATCCTGATCTTTTAATCTATTCTTTCATGTTTAATTTTTTTAACATCAGTCATGACTCATTAACTTTATTTCACTATCCATAATGGGTCACAACCTACCATTTTAAAACCACTACTTTAAATAATAGTTTTGTGCATTAAGTATTTACAGTTCATCAGAATAAAGCACATTCTAAAATTCAAGATTAGTCAGAAATAAAAAGATAAAACTAATAAGAATTTAATTATTCAGTTTAGCAAAATCATCATTTATGGGCATATATGTGAGCACATATGTATATGTGTGTGTATATATAACTTCACAGGTGGTAAGTGTGATTTATAAAGAATGTACCCCTTTGTGAATGATGCTTTTGCTCCCAACTAAGCACAAGACCTCAGCTAGAAAAGCTGCTTAGTAGTAAAGACTGGTCCTCAACTGGGTGTGGCTTTTGAAATTATGGGCAAGGCTTCCCAAAGGAGTGGTTAAAAGATTCAGAGGTTGTCTATACAATTCTGCAGTTTTAAAAGATCTTTCTAAAATACAGCAGAACCATTAACACTATTTTGTGTATGTTAGCAAGTTGCTTTTAATAATCCACTTAAAGTACTGGCTAAAGAAATAGCTAAATTAGCTATATTCCTTATGAAGTAGATGAGCTAAGTTTCTTTCCTCTTAGAAAAGTCTATGATTCATGACATAATTTAGATTTTTATCAATGACTTCATCTATTTAGTGTGACAAAACATAGGTAGAAAACATTTCATTTTGTTTTTCTTAGTGCCAAAATAATAATTCCTATTACTGAACATTTATTAGTGCCCAAACTCTTCCCAGGATATGTAAAAGTTCATTGTTCTGGTGATCTGAAGCAAGGAGTTTCAGTATTAGAGGCAGTTACAGATGGCTTCCAGTTTTCAGCCTCTCCCTGGAAAGATAATGAGATTTTAGCTCCCCACTGACAAATCCTCTAAAGAAATGCCATCCTATATGTTTTCCTAAGTTGCACATTCTTTATCCTCTTTTGTAGCAAGCAATGAGAATAGAACAACAAGGAAGATTGTGGTCATACAGGCACCTCCTGGACACCTGACTACACTTGCGCAAATGGGGCATGTTCTCCTCCCTGACCTCTCCTGTCATTCAGGTCCTGGTCTATGAAGGCTAGGTAGTGTCACATTAGCTTGCTTAGAATCGCTCAGATCATTTTTAATTCTCTAGTAGATTTTCTACTCATTCCAAAACCCACATTTTAAAGACTTTATGACTTACCCGCACCTCAAATGAAAAACTTCTCCAACATAATGTTTATAATATTTCATTAAAATTTTGACACATAGGAAATTTCAATGAAGAAAATATATAGCCTATGATCCCATAGACCTGAATTAACTATCACTGTTAATATTTCTATTTAATTTGTATCAAATTGTACAATAATTATATGTCCTACCTTTCTTACATACATATATTATGAATATTTTTTCCATGTGCAATATATGCCAAAATGTGGTTTTTAAAAATGACCATGTAGTATTTTATCATATAAGCATAACATTATTTTTCTCTTTATGATTTGGCATTTTTACTGTTTATGATTTTTCTATTATTAATAATGTCTTCCTGGCTAGATACATATTTAGGCATAGCCATGACTTCTCCCCCTTAATATAAGTTAAGGATAAATTTCTGCATTAGGATGTATGAACATTTGTATTAAGGCTTTTTTGTTTTATTTTTTAAATAAATGACAGCGGACTACATCACAATTCTCATTACACATATAGAACAATTTTTTATACCTCTGTATATGAAGTATGTTCACACCATAAGGCTTTTGATATATACGGCTGATTTGCTCTCTAGAAGTATGTGAATTTCATTTCATTGCTTGGAAACTGAGGATTCTACTTTTTTTAAAATATATTTTTTAGTTGTAGGTGAACTCAATATCTTTGTTTTATTTTTAGGTGGTGCTGAGGATCGAACCCAGTGCCTTCCTCATGCTAGGCCAGTACTCTACCACTGAGCCACAACCCCAGCCCAAAGATTCTGTTTTCTTTTTTCCCATACAAAACACTTTTTAAAATATTTGAACAGTTGGGAGCTGGGAATGTATTTCAGTGATAAAGCACATGAATAGCATATTTGAGGTCCTAGGTTCAATCCCTAGCCCTTCTCAAAATAATGTGAACAAGTATTAACAAGTAATAAAAATTGAATATAGTTAGCAATTAGTCCATATAATTATATGAATGGGTAAGAATATTTAATGAGATCCATGAATCTGAATAAGCTCCTCCTATATTAGAGCTCTAATAAGAGCTCCTTTAAGTAGAATAGGAAAAGAAAATTGAAGATATTTGAGGAGGCTTAAATCCAACAAGAAAAGTACCAAAATACTGGGTTATACAGTAAAAGGCTAGTGGAAATGTCAAGAAGAGGGAGAGATTTATATACATAATTATAAGGACATAATTAAAATTTGTTATTTAAAAATTATGTTCTTTTTTAGTGCCTCTGTTCTGGCCCTATATTTGTATTTCTTCCACAAAATGATCCTGAGTTTGTAATTTTTTTTCTATATCTTGGACTCTATTATTAGAGATAAATAAATCCCTTTATTTTTTTTCCTCACCATTAAATCTAAGTGAAAGATAAACATGTCTGTAAGCAAATAACGTGATTTAAGTTGATCAACCCCCACAGTCCCAAGACATTTACACAGGCACTGGGGAGTCATGGGGGCAGAGACCATTGAGTTTCACTTTGCTCTAAGCTATTCCAGCTAATGTAGTGGAAGATGGTGCCATTAGAGTGATTAAGCAAACTTTCTGCAGGTCCTACCGGAGGTTCTGATGATTCTGATGAACACTATCTCTGCTCTCCTTCCCAAACTCCCACCCAAGTTCTATTTCAAGACACACTTATCTGGCACTGCTTTTGTACCTAAGATGATTAAAATATGCTATTTTTTACTACCTCACAAGTCCTAGCTCCTGTTTTCCAAATGTTTTATCATTATATTATCCCATACTTCAGTCACACCTAAACTTGGTAACCATCAGCTCTTTTGAAGGGACTGAAGTCAATTTTGAATTGATACAAATGGGAATGTTCACTTTTAAAAAAGAAAGCAGGAGCTGGGGTTGTAGCTCAGTGGCAGAGCACTTACCTAGCACATGTGAGATACTGGGTTCAATCCTCAGCACCACATAAAAATAAGCAAATAAAATAAAGGTATGCTGCCCATCTACAACTACAAAAAAAAAGTTTTTTTTTAAAGGAAAGCAAAGATATAAAATATTTTTGTTACTTCTTTTTAGTAATACATGACTGTAGAATCCATTCTGACATAATTATACAAGGATGGATTATATCTTATTCTAATCAGACCCCAGTACTTCTCCTTCCCCTTCCCTCTCCCTACCCACTACTCTCTTCCCTCTATGGATCTTTCTGCCATTTACCCATAGTTATTATTTTTTAAATTAATTTATTGTGGATGTACATGACGGTGAGATTCACTGTGGTATATTCAAATATATATTTATATAAAATTTGACTTTTACTCTTTCAGTTCTAGCATTATATATGCTTCACATTTACTACTTCAAAAGAGACTAAATATACCAACTTGAAAATATTAACTAAGTTCCAATTTATCTTTTCCATGTCTGGCTTGTCAGGAGTTTAACAGAAGGGGAAAATAAATATTTATAATTGGTAAAACAGCAGGCAGCTATTGTTGATATGTTCTATCAGGGTAAATAATGCCCTTTGAAATTACAAACATATTTACATTTTCCTAATGTCTTTGATTAAATTGGTACATAAATGTCCATAACTCAGCACCCACTCTTCATCCATCCATCCATCTACCACTAATTTAATAAATATTTATTGTATATTCATGTACCAGGCACCATCCAAACTGCTAGGGATAGAAAGATGAATTCTTGGGAGAGCCAGAAACATTGTAATTACAATTCCAGTGGTAAAGTTAAGAGAAAGGTAATGACATCTTGGGACCAAAAAGGAAGACTCCTACCTGGCAGGAATTTGGAGGACAGCAGCATGAACTGCTTTTGAGAAAATGACCAACTAGAGAAGCATGCCATCGGGCAAGTTTCCAGGTCAAGACAAGGTGTGGGGAGAGAAGTAGGAAGGGACCAGTGTGAGAAATAGCATTGAGGCCAGAAGCATGTTGCGTGAGAGGAACAGTCATCAGTTTGGTTTTGCTGTCTCTTGAGATTTGAGGTAGGGAGTGGCTTAGATGAATTTGGAGAGTTTGACAAGATTCAGATTATGGAAAGATTTGTCTGTCCTGTGGAGGAACTGAATGTTCATCTCCCAGGACTTGTAATAGATGATCTCTGGTATAAATGATGGCTGCTTCTAGAGTGTGTAAGACAGAGGATTAAGTAGATCAGGTTTGTGTTTTGGAGATGGATTTGAAGAGGTTAAGTCTGAGGAGAGAGAGAGGACAAAGAGGGCAGGAGAAGCAGCTGATGACATGATCTAGGGTTTAACCAGGACAGTATATATTCTGAGAGGTGGAAATAAGGTAACAGAGTTAAAGTGTTTGTTAAGGAGGCAAAATCCTCAGTATTGTTTAGTAATTTACTTCATGGGGTGAAGCAATTCTTCAAAAATGACCAGGACTCTATTAAATAATCAGCAAACCTAACTGAAGAATCCAGTATAGGTAAGCCTATAATTAGCACATAAGGACAATTATAAGGATCTTTGAACAACATGGAACTTTCAAGTCAATTCATGATAAATCAAGAGTGGAGATAAAGCAGTCACCTTAAAGGGACAGGACAACTTCCAGATAAGTGTAGGTTTATCGTCAGTCAACCCTCAGTATATTCTAGCAGCAAAGTTAATCTCAGATACTCTTAAATTGACTTTTGTTCTGTTGACTTGCCTGCCTAGCAATGATAATCCTTTATGGATTTCTTGCTTGGAGACCTGGGAATGATTATTCCATTAATGGGAGGAAGAAGAGAAAGAGAATATTTCAGAGGGAAGAGAGACAATTGGTTCAATTTTGACATATTAAATTTAATTCACCTGTGAAATATGTGAAGTAGACAACTGGAAATGAGCTAGAGTTTAGAGAGAAATGAGAAACATGCATATTTGGTAGCAGAAGCCATCCACTTCACAAGAAAGGAGAAAGATTGCAAAAGAAGTAGGGCAAATGACAGACTCTTGGGGAATACAACACCGAGGGTCACAGGGAAAACTAGTAGAAGATACTGGGAGAGAATGGTTATAGAAATAGGAATAGAACTATAATGCTTTTTATGCTTTTCATTTCCCATGTAAATTCCTTTCCTCCACCTTGAAGCTTCTTTAACTGCCTACATGAAACTGTTTTTTGGTCAGAATCAATTTAGTTCCTCTTTATAGTATTTTGGTGACTGTAACCATAATTAAAGCATGTTGTGGTTATATTTGTGTGTTTCTTAACCTGCTTATTAAATAGTTAATTTCTTCCTGGCACTCTAAAGAGCTATAAAGTGCTGAGATTTTTATCTATTTGTAAGCTAACGAGTTAGTCTGCCACACTTTTATGGATGTTGGCAGAAGACAAGAGACTCCTGGATCAGAGACAAAGGATTGATTAGTCTTGGCAGTTGGAGCAGCAGAAACTTCAGGATCTCATCAGTTCCTCTTGACCCCAGTCACGAGGGGTGACTCAGTGGCCTGGGTAGATGCTCCAAAACACAGTAGGCTTACTGAAATTAGGGAATTACATGATATAACATGATAAGTCACTTCATAGATCATAGAAAGATGTTATTGCCAAATTTTTCTCCTAAAAAGAATAGGTAGGCTTGTGTTTTACCTAAGAACCCCTGTGATTAGGAAATCAGAATTTTATCAAGCAAATCTGCCCTTCCTTTTCTCCAGGAGGATTATCATTATTATGTTGGACAGTATAGAAATTGCCCTGTGTTCCATAGAGAAACAGTATCTCTCTGCCTTCTAAGGCTGTTCACTACACACAGATTCTGGAAAAGATGACCCATAACAAAAGCCAAGATGTGTAGAAAACACTCAGTTTTTGTAGACTATCTCCCAAAAGGCACACTCAATGTCTTTTATGTTTTTACGTACCTCTTGCTTCTTCGAGGTTAATGCCTGGCATAGGACAATTGCAAATGAACAGTTGCTGAAATAAGATTTAGAATTAACATTAGCATCAAAGATAGTTCAGAGGAACTTTGTGTAGAACTATTTATCATAGGCAGCATAAAGCCTGCTTTGAAATTCTGCTCTCTATTATTCAGAAAAATTGTTCAGTCAAAGCTGTAACCTCCTGTTGAACAACAGTGTGTATTATCTCTTTGGCTTCTTGTAGTCTAAAACAAAATCTGGAACATAATAACAGATCCACAAGGATTTGTTAAATGAACTGGAACATGTGGGGGATCCCATAGATCCAAATGATACAGAATAAAATAAGTTATTTGCTCTTCTTCAGCACTTCCAGCCTTTTTGGTAACCATGCCAGACTGTATTATATCCTCCAAAGCATCTGAAGAAAGGAAAAGATGAAAATGCCAATTCCTGCTAACTGCTAGTAACTTGGTAGATTACTCCCGCACAAGGCAGTTTTACTTTGTTTTGTTTTAACATACAGAGCAGGTTAGATGTCAAGGATATGATAAAATGGGTTTCTCATACCTTGTTGGTGGAAATGTAGATGGGTATAACCTTTATATATGCACTTGACTATTTTCAATGAGGCTTTAAATGCCTACCCAGCAATTTAGTATTGTCAAAACTGTGTAAAATAGATTATTTTTGCTATAGAAAGGAAGTACAATACACAAATATTTGAACCCAGAAATGTATTTGTAATAGCATGAAATTTAAGATTCCTTCTTGAAATTAGGGAATTACATGATATAATATGATAAGTCACTTCATAGATCATAGAAAGATGTTATTGCCAAATTTTTCTCCTAAAAAGAATAAATATGATCACTATTCCTAGACAATTTACATGTTGGTGCCATGTGTCTTTCCAAGGTCTCATCCATTTCATTTCATCTAGGTTATGTTGTTCATCCTTGTATATAAGGAAAGGTAATAGCACTTGCAGTTACTTCTTAGTTTTATTTCGTGGTTGATCTTTCAGTATAGTGATGCTCAGCTGGAAGCACAGAATCAAATTCTCTGGGGGATGTACATTCAATATTATAATATTTTATATTTCCAAGAGATGGGAAAGTTATTAACTTCAAAATTGTTTCAGGTCTACAAAATTCTTTTTAGATTTTATTTTAATATAGAACTATCTGATATTATTTGGACTTTTAGTAATTCACAAACATATTCAAGAAATCACATGGTATCCTACCTATTTATATCCTATTATTCTGTCCAAAAAAGTGTCAGTAAGTGAGATCAAATTAAGAATTTAGAGGCAGATGATGAGAATACTTACATAAGTCTTATTTCATGCAAAACTATAAAATCCTGATGAAATCTACTTGGAGCTTTCAGAATTTTGTTAAATTAAGTGTTGCCACTGAGTTTGTGCAATGTCAAAAAGCAAACCCCACATCTGGAGGAAAGATGGCAGTAATTTAATAAAGTATTTGACCTTTTCACATTAGTCGTAATTCCATCCAGAAAAAGAATTAATAAGGTTCCTTTTATTGGTAAATCTCTTTGATGCCAAGATATATATTGGCGTACTTAATTTACTTTTATTTGAAGTAAGCACTCTTGGATCTCAGTGACGTACATGTGAGATTTAGTGCCTTTGATTTTCAGGGAACTCCCTCAGTAAGCAGTTTATACTACCTTTTTCAGGATTAAAGAAACATAGAAAAGTGCAGTTGCCCCAAGGGCTTTTTCTGCTTTTTCTGCATTTATATAATCAAGGTACAAAATGAAATATTGACAAAAGAAATAGGGTTATGATCTTCTGAAGTGAATCCATCTCAAGATCCCCAGGAAATAAAGATGAGAACAACTATGCTTCCTATTACTTTTCTCACTAATGTGATAGAGAAGGTAGAAGACAGGGTAGAAGCTGAGGGAAAAAAACTGGAAATGGAAAGGGATGGTCAAAGTGGAACATAGGAGGAGGTGGGTTGTGGGAAAAACCTATTGGAAAAGATGAAGCTGAGGAAATGGTAAAGAATCCTGTTACTGAGGGTTACCTGGACAGCAGACGAGAAGCAGAAAACAAACTTCCATGGAAAAAAGTGAAGAAGGTTTGTATGGGGGTGGGGAGGGAGGAAAGGAAGAGCAAAAAGGAAATCATAAGATAAAATTAAATATGTCCCAATAAGTTTTATTTTCTTTTTCTGATAGGAGAATGGGTACAGGAATGCAAAACTTTTTCTGTGCCCGAGAAATCCATTATTGATTTCTGAATCTCCAGCCAATTTTATTTTAATCATTTGTAATATACACCAGTGGGAATGTTGCTTCAAACATAAATGAATGCTAATGTAATCCAATGAACTTTCTATTTTCATTACTCAAGCACAGGCATTTCACATTTTTCTTTTGGTACCAAATGGAAATTTTATAGGTCCAACAACCTGGGCTACCATCTATACTACCTAACAATAGAAGAATTAGATTAGCATTTTGTGAAACATTAAGCATTTAAAAGATTACTGTAAAAAAGTCATCCTAAAAATTATGAGTTGTAAATTTGCTAGTTGTTTCAATAGAACCAATTTGGGGCCTGTTTTGGGCTTGGTAAACCTATTTCTTTTTAATTTCTATTTTTATGAGTTTCCCAGGGCCCTGTGCATAGTAAGCAAGCACCCTACTCCTGAGTTGCATCCTCGGTCCTGTTTTATTAATTTCTGATCTTTTCCTTTCACTCTCTTCCACTTTATTTTGTTTCTCATCTGAGCTAAATTCTTAACTTGTTTATATTCAATCCTTCTTTTTTTTATTTTACATAAATATTTTCTGTAGACTCTAACTTTCTAAGATCTACTTTGGCTTTCTCCTGTATGTTTTGATATATAAAAATATTTTGATGTAACCTAGTTATCATTTGGTTCTAAATATTTTAAAAATTGTATTGTGAGTCCTTTGACATACATTTCTAGAAGTGTATTTAAATCTTTCTAAACATCTGGATTTTATTAATTATTGATTTTCAACTTTGTTTCTTTGTGGTCAAGAAATGAATTAATTCTTCAAAATTTATGGAAATAATTCTTTTATGACTCATTTGTAATCAATTTATGTAAATTTTATAGATACTTGAAAATATACTTAAAGGTGTATTTTTTTATTTGTTTACTGGAAGGAGTTACGCCCACCCATTTGTTCAATATTATTATGTTTACAGTTAAAAATATTCTCTGTCTTACTTGCTTTGTTTGTTCACTTGCTAAGTCTGATTCTTTTTTTTTCCAAATGTTTATTTTTTAGTTGTAGTTGGACACAATACCTTTATTTTATTTATATGTGATGCTGAGGATTGAACCCAGGGCCTCGCACATGCTAGGTGAGCTCTTTACCACTGAGCCACAATCCCAGCCCACTGTTTCTGATTCTGATAAAGACTTGTTAAGATTGCCGATTATGATTTGGACTTCTCAATTTCTACTTGTAACTGCTTTCTTTCTTTCTTTGTTTATTTATTTTGGTTTTGCTTTGGCATTAAGCAAGGTTAGTGGTTGCCACATCTTTTTGGTGGCTTGTTCCTTTTACTATTATGTTGTCCATCTTTATTTGTCTCACATACTAATATCCTACACCAGTCTTCTTTTTTGGTGGTGTTTGCCTACTAGATTTTTTCCAATATTTCCCTTTATATATTTCCATGTCATTAAGGTAACAGTGTCTCTTAAAAACGATTTACAGCTAAATTTTCCAAAGAAGACAACCCGATCAGAGAAACAGAAGAGCTGTCTTACTGTTAGAAGAGTGCCAGGTCTACTTAAGCCCTTCCAATTTGTCTAGAGCCTTAATCTCCTTTGTCTCTTTGTTATAAAATTTGTTAGTGAGAAATACAAGATGCCTCTGTCAACAGTTGCAAGGAAACAGAGACTTAAGTTTACACAGTAGCACGTCAAGATGCTCAAAGAAGGCAATAAATCCAAGACTTAATTTGGTTTTCTTATGTGCCTGCGGAAATTAGGGTAGAAATGATTCTTCAGGTACACTAAAAGAACAATTTAATAAATTCTACTTTGCTTTCTATTATATTCCCCTTAGGTTTTTCATACTAGACAAATCTTGGGAAGGAATTTTGCCATGATCGATGCAAATAAACACTTTCATACCTTCACTAAATTGTAAGCCAGATGTGTCTTGTCCATGTTTGTATAGTGCATATAGTGGGAGCACAAAGTCAACCTGACTTTAATTTTAAGGAAGAATTTTTAAAAAGAGAAATTTACAAATTTATAAAATGATTTATTTTTCTTTCTGACATAGTTATTGGAAAAAAATGGCAATAATACTGGAATTTCCTCTGTACTTTATTACTGATTAATGGCCCCCAAAACCATTTTACAAATATGGCCAAGCATACTATTCATACTTTTCAAAAAGATGAATAATAGGAAATCAAAATAAAACTGCAAGGTGTCCATCCCCCTGCATAAATTCCTATACTGTAAGAAGTTCCAGGTCTTCTCCCTAACGTATCATATATATAAAAAATATATAATATATATATATAAATAGAAAATATGTATTATAAATTATGTATTATATATATATATATATATATATTTAGTTATAGTTGGACACAATATCTTTATTTTATTTATTTATTTTTATGTGGTGCTGCGGATTGAACCTAGTGCCCTCTCCCGTGCTAGGAGAGCACACTACCACCGAGCCACAACCCCAGCCCCTCTCCCTAATGGATTTTAACAGTGCCTATACCACCATAGGATTTCAAGAAATAAATGAATAATGGATGGATGTCATGCAGATTTCTATTACATAACCTTACTTACACTGAAAACCTTTCAAATTCATGTCATTTCTTTTCTGACATTCAAGTACAAGTTGAAACTTTACCATTTCTGCAAAAGAGTTCTGACATTCCAAAGAAAGAATAAATCTTTCCCTTCTCCATGTTCCCACTTTGTTCATTCTCGCAAGCAGCATTTTTTTTTTTTTTTTTGGTGGTGGGGGCGGGTAGAGGGACTGGAGATTGAACCCAGGGTGCTTAAGCCCTGAGCCACATCCCCAGCCCTTTTTTGTATTTTATTTAGAAACAGGGTATCAATGAGTTGCTTAGCACCTTGCTTTTGCTGAGGCTAGGTTTGAACTCACTATCCTCCCACCTCAGCCTCCCAAGTCACTAGAACATTCTTGTTTTTATATCACATTACATCTACCTATTTATACATCCGTCCCCTCTGGCTTATGGTGGATCATTTTTTAAATAACTTTTCAAATCTCTTTTGCAGGCCCAGCAAATCTTTCTTGAACTGGATTTTTAGGAAGTAAAATTGAAGTGCCAATACTTGTTAAGTATCTACTACATTTTAGATCCTTTGCAAGTAAATTTAAAGAGGTTTTTCACTTTGGTTCTCATAATCATCCTATGAAGTATGTATTTTTAATCCCTTTTAATGTTTGAGAAAACCAGTGATGGTGAGGTTAAGCTGGTCATGCTAGGCCAAGGGAAATGGTGGAAATGAAGAACTAGGTGCTACCCCTATGTGCCTTTCACTTAACCATGCTACCCCTAATTTGTTCCCCAAACCAAACCAAACGAAGCTGGTGAGAAATCTCTGCATATTTGCAGAGGAGGTGGTACCCAGGATTGAATCTGGGGGCACTTAACCACTGAGCCATGCCCCCAGCTCCTTTTTTTAATTATTATTTTGAGACAGGGTCTCCCTAAGTTGCTGAGGCTAGTTTGGAACTTTCAGTCCTCTAGCCTCAGCCTCCCAAGTTGCTGGGATTACAGGCATATACCACCAACCCAGCTAAGTCTTTGCATATTTAAATTTTTCCACCAAATTGCCTTTGAAAGTGCATCATACTGAAAGTAAGATATCACTTATTTGCCATTGGAGTCTGTTTAGGACCATCTTGTTTGCCTCAGAATATACAACACTGTTTCTGCTTGAGACACGTTCACTTCTGGGAAAGAGTATCCTTCCTAAGGTCCAAACACCTAGAAAGCAGGGATTATGCCTATTTATACTAATTGATCATTGGATCATTTGTCCAGAGCATTTCTTAGTGTGGTACTTGGGCTATAAGTCTACCTTATAGACAATTGTAAGATCTGAAATAATTTAAGACAAATTCAAGACTGAAAATGAACTAATGTTAATATACAAAATGATATCTCAAATAAAGAATATTCTTCACATTTTTTTTGGCTTTGTGCTCATATGTCTGTACTTAAAGTTTTGCTCTAATTCCTTACTAGCACAGGGCCTTAGATGGATTACTGAATCTCCCTGGGCCATGGTTTCCTCAGCTGTAGAACAGGGATGAACACACCTTTCTTATGGGTTAAAGAAGATAAAGCCCATCCTATAAATAGACACTGTAATTATTATTACCCCTAGGAAAGCATGTTCTCCAAAAGCAGCAAGTAAATTTGATTTGTCTGTATGGGTTAAATTCTCTAGCGAATGCCTCTATTTAATACCACCGATTGGTCTTGAGACTACTCTTACACTGACACAGAGGCAAATGGATAGAGAAGTCTCCCAGGCAGAGGTTAGTGCCCCAGACAGACATTAAAGAGAACAAAAAGGTCATTTCCTTCTATTCCTGTGCAGCAGTTTATAGGAGCATTAGAGTGGGATGTGACATAAATTTTATACAGATATTATACATTAAATATACATACTATTCCACCCCATCTAGAATTACAGCAACATCAATTATGAGCATTACCTGTCAGTCCCTATTCTCTAAACCAAGCTGAGCTCGTAAGGAAGTTTGCACATGGTATTTTCTCTATAAACAAGTGCAGAAGTCCTGTGATGATCTATTAGAGGTTTTCTGTATCCTTCCTCTGCCCCTTCTGATCCTTTTAGGCTCTTATGAGCAAACCGTTGATCATGACTAAAAGCAGCTAAGTGCTTTCTTTCTTGGTGCTTGGCAGTTTCTCTGGAAGTCAGCAGACAATAATGTAGCCCTTAATACAGACTCAGACCAAATTTAGTGAGTGGAGAAAAGAGCATGATATAAAGTTAAGAAAACACAGCCTTTCAAGAAGACTAATGAAGACAGATATTTTCAAGGTAACCTTTAAGTCACATGGCTGTGAACATTTTCCTTTACAAATTACTTCTGAACCTTTAGTCCTGCAGGAAATAGGACTGAAAGAAATGAACTGAGCTACCGTTGCTTAAAGGACAGGAAGAACAAATTTTAAATTTATTCACATCAGATATCAGCTTGTAAGATGATAGAAGATTACCTTTAAATCCTGGCATAAAATAAGAGTAAATTCTTGATTATCCTCTTCACAATTTCCTGTAGAATAAAGATACCTTCGGTAGAGATAAGCCCTGTTTTTTGTGGGTACCCTATTAATCAGGGGCTGATTGGGCAGTATTCTTGCCTTTTCTCTTAATGATCATTCACACTGGTATCATAGTCACCATTTCTTTGGGGTAAGGCCCAAAGAAATACATATTTCTTTCCCTGTATCAGAGTCAACTATTTTCCCCCTTAAAATTAGTAAATGCTCATTTTATTTATAGTTTAACTTTAGGGCATAGAATTACCTAACTAGGAATGCTAAAAAAATGTCACACTAATAGTAATATTTTTGAAATATATATTTTGTTGCTATTTGTTTTGTCAATAATATCTATTAGAATAAGAAAAAATATAGTGAATTCTTAATTGATGAATTCATTTTATTTTTAAAAGTATTTGAAAATTGCTTATTAGGAATTTGCATTTTCCCATAGAAACAATATGTGATTAAGGTCCTTGGGCCACGATATATCTAATGGATATGTAACCAGTTTATCCTAGAACGTACCACATTTTGGGTACAAATTATGGCAAATTCACTCTGATAATTTCTCTTCCTGTTCTTCCCTTTACTTGCTTAGGTAGAATATTTTGTTTCTCCAAAATTATTTCTGGAATCCCTCAAGGAATTCAGCCCTTTGTCACTGTGACCAAAATACTGAGCAAGAACAGCTTAGAGGAGGAAAGGCTTATTTTGGCTCATGGTTTTAGAGGTTTTAATCCAGGGTGTGACATTTCCATTGCTTTGGTTTTGAGATGAGGCAGAACATCCTCAGTTTATAGTAAACTGGGAAGCTTGAGGGCGTGGGGGAGGGACTGGAGAGAAGATAAAACCCATCCAGGGCACACTCTGAATGACCTCCTTCCTCCAGCTAGATGGCACCTCCTAGTAGTTCATGGAGATGCTAATGCATTTAATCCACTGATGAAATCAGAGCCCTCATGGCCCAATCACTTGCCCAAAGCCCCACCACAGAGCACCTGAGACTATGGGAGACATCCCATGTCCAAACCATAACACATATTGATATTCTTATTCTGTTGATCTATATCATGGGATAAATCAGATATGTATGATGGTTTACACCATTTACCATAAGAAGGAACCGCATCTCCTTGTTATGGTGAACCCAGAGGTTCATGTGGGACACAATGCAAGAAGGTTCAGAGGAGAAATGATTGGGTTGTGAGAGTCTTAACCCAATCAGTGATTTATTAAACTGAGTGGTACTAAAGTGGTAGAGTGTGGCTGGAGGAGGTAGGAATTGGAGTGTGGCTTGGGGTGTATATTTGTATATTGCGAGTGGAGTCTCTCTCTCTCTCTCTCTGCTTCTTGATCACCACGATGTGAGCCGCTTCCCACTGCCACAGGCTCTGCCATGATGTTCAGCCTCATCTTGAGTCCTGATAAATGGAACCAGCCTTCTATGGAGGGCCATGAGCCCTCAAATAAACTTTAGCTCCTGACAGTTGTTCTGGTCAGATCCTTTAGTCACAGCAGTGAAAAAGCTGACTCAAACACTCCTGAAGAAATGGCTGATTATAGATCTGAGACAAGAAGTCTACAGTGTGAACCCAGAATATCCTTCATACTGGAAAGCAAGGAAGCAATCCAAGACTAATGAAGATGGATCAAAAGAGCTCAGGAGACAAACTGTTAAGGTTCTCAGTGACCAGTTGGAACTTCAGTATTTGAATTGGATTGAAATTTATTATGTAAATTCATGAACAAACTCATTGGTCACTATTGGAAAGTACTAGGGATTTTTAAGTCAGTAAGTAAAGAGAAAAATTCAAATGTTTTCCAACCTATTTGAAAGAAAAACTTTATCTTAAGAGAAACCAAATAATTGATGAGGTAAAATATCCCTTAACAAAAGTACTCTTCCAATTAGCCAACCAAGAAGGACTTCTGATATCACTGTAAAACACCCCTTACTAAATTAATGGATCTCAGGGATAATTACCAATACCTGCTGGCATCACAAAAAAAGAGACAACCTGTTAGCATGTGTTTCCTGTTGAAAGTCCCCAACATCATCTATCAAGTAGTCTAGACAAAATAATTGAGCCTGAGTCTGATCAAGATTAGATACAACAACCAAGTTACAGGAAGTCCTGAACAATGAGGAATATATTTAGCAACACCACAATGATGCCATAAGCCAACCTAGACATTTAGGATTAGGTTTCTTCAATAGGAAATTGAAAGAAAATTTCAACAAAATTTTCTTCTTTTTAAAAATTTATATATATATATATGACAGTGGAATGCATTACAATTCTTATTACACATATACAGCACAATTTTTCATATCTCTGTTTGTATACACAGTATATTCACACCAATTCATGTCTTCATCCCTGTACTTTGCATAATAATGATATCACATTTCACCATCATTAATAACCCCATGCGCTCTCCCTTCCCCTCCAACCCCTCTGCCCTATCTAGAGTTCATCTATTCCTCCCATGCTCCCTCTCCTTGTCCCACTATAAGCCTCCTTATTCAAAGAAAATATTCGGCATTTGTTTTTTCGGGATTGGCTAACTTCACTTAGCATTATCTTCTCTAACTCCATCCATTTACCTGCAAATGCCATGATTTTATTCTCTTTTATTACTGAGGAATATTCCATTGTGTATATATGCCACATTTTTAAAAATCCATCCATCTAAGACACTTCTCAGTAGATATGTACAATCAATCAACAAATACATGAAAAAAGTGTTCATCATCACTAGCAATTAGAGAAATGCAAATCAAAACCACTCTAAGATTTATCTCACTCCAGTCAGATTGGCAGCTGTTATGCATACAAAAAACAATAAGGGTTGTTGAGGATGTAAGTATCATGTGGAAAAAGGTACACTCATACACTGCTGGTGGAACTGCAAATTGGTGCAGCCAATATGGAAAGCAGTATGGAGATTTTTTGTAAAATTGGAAATGGAACTACCATTTGACCTAGCTATCCCTCTCCATGGTCTATATCCAAAGGACTTAAAAACAGCATACTAGGAGAAATCCAACATGGCGGCGGCCGCGGAGAGATCAAGTCTCTGACCTCTTCAGCTGCGCAGGCATAGGGAGTCGTAAACTGTCTAAATGCTGTTTGCTCAGGATCACTAGGCAATGCTGAGCTGACATGGATCTGGGGCGAACAGTCTGGGCCTCTCGGAGCACACACCGAGCCCGGATCGGCTGCATTCAAGCTCCGGTTCGCCTGCTTCTTGCAGCCATACTGCTGTGACTCAGCACTAACGATCCCGCTGAGACAACTGCTTGGCCCTTCTGAACTGTGAAGGTAAAAGCCAACGAAGCCTTCATAGGCAGTGGCCACAAGATTGAAACGGGGCTTGGGAGAGACAGTCAGGATCCACCCGTTGCATTGGTCGCCTGGCAAAGAGAACGAACTGTCACCATTTGCATGGGATACCACCATGGCAGAGAACTGATGCCACCAAAACACGTCGGAGGAGATAACTTCATTGAAACCAGTGGCGACAGGTGTGTAATCGCCTAGCCTTCCCTCTCCACACAGCAGGGAAACCTTGGGGGCCCCTCCCAGCTCTCCCGTGAGCGCGATAGCCAGACCAAGGGAATCAGGAGTGGCGCGGGACTCGCAGCGCAGAACTCCTGGCTGCCGCTCCCACCAGTGCTGACAAGTGAGGTCTCTTGCACCAGCAACCGGGGGCGTGGCTGCCGGAGGGCAAGCAAATTCAATGGGGGTTCTCAGCCCCAAGCTCTACAGACTGGGGTCTAAGGGAGTGGCAAACAGGGAGAGTGTGCCCAAGCGTTCATGAAAACGGGGCTCCCAGGAGCAGCGGACCTGGCGTGTGGCCAGTGTTGTGGTGAGCATCACTCGTGAGCGGGGCCTGGCTGGAGGAAAAGTGGGGAAGTGACTAGACACAGGAGAAGGCCCTAGGCACTCAGGATTGGAGACCCGCCCAGTCTGGGAGGAGGAGCTGCTGCACAGGGATTGGTTCCCGCCTATTGAGAGGAGAGGCTTGGCCCAGTGGGCACAGCTCCACCTACTGGAAGAGAAGTTGATCAAACTCTAAGACTGCATTTATTAATTTTTTTTTTAATTTGGGTTTTTTTTTATTTTCATTTTTTTGTTGTTGTTTTTTAACTTTTTTAATTTTTTAAATTTTTTTAAAATTTTTTTATTTTATTATTATTTTTTTAAAATTTTAATTATCTTTTTATTATTATTATTATTTTTTTAAAAAATTATTTTTTTCTTTTCTTATTTTCTATTTTTTTCCTTTTGTCTTTTCATTTCTTTTCAATTTTCTTCTTCCCCCTTCCTTGAATTCTACCTGCCTACTCTCATTATCTTTAGTGACTTCTTCCCTTCCCTTCTAATATCTTTCCTCCTAAGCATCAAATAAATTTATAAGAATAAACAGTAACTCAGCAGTCAAACAGAACAAGAAGTAACATGAGCAGCATGAAAAATCAAGGAAGAAAAGGAGTACAAACAATGCAGGACAGCCTAAATAGTCAGGAGGACCTAGAGGCATCAGAAAAATGGTCATATAAAGAATTCAAGGAATACCTTAGACAGATGGAATGGAACCTTAAAGAGGATACGAGACAGCAAATTCAAACAGTGAAAGAACTCATTGAAAATGAATTACATAAACAGATAAAAGAAGAAGTTAAGCATCTTTATCAGGAGATAGAGATTATAAAAAAAATCAAACAATAATTCTAGAAATGAAGGAAACTATAAACCAAATTAAAAACTCAAATGAGAGTATCACTAACAGAGTGGAGCAAGTAGAAGCCAGAATGTCAGATAATGAAGACAAAATATATCATCTTGAAAAGAGTCTAGCCAGCTTTGCGCAGTGGCAGTATCATAGCCAATGAGGTTTATCCGAGGCGCAATTATTGCTAATTGAAAAGAGTCTAGCCAACTCAGAAAGGCTGGTAAAAAATCACAAGAAAAGCAGTCAAGAGATATGGGATAACATAAAAAAACCAAACTTACGAGTCATCGGGATAGAGGAAGGTACAGAGATTCAAACCAAGGGAATGAGTAACCTGCTGAATGAAATAATTACAGAAAACTTTCCAGAAATAAAAAAGGAAATGGATATACAAATTGTAGATGCATACAGGACACCGAGCACACAAAATCACAGTAGACCAACGCCAAGACACTTGTTATGAAGATATCCAATATACAGAACAAAGAGAAAATATTAAAAGCTACAAGAGAAAGGAGACAGATTACATTCAGGGGTAAACCAATAAGGTTAACAATGGATTTTTTATCACAGACGCTGAAATTGAGAAGACCCTGGAACAACGTATTTCAAACACTGAAAGACAATGGATGCCAACCAAGAATTCTGTATCCAGCAAAATTAAGCTTCAGGTATGACAATAAAATAAAAATCTTTCATGATAAACAAAAGCTAAAAGAATTTGCAGCCAGAAAACCAGCATTGCAAAGCGTCTTGAGCAAAACACTACATGAGGAAGAAATGAAAAACAATAACCAAAACCATCAGTGGGAAGTGCCTCAGTAAAGAGAGAGGGCAGGGGGAAAGCTAATCAATGAGAAACAAACTAAATTAAAAAAAAATAAGATAAATAATCAAACATGGCTGGAAGTACAAAGCATATATCAATAGTAACTCTAAACGTTAATGGCTTAAACTCTCCAATAAAGCGACATAGGCTGGTAACATGGATTAAAAAAACAAATCCAACATTATGCTGCCTCCAGGAGACACATCTGATTGGAAAAGACATACACAGGATGAAGATGAAAGGTTGGGAAAAAATATACCACGCACACGGTCCTCGTAAGCAAGCAGGGGTGGCCATCCTCATATCGAATAAAATCGACTTCAAGACTAAGTTAATCAAAAGGAATAAGGAAGGACATTATATACTGTTAAAAGCAACCATTCACCAACAAGACATAACAATTATCAACATTTATGCACCAAATAATGGTGCTGCAATGTTCATAAAACAAATTCTCCTCAAGTTCAAGAATCAAATAGACCACAACACAATAATTGTGGGTGACTTCAACACACCTCTCTCACCATTGGACAGATCCTCCAAACAAAAGTTGAATAAAGAAACTATAGAACTCAATATCACAATCAATAACCTAGACTTAACTGACATATATAGAATATATCAACCATCATCAAGTGGATATACTTTTTTCTCAGCAGCACATAGATCCTTCTCAAATATAGACCATATATTATGCCATAGGGCAAACCTCAATAAATATAAAGGGGTGGAGATAATACCATGCATTTTATCTGATCATAATGGAATGAAACTGGAAATCAGTGATAGGAGAAGGAAGGAAAAATCCTACATCACATGGAAAATGAACAATATGTTACTGAATGATCAATGGGTTACAGAAGACATAAAGGAGGAAATCAAAAAATTCTTAGAGATAAATGAAAATACAGACACAACATATCGGAATCTATGGGACACAATGAAAGCAGTTTTAAGAGGGAAATTCATCGCCTGGAGGTCATTCCTCAAAAAAAGGAAAAACCAACAAATAAGTGAGCTCACACTTCATCACAAAGCCCTAGAAAAGGAAGAGCAAAACAACAGCAAATGCAGCAAAAGGCAAGAAACAATTAAAATCAGAGCGGAAATCAACGAAATTGAAACAAAAGAAACTATTGAAAAAATTAACAAAACTAAAAGTTGGTTCTTCGAAAAAATAAACAAGATCGACAGACCCTTAGCCATGCTAACGAAGAAAAGAAGAGAGAGAACTCAAATTACTAACATATGGGATGAAAAAGGCAATATCACAACAGATGCTACAGAAATACAGAAGACTATTAGATATTATTTTGAAAACCTATATTCCAATAAAATAGAAGATAGTAAAGACCTCAATAAATTTCTTAAGTCATATGATCTGCCCAGACTGAGTCAGGAGGATACACACAATTTGAACAGACCAATATCAATGGATGAAATAGAAGAAGCAATCAAAGGACTACCAACCAAGAAAAGCCCAGGACCGGATGGGTATACAGCAGAGTTTTACAAAACCTTTAAAGAGAAATTAATACCAATACTTTTCAAGTTATTTCAGGAAATAGAAAAAGAGGGAGCTCTTCCAAATTCATTCTATGAGGCCACATCACCCTGATTCTGAAACCAGAAAAAGACACCTCAAAGAAAGAAAACTACAAACCAATATCTCTGATGAACCTAGATGAAAAAATCCTCAATAAAATTCTGGCGAATCGGATACAAAGGCACATCAAAAAAATTGTGCACCATGATCAAGTAGGATTCATCCCTGGGATGCAAGGCTGGTTCAATATAAGGAAATCAATAAATGTTATTCACCACATCAATAGACTTCAAGATAAGAAATATATGATCATCTCGATAGACGCAGAAAAAGCATTCGACAAAGTACAGCATCCCTTTATGTTCAAAACATTAGAAAAACTAGGGATAACAGGAACTTACCTCGACATTGTAAAAGCTATCTATGCTAAGCCTCAGGCTAGCATCATTCTGAATGGAGAAAAATTGAAGGCATTCCCTCTAAAATCTGGAACAAGACAGGGATGCCCTCTATCACCACTTCTATTCAATATAGTTCTCAAAACACTGGCCAGAGCAATTAGACAGACGAAAGAAATTAAAGGCATAAAAATTGGAAAAGAAGAACTTAAATTATCACTATTTGCGGATGACATGATTCTATACCTAGAAGACCCAAAAGGGTCTACAAAAAAACTACTAGAACTAATAAATGAATTCAGCAAAGTGGCAGGATATAAAGTCAACACGCATAAATCAAAGGCATTTCTGTACATAAGTGACAAAACTTCTGAAACGGAAATGAGGAAAAACACTCCATTCACAATATCCTCAAAAAAAATAAAATACTTGGGAATCAACCTAACAAAAGAGGTGAAAGATTTATACAATGAAAACTACAGAACCCTAAAAAGAGAAGTAGAAGAAGATCTTAGAAGATGGAAAAATATACCCTGTTCATGGATAGGCAGAACTAACATCATCAAAATGGCGATATTACCAAAAGTTCTCTATTGGTTTAATGCAATGCCAATCAAAATCCCAACGGCATTTCTTGTAGAAATAGATAAAGCAATCATGAAATTCATATGGAAAAATAAAAGACCCAGAATAGCAAAAGCAATTCTAAGCAGGAAGTGTGAATCAGGCGGTATAGTGATACCAGATTTCAAAGTATATTACAGAGCAATAGTAACAAAAACAGCATGGTACTGGTACCAAAACAGGCGGGTGGACCAATGGTACAGAATAGAGGACACAGAGACTAATTCACAAAGTTACAACTATCTTATATTTGATAAAGGGGCTAAAAGCATGCAATGGAGGAAGGATAGCATCTTCAACAAATGGTGCTGGGAAAACTGGAAATCCATATGCAACAAAATGAAACTGAATCCCCTCCTCTCGCCATGCACAAAAGTTAACTCAAAATGCATCAAGGAGCTTGAAATCAAACCAGAGACTCTGCATCTGATAGAAGAAAAAGTTGGTTCCGATCTACATATTGTGGGGTCGGGCTCCAAATTCCTTAATAGGACACCCATAGCACAAGAGTTAATAACAAGAATCAACAAATGGGACTTACTTAAATTAAAAAGTTTTTTTCTCAGCAAGAGAAACAATAAGAGAGGTAAATAGGGAGCCTACATCATGGGAACAAATTTTTACTCCCCACACTTCAGATAGAGCCCTAATAGCCAGAGTATACAAAGAACTCAAAAAATTAGACAATAAGATAACAAATAACCCAATCAACAAATGGGCCAAGGACCTGAACAGACACTTCTCAGAGGAGGATATACAATCAATCAACAAGTACATGAAAAAATGCTCACCATCTCTAGCAGTCAGAGAAATGCAAATCAAAACCACCCTAAGATACCATCTCACTCCAGTAAGATTGGCAGCCATTATGAAGTCAAACAACAACAAGTGCTGGCAAGGATATGGGGAAAGGGTACTCTTGTACATTGCTGGTGGGACTGCAAATTGGTGCGGCCAATTTGGAAAGCAGTATGGACATTCCTGGGAAAGCTGGGAATGGAACCACCATTTGACCCAGCTATTGCCCTTTTCGGACTATTCCCTGAAGACCTTAAAAGAGCGTACTACAGGGATACTGCCACATCGATGTTCATAGCAGCACAATTCACAATAGCTAGACTGTGGAACCAACCCAGATGCCCTTCAATAGATGAATGGATAAAAAAAAATGTGGCATTTATACACCATGGAGTATTATGCAGCACTAAAAAATAGACAAAATCAGGGAATTTGCAGGGAAATGGATGGCACTAGAGCAGATTATGCTTAGTGAAGCTAGCCAATCCCTAAAAAACAAATACCAAATGTCTTCTTTGATATAATGAGAGCAACTAAGAACAGAGCAGGGAGGAAGAGCAGGAAGAAAAGATTAACATTAAACAGAGACATGAGGTGGGAGGGAAAGGGAGAGAAAAGGGAAATTGCATGGAAATGGAGGGAGACCCTCATTGTTATACAAAATTACATATAAGAGGTTGTGAGGGGAATGGGAAAGTAAACAAGGAGAGAAATGAATTACAGTAGATGGGGTAGAGAGACAAGATGGGAGGCAGGGGAGGGGGGATAGTAGAGGATAGGAAAGGTAGCAGAATACAACAGTTAATAATAGGGCATTATGTAAAAATGTGGACGTGTAACCGATGTGATTCTGCAATCTGTATTTGGGGTAAAAATGGGAGTTCATAACCCACTTGAATCTAATGTATGAAATATGATATGTCAAGAGCTTTGTAATGTTTTGAACAACCAATTAAAAAAAAAAAACCCAGCATACTACAGGGACACAGCCACATCAATGTTCATAGTACCAGGACTCACAATAACTAAACTGTGAAACCAACCTAGGTGCCCTTCAACAAAATTTTCAAGGAAAAAAGAATGTTGAAGAGAGAAACCTAAAGATTAAACGAGATTGAAATCACACAATGGCCTTGCATGGATTTTATTTTGATCTGATTTTATCAAGTTTTTTAATTAAAATGGTGATAGAATTGGGGAAATTTTAATACTGCCTTGTTTGTTTCAATATTAAGTAGTTATTACTAATTTAGGTATGTTAATATATTGTGGTTATGATTTAAGAAAATCCTTAGCTCTTTGAGATCTACAATGAACATTTTAGAAATGAAATGAAATGATACCTTTGACCTACTTGTAAATAACCTAGGGTTGGGAGAAAGGAGTAAATGCAGATGGAAATGACTCCAGTTTAGTTGACCACAGTTGATAGTTGTTGAAATTGGATCCTAAATACATGAGGGTTCATTATATTTTTCTGTCTTTTTTTATTTTTTAATTTTTTTAGTTGTAAATGGACACAATACCTTTATTTTTATTTTTATGTGGTGCCATGGATTCAACCCAGTGCGTCACGCATGCTAGGCAAGTGCTCTACCACTGAGCCACAAACCCGGCCCCTCTGTCATATTTTTATACTTGAAATTTTCTATGATAAAAGCATTTAAAGTTTTACCTTTAAGTCGTTCATTAGGACAATGGTCAGGTGACATCTCTATGTTCTTATTCTCTTTCTCATTTTTCCCCTCTTAGGCTTCTCCTCAACAAAGTCCTTTTCTATCTGTGGATTCTGAAGGGATGTCTCTATTACTATTGAAATAATTATAAATTATAATGATTCTAAGAGCATCTGTCCTAAAGAGAATGTCATTGACTGCATCCTGGGTGCTAAATTTTGAGGGTCCCAAAGATTCCTGTATCTTGCTATGTTAATATATTTTACAAAACTGTGATATATTTTACAAAAATGAGATCAACAAGAATATGCTGTTCTGTATCCTTCTGTATTTTACTTAACAAGTTACTAGACTTTTAAATTTAAATGAATATCTTTTAGTAATATTTTAAAATGAGGCCTGGTATTCTCCTACATATATGGGACTAGTATTTACAACAAGACTTTACTAAAAGAGCAAACAGGAGAATGTATATAAAAATTAGACACATACCCACAGAAGTCACAGCCATCTGGTTGTAAACCAAAGTTTCTGCTGCTATTTGGCTGGATTTCTCCAGAGGCTTATTTTAGGCCTTACTCCAATTCACTTGGAATTTTCAGAGAAAAGATCCCTTGCATCTCCTGTGGTCTGTGGGTCTAAACATATTTTAGAATACTATAATTATCATAAGATTTGATAATGAAATGGCATACAATAATAGTAGGATTGTTGTTTTTATCATTATAGAGTAGAATATGGGAAGAAAGATAAAGATTAATTAGATCAAGATGCTTTAGGAGCTAATGTGACAGTTTCAGGTGAGAAAGGATGAACTCTACCCCTTGCAGTGGTGTGTTGGAGCTGGCTCATGTTGTCTCATGAGTCTATTGTGGACATCTCTTCCCAACTCTGTGTTCAGTGACGTTGTGTTGGTAGTTTGAAATAAGTTGTGTTGAGAGTATTTACACCAGGGAAATGGGCAGATGCTACAAATCAAGGACTTTTTTTTTTTTTTTCCTCCTGGAGAAACTTATGAAGCAGCTGTGGTGTATTTTCCAGAACACCCCAATCCCTCTGCCATCTTTCATGCCACTAGATAGTTCACCACAGGACCAGAACTAGAATAATTTAAGAAGTTGAACCTGGGGCGGGTTTGGATTGACAGAAGGTACAGCCTTAGGAAGCTACAAATAATATACTTGTACCATTGTTTCATGATTGATTAATTTCAGAGATTCCTGATAGACTTTCTGTTATGTTAGTTAGGGATTATGCCTAACTATCATCTATCTTATGCCCTCCTTCCCTCTATCACATTCTCCCAATATTCTTAAATAAAATGATGCACATTATTTTGACTATGTAAATACTGTTCACAGCAGAGCTAAGTGCAGTAAGATGAGTACATTTCCTTAGATGAACAACTTTGTTTTTTCATAATTGATTGTTCACTAATTTTATTTTGCTTAGTTTTTCATGTTATGAAACTAATTCTTCTCACATTCAGCATATTTCTAAAATTGCTGTCCCAACATAATTTTTCATGTATTTAATGGCAACAAATAATATATCATTTCTATTTATTTTTCCAGTAGCAGTTTCTCCTGGAGAATATTTTCCTGCTCCAATCAAGATTGGATACTCTCTATTCCTTCTCTACAGCTATTGTTCTGAGACTTTTCTTTATTGCTTTCCATTGTTGGATTTGCTTTTTCTTCTGAATTCCATGTTTTATGGGATTATGGTGTAGTCTCGCCCCCATTTTTAAATGTTCCTTCTGCCTATCCTTTCTTAAGGAAGGATGCATTTGAAATAAACTGGATTCTTTTCATGTCTGAAAATGTCCATTAGACCTTTCCCATTGATTTTGAATACATTGCTCCATTGACTGCTTTCAGTGTTGCAATTGAGAGATCTGATACCATTTTGATTTCAGAAGCTTTAATTTTCATGTTGGGAAAGGATCCACTCAATATTACTAAGATTGTTGAATTTAGTGGTAATGTGCCTTGGTAATGATTTATTTTCTATAATTATTATGCGGAAAATGAGATTCCTTTCAGTCTGGAAATTCAATATTTGTAGTCCTTAGAAATTGTCTCTTTTTATTTCTTTAAATTCCTTTTAGCAATTTTTTTTCCTTTGAGGATTATCGGTGACATGTTGCATTGTATAGATTCTTTTAAAGTTTTGTCTTTTCTCTTGCCCATGTGTTTATCTTTGTTCTACTTCCTGGCATATTTCCTCACTATTATCTAAAAACCCTTCAATTGAATATTAAATTTTGACTCTTTTAAATTGTTGTTGCTTTTTATAGTTATTTATTATTTTGTGGATATAATTTTTACTCTTATTCCACTGGGGATATTGATAATACTTAGGACTTCTTTTTTGTTCCCTGTTTTGTCTCTCATTTATCTCTCTGTTCTTTTTCTACTCTGGGTGATCATTTGAGCCATCATTCACCTTATAAGTTTTCATTACTGTCCTTTCATGTTAAAAATCAAGGCACTAAAAAACTAAATTCACCAAAATATGGAGTTGACATTCCCCCTATATGGACAGAGGACAGACTTTTAAATATTCTTAAAAATATTATAAGTAAAAACATTATATATTTTAATAATTCAATATTTTAAATAACATAAAATATTTTATATTATATGAATAGAAAATATTATATATATCTTCATATTCCTTGGTGAACCCTGGGTAATGCATATTGTGGTATCTGGTGTAGCTGTGATTCCAGGTGTGGTATTTTTACTGGATGAAATCAATACAACCCATAGCACCTGGTATGAAAATACCTTGTCATCTATTTCTATCAGTGAAATCAGAAACAACTTGTAATCAGGGACAACAGTTTGCCCTTGTAATCTTGCTCCATGAGGTCACCAACTGAGTTCTCCGGGAAGCCGACTTTGAGAAAAAAAATTTAATGTTCACAATTAAAGGGCAGCCGGATATGCTTGCCAGAGGAGAGAAACTCTAAAAGTACAAAAGCCTACAGTTATCAATGAGATTTATCAAGGACCCATGATCCAAGACATCTCAGGACATCCCTTCTAATGTAGGAGAGAAGCAACTGTATTTTGTCCCACTCGTAACGTTTTATGATCCTCTGTGTCGTTGGGGCAATAGCCCAGAATTCTAATCCCAGAATTAGGCATGCTGTACTGACTCATTGACTGGGTAACTTCTTATGTCGACAGTTTTTAGTGGGACCTGAAATTAGAAGGAGCTGTGAGACAGTTCAGGATGCAGCTCAGTCAGTCTTGTCATGTAGACCCTGTGACCAGGCAAAAACCAGTGGTCTGTTCTGTCAGTGGCAGATAGGACTGCTGCACAGAGCATCTGGCAAGCCCCAATAGGAGAATCACAACAGAGACACCCTAGAGTTTTGGAATAAGGCAATGTTCTATTCTGCCAACTACTATTCATTAGAAAAGAAGCCTCTGACTGGCTACTGGTCTTGGAACAGATTGAATTCTTGACCATAGGATATCCAAATTGCCAAACTTGTGTTTTCTGATCCACTGAACCATAAAATTGGATGTGCACAATGCATTCCATTATAGAATGGAAATAGTATATATCAGGGGTCAGCAAATTTTATCTATAAAGGGCCAGAGAGTAAATAGTTTAGGCTTTGTGGGCCTTATGGTGTCTGTTGCAACTATTCAACTCTGCTACTGTAGCACAAAATTGGCCATAAACAATATATAAATGAGTGAATATAGCTGCTTCAATAAAACTTTATTTATTAATGCTGAAATTTGAATTTCAGGTAATTCTATATGATGTGACATATTATTCTTATTTGATTTTTTCCCCCAACCATTTAAAAGTGTCAAAATTCTTAGCTTGCAAGAAATGCAAACTACAAAAGAGATGTCAGGCTGGATTTGGCCCATAAGCTTTGGTTTGTCAATCTCTGGTATATGGGAAGCCAGACCCAAGTAGGTCCAGAAGGTACAACACACTGCCTGAGCAGAGCCAGTGCTCAAAATCCCATGACATCTGCTCCTACTGCTTTCCCTTGTCTCCTCTCTCCTTCCTGTGATGTGTTAACAGAAGAGAAGGAGATGTGGGTTCAGTGCATGCTTGGATCTGCCCAGTATGTGGAAATAGAGGCAGCCATGGCAGCATGATCCCACCATCAGTAGCCTCAACTTTGAGCAGTACCTATGGTTGTCTACTCATGTAGGAGGAGAAACAGCCTAAGAAGTGGATCTTCAGTCACTCAAGAGAAATTAATAATAGGTTTTACACTGAGGAACTCGGAAAGGACACTACAGGAATTTTGATCACAGTGTTAAAGGAGAAGGAAACAGATGTGGGTGGAATCCTTGGACTGAACAGGTATGAAGGTATTTGTGCCTCACGCAAATGCCTATCAGAGGCCATCCACAGTGGAAGAGGCTGTCAAAAACCATATAGACAAGAAGAACTATTTCATCATGTCAGTTTCTTTCTTCAGAAACCTCAGTGCATGCTTGATAGGCTATGGTTAAGTAGACAGTGTTTGTGCTTGCCGACTGGATCTGTCATCAAAGTTGATTGGAGTGGTGCAGCATTATCAGATTATGGTTACTGCACTTGCCCATTAATGGTTAAAAGTGGGCAAAGGAATAGCAAGAGATAATACAGTAGATCACTTGAGTGACAGACATTTTTTTTTTTTTTTTGCCAAACTTATATTGTGGCAACTTCATATACTTATGGTAATTAGAACCATTCATCCCTCCCAGGTGATTACTCTTTTTGTGCTCACTGCATAGGGAGCCCAAAGTTCCCAGATTCCAACTATACTTTTAAATTCAGGGAGACTCTTAATGTGTACCCTAGTGAGAGCACACTCTGTCTAAGAACCAAGGTTTATAGTCTCCCAGAACCTAACCTAACACTGCAGAGCTGGGAAACACACTTTCTGCAAGGGGGTTTGTTCTTAGAAGGAACATGGAAAGGGCCATTTCCATTTTATTACCCGATTCTCTAACCCTATATATCCTACTGGGGACACAGCATAATATAATGACATTGGTTTAGGATACATCCTGCATCTTGAGAAACAAAACCTCATCCTCAGAGAATGCCATCGTGAGGCTGATGCCTTAACTTCACTTGCAAGAGGCCACTCTGTGCTCCATCAGACTGTCATACACTGGATAATGACATAAGTGATAAGACTAGCGGAGCCCGAGATCACGGGCTCACTTGCTCACTGATCTACCTCTTTGTCAAAAGTGTCCCTTTATACAAAGTGATGTGGAACAGCAATTTTTTTTTTTTAATAGAAAACCTGATACTTTAGGGCCCTCAGATAGGAGTGCTGGTTGAAATCTGATGGGCAGCAAAGTCCACTCTATGCCTGGAAAACTTGTCTGTCCCTGTCAGTGTTTCCAGTGCAGAAGGGTTCCGATAACTTGCCACCAATAGCTGTTTGGGCTCCCTGAGGGGTAAACTGGAGTGGGGTTCTAACATTGTCCTTATTAACAATAGACCAGGTATTCAGCAGTAGAAGTAGCAAGCTCAGCCATGGGAAGAGGGAGTCCACCTTATAAGATATTGCATAGCATCCATTTTTTGTCACTGTGGTTCAGTTATGTGACCATTATTAGAAATGATGGAGAGGCTGCAGACAGGGACTAGCTGACATCTAATGGCTCTTTAGGTTTACTTGGTGGTTTTGTGCTTCTCCTTCAGCAGATGCTCTTTGGTGGGCACTCATCTGATACAAGGTACTCTCTCTTTGTGCCTTCTTCCATAGGTCCATCCACATGGGTCTTCTCCCAGACCTCTTTGTCTCAGTTTTTCAATCTGTCTCCTTTTAGCCTCTAAACAACCAGCTAAACTATTCAGAATTGCCATTGAGTCCATATGTGTTCTTATTTTGGCTACTTTTCTCTCCTCCTCAAACTCTGCCTACCAGGAAGATTCTTCATAGATGATTTAGGTTCCCCTCTGGTGGGTCTATAGTGCAATAACAATTCATTTTTGGCTCATGCCAAACTATTAGGTCATCCCATTTACAAACCAACCCTGTGATTTTCTTCCCTAATCAGCTGGTGATAAGGAACTCCTGTGATCTCATAAATTGAGGACACTGGTCATGGGTTATATGTGAGTTTGAGCCATCTAATTGTGTACTTTCCTTGTGCTCTGTAGAACTTCCCGGGCTTAATAAAAATTCCTTCATTTTCCTTGTTTGACAAATTGCTGATATGGGCCTGTTCAATCTTATGACTTGGGGTTGGGGGGCCAGGGGGGCTCTGGTAGCACCCAGTTCATAATGGGCATGTCTAGTTACACAGTCCTGTGATAACCAGTAGTCACACATAACTTGTTTGTAGCTAAACCCAAGAACATACCAGCAGTTGCTTTTGAAATGGTATATAATTCTGTGCTGCAGGCACATGGTTTTGATTTAGAACCCTACAGCTCTATACCACAACTTCCTGTTGGAGCTTGCCAAATATGCCTCATGATTTTTCTATTAATTGACATCTCTTGTACCACAGAATCTTTCTTATCATATGACACAAAAACCAAAACAGAATTATTTGTACTGCAGCCTGGCCTGTGCTTGTTCCATCAAAACAGTCTGATCTCTTGGTATTGGCAGCCTTTTTGTCCCACATGATGAATAGATGAGAACAGTATTCCCAAAAGTAGTATGTTGCCTCCAAAACACAAAAAGGCCTACTGAGAACTGCTTCATAGTGTTAGAAGGTACTAAGTTCAACCAGGAAGTACTAACTTGCCGCTTACCTCGGAGGAGTGTCCTGGCATGCCTCAGACCATCATACCCCTGAAAAAGTTCACTAATATGGTATCCTCTAAATTTTAATAGGACTTATATCCTAGCCTCTGGAGTATGGGTCTTAAAAGGCCATCCAGAGTGCTTCGAACTTCTTGCTCCTTAAGTCTGATTATATGGTATCAGTAATTTAGCAGAGCAATGTGATGTTCTCTGGAATGCTCAGATGGTCCAAGTTTGTCTGGACTATGTCTTAATAAAGGGCCATGAAAGTTGTAGGACAAGGCTGTGAGTAAAAACTCTCTTGTCCATCTCAGTTAAATCTGTACTGTCTCGGATTCCCTGTTCTCATGGATGTTAAAAGGATTCAGAAGTGAATTCAATGACAGAAGCTGAGACTAGAGTTTGCCCTTGGTTAAATTTGTGGTAGTTCAGTATTATCTGATCTACTCAGTTTTTGCAAGGGCCAGACTAGTAAAATAAATGGGAGTAAAAAACCGGGACTAATCTCCTCCATTCTACTCAGGATGTGGCATTGTTTTTAGATCATTATCTTGGCAGAAGCTGGGGGATAAATTGGAAGCAGAAATTATTTCCTTATTTCTCTTTCTTTTTTCTTTTTCTTTTCCTTTTTCTTTTATTTTTTTTTTAGCATACCCCTGCCACCGCATTGACAGAGGAGGGATTGTTGCTGTCAGATTGAGAGAGCGCCACAGGTGTCAAGGTGGTCCATTGAATCTTAATTCACTTTGACAGTACAAAGAAGAGGCTAAACAGGAGAGGCTAGCTCCCCAGTGTTAGATTTTTCTCCCCCATGGAATGGCACCCCGCAAGGTCAGAAAGTGCTCAGAAAGGTCCAAATAAAACTAGTATTTCATGGTCCCTGGGGCTGATGGAGAGGAGAAAAGAAAGGCTACTCCAAAGTTGAGAAGCACAGAGTACTAGGTTAAACTAGAGGAAAAAGGGTTCAAGGTCCCAGTAAGGACATCTTGGCAGGGCCATCTGACAGAGGCTTGTCCCACAGGGTTTCCAAATGGAGGCACCAAGGCCTGGAATAGAGACATGCCTAAGAGCATGGCCGCCCACGGTGGTGGCCCAAGTCCTTGATTGCAGCTCCCTCCAGAGACAGCATGGCACCAGCTGTGCACAAAGTCAGGTTGGGGAGGATGTGACCCAACCCTTCCCCACCCCACTCTTACCCCAGCCTCAGGCCTGCCAGGGAGAGCCTTTGCAGTTGTCTCAGGTCGGCCTCAAAGACCACACGGGATTTTGACTTGGAGCCAAACTCCTCGGTTAGTGCACTGCCTGGATTGTTGATTACTGAGGGAAATTGGGTCCCCGCGACACCATGGAACAAGGAGGACTTCATGAGGAGGTTCGAGGACTCACTTTTGGGGAGGTGTGCTCCTTCTTGTTTAGTAATTCTTTCCCTAATAATCTTATCAATGGAAAATCAAGACAATAAAGACCAGGCCACCAGAGGCTTACCTGAGATGCTGGCTGAGAGTGATGGGAACCTGGAGTGGCTACAGGAAGAAGCAGTGACAGCAGCCGAGGCCACATACACACACACACACACACACACACACACACACACACCCCAATATCAGTTATGCTTATGCTATGAAGTTGTTTATCTCCATTTCTCTTTGCTACCTGAATTTGAAAAACACTGGTAGCAGCCCACATTTTAGGTTCAGATGGCACCCTGCTGTGATGTGGTAGCAGTTGAGACTTCACACCAACTGTGCCTTAGAGACAAGTATTTTTCAAATGCATAGTAGGGACCACATTTAAAAAAAAAAAAAAAAAATCACTGCTGCCTTCTGATTTCCAATTAGGCTTGGCTAAGGAGGAGCCCAGGGGAACAGGAGAGGGTAAGGCAAAGGTATGTGTTTTTCAGCTTTCTCCCTTGCAGTTTTGCCCTAGGTTGGCTGTGACCCTTACCCAGGGTCATGGCTGCTCTCAAGGTGGTCTTTTCCCACAACGTCCCCCTTTGGGGTTCCAGTAACTGCCCTCTCCCCTCACCCTTCAGGCCATTATTACTAGTCCCAGGGTACTGAGCTATCCCTTGCATTTTCCTACATCCTGCCCAGGACTTTGTTAATAGTCCTTTAGCTAAACCTGCCTTTAATTATCCTGATTAGTATGTGCCTCTGTTTCCTGTTGCAACTCTAATTTATAAAATCTCCTCCTTTTTTTTTTCTTTATTATTCTGAGCCTGGTGTCCTCAAGTCTAAACACTTAGAAGTCATTCCTTAATAGTGATCAGTTTAAAGGTGACTATTCCAAGTTGATGTCATTTACGATTATTATGCATCATTTACTAATAAGCTTCCTGGCCTACCCTCCATGATTAAATCAGTTTTCTGTATTAAATCAGGTTCTATTTCTGAAAGGCAAATTGTAACCTCCCCCCATCCAAAAATTCCTAATGGCTCTGTCTTCCACAGAATGATATATACATTCCTTGGCCTGCTGTCTATGTAAGGGTGGCTTCTTAGCCTCCCAATACAGCCTCCCGGAGGCCCTCTCCCTTCCAGCTACTGAGCAGCATACTGATCCCCAGATGGGGACTCTCTTTGCCTCCAGGTCCTTGCACAGGTTTCCCCTTGACCACAGATGGCCTGTCTCTTCTTCCTGTGCTTTTCAAACTATTTATTTTGTTTCAAGACTCAGCACAAGTTCCCAGTGTGGTCTGCTTTTGTTCATACAGGATTATGTGCAAATTTTATTTAAAAATTGAAGACTGTTTATTTGATTCTTCTCAATAGACTCAAGAGTCTTTAGGCAACAGAAACGTCCCTTTTGTCTAAACATATTAAGTATCTTGTAACTGTTGGATGAAATACTTTAATTTTTAAGACCTGAGCTAGGCATTGTTGAATGTCTATGGTTCGCTTCTTTCTTGGGCTTCAGAGCAGCTGGTCATTTTTCTGAATCCTCCTCCTTTTGAAGTCAAATCTTCCTTTCTCCCTTCGGATGCAGTTATCTCCTCTGAGTTTTAATTCTTACTTCTTTTCCCTACAGAAAATCTCCCTTGTGAGAAGGAGCAAATCTTCCTCTGAGTTTCCAAATTGTCATTATCCACTAGAGACCTGTAGTAATTTGATTATTCCTCTGATTCCAGTCAAACCCTGTAGAATTCTCTAAGTAAATAAATTACCAGTAGGCATTTTAAGCCACATACATATTTCAGTATACAACAAATTAATTAAAAATTAATTGCATTCAAATCTGGAATATATACAAGCTAAACAAATAGAATTTTGCATACCATTGCTCTTTTCCCATGAATTAATCTAGTTTGCTGCAAAAACAGCTTTAAACTGGAGAGAAAACAAAAACCGACTTACGCCTAAAAAATTTAGGTAGTTTAAGTCATAAAACATAACATATATACAGAAAAAAATTCATAAATTGTTTAAATTTTTAATTCCTGTAACTGGATATGATGGGCCATATTGCTTTGTGACCCAGTCTGTGCCCTGACTCTGAACAGAAATTTCAAGAATATCTGCTGCAAATTATGTGTATGTATATGTAAAGAAAGTTAGTGTATTGTTTTCTCTTTTTATACAAAAGACATAAATATAACAAAAATATGTGGTATATACGAAAGCTCTTTTTAATAATTATGTTTCAATTTTCTTTTTGAATAAACTTCTGAGTACCTTCCTTGAATTTCTATGGATGCAGTTAGTAAAGAAACAAAACAGATGATTAATTATATTTGAATTGGAGTTTGTGAGCTTCCGCATAAAGTGTTTTGGTTTTTAGTCTAAATTCCTAACACAAGGGCAAATCTTAAAAAGGAAATAGACTTGCATTAGCATCTTTTCCTCTCGTTTCCATGTGATTTGGAAGAAAGTGTAGAAGACTGAATCACTTGCTGGAATTCAGGGGGGGAAATGACAATTTATCTCAGTACGATCATTCAACAAGAATTCCGCATTGAGAAAACACAGATCCTACTCTGCCATTCTATTCCAAGTAATATTTAATTGCTTTCTGAACCTCTTCCAACTTCAATTAGCGTTAATTTAGTGTGTAACTAAATACATTTCCCTAAAATAATTAGGAATGGTACAGTGTCCTCTGAAATATACGTGATTTGTATTAGCAGCCTTGCTTGAAAAGAGTCTTAAGTAGGAAACAGACACAGAAACTTGTTTCTCCACATGGTCTTGTCTCAACCCACCGCAGACACACAGACTTAACTAGCAATAGATTCTTTTGGTCATTTGGGGGACCCAGGGTGTTACTGTTTAGGCAGATAAGATATAGTCCAAGATACACCTGGACATGATGTCCTAGGCTGTCCGTTGTCTGACTTCTGCTTTATCTCTGGCCTTACAACCCATACTCCAATTCCATTAAGATGCCATGTTTTGTTTTCACCTATGGGTTTTTGCTTTAGTTGGGCTGTTTCCCTAAAAGGCCCTCCACTTTCTGACTGAGCCACCCCTACTCATATTTCCAGGCTCCTGTCAAGTGTGAGCGTGTTGAAGCGTACCATCCATTTGCAACTCAGCTCTACACCTCCTCTTTCCCAGCCTGCTCTGTGGCCCCATGGCTGATTTTGGAGGTCTCATTTATTACCAGGCTCCCTGGACTCTGGTTGGCCAACAGGAGGTATGGACAGAAGACTGGAGGGCAGGAGGAGAGAGGTCTGGGTATTTCTTTCCCCCACTTCCACACACTGGACTATCATGTGGCAGTGACTTTGCTCCTTCAGTTAATGTCACAGGTCCCATGGCTACAGCTCTTCCTGGGTACTGGAAAGTAACCTTCCCATCCCTTTTGGCCTGGGAGTGTCAACTTCTTCCCATTCCTGTTTGTCCCTAGGAGCTCTACCATCCCTATGAATTCCCTTAACCCTGTCAATATCTCTGTAAATTGTCCTTCCAATAAACATGTCATTTGCATGCTTGAGTGTGCTGTCCTCTCTTGGGACACTGACTAATACAGCTAGGTTTCTTATGACACCACCTCCTCGGGTGAATTGAATTTTTATGCATCTACTGAACCCATCACAGATTTATGCAACCAGGTATACTGGATTGCGCCATTCATCTGTTTATTTCCTTCTTGAGTCAAAGGAATTCCTTTCAATATCACCAAGGTGGAGTGCCAGTGCCTGACACTAATCTGGCCCTCAGAAATTTTTTTTTTTAATAAACTGATCAATGTCATGCACAGCTAGTATTATTAACAATGATATGCTTTTTGAATATTTTTAAAAATTTTTAGATGTTGATGGACCTTTATTTTATGCATTTATTTATATGTTGTGCTGAGAATCGAACCCAGTGCCTCACACATGCTAGGTGAGCACTCTTACCACTGAGCCCCCCTTTTTGAATATTTTTAATGCAGCAGTATCCTTACATTATCTCATTTAATCTCCACAATAGTCTTCAAGGTGAGATTAACATTCTTATTTTACAGGGTAGATTTAAATCTAGAGAATATTGATATTTGTCTAAGTCACATTAAATACAAAAGTAAGCCTATTTTTTTTCAAAGCCTACTCTTTTACCAAATATAAAACTATCATGCCTGAATAATGATGGGTTTCTACATAAACACACAGGGCTCTCTTCCCCCCACCCCCAACTTGAACCATTTTTAAGTGGTTTCCTGACATTTTTTCTTTTTCTTTCTTTCTTTCCTCCTTCTTCTCCTTCTCCTTCTTCTTTTGTACCAGGGATTGAACCCAGGGGTGCTTAACCACTGAGCCACATCCCCAGTCCTTTTTATTTTTTATTTTGAGACAGGGTCTCGCTAAGTTGCTTAGGGCCTTGCTAAGCTGCTGAGGCTGGCTTTGAACTTTCAATCTTCCTGCCTTAGCCTCCAGAGTCACTGGGATTACAGAAATGCACCACTTCGCCCAGCTGGTTTCCTGATAATTTTCTAAGATGCTCCAGTTCCCAACTTGATTCTTGCATAAGAACATATATCTGAGTGTTAATAACATTAACATGGTCATTCACAAACAATAGATGCTAATTTAGTGCTATTACATGTGAATTTTGAAAGATTCAATGGGAGAAACTCCAGTTTATACATTTGGCTTTTGACATGTCAAACTAATTATTTAATTTTTTACTTGGAAGAGAATAATTCCTTTGTCATGAGGGTAGGGTGACGGTGGGATCTGTCAAGGAATGGAAGAGGCTGGAGAAGAGTAATATTCAGTTAGAACACATTTTAATCATAGATTCAATAGAAAACCACATGTCTTAGACTCATGCCAAGATTGACCAAGACATCAATGCACTTGGAAGTATTATTCCTTTGGCACTTGGCTCTGTAGTGTTCACATTGTATACAAATCTCTTCTGTTAACTATTTAAAAGTAGAGTTTTGAGCCAACTGACTGTGGGCCAGCTGTGAACCTGGTTTGTATCTCAGAATGTTTGCATGCTCTACTAAAAGACTCAACCTAAATTTTGAAACTCCAAGAATTAAAAAAAAAAAGTGTCATAGATGTTTTTAATAAGAAATCATTCCCAGTGCAGATTTTTAAAGATGCCAGACAGAGAAATTAGACATATTTCTTGACTTTGAAAACCTTTCTTTGAATGTTCTAGTTATGAAAAAAACATCATTTATGATTAAAGGAAGTTATTATAATACACACTTTACAAATATATCTATTTTATGTGAGATAACTGGACATTTTCATTATCTCAGTATATATTTATTGAGAATCTACTACACACTAACTGATTCCTTGGGAATCATCTGTTTACACATCCAAGGTTCCTACCCTTGTGAATCTGTGGATTTTCACAAGAACGTATTCTATACCTATGCACAACTGAAGGAAGGGAGTTGTCTATCCTAAATTTTATTCTCTTTTCTGGAAGAATTTTTAGAAGCACAGAGGAAATCTGTACAAAAGAGCTCAATATTTATAACCAACACATAACATGTACCAGTTGTCAGGTATACTCTATACATTTTAATCCTCACAAAAAACCCATGACCCTACTTTTCACCTCGTTTTTACAAATGAAGAAACTGAGGCAAAAAAGATTAAAAGACCTCATCCCAGTTTGTCTCCAGCAAGGTGAAGACTTGAACCCAGATCATTCATTCCCATGTCTTCTTTAAATTTGGTGCTGGGGATTGATCCCAGGGTCTCAAGCATGCTAAGTACATACTCTACCTCTGAACTATATCTTCAGCCCCTTCTTAATTATCTTTGTTCTAACCCACCATACAATTTTGTTTTGCTGTAATTGGCCTTTAGCCAGAGGTAGAGAAGGGTTGATCTGGATGCAGATTTATAAACTCATTGGGAAAAATATCTTGTTCCTTTTAGGAATCTCATAACTAAAATACATCCGGAGGGGAATAACTTACTGCTTCTACAACAGCCTAAGTAGAAATATGCTTATGTATAATTTATTCTATCTGGCCCTACTTTCATTTGGAAAACTAGACATTTTTGCATGACAAACCCCTTCCACTTGGGAGAGAGCCATCATTGCCCTATCCTTCTTCCTAACCCACTGCTTAGAAGGATTTTCTCTTTCTTTTTCTTTTTTTTATGTCAAACAACTTTTTATTGCACAGTTAATGAGAAGTAAAAAATAAAATAAATTAAATGCTGAAAACTTCAGATTGGTCTTTTCAAAGTCATTTCCAGTATTGCATTAAAAAAAAGAAAAAAAAAGAGAACTTCAAGCACAATAATACATGAGGTATGCGATTTAATTCTGGATATTACAGGGAGGCTTAATGAAGCAGGAAAGTGGATTTCCACAAAAGAAGAGATTAAAGTCTGGAAAAGAAGCTCACCTGTCTGGTGATTTAAAAACAAACAACTTTCAAAGGTCAAGGAACCTAGAAGCCAAGCTCAGAAAGCTAACATGTAGACTCCTACTGTGAGGTGAGGAGAAAAGGTAAGTAGCCTACTTAAGAGGAGAGAATGTAGCTGAGAATGGAATTCTATAAATAAAATGTTGTCATCAAATTTTTTTCCTTGAAATTGTCATAGATCTGGTTTGTATTTCAAGCTCTAGGGAGCAGGTACTTCTGATAAAATTGTAGGTGTGAAAGCACATTAAAAAGTGAGAAATAACTATATAACAATTTTACTTTTGTTGCAGGTAAAATCTTAATTCAGGTGAAAGAAAAATCATTAGCTTTTGCAGCGTATAACAGGACAAATGAAAAATCAAAGTTTTTCTTTCAAACCCACTTTCAAGTATTTTGTTTGTTTTTGGTACCAGGGATTGAACTCAGGGGCACTCGAACACTGAGCCATATCCTCAGCCTTAAGTGTATTTTATTTAGAGACAGGATCTCACTGAGTTGCTTAGTACCTTGCTGATGCTGAGGCTGGCTTTGAACTTGCGATCCTCCTGTCTCATCCTCCCCAACTGCTGGGATTACAGGCGTGCACCACCACACCTGGCTCCATTTTCAAGTTTGACAGTTACTTGGACAAGTCTCAGATGATGGGTTAAAATGGGAAAAGTATGTATCTAAATATTTTTCATATATTAAAAAACAAAACAAAACAAAACAAAAAACAACTGAAATCCCAAGGAGAAGACAAAAAAAAAAAAAAAAAAGCTAATGACTATCTTGTTCTTCCAAACCTAATTGCAAAATGTACGTTGTGGCTACAATGAGTGAAGTCTTTATATACTAAGGTTTTCATCTTTGAGTAGATATTTTTAATGATTAAAATTTTATAAGTAATTCCTGTACTGGAAGTTTATTCACTATTCTAGAAGGGGTAGGGGGAACAAAGATAATCTCGTTGACTTCATTTTGTTTGACTGTGATTTTATGAAGTGAGAATTAGCAAAATGAACTCATACGAGATGGAAATAGAGGAATGGTTGTCAGTCAAATGCCTGGGTCTCCATACTTCAACAACATTTTGAGCATATTAATGTTGCAGACTTCCAAGTAAAGCAGCTAAACATTAAGTAGTGACAGGATTGAAGACATCAAGCCGGTTTCGTATTTCTGCACCAAGATTTCTTCTTGCTTCTTGGGCTCTGCTCTCTGCCTTGGAAGTGCTTATTGAAAGCGAGTCTCTTAAATCTTGGTGCAGTTTTCTCTTATCTCTATAATTCAGCAACATCAGCCCTTCCTTAAATCTACATCCATCAAGGCTACCACCACTTTTTCTCAAGGTAATGCCCTGTGTATTCTGTAGTGCATTTTGTTTATTTAAAAATTTAGCAAGTCTTTTTAGCTATATGATGTTTTTTCAAAGACCATTATTGATCCCATTAGTTCTCTAAACTTTTGAGCTTTTGGCTCCTAAGCCCATTTTACCCATACACTTTTTCATATTTAGTGCACAGTTTTAGACGATATGAGACTTTTCAGGAAATGCTTGTACCTTCCAATATTCTATCCATGATGTATGACCCTAATCACATCTAGTTTGCCATTGATATAGTAAATCTTCCTGAGACATCTCAAAAATACAGTAGTGAATTACAAACTTGTAATACTGCATCTCTAAAAAGAGAAATCTGGACCAAATAAATAAACAAACAAAAAACACCCAGAGTAAATATAAAGGACTTAAAAACAGCAAGGACACAGCCATATCAATGTTTATAGCAGCACAATTCGCAATAACTAAACTGTGGAACCAACCTAGATGCCCTTCATTAGATAAATGGATAAAGAAAATGTGATACATATATACAATGGCATATTACTCAGCAATAAGGAGAATAAAATTATGGCATTTGCAGGTAAATGGATGGAGTTGGAGAATATCATGCTAAGTGAAGTAAGTCAATCTCAAAAAACCAAATACTGAATGTTTTCTCTGATATAAGGAGGTTGATTCATAGTGAGGTTGGGATGGGGAGCATGGGAGGATTAGATGAACTCTAGCTAGGACAAAGGGGTGGGAAGGGGAGGGGATATGGGGGTAGGAAAGACGGTGGAAGGAGGTGGACATCAATACCTTAAGTATATGTATGAAGACACGAATGGTGTGAATATACTTTGTATACAACCAGAGATATGAAAATTGCGCTCTATATGCGTAATATGAATTGTAATGCATTCTGCTGTCATATATAACAAATTAGAATAAAACATTTTTTAAAAACTATTTTATGTTGTATAACTCTGTAATTTAAATGAGAAAGAGCACATTCATTTGTTTCAAATTAGTCATGTCTTTGTATAAGCAGAAAAAACTTTTTAAGATACACACATACTAAATCACCAAATAATGTCATTGTATTTTAATAAGACGACTGGACTCATAAGTTCTTTTCCAATTTACCTTTTAATAGAAAAAAATTAATTAAATTTCTAAGAAGGAGTAGTAGTATTTTTTAAAAAATATGTATTTAATAACAAATTTAGGTAATTAAAGACATGCTGAATTCTTAGAAAATAAAGGTCATTGTTAAAATAAACTTGTAGGCTTATGATTTCAAGACAGAGTGCACTAATAAAATGTAATTAGCTAATTATTTCACAATTAACTTCCTTAAGCCTGTTTCCTCATCTGTAAAGTGAAGATAATGATGATAATTACCTAACGCATTGTTGGGAACATTAAATGAGATAATACTGTGCATTGTAAAGCACTTGACACAGTGACTGGGACACAGTTACATGTTGCCACAGTTAAATGTTGGCAATTATTCTAATGGGCAGTTACAAATCCCATTGTTTACAACAAAAGGGTGTTAATTGGCCCCGACATTTTAGTATTTGTCATATATCATATATTTGTTAATGCAACATGTAACTTCTTTGGATTTTCTAATGACTATTTTATAAAATCTAAATCACCAACAATGCACTGAGCACCCTCTCGCAGTAAGACACCTAGCTAAGTATTAATCGGAGTAAATATGAGAAAAAGTCTGTACAAATATAAAGAATTTTGCTATCTAACCTGATAAAGAAGATTTAGGGAAGTAATGGTTGAGTTTTCCTGCAACGTGATAGTTCATAGTTCATAGTTCATAGTTTATAGTTCATAGTTCATATTTCATACTCATGGGGCAATTTTTACCCTTTTCTCAAGTAAAAATTCATCTTCTTTTACGAAACGACAATTTATCAAGTTTTATTTAAGTGCATAATATTGTCCATAAGTATTTTACCTACGGCTGTGTCCGCTAAATCCTAGTGATTTAGCACGACTTGAAGATAGAAGCTATGGTCTTTCATTACAACATATTAAATGACAAAAGCTATGACACAAAAAGGCATCAAGCAGATATGATTTTATAGGTATTTTGATAACACTGTGGAATTGCAAAATTCTGTTGAGTTAGTTTTAGTAATTTTAATCTCTTTTCAATCCAGTTCCCCTCATACACAGCTGCTTTGAATAAATAGTTTTCTTCTTTGCAAGAACACAAAGCTGTTCTGGCTAGAATCCTATCATCCTTAAGGTCTTCAGGTTTATAATCATGGCATTTTCTTAAATGGCAAATATCTCCTACATGTCATCTATCTTTCCCCGCACCTGCACAAATCCAAGAAAAGGGCCATTTTCTACTTAAAAAAGAGAAAGAAAAAATGCAGAGAGAGAGAGAGAGAGAGAGAGAGAGAGAGAGAGAGAGAGAGAGAGGGAGAAAGAAACAGAGAGAGAGAGAGAATATGAAAGGTGGAGAGGAAGAAAGGTAGGGAGGAAGGACAAGAGAGATAGAGAAGCACAGAGAGTTCCAACTAAGCCCCATGAACTGGCCCTGGCACTCTTTGCTGTTAGAAAGTGACAGTTGGCCCAGAAGGTCAACAAGGGGCTGAACACGCAGAGGTAACTCTGTTGTCTGCCACGTGTGACTCAGCTCTCCATCCCTGCTGCTGCTTCACTCTCTGATAGGAACTCATGTCTTCCTTCTCTTCCCTACCTAATGGTTCCTGCTGACTAATGGCCACAGCTGCCTCATGATTTCCCATTGCTCCGTTTTCTTGGTCTAGGTATCTTCACCACTGGACAATTCGTATCTGTGAATATGAATGCAGTTGCGTATTCAAACACCCAAGAAAGAGAATCAGGGCAAATCAATAAGTCGCCATTAAGTAGAGGTATATCTTATCTGAAGCTCATTAAAAAGTAAAGGACAGAGAGACATGCAGATCAATGAGGTGATGGCAAGACGTATAACTCAGAGAGCGCTCTGTGAAGGAGCTTACTTAAAAAAATTCTCAATTAATTTTAAAACAGTCTAAAATTTACGAAACAATTGCAAAGATTATACACAGATTGTTCCCATACACCTTTTTCCCAGTTTCCCAAGTTAGAATCTTACATTAATACGGTACATGTTCTCATGAATGAACCACTATTTACATATCATTGTTATGGAAAGCTCAGATTTTATTCAGATACTTTTAGTTTTTGCCTAATGTTCTTTTTCTGTTTCAGGAGATCATCCAGGATCCCTCCTTGCGGTTCCTTTTTGTGTCTTCCTAAGCTCCTTTCGGTTCTGTTTCTTGGACTTCCCTTGTTATTAATGACTTCTACAGTTCTGAGTGGTACTGGATAGGTAATTTGGAGACTATATCTTAGTTGGGATTCACAGGATGTTTTTCTTTGGATTGGATCAGGGCTATGTTTTGGGGAGAAAGACCACAAACATAAAGTGTATCATTTTCATTACATCATATGAAGGGTCCATACAATTAACCTGATTTATCAGTGTTCATATTGATCTTGATCAGCTGGCTGAGGTCATATTTGTCATGTTTCTTTACTGTAAAGTTAATCTGGTTCTAATCTCCTTTCTGTATTGTACTCTCTGGAGGGACTGAAGAGCAGGAAGGCCTAATGTCACTACTGATAGCCGTATTTAATGGTAGGAGGTCTGTGTATCTGGGGAGGTTCCCCACTTTGAGGATGGAATAACTACACAGATTAGATATTAGATAGTTGGAACTCTGTACATATTTTGCTCTCTTTCTTGTCTCCTTATTCAGTCTTTTATTTTTATCAATATGGACACATGGATTTTTATTTTATCCTTTGGGGATGCTCCTATACTCCTTTATTTTGTTACTAAAATTGTTCCAGCTCTGGCCTTTGGGAGTCCCTTCAGTTGGCTCCTTTGCTCCTTTTTTTATAACCCCAACATTGATTTTGTTTTGTTCTGTTTTCTTAGAATATTTTAGCTTTTTAGGGCTACAAGACGTTCCAGTGCCATCTTGTGTATTTCGTGTCCTGGGCCTGGGATCAGTCATTATTCCAAGTGATCTTGGTTCTTTATATTGGAGAATGATACCAGAAAGCAAGATTTGGGTGCTAGGTGTGCTTATTACTACTAGAGTGTCATTGCTTCTCTGTCCTCTCAGCTGACAGGACAAGGAACTATATATATTTATATATAAGTATGTACTTTTTAATATTAAGATAATTGTAGACCTCCAGGAAATTGCAGAAATATAGAGAGAAACCCAGTGTACCTTTACTTAGTTTCATTTAATGGTTGCATTTTAGATAACCATAGTATAAATATATATAGTATAATAATAAAAATATTACACATTGGTAAAGTGTACATATTTCATTTTAGTGAGTTGATTCATTTAACTACCACACAATCAAGATACAAAATTACTCCATCAACACAAAGATCTCCTTCCTGCTTCCTCACTCATCCCCCATGCCCTCCCTTGTTATGGTCCTTAAGCCCTGGCAACCACAAATCTCTTCATGTTTCTATTTTTGTCTTTTTGAGGGTATGGTAAGAATATAATCATATAATTTGTAAACTTTTGAGACTGGGTTTTTTTTTTTTTCACTCAGAGCTTCATTGAAGTTGTGTGTATCAGTAGTTTGTTCCTTTGTTATTTCTATGTAACATTCCATGCTGTGGATATATCATTTATGGAATCCTTTACCTATTGGAGGACAGTTTGGTTGTTTCTAGAGAGAGAAACAACAAATAAAATTACAAATAAAGAGAAATAACAAAGAAAGCTGCTATGAACAATTGTGTAGAGGTTTTGGTGTGGACATCATCTGTCATTTTTCCTAGAATAAATTCCAAGAAGTATGTATGTATATAAGCCATGGAGAAAAAGGATAGCACATAACAGTGCAACCAGTAGAGTGATCACCTTATTCTTAAGCATGATAGCATTCCTCCAAATGGCATATGCTCTGCATGCTTCTGATTTCTGTCTTCCTAAGATTTCTTTATTTTTGCATTATAGAAAACTAATGTCATTTCCTTTCCCAGCTCTTTTAAAGCTATGTATTGTGAGGAATATGCAGATATCCTTCACGGAGATTCTGAAAGTGTGGGTCTGGTAGACCCTATGAGAGTCTCAATGATCCTTTCAGGGAATCTGTGAAGTTAAAATGATTTTTATAATAATTTGAAGATATTATTGGCCTTTACAGTATCATTTTTTTTCTAGAGGCTACATGACATGTGTGACATTGTAGCTAGTAGAATGTGTTTATGTATTAAAATTTGTTGTTTTAATTCTCATGCTATGCATGGATAGATATAATCCACAGAAACAATAGCTCTTGGGGGTGGGTCCTTAATAATTTTAAGAGTGTAAGGGAATTCCAAGACCAAAGAGTCTGAGACTGTTAGTTTCCATTATTTGTGTTATTTCTGGCTGTTCTGTTTGTCTTCTTAGATTATTTAAGTTCTTCAATGCCAAGAACTATATTTTTGTAGCTCTTTATAACTATCCATAGTACCTACAACAGTGATATGAGAACACAATAAGTGGTGTAAATGGATGATAAAGTGGAGATGTGATCATCAGATAATAATCTTGCTTTTCTAGGGCATGTTTATAAGACGTAAGTGACTACTTCTGCCAGAAGACAACCAGTCCTACCTGGGAGAAGGACAAGAGAGAGATTCATTTGGGGGAGGGAGGTGGAACTGCCCAATTCATTTTATCATTTACCCAAATATCATCCTCTAGTGGAATAGTAATGTAACTTTGGATGGTAAGCTGCCCAGATACCCCTGCCACATACTCACAGAAAGAAGCAAATTTTCATACAAATAGTAAAGTTTTTTGCATTATTTTCAGGGGGTAGAATAATAACAAATCTACGGATGATGGAAACTAGCTGACCTCCTCAAATGTTCCTTAGACTGTTCTTTTAATGTAAAAAGGCAATAGTGAGTTAAGTGGTAATTTGGAGAGAATAATTTATCCATTCTAAAAAATAAAACATATATTAATTTACCTCTTATTTTGCACTGGGTTCTGTACTAGGCTTTTGGAACATATAGGTGAAAGATCATGATTTTTTTTCCATAAATAGATTTCCCATTTATGGAAAATTTAATTTTTAAATCCCAAGATGAACTGTTAAGCCCCTGGGAATTCTCTGGTTCTACGCTCAAAGGGAGGTTTTTGTCCTGGAACACTCATTTTTTTTTTTTTTTTTTATAATTTGACTAAACAGTAGGCTCTAGTCTCCATATCCCCAGAACAATATACTTTGTAAATAATAAAATGGCCAAATGTTCTGAATAAGACCATCTGGAGGAGCCTGTTCTGCTGAGAACCACGGCTAAACATAGTGAAAAGACACTTTGTGGTCTTGGCCCACTGGAAGGTTATAATTTGACAAAGAATCTGTTTTCCATTATTTAAAAAGGTATTTTTCTTTATTAGGGGAAAAATATATTTATGTATGGTTTTTAAAATGACATATTTCCAACCTTGTTACCAGGACCCCAAGTGGAAAAACTAGTTTGATAATGTTCATTTGACCTTTATGGGATAGAATGTCTCCTCTTTATTGTATGACTTAGTTCTTTTTATTTCTTTGCAATCCATGTATGGCCCATCTCCTTTCTCCTGTTACAGTTCTTGCTTTTTAATTAGGTTAGTGCATGCTAATGCACAGCTGATTGTAGGGGAATATTTTAAGTTTTATTTTAACTGCAATAAAATAGTCTTGTGCTAAATATTTGCAAAGGTCAAAATTTTTACATGAGAAAATCACTTCAAGAGAGAGTAAAAGGATATAATTGAATAGTTTTTTATACACCAAGTACTTGACAGATGCTCCATGAATGTGTGTCCAAGTACTGGCAAAAAAGTGAACTTAACGTTGAAATTCTCCTACCATGTCTTTAACGTGGTTTAATTTATTGTGTACATTCTTTGTGCCAGGCACAGTGCAAGGAATAAAGAAATTAATAGAGTAGGTTTGCCCTCAAATACCTTAGAGTAGAAACTTCTAAATGCAACATAATGGAAAAACGACAGTGACAATACATACATGCTCTGAGAACAAAAATTTGGGGGATAACTAACCCAGACTCAGGGGATCAAGGATGGCCTCGAAAATAAATACCCACTTCAGTAACAAGGGAATTTGTGTTGGTTGATGAAAAGAATAGGGAGGGAAAGGGTGCAGAGAATGCAAGAGCCAAGGCACAGTAAGGTGAGCCCCAGAGGAAGGGAGAAGGGAGGCTGGGGGAGAAGTCCAGAGGTGGGAAGGCCAGTGAGGAGACTCATGGACTGAAAATCCAATTCACTGGTGCAATGACAAGAAAGGGGTTGAAGGGCTTATCTCATTCTCTACTATGCTTTTCTTTGAGAGGGACCTCCCTTCTGCAGTTGACCTTAGGGCTGGCAGTCATGGAAAAAGGAAAACATGTTCAAAGAAAGTTTTAGTGATATGCTTGAACCCCTGGGGCCCTTTCTCTAATCTATGCTGATCTATTCCCCCCACCCTTATGTGGAGGAGCCATTAAGGTGGAAGATCCAATGGAGTCTCCGCTACCCAACCTTAATGGATTGCTACCCTTTTGTAACCCTGGCTTCTTCCTGCTGTTCTCTGCCATCATTAGGGCAATTCTCATATGATTTTGGTCCAGCAAGAAATACTTGGGCAGACACACCTCTCCCAAATATAGCAATTTGGTGGGATCTAAGGTTAAATAAGGAGTAAAATGCTCTGTTTAAACTTCTTTTATTCTAGATACAAATGTGGATGGAAAAACTGATTCTCGGGTGTGTCTCAGCCAAGATCACCACGTAAGAGATCACCAGCATATTCTTGGGACCTGAGTAGTGATAGCAGATGTGTATAACAGGGCCTATTCATCCCCCTACATTCCCTTACTCTAGACACTTTGGAAAGGACCAAAGCAAAATTTTTCTCCTTTCATCACAGAAAGAAGCCAAGTCTTTGTTCATTTGGAGAGCCAGAAAGGGGTAAGAGGGGCCATGGTGACTAGACTTAAGAACTGGTGGTGGGTAGGTGACTGAAGTGGAGAGGAGATCAAGGTCACTGGAGCTGAGGAAGTCGAGAGACTGTATCCAGATAAGATGTTGGATGGTTTTCCCATGTGTAGGAGGTAGGGTGGAAATGAAATCTAAGTTCCAATCACCAGAGTCCTTGCTAAATTTGTTAGAATAATCTAGAAAGTTTTCCAAGAAGTGTTAGGTGTTCAAAAAGTGTGAACATTGTAAGTTTTTGTTGTGATGTTTTAATGTCAAAGAATAATATTTGGAAGTAACTTGTATGCATCTGTTGCTTACAACTGTGTCTAATGAGAATACCTTATGTCTTAGGTATACTAGTTTGCTAGGGCTGTTGTAACAAAGGACCACAAACTGAAATTCATTGTCCCACTGTTCTGGAGACTACGGGAGTAATGTGTCTGTCAGGTTGGCTCCTTCTGAGGGCCAAGAGGAAGAATCTGATCCACACTTTTCCCTTAGCTTTTCAGGGGTTTCTGGCAATCTTTGACACTCCTTGGCTTTCAAAGCTTAGCCCTATCTCTGTCTTGGTCTACACACAGTGTTGTCCCTGTATGTGTGTCTATTCCATATTAACCCCTTAAGGACATCAGTCATATTGGATTAGGTGCTACCCTAATGACCTCATCTCAACTGTAGTGACACTATTTCCAAATAAGGTCATATACTGAGTTATGAGGGACTTGATTTTAGCATATATTTTTTGGGGGGGATACAATTCAACCTTAACACCAGGAAAGTTTTGAATAACTTGATTTTATATTTTTTAATACTTGACTATGAAGGGAGGAGGTTTGACTCAGAATACTTACTTAACATGCCCTGCATTCCATTCCTAGCAACACACACACACACACACACACACACACACCAAAAAAAAAAAAAAAAAAAGAGAGAAAGAAACAGAAAAGAAAGAAAGAAAACAAAAAACTTGATTGTGAGAGCAAAAAATACTGTCATTGGCAAATATAGGATAGAACAAAATGACTTTTAAAAAAAATAAAGGACCAATAAACTCAGACTATTTAGAAAACACAGGCATTTAGTTGCAACTAGCTTTATTTATCCACATTCCACCCACCCACCCATCTATCATTTTATATATATATATTTGTTCACCTACCACACAAACTAAGATATTGTTTATGATTCTAAGAAATTCCCCATTTCAAGGAGAAAACAGGTAAATAGTCATAGAATATCTTGTGATAGGCTTTATTTGCTCATCAATAAACTTTCTTCTCTTAAGAAGCTAGTTAATTTCCAGTGTGAAACTTATGGAAGTTGTAGAACAACTAGAGCAGTGTCCACAGGGGACTTTCTGTCTAGCTATTAAAACTGTGTGCAACTAAAACTTCCCATATATTATTTTAAAACTGGACAGGCTATTAAAGGAGAATTCTCACTGTGCACAAATGAGAGGCTGTTTTGTTGAACCAATATAATTTAGAGTTAAGACATGCTGATTATAGACTTTCATAAATGTATGTATACGGAAGGTTTGTCATCCTTGGCACTATTGCCATTTTGGGCTAGATACTTAACAAATTATTGCACTTGTTTGTCCTGTATCTTCGTGGATATTTTAGCAGCATCCCTGGCCTCCTATGCATGGATTCCAGCAGCATTTCCTCATCCCTCATTTATGACAACCACCCCTACTTGTGACAATTGGATAGTATTGCTCCCCTGAAAACCACTAATGTATATCTGAATGCCATATTCCCATTGCATCTTATCCAATTCAATGTTCCCCATATTGATCTGATTTCCTAGCCAATCCCACCTTGCGCTTAAATTGAAGCAAGTAAATCTGCTTTAGTTGTTTGTTTGGGGGGGGGGATGGCAGTGTGGGAGGTTAACATCTGCACTCTAAGACTTGAAGACACTGTTAATATCTTGCAACTTGAGCTAGCAATTTTAAATAAGTTCTCTAAATATCTATATGATAGATTAATATTTGATACAGAGAATGGGAGCAACTAAGGAAACTGAGAAAGGAAGGAGACAAATTAGATCAGAATGGTTTGAATTCTCTCCATCTTCACCCCAGGGACAAAATGTTGGGGCTTGTAGGAAATAAGTGGAGAAGAAGAGCTCAGTCCTGAGGTCAGTCCCTCTCCGGTGGCGGTTTTCCTTCTCCCTGCATCACTGTCAATATTCCATTAGCTGAATCCTGAGTTCTTGAAGGGGTTTTCTGGCACCCCTGAGGCCTCAGGGCATCCCTGCTTCTCACCATAGAATACCAGGGACAGAGGTAGGAACATCAGACTTCAGGACTCTTGAGCCCTACTTTGTGTGCAAGTTACCTACAAAATGCCAGACATTCCTAGCTCTCAGAATTGAAAAGACCTAACTCAACTATCAGAACTTGAGTGATTTGCTGACCAAAGCCCTGGCACAAATAGTTCTCAACAGCAGTTATTTTACTGAGCTAAACTTTCTTAGCATATCAGATCATTACTCTTAAGTACAAATATGTAGTCTTAGTGAAGTAACGGGGCATAGCCTGTATTGGATTTTGATAGTTCTGGCATTTGGTTCAGCAGCAGCTTGACCCTGAGTTAATTAGTCTGACAATTCCTGCTGGCTGTTTAATCAGAATACTGCAACTTTCAACTTCATCAGTAATTTAGTTCATTTGTCTTTATTATGATTCCATGATTACTTCTGGCTGAAAGACTGGTATTTTTGATAATTGTAATGTTAGTGATGAATGGCAAGAATAATGTCTAAGTAAAAGTGTGCATCCGTATATCTACAATAACCTCGTGAGCTTTAAAATGTAATTCTTTGAAGAAGATAGCAACTATTTCTCCAACATAAACTGTCTTTCCTATGTTTTGATAATTTAAAATGTCACCAGTGATAGGAAAATCTGTAATCTAAGAGGAGAAAACACAATGTCTTCCCCAAAATAGTTTTAATATTTTTGAAAACTGTACAAATAACTATAAAAAGAATCAGAATTTTAAAAGCAACCCTTCCAATCTACTTCCTTAACAAATTACTTATATTTTCCATGTTTTCCCCCGATCTTGTTTGCATGCATAACCAATTTTATATAGTTGCAATTATAGTGTAGATTCAATTTTGCATTCTGCTCTTTTCACTTAGCATTATTCTTCCATAATAATTTAAAGAGAGTTTTATTTATGGTTATTTCAAATGTAGAGAATATAATTTTCTAAACTGTACTTAAGTGCTCAATTTAAATATTTTAATGACTGACCCAGATCATCAAATGTACTCTAGATAAGGGTACGTTGTAGTTAATGCTTAACATTGCAGGAAGCAACTTGCATATACATTAGATTAAAGTCACATGTTATATGCAAGTGGAAATGAAGACATTAAAGGCTGGTCGTCTTTATGTATTTCTAGATTTTTCATCAGTCAAATGTACTTCTGGAGTTGGTTAGTCTGGGTGCTCAATTTTCATGCCCTGAACTAATTCAGCAAGTTGTAAAATTGTACCTTTCTGCAGATGACTTAACATGTGCACCTCATTTATACTTGAACTTGCTACGATTCAGATAGCATTATCCTAAATGATGTTAAGAAATTGTTCATTTTCTGTGTCAGCGAAAAATGAGGAAAGGCCAACCACATTTCGCCCGAAGAGAGTCATGTCAGAACTGACATCTTGGCAGATACAAAAATGCAAGTAGGATATTTTAACAGGGCATACTAAAACTAATGAACTGAGGACCAATATACACTTCTACATGGTATTAAAGTAGCATCTACTGAATTTACAAATGTTAAGAGATATGCTTTATTAGTTGCTGTAGGATTTCTATTTCACTTAGTTTATCAATTAAAAATAAATTTGTTTTCCTTTTGTGTAATTTTAACCCTTAATTTAAAATGAGGTTTGGAAAGATGGATTTAAAAATTAATTGTTCTAAGTATAAAATATTAAAAGGAAAATTGACTTCCTTTGTCTATATAGCTATTAAAGAAACAGGAAATCTGAACAATACTTTTTTTTTTTGTTTGACAAACTAACCTAGTGAGGTCTTTCATAAGCAAAATTGTGCTTTCATCTAAAAAGCTAAGAGAAACTGGGATTATTGGGTTATTTGCATGATCTATAGCAAGTTACTTCCACTTGATTTACTATTAAGCCTTTATTAACATAAGGTGTCCAATTTTAATTTTCACATTTTCAGATAATTTAGGGAACAGCAGAATTGATTAAAGATCTATTTTAATGACCGATCCAGATCATCACATGTACTTTATTTTCAAAGCTCTTTGAGATGTTAATTTAATTTAATTGGGAAATTAAATCTGATTGGATTGTTTTTCTTGAAAGGAAATTTGGATGGTTATGTATTATTTATTCTCTTTAGGTGTATTGGTTATTGTAATGGGCAACAAGAATGTAATTTCAATTAGATTCATGAATTTTATTTAGAGCAGAGGTCCTCAAAGTATGGGCCCTTAACCATTAGCATCAGCATCACCTGGGAATTCATGAGAAATGCAAATTTTCTTTCCCCACCTCTGTGGGCTGGGCCCAGCAACTGGTTTTAACAAAACCATACAGGTGATTCTAATGAAAACTAATATTTGAGAAATAATGTTTCAGAAGGAGTTTAAAGAACAGATGATAAAAATGGGCATTTTTTTAAAAGGAAAAGATGAATGTATTTGTTTTGGCCTGAAAAAGAAGCTTTCAAGGTATTGTGGCTATATTGTATCCCTATGTTAAAGGAGATTTTGGTGTTTCTAGTCTTGTACATACTTAGCAGAAATCAAGAATTGCTTTATTGTGTTCGACTCATTGTGTAGCCAGACAAGAAAGACTATTTTGTGATCTGTATTTATAGTTATGTGTACAGAGAGGCAAGTAGGCAAGTTAGTTCTTTAAATTTCAGAATGACACATAATAATTGCATATATTTATGGTCACAGTGTGATATTTCAATGCATGTGTGCAATGTGAGATGATCAAATGAGGGTAATTATTATGTCAGTCACTTCAAACATTTGTCATTTTTTTGGGGTGTTAGGAACATTCAAAAATCTCTCCACTAGTTATTTTTAATTACACAATTAATCATGGCCAACCATGATTGGTCAACCATGATATCCTGCTGTGCTAATAGAACATTAGACGTTACTCTTCCTATGGCAAGTTTGTTCTTGAGGCTGCCTAAAGTGGAAGGGGACACATCTCCCAAAAAAGCTTAATTAGCCCCACCACTGCTTTATTGAAACATGAAAAAGTTTGCATATTATTTTGTATATTCTACTTAATCCCCTCTTCCAAGACATCTGAGGCTGCCTACACTTCACATTCACTTGTTTTAGAAGAATCAGGAGCATTCAGTCTGGAGTTTTAAAGTTGAACCAGTTCTTTAAGTTCTTTTCCTCCTTTGATCCTGTGAGATAACATCTCAAAGAGCTTTGAAAATAAAGTAAAATAAAGACACTGACCCAAATGAAAGATGAAAGGAAAAGTATAAAACAACTTGTTACCCTCTTCCAACTTAATTTATTTATATATTTATCTTTAAAGTTGAGGAAGGTACTAGCCCAAAGATTAAAAAGTAGATGTTTTTTTCCTTTACTGGCTTCTTGGTGCCCCTGAGTTTATTCCTGAAGAAAGGAATTATCTGCAACTACCTTCAGGATCTTGATAGTATAAAGAGGGGCATGGCTGGCAGCATTAGATCCTCTGTATTGGGCTTACAGGCTGTGAACTCCTGGAGCCTATGGGCCAGATACTTGCTTCCTCTGTATAGTTGTGGTACCTTGGTGTTCAGGCCAAATTGCAGTAGCCAGGAGCCCAGTGAGCCTTGCTGTATTTCCAATGTGTGTCTCCACGTTGGTGTTGCCAATGTGTGGGTATTGAGAAGTGAGCCTTGGAGAGGTGATTAGGTTGTGAAGGAGATGAAGAGCCTATAACAAAGGCTCTTCCATGATGTCAGGACAGACACAGCAAGAGGGTCGCTTAGCACATAACTAGATGCTGGCTCTTGGGCTTCCCAGCCTTCAGGACTATGAGAAAAAAATCTTTTTTTTTTTTTTTTTTAAATAAATTACTCAGGCTCAGGAATTTTGTTAGAGCAGCACAAAACAGACTAAGATAAACATTTTTCAGGAACTAGATTGGTAGTGTTTGAGGGGAGTGAGAGGGGGCCTACTTGGATCACAATGTCTAAATTTACTGTCTACTCCCCAGTCTGATTCTCTTCCCGGCTTTATTTATTTTTTCCTTTATTGCAATTATCATTTTTCTAACATTCCATATAAATTACATTTAGTTTGTTCTTATTTCTCTCCATCCAGTCCAAGGAGATTTTTGCTTGTTTTGTTCTCTATTTTACCCTCTCTCCACATTCCCACCTATTTACAGTCAATAAATGGTAAGTGAATGAATGAGTGCAGCAGCAGGTCTTCATTCATTCAAACCTTCATTGAAAAACTACCACTACACACTGTTCTCTTCTAGGCACCTGTGCTGTGGCAAATTGTGAATAGGGGGCTCTGTCCATATTTCAGTTAACAGTTTAGTGCCATCTCTTACCCATCCTAAGTCCTCACCTCTAGAGCCAGTGTGTCTATTACAGTTATAGTTCTGTCCTGCAACAAAGCATTCCCAGGAAAGAATAGAATAGTGCTTCTCAGAGTGTGTTTGCCATGGCAGCAGCATGTCACCCAAGAAATCGGGAGAACGACAGCATCTCAAGTCTCACGCTGGAAGAGCTGAATCAAATTGAAGTGGGTTCCAACCATCTGTGTCTTAATGAGCCCTCCAAGTGATTTCAATATGCTCAAGTTTGAGAACAACTATAACAGAGGACTGAATTCTGTGTGCATTGTGTTTTATTGGGGATTTAACCCAGGGGTGCTCTACCATTGAGCTACACCCCCAGTGCCCTTTTAAAAAAATTTTTATCTTGAAACAGGGTCTTACTAATTCGTTGACGCTAGCCTCAAACTTGTGATCCTCCTGCCTCAGCTTCCCGAGTTGCTGGGATTACTAGTGTGTGCCACCATGTCCAAGTTAGATGACAAATCCTAAAGCTGTTTGGTGAGAACTTTTGACAAAAAAACTTAGGGCTACTGATACAGCAGAAATTCAACTGTCCAATTCATCTTATATGGCATATAGTATTTTCAATAATGAAGTGTCAGAATAGGAAATGGTTAAAAGGCATTTGAGTTAGTTTTCTATTGATGTTATATCAATTCACCATGAATTTAGTGACTTAATAACTCAAACTTGTATCTTACAGTTCTGGAGGTCAGAGATCTGGACATGGCCCAGCAGGTTAACACCTGTCTGCAGGCTTTGGGTGGCTCTAGAAGCTGCCCGCATTTGGTTTGTGGAATGTTCCCCCATTTTCAAAGCCAGCAGTGCAGTGTGAGTGTCTCTCTGACACTGACCCTCTTGCTTCACCCTTTCACTTATTGAAACCCTTGTGAATTCATTGTTTCAGCCCAGCAAGGTAGAATAATCTGCTCATCCCACGCTCCTTAATTTAATCCTGTCTGCAAAAAGTCCCTTTTACTATGCAAGGTATCACATTCACATGTTTCAGGGATCAAGGTGTGGACATCTTTGGGGGCCATTCTGCTGATCACAGTATTCATCAGGTGGAATAAAATCCAAGCTGCTCATGTTTTAAGAGCAGATGACTTAAAACATGATATCAAAGCAATTGCTTGGGAAGTAGCAAATGCAGCAACTTACAGAGAGTTAGACCAGAAAAAGGCCTTTAGGGACTATTAAAAATTCTTTTGAAGTCAGGCATTGTGGTGCATGCCTGTAATCCCACTGGCTCAGAAGGCTGAGGCAGGAGGATTGCGATTTCAAAGCCAGCCTCAGCAAAAGTGAGGCACTAAGCAACTCAGTGAGACTGTGTCTCTAAATAAAATACAAAATAGGGCTGGGATATAGCTCAATGGTTGAGTGCCCCTGAGTTCCATCCTCAATACCTGAAAAAAAAAGAAAGAAAGAAAAAGAAAAATCTATTTAAAATGAAACATTTGATGAGGTTAGTAATAGTAGCTAACATTTGATGTGGTTAGTAATATAATAATATTGTCTTTGTATTTATGATATCTGAAACTATGGGCATGGGTCAGTTCTAAGGGCAGGTAAGATGGGCAGTTCCACTGGCAATTGGGACAAATGACTTATTTGAGGGGTGCTAGGAAGACCCTTCTCATCCAAAACACCTTTATCAACAACCCTAGTGAACTCTGTATCAGAACACCTTTGTCTCTAAAGTGGAGAAATATCTAGAGAGGGCCATTCCTCATTAGGGCTTGAGCCAGTTCTTTGCTGTGTGTGAAATCCAGCTAAAACGGATTTGGTTGCATGTAAGAAGAAAAGCCACATCCATGCCAGTAATTTACTAGCAGTATGAAGATGTTTCCTCTTCTGTAAGATCCAGTGAATTATTCTTACATTAGAATTATTGTGTGAATCAAAAGACATAGTGCATCCAAAACACTTATCACAAAGTTTGGAGCCCAGTTAATTGTTCAGTAAGGGCTCACATATTTGTGTGTTGTCTTCATTGTTATTTGTCACACAAGTTGAAAACTTCGAGGGAAATAAATGGGAAGGCTGTTGCTTTGTTTTGTTGTTTAAAGGCTGAACGTATTGATGTAGCAGTGTTACATGCTACTGTATTTTCTTCTTCTTGAATTGAGGTGAGGAGCGAGGGCTCATTGAATAAGGAAGGTAGAAGATTTGGAAATGAAGGTGGTTGATAGACAAAGTAAAGTTATACCATAACTCTGCTGAGGGTCAGCCGAGACGGAATGGACACGGGCCTGTGACTGTGTCCACATCTGGCATTTCCTTTGCACAATGTCCATCACATGTAGCTGCTCAGTCAACATTTATCGAATGAATTCTGTCCTTCCCTGTGAGCCCTCATTATGTTTTCAAGGTCATAGTGTCCTTCTGAACAACTAAAACCTGAGCTGACCACAACATCTGCCTCCAAGTCCCCTGGATGAAGTATCATAGCTGATGCCACTTTGTTTGTGAAGTCCTTCCTCAGACCTCTGAGAGAATTTGCCGCTCTACTTTTCTACCTTAGTCTGCACATTTCCTTAATGTTACCCGTATTGCTTTTTACCACTTAAAACACAACTTTCTTATATCCGAGACTGGAAGCTCGTTGAAGACAATGATTACATTTTATTCACCTTTGTATTTCCAAGCCCTAGCTATTGGCCTAGAGCAGAATAGGTGTTTAGTCAATATATTTTTTTTTAATGAAAGTTATGATGATGTCTAATTATGATCAATGATATTTCAGTAGGGGTTCTAGGGACATTTTAGACTATTGCTGAAGCGTCCCAGAAGGTAGAAGAGTTACCTGGGTATTGATTGGATAATGACGATAAGTAGAGAGAATGGCCTTTTAAAGAAGAGAGGCAGAGCCAAAGATATCAGGGCCAAAATGAGAATGGAGTTAAGTGAGCTGTAAATGTTGACATTTACAACCCAAGGAATGTTGGCAAGCACAGGCTAAAAGCAGGGCAAAGGGAGGATCATGAGAGAGACTGCAGTAGTTTGTTGAAGTATCCCTGAAAGTTTGTGTAAGTATCCCTGAAAGCCCTAAGGGTTAAAGAGTTGGTTCCCGTCTGGTGGCACTATTGAGAGGTGGTGAAATCTTTAAGAGGTGTGTCCTACTGGGAGGTTTTCCAGTTACTGGGAGCATGCCCTTGAAAGGAATACTGGGACTCTGACCTCTTCCTGTCTCTTTCTTTGCTTACTGGCTGCTGTGACGTGAGTGACTTTCTCTACAAAGTGCTACTGACATGATATGCTGCCTTGCTACAAGCCCAAAAGCAGTGGGGCCAAAAAGTCTTTAACAGAAACCTCCAAAATTATGAGTCCAACTAACCTTTTCTCTTCTTAAAGTTATTGTTTCATGCATTTTGTTACAGTAATGGGAAACTAACTGATACAGGTTATTCAAGGCCATCTATTTTTTCAAACTCAAAATTTCTCTTTTTTTAAATAAGATTTTAAAATTTGTTCTAATTCGTTATACATGACAGCAGAATGAAATCCGATTTATTATACACAAATGGAGCACATATCATTTATCTGGTTGTACATGAAGTACAGTTGTACCACTTGTGCAGTCATACATGTACCTAGGGTAATGATGTTTGTCTCATTCCACCATCTTTCCTATTCCTATTCCCCCTCTTTCCCTTCCTCCCCTTCGCCCAATCAAAGTTCCTCTAATCCCTGCCCTCATTATGAATCAGCATCAACTTATCAGAGAGAACGTTTGGCCTTTGGTTTTTGGGGATTGGCTTGCTTTGCTTAGCATGATATTCTCCAACTCCATTCATTTACCTGCAAATGCCATGATTTTATTTTCTTTTAATGATGAGTAATATTCCATTATGTATGTGTACTACAATTTCTTTATCTATTCATCTGCTGAAGGATATATAGATTGGTTCCACAGTTTAGTTATTGTGAATTGAGCTGCTATGAACATTGATATGGCTGCATCACTATAGTATGCTGATTTTAAGTTCTTTAGTTATTGTGAATTGAGCTGCTAAGTTCTTTGGGTATAGACCAAGGAGTGGGATAGCTGGGTCAAATAATGGTTCCATTCCATTTTTTTTTCTTTTTTTTTCAAGTAACTTTTGTAATATTAGTTTTTTAAAATAACTTTATTTACTTTTTATTTATTTTTGTGTGGTGCTGAGAATTGAACCTAGGGCCTTGCATGTTCGAGACGAGCGCTCTACCCCTGAGCCATAACCCAGCCCCCATTCCAATTTTCTAAGGAATCTCCATGCTGCTTTCCACAGTGGTTGTACCAATTTGCAGGCCCATCAGCAATGCATGAGTGTACCTTTTCCCCCACATCCTTGCCAACACTTATAATTGCTTGTATTCTTAATAATTGCCATTCTGACTGGAGTGAGATGAAATCTTAGAGTAGTCAAACTCAAAATTTCTATGTTGTTACCCTTTCCTTTCCTCTTGTTTCAAAGAATGATGTGCTACTCTTTCTTTTCAAGGATAATTTCTCTACACATGGTGTTAGTCTTGTTCTGTTATCTTATTTTTGTTAATTTGATTATATATTTTCTTTCTTCCATTGTAATATTATGTTCTAGTCTTGGTCCTTGGGCTTTCAGTAAATATGCCCAAGTCTTCCTTACTCTAGAACTAGTCTTCCTTTGCCCTTGCTATCTCCTTGAACTCTCTCTTAAGCCATGTCCTACCCCCACCCCATCATCCCAGATGTGGAGTACCTATAAAACTTTAAATTGAACTCAAATAAACCACTTATGGTAAGTTTGGAATAATTGTTGCATTCATAGAATTTAAAACTTGGAACTTAGTCTTCATTTCTCCTTCATTGCTAATCAGGTTATCTACATTCCTACCTCAATTTCTTTATCACTTATGAATTAAGTAGTGGCTTAGCCATTATCAGTGATCATCTAATAAAATACATGACTTTTTAAAATCTTCAATCCACTAAACTTCTCTGAAGCACCACATGTACTTTGTTTCAAAATATTATCATTAATATTTTAATCTAGAAATATTCTCTATAGTAATCAACTGGACCAGCACCATTCTAAGGGGAAAGAGTGGTGAGTCATAACAGACTGGGACCTTGACGGGAGTGGAAGTTAAAGGTTAAAGTTGAATTTGTGGGTGAGACGTTCAATTCATCACTCAGGCAATGCAACATTACAGTTATGAAGAGGTCCACCGAGCAATCCTTCCCCAAGGACATATGACCTCAGGGGTCACATCTGTCAACTCCAGGGGAGGGCCATCTTGGTTAAGATCTAGGGGTGTGCATGAGCTGACTGGACTATGGAAAAAATTAGAGAGTGTTTAAGCAAAGGGAGCTAAAAGTTCATACTCCCTACCGTAGGAGGAAGCGTAAAGAGTAGGAGGTGCCGCAGTCTGGCTGGGCACAATTCAGGAGCCACTTGTCAAAAGAAACAAACTTTATTTTTAGAACCACACACGCCAAACAAAACAGCTCCTCAGGAAAAAACCCTCAGAGCCCAACTGCCACCACCGGCTTCCCACAAGCCTCTCCCCAACCACCAGCTTCTTCCTCCCACAATCCTCCTGCTCTTGAGGCCGATTGGCTGGGTCGCATGGGCGGAGCCAAAAAAGTCCCCCAATGAGCAGCTCCGTGGTCTGAAAGGACAGGGAAACAGCCCAATGAGCATCACCGCAGAGGAGCCAATCAGCTAGATGTTGCTGGGGCAGCTGTGAGCCAATCATCAGCTGGCAGTCTGAAAGTTTGCTGGGGCCCCTTCGGCTGTGGCTCTCAACAAGGAGGGGCTGAGGAAAGGCCTGCTGGTTGGAGCGGAGAGAACTAGGGGTTTCAGGAGGGGGTTGTAGAGGGAGCTGGGTCACCAGGGTGTTATCAACCATGGGAAGGAGTGAAGCAATGGGAAGGTATTGAAGAATTTTAAGCCAGTGAATGGCAAAAATCAAATTCATGTTTTTTTTAATACCTTTATTTATTTATTTCTTAAGAGTTTTATTCTGCCATATATTCTACTTCAACATTTACAAGTATGTCCCACAAAGCTTATTTATTTATTTTTATGTGGTGCTGAGGATCAAACCCAGAGCCTCACACGTGCTAGTCAAGCGCTCCACCACTGGGCTACAGCTCCAGCCCTCAAATTCTTGTTTGGAAAAGACATTTCTGGTTGCCATATAATAGACCAGAAGGGGCAGAATGGATAGATAGATAAATCCCTATTTATCAACTAGTTGAAATTACACAGTGCAAGCAAGAAAACTCCAACCCAAGAAATGACAGTGACTGTTATGTATAGCTATAATCCACCAATAAAAAATGTGGGAAAGATACAAATTAAAACAACATGTTTTAAAAAAGTGGTAAAGCATCATTAAAACGATTAATCCAGTAGTACTTAGTATGCAAAGTCAATCAAGAAAAAATTAATATTCCTTCTGTTTACCGGTAAACATCTTCACTCACCTGTGCTTTCTGCCTTATCTGCATAGCTTCCCTCAGCAGGCCACCCTGTCCTCATCTCTTGTGGCATTTATTACACATCACTCCCTTTACTGGTTGGCTTGTTCATCACCTCCAATAAACTGCACACTCTTTGAAATAGGGACGATGAACCACATTAGTGGTTCTCAAACTTTAAGGGCCCAGGAGTTGCCTTGGCATGTTATGAAAGTGCATATTCTGATCCATTATCTGTGAAGTGGAGTCTGAAATTGTCAACTGGTAATGGTACCCAGGTGTGGCCAAAACTGGTTCCCTGCGGGATTTTGATTTGGGTAGGAAAGTCTTCACCAACTTTTCACCCCTGTGCTTAGAAAAGTATATATTATTGAATTTTAACAAGTATCTATTGAATGAATAGTCTGGTCTACTTTTCCAAGCTCATCTATTCATTTTTCCCTTCATGTACTTAAATCCCTAATGCTGCCTTAATATCACCGACTATTTTCAGTTCCTCATGTTCGTTTCTTTGTTTACTGTGTTACTCTTACCTGGAGAGCTTACTTTTTTTTTTCTCATGCTAAAAACTACCACTACCTCAACTATCATATCTTCTTCCCCTCCCCCCTGTTTTTTGCAGTACTGGAGATTGAACCCAGGAACATTGTAACTCTGAACTACATTCCCAGCCCTTTTAATTTTATGTTGAGATAGGGCATCACTAGGTTGCCCAGGCTGACCTCAAACTTGGATCCTCCTGCCTCAGCCTCCCAAGAATCAGAAATTACAGGTATGTGTCGCCATTCCTGGCTTGGTATTTACAGTTCTTACCCTAGAGAAGCAATTTTTTTCTCCCTCCCTATCCAATTTCTGTTGCCATAAAAGAGATAGAAAATAGGCCTGTTTTTCCTTCTTACATAGTCTTGTGTTTTCTCCTGTTCAAATCTTGCTCTAGTTCTACCTCAAACCCTGAACCTCCAGACTGCTTTAGAGGAAGGAGAGTCTAAATCTTTTATTTTCTAATTATTATGTATATAATAGGACCCCATAAGTATTCATGGAACAAACAAATCAATGAATATGGGTAATGGGTCAGGGGGGATAGTAGAGGATAGGAAAGGCAGCAGAATACAACAGACACTAATATGGCAATTGTAAAACAGTGGATGTGTAACCGATGTGATTCTGCAATCTGTATATGGGGTAAAAATGGGAGTTCATAACCCACCTGAATCAAAGTGTGAAATATGATATGTCAAGAACTATGTAATGTTTTGAACAACCAACAATAAAAATTAAAAAAAAAAAAAAGAGGTGGGGCCTCAGTGTCCCTTCTTGAATTCTTGTATTTGGGGTAGCTCAGGGGAAATTACAACTCTCAGACATACTTTCTAGAGTAAGATAAAGCCAGTTGGTAACTAAAGAGAGCACGTGAAAAGTTTATCAATGATGCAGTGGATTTTGTTTTTGATATTTAAAGTGTGAAGTTGGAGCAAGGGATGTCCTAGTGTCACATCTTTGTCCTCCTTGTTCTTCTTCCTACTCAGGAGATATAGTCACCCTGAATCATCTTGACATCTGTTTTTCTGAAAATACTTCATGTGAATATAAAACCAGTGTTCCAGAGATGATTCAGTCTTTTAATCTGCAGTCTTCTCACCAAAGGTCAGAGAATTGGGGAGTCTCCTGAACAAAGTGACTTTTTTTCCCCCTGGGGATATAGTGTCCCAGGATCCAGAAATTAAGTAACTACAGGTTAATACAAATTTAGTCTCAAATTCCAACATTCCTATTTCAAGAATTAAGACTTAGCTTTTAAATTAAAATGAATTCTATCTACCCTGATTTTTTATTTTGCTTTATAAACAAAAGATTGATGCTCCAAATTTAAAAAGAAAAATCATCTATCGTTGGCAGAGTTCATGACAACCTATGAAAAATAGGTTTACAACCTCCCATTTGAAACTTAGGCTTGTATGGTAGTTGAAATCTGGTGAGATGAGCTATTGTTTGCTTTGTAGGTCAGTTTCTCTTCTATTCTTTTTGCATTATTAATTTGCCTACCATTTTTTAAAAATTAAAGGTAATTTTTCCAAAGGTTAGGTTTATCACTAATTCTAACTAAGTGGAATCTAACTTAATAGCGTTTCCACATTCTTCCACCATCTGCTTTCCTAGTTTGGTTTTTCCATGCTTGTATTAGTGGTCAGATCAACTTGATGACATTGGAACTGTACGCAAATAGCATAATTGGCAAACAACTAATATGATTCCTTTGCCTTTGTCTTCAGAGAGAATATTCAAAGAAAAATTGAAAGCAGGTAAATAATCACATCACTTTATTTGTCCTTGAAATAGAAAAAAAAATGTATTTATCCTTTCCATGAGGACCAAAAAGAAAAAAAAAAGTTGAGTCATACGCAATCAAGACTTGCCAATGTTTTGAAAAATACATCTATCAAAACATTAAACTGAACAGAGTTCAAAGCATTGAGAAATAATCAAGAGACAGGCAGGAGGCTGGCTGGCTGCAGAAGGGATGGAGATTGCTTTAGTAAGCAGGATACGCAGGGCAGAATTTCTTCTGAGAGGGTTATTTTAGGATTCCAGGTAAGCCAACCCTTGCTACTTCCCTCTCCCCACTTCCCTCTCCAATTTGCCCTTATTCTTTAAGGTGCTATTTAGTAAATTACCCTGATAAAGATCTTCACTGTGTCTTGGCACTTACCTGGCTGTGGGTTTGTTTTCTCTCTCTGTACCACTCCCTCCTGCCTTTCCACCCACCACTTCCTGCCCTCTCTTGCTTGCTTCTCTCCTTGCTGGCCATCTCAGCCCTTCTAGGTCCTTCCCACCCACTCTTTATCTCCCACAGCTTGGCTGTGCTGTTCACTGGGGCCTGAGACCCAGTGGAGCCTTTGGCAAACATAAAAGTGACAGCTGCTGCTGTCATGACAGGGGACATCTGGTGCTCCCTCCTTCCCATGTCAGGAAAAGAACTATTATTGTTCTTTCTAAGGGTTTGGGCATTTTTTGAACACATTGACAAAGTGCAGCTATCACCTATGAGGGGGAAATTGCTATCTTAATTCAGAAACAATTTTAGGAGTGTGTGTAAACACATCTTTTCCGTCTATCCTTTGGCTGATCTCATCCTTACTCTTCCCACCCCAATAGCTCGTCTCACCTCCTGCAGATGTTTCTGTGCACCTTTGCCGACTTCCTCTGAACTTTGATTTGACTTTCAAAGTGTAGTTTTTCAGGGAGGCAAAAATAAATAAATAAAAAGCTTGTTTATTATTCTGTCATTATTGCTTTATCATCATGGCATGAAATACTGAATAATGAGGATGCAAACACCCATTTTATGGGCCTATTGCAATCTTCCCTGTATAATTAATATCTATCATTAGATGAAAGTCATATCATTTGCAATTTGATGCAGCTTTCTTTAGGATTTCCTGATGACTCTGAGGTAGTTTATATGCCAGTGCACCTGTTGCTTGTAATCAGGTTTTATTAGATAAATAGGCATCTATCCCTTTGCCTGCTCTCCTTCACCACTCATCTTCTCAAAGGGCTCCTTACAATGGGGAGAGCGGCCTTATTATAGTTCCTTTGCATAATAAGGCCACTTCTGCCACCTTGCCTCCCACCAGAAGGAAATATTGCATCTGTCTGAATAAAGGCATTCATTCTGAATGGCCTTGTTATAAAGCATGGAGAAGTTGGGGTCATATAAATCTAACACATACCCATAAAAAGAACTCATCTCAGACTAGGTGGAGGGCACTCTGCTTGAGCTCTCTGTTTTAGCATATTCCTGGAAACATGAGCTGTTGCTGACATTCAAAACACAGCTTCTTGTAGTAGTTTTGTATCTCTTAATTGCACAAAGCCAGAGAAAGTGGGTCACAAATCCACAGGGTTTAAGTTTGCACAGGATCCTGCTCTTTCTCTTATACCAAGGTAGCGAATCTCATAAATGTTGACAATACCACTTCTTGAATCCCATCGCCCTCAAACACCTGTCATTGCTCACAATAGGTCACAGGAGCCTGTGAGCACACACAGGCATGCACAGATACATCACCATTACTGTACTGGCAATTCCAGTGTCAAGTTCTTGATGGCAGGTTAGTGGCCTTGGCCTCACCTATGAAGGATAGCCCATACCCTCATTTGGCAGAGCTCTCTCCTGACCTGGAACATTGAGGATGAGTAAGCTCATCTAAACTGCAGAAGGCCATAACACTGAATGCCTTACTGCCACCCACACAGTTCATTGCACAAGTTCCTTATTTATTCAATTTCAGAAGCTGCCTCCTTTTCTTCTGAGGTTTCCAGGTTTCACCCAAGCAATAGTTGGGACCAATGAGACAATGTGCTAATGGACCCTTTAGCAAACATCAGTTAATAATTTGAATGATGCATTTGTGGTAGTGCATTCTCTAAGCTTGATTCCAGTGACAAGCACATCACTTCTTTTTCTCTCTCTTTTTAGAAGTTCTGCTTTGTACCTTCTATTATCTAAAGAAATCACTCCTTTGATTTTGTTAGAACACAGATTCTTAAAAACATGTTCTCGAGGAGATAATCTGTGTTATGGTGGAGTGCTGAGTCTGACAGCCTAGGCCTTGATCTCCTTTTCCGTACACGCTTAATGCACTTGGGAACAAGTTACTTTGCTAAAAGTGTTTTTTCTCCTCTATACGATAGGAGTAATGGTATCCACCTTAGAAAGGTCTCATGAGTCAGTCCATGTGATCTGATGCTACAAGAAGCAGATACTGGAGACAGGTAGACTGGATGAGATCCTGGCTCCTCTCATGAAAACTACATGATGTTTAGGCAAATATTTAACCTCCCCAAGCCACAGATTTGCTTGTTCGTTTTTCATAAAAATAAGGACAACTTATTCCTATTAGAATTATTATGAAAATAGTTATGGTTAAGAAGAACTCTGGGGTTGTGGCTCAGTGGTAGAGCACTTGCCTAGCATGTGTGAGGCACTGGGTTCCATCCTCAGCACCGCATTTAAATAAATAAAAGACAACTAAAAAAAAATTAAAAAAGAATAGCTTTGGTTAAAAATTTAAAAAAAATTCATGTCTTTAAAATATTTGGCATGTCAGAGGTGACAAATACTAGTTTTCTTATATCACACTTATAGGGTATTGATTTAGCATTCAAGTAGCTATCTTAAATGTTAACCACCATCTTATGAGATAAGTTTCACTTTCCTGTACTTCCTCTTATCGGAACTCCCCCCACCCCTTTTAGTGACCTACCCTATGGCACCATAACCCTAAGCCAATCCCAAAAGGACACAATCTTTTGCTCTGGAAAGTCCCATGGTGCCATCCACCTAAGCCAATCCCGCACTATTCCCCACCCGCCTAGCTCTGATGCAAGCACCCCTGAGCTTTCCCATAGTGCAATAGCTACAACTCCAAACCCCTACCCCAGAAAAGCTGAGCACCAGAACATCTCGGGGCCTATCTCCTCTCTAGAGAGAGATGGCCTTTATTGGTCAGCTTTGACAAACAGACTTTCCTGTGGTCTCTTCCTGGTTTCTGTCCTTCATTTCCTTCATTTCTTGCTCTCCCGTCTCCTTGCTTTCTCACTTTCCTTTCAACACTGTCGGAAACAACGTGTAGAATTGAAAAGCATGAACTTGGGCAGAAATAGACTTGAAACTTAATTCTTCTGTTTAACAGCAGTGTGGCCGCTCCTCAAACAAATTACACATTTTTGAGCTTCAGGTTCCTTATTGGTAAAGTTTTTAGATTACTGTGAAAATTAAAGGAAAAGATCTATGAAGCTCATGGCTCATAGTCAGTATAGTTTTCTCCTTTTTTTTCCCTTTTGGTTTGTAGAAGTCAAATATTTAAATTAAAAAAAATAAAACAAACAGTAACAACAATACTTTGAACTTGGTAATAGGGGAAGAAAGGACTAGCACCTTTTATTTGAAATAAAGGAACAGCAACCAAGTCACATACCCAGAGCTGTTCAGGTCTATGTACAGATGAAGAGAATTATATATGAAATGCAGTAGGTGAGTAATAAAGGTAGAACCATAGATTGTCCTTTTTTTTTTTTTTTTTTTAATAAGCTTTTAAGAAGAAGAATCTAGGAACAGCTGCTGATTTTGCCTATAGATTTCAAAGACAGAAAACAACCGGTATTTCTTCTCTTGAGTCTGTGACAGATTCAGAGAACCTCAGGCAGAACAAGATCTTTCTGGGCTTACAAATGATCCGAGGAACTAACCTGCCCTGCCCATCCCTTGCTGGCCTGCCTCTCCTGAGCATTTTTCACTTTAAGTGGAATTTGAGACCTTATCGTGAAACCTGCATTTCAGGCTCTATTCTTAAAAAAATAAAGGAAATTATAGAGGGAACATTCACAGCTGGGGAATGTTAGCAAACAAACCAAACCAAGAAAAACTGTCCAACATAAATTCTTTGCCAAAACTGGAGGGTATAAGTGCCCTTTAGCCAGAGGAAGTTCAGTCAGTCAGAGCGAGGAGTTTGAGAGGCTGAGATGGATTTTGTTAAATTCCTGAGGTTTTCTGCTTCGACTTTGTGAATAGATTCTGAGCAATGAAGGATCTATGCCATGTCCTAGATCCTCACCCTGAGGTTCTGGATCCATTTAATATATATTGTATACTATCTCCCAGAGTTACACCAAACAGTCCTTGAAATTTACTTCCCTATATTATATACCTATGAAAATAATGGAACCTTCTTCTTCTCTCCCTCCGCCCCCCCCAAAAAAAACTTCAGAGAGAAGAGAAGGCTCAGAACTCAATGGACTTCTCAGAATCATGATACCCACAGTTTTAAAATGAGCTTAGGAGTCGACAGAGCTATGATCTATGCTATGACCAGTACTTGCAGGGGTTTGGGGAAGGTCAAATGCTGGTTAGTCATACGTATCTTCTAAGTCAACGTGATTGTTTACATGGTAAAAGTAATCAGCTCATTTTCAAAAACTTAAGAGTGTAAGAAATGAAAAATCCCCTGTAGTCTGATCATCCAGAGTTCGTCATTCTTAATGTTTTATTTACTTATTTTTTTTACTTTTATTTACTTTTTATTTACTTTTTTACATCTTCCGTATGGACATCAGGGGAGTTATTTCCTTTTCTTACCGTGATCATACCACTGACACATCTCTGAATTTGGTATTTTCTATTATCCCTACTTCAACATACTATAAATTTATCCACACACATACAAAGAAATTGGTTGGCTGCTTTTAATTGGGATAAGGGCTTAACTTCCTCTTGTGTTCCTTCTCTGCTTGGGCCTCTTTTCCCACATCTCCCTCTCTGTGGTTGCCAGGCAGATTTTGCACAATAGGCCAAACATAGCAAGTGGGGGGTGCTCTGAAAAGAAAGGGGGTGTTTCAAATTACATATTTCGAAGTATCACAAAATAGGCATCAATACTGCAATAAGTAATAAGACCCATCTGATGGGTCTACTATTACTTTCCTGTTCTGTAGCAGCTAATCTTTTTAAAATGTTCTTTTAACTTTTTCTCCTTAATAAGAAATATGTGCTTACTATAAACAATAGTCAGACCATGAAAGCATTTTACATAGAGAATAAAAGGATCTTTCTCCTAAATTTCACACACAAGGGTAAGTCTCCATCTTCTAGACTTTAAAAAATTTATATGTCAACATATTCGTGCATATCTTGTTTTTAAATGAAAACCTTCTAGATATATTTATAAGTAACTTAATCATTTCACTTTTATAGACTTATTTCCATTTGATTGATACAGTTCTACCTCATGGACATTTGACAAGTGCATGAAAACCTCACTGTACAGATGAACCATAATCTATTTAATCATTCTTGGAGGGATATATTGTTGTCCTCTCATGGGTCTAAAAGAAATGCTTCTGAAATAGAAGGACTTGGTAAAAAATTACAGGTGGTTATGTTCTGTTTGAAGGTGGCAGATTGCTATCTCAAAAGGTCCTATCATCTCACTAAGAATGGATAACAGTATTCATTTTCCCACATTTCTTCTCAAAAGATGAAAAAATTATTGAACGTTATAGTAAAGCTCTGAGACTACAATTTCCTATCATGTGAGATATCGCCACACCCTCATCTTTTCTCTGTTACACACCAAGTTAAAAGTCAATTTAGAGACAGGCAGGAGGTAGGTGGAGGAAAAGAACAAATAGAGAAGCCAGAGAGCAGAGGCGCTGACGGACTCTGCCTGGTTTGCCGTTGCTGGCTTGTGGTTAAGTTGACCTGAAGCACAAGGGCTAGTGAGGAGAGGCTGGACCATCTTGCCTTCTGGAAGCTTTTTAAACTGCAGCATTGCTGCTTTGATGGGGTGCAGAGGAGGTGAGCACCAGGGTCAGCTCAGAGACGCTCAAGGTAATAACACCTCTGCTCTCTGTTCTTGAAGACCTGCACGATTAAGGGGTGTGGTGGTTGACACCCACTGCACTGATGACTCCAGTAGTGGTGTGGATTTTTTTTCTCCTTAATTTTCACTAGTATTCAGTGAATACTAGTGCAGGCGCTCCATTCTCAACAGATGCTTATTACAGCCGGTTAAACTACACTGACACCTCATTATCACTTGGAGTCCATAGCTGATGTCAAGGTTCACTCTTGGAATTGTACATTCTATAGGTATAGACATATGTGCAGGGCAAATATCTATTATAGTACACAGAGTAGTTTCGCTGTCCTGAAAACAATGACAACTTTAAAAATTCTTTAAAACCATTCTTTGCTTTTAACATTCACAATTGCTCGATGTCTATAAGCAGCAAGCTTACATGGGCACCGACTGCTGAGAACTGCTCAACACAGAACAATGTGTGGGCACTCAAAAGACAGCAGAACATTCTCTGGTACAGTCGTTCACGGGGTGAGCACAGAGCACAGGGCTCTCCTGTGGGAGCTTGGCTAACTCTAGGAATTGGATTTTGATCAGAAGTCAATGGTCATGGGGCTTGGGGAGTCCAGGAAGTATTTTATATTTCTATGTGGATAGAGACAAGGAGCCCAAAGAGGGCCAAGCTCTGAAAAGGCACATAGAGGCCAAGATTTCCTTGTAAGTGCTGGCTGAAGTGGTTCCCCCAGTCTGTTAATGAGGGAATTTAATCCCCCAGTAGGTGAAAAGAACACAGGGTTTTTCCATAGAGCACTTTGCCAAACTCTAAAGTTATGCACAGTCTAAAGGCTATTAGCCTTCTGCCAATATAAGCATGAGTTGCAATTAATGTGAGGAAATTAAAACAAAGGTTAGACTAAGAATAATTAAAAACAACTTAAGGGAATCAGGAAGTTATATGATATGTACCTAAGTAGTCTTATTTCAAATGATCTATTTTTCATTGTTAATATCTGCATGTGGGGGGTGGTATGTGTTTAATCTTTGGAGATGGCCATTTTAATAAGATTGTGATCCTACAGAGAGAAACACGCTGTTCTGTGCTTCGCCTTGAGAAGTTAAGGTCTGCCCTCATGTGCCGAGTGCCTGACTTGGAGTCCCCTAACAGGCATACCACCACCTGGTGGCCCTTGGTGACATTGCAGGTCTAAAGCCTCAGAGGAAGGTTTTCAAGTCTCGGGAGCACTTCCTGAAGATTCCAGTTCTATCAGTGAAAATGATTTAGTCGTTGCAATATTGCCAAAGTAAACCTAATATTTACTGAACATCTACTTTAGGATAGTCATCCCAGCTGCCCAATGCTGTACAATAATACAATCACCATTTTACAAACAGAAAAGGGAGGCTTAACAAGATTAAGTGATTTGCTCAAGGTTAGAGAACTAGGCCTTCTGGGCCTGTGAGTTGAAATTAGATTTGCTTGACTCTACAGCCTAGGTTCTTTGCCTGAAAAAAAGGGTGGTAAAGATGTTTATTAATGATTTTGAAGGGAAACTGATATGGAATTTAGACCCAGAGTTAATGTGTTCTTTGGGAAGCATGTAATGGTAAGTATTTTGATATACCTCTCAAAATGCTGTTTTTTTTTTTTTTTTTTTTTTTTTTCTGTTTTTGCTGTTTGTTTTCATTTGGGATTGAACCCAGGGGAGCTTAATCACTGAGCCACATCCCTAGTCCCCACCCTTCCCCCTGTTTTGAGACAGGATCTTTCCAGTTGCTTGGGGCCTCCTTAAATTGTTGATGTTGGCTTTGAACTTGGGATCCTCCTGCCTTAGTATCCAAAGCTGCTCAGATTACAGGCATGTGCCACTGCGCCTGGCCCAATCAAGATATCATTGATCTTCTTTTTTGGAAAACTGGATATATTTTGCCAAGATGGTCTGTATACCCAAACTAAATGAGAAAGTTAAGTCTGTTAGAACCTCAAAGTCTGCAAACTAAGGTTTATTTACCAAGGGTCTCTTTTATTGTAAGCATGGCAATATAAAAATAACTTGGACATGATTCTCACAAAGAATTTATAGGACTAATTACAGACAGGCGATGTCACTCTTTACTTGTACCTTTCTTTTAACACATAACTGATCTCCTGGAAATGAGGTGAAATATTAAGTAATAAAAAAGCAATGCCATTTTACTTGGCTTTCTTCCTACCTTAGATATCCACGTCCTAATTTTTTCAACATTAAGGTTCTGATTTTAGCTCTTTTCTTTATCCACCCCTTCTCTCCTGATGGCCCTACTTATTCTCATTGCTTCAGCCACCATCTAATTTAATAATTCCCAAATTCATATCCAGATTTTCATCCTGAGTTCCAGACACTACATTTCCAATGGGCTATTATATTTCTAACTCAGCATGTCCTAAATTCTTCTACTCTCAGTTTTAGTTAAAATCACTATCATTCACCTAGTTCTAGTCTAAGCCGGATGTCTGGACATCATTTTCAATATCTCTTGCTCTTTCCTTTTGCATTCAATTGGCCACTGAGCTCAGAAAGGATACTCATTGAACATATAAATCTCTCCCTTTCCAAATTCATACATTGTCGTCTTTGTGAAACACTGCAATAGCACCCTTTCCTCCCATGTCACCTCCCTACAACTTTTTCACCTCCACCAGGGGACCTTTCTTTTTTCTTTTTTTTTTTAATAATTCACATATTTAATAAAAAAGGCATGTAGCAAATGGGTTAGGGTTGGACAGGGGACTTTTCTAAAATGCAATTCAGATACTGTCACTTCCAGATGAAAATCTAATTAGCTCACATGACCTTCCTGCAGCACATGATGTGGATAAGAGCAGGAGCTTGGGGGTCAGAAAGCCTCATTGGAACCTCAGTTTCATCACTTGATAGTAACAAGAACTGGTTACTGGACCGTCATGTAAGTTTCCTTACTGTAAGGTGGTGGTGGTGGTATTTATTGCATTTGATGTTTGCAATAATTGAATTATTTTCATAAGGCACTTCAAACAGTACCTGGCACATATGAAAATCTCTCCAGATGTGTTTGTTAACTAGACAAGGTTTAAACATATACTATAATATGTGAAACCTGCAGTGACCTTTCCTGTCCGTGCCTACTTTTCCAGTTGCATCTGTGTCCCTCCATGCACTCAGACTCCAGCCATAGCAAACGAAAAACTCAGAGTGCCCACATACCTCCAAGCCTCCACACAGTCCTTATCTTCTGCATAAGATTCCTTTCATCATGAGGTTTTAAAAACTCCTATTCATGAGGGAAAGTTCATTCATGGGTCACCTCCTCCTTGGAGGCTCCAGAGCTCTTCTCCATGTGTCTACAGTGGCCTGAATCTAGAGCCTAGGTTCTAGCCCTTACAGCCCTGGCCATATTGCTGTGACTTGCAGTTTACAGGCATATCTAAAATGTCAGGCCTTTAAGGGCAGGATCACATTTTGCTTTATTCTTTTTTTTTGTTTCTCCAGCATGTAACAGCGTCAGCCCCAGATATTTGCTGTATCCCTGTTTGTTATTGCTATTTTCTCTTATCATACTGCAGTTGGAAGGAAATTAAAAAGCTGAGGCCCGTTCCTGATATTGAATATGAAGAAGCTGAAGACAGGGAGATAAAGAGATTTGCCTAAGATTTTCTTGCTACAGAGTAGCAAAGGTGAGACTTAAAACCTGGATTCCTTTTTTTTTTTTAAATCACTGCTCTCTTCTCTGAATTATACATGGAAATCCTATTTTTTCTATTTTCTATGGATCTGCAAAGGGTCATGAATTAAATAATGTATAGGTACACTAACCTGTTTGCCAGTGTAATACACTTGCAGGTATTGGAGCTAATTCTGAGAAGAGACTCTAACTCAGGGACCACACTCCACCTGGTGGCAATTTACCTAAACTGCAAGTCCCTCTTTCCTTGGCGGTGACCTTTCACTATGTTCTTACTGGTTGCCTTTCTTGGTTTCTTCTGGGTGTCTTCTCCTGCCTGTTCATTTAACACTATGACACTTTATTTAGGTTCCTGGTTCTTTTACTGAACAGTGCTATCTTTGGGAGTGGGGAGAATCCATCCATTCTTGAGCCTCAAATTCTTTATCTACATGGTGAAGATCTGCACGTCTTCATCATCAAGGAGTCTCTTTCCTGAGCTCCAGGCAGAGCCGCCATATACATTTGTAGAGTTTGGTCCCTGCCCTTCCAGAGGAGGCCATTGTCATTGTCATTGTAGTCTATATGGCTGGCACCCCTTGAGGCTGGGAAGTGCATGTGGTTGTATGCAGTAGCCTCTCTTCAGGATCTCCTCTGTGACATGCCCAAACTGAACTCATCATTGCTCCTCTGAAGACTATTCTCCTGTGTTCTCACATCAAAGTGTGATGCTCCCTTCATTCCTCTGTTCTTTGGTCTCTTCTCTCGTCCACCAATCACGAAGTCCTGTGTGTCCTGCTGCTTTCAAATGTTTGCTCATCTTCAGCTCATCCTTCCTTAGCTTTTTTAGAAAATTATTTTGGTTTTGGTTGATGCATAACAATTGTACAAATTTATGAAGTACTGTGTGATGTTTTGATATACGTATGCATTATGTAATGAGCAAATTAGGGCATTAAGCATATCCATCACCTCAAATGTTTATCATTTCTCTGTAGTGAGAACATTCAAAAGCCTCTCTTCTTGTTTGTTTGAAGCATACGATTATAACATTGTTTACTGCAATCACTTTTTGGTGCAATGGAACTCCAGGACTTCTTCCTCCTCTCCAACTGCAATTCTGTACCTGTTGACCAACTTCTCTCTCCACCTTAGCCCCTGTGCTTACCAACCTCCTGAAACCCACCGCAGCCATTCTAACCTTAGCCCTGCCCTTCAGGATCACTGACCTGCATTACTGCTGCAGCCTCCTAAGTCATCTCCTTGATTTCAGTTTTGCACATCTTTAACTTCCACATTGCTGCCAGAATGAACTTTCTAGAATATAAATTTGGTCACTGCATTTTTTTTTTTCTGTTGAAAACCCACAGTTGTTTCTCTTTGCTTCAGTGTTAAGTTTAAAAACTGTAAAGTGGCTTACAAGGCTGGGGCCTTGATTTCTCCCTCACACCCTTCTCCCCCTTTCCTCTTTCATTCACTCTTGTTAAAAAAACAAAATTTCAACAAATTTAGCCTAAAGATCTAATGGGATTTTATTTGCAAATCATCAATGTGGCAGCATTTCCTCTGTAGAATACAAGAGCTGTTCTGCTGGGCATGGCAGAATGGTTGGTTTTGGGAAGGTGGCTAGAGAAGGAACAAGGGGCTGATATGATACCAAAAGAAAATTAGTCAACATCAGGTTACTTTCTTTGAAAGGTTAAAGCAAAGGGGACTTCCCTGTCTTGCTAGGGAAGGGACTAGGTCCCTTCTCATTAGCTATTGTGAATGTCCTGTTTTTAGGGAAAACTGGTCTGTTCAGAGATTTTCCTACTTCCTTGAAGTTTCAGTTTGATTGTGTGACATTTAGCACAAGTGACTCCATTTTGATTTGTTCTGTTGGGGCTTAATGCAAAAGCTCAGTCCAAAGCATGGTCTCCTACACTTTTTTTTTTTTTAACACACTATATTTTGGAAATGGTTCTCCAAGGAAACACGACCACTTTCACCTCAGAGTCTTTGCTCACACATACTTCTCAGTATCTTCACCTTCTTTTTTTTCTTCACCAATTTATGGTTTAAGATACTCAATTACATCAAGACAGAATCCTCAGTGGTTAGATGGTCATTCTTTGGGGGCTCAGCAGAGCCATCACATCTCACAGGAAGTCCATGACATATGGATGCTGACTTAGGTGCTTCTTTTCTGTGTTTTCAGAAGCTATAACTGTTCCCTTGATTTAGTCAGCTTTCTTGTTGCTGTGACCAAAAGACCTGACAAGAACAATTTTAGAGGAGGAAAAGGTTTGCTGCTCACAGTTTCAGAGGTTGCAGTCCATAGATGGCCAACTCCATTGCTCAAGGTGAGGCAAAACATCAAGAGGCAAGAGTATGGTGAAGAAAGCAGATCAGGACATGATATGGAGAGAGAGAGAGAGAGAGAGAGAGAGAGAGAGAGAGAGAGAGAGAGAGAGAGAGAGAGAGAGAGAGAGACACTACTCTTTTCAACGAGGACAAGATGCAAACCCCAAAGGTACACCTATAGTGACCCATCTCCTCCAGCCACACCCTACCCACCTGTAGTTACCACCATCTAATTCCAGTCAGGGAATTAATGCACTGATTAGTTAAGGCTCTTACAACCCAATCATTTTGCCTCTAAACTTTCTTGCATTATATCAAGATTTTTGTGGGACACATTATACCTAAACCATAAACCCCCTCTTCCAAAGCCTTTATCATGCTGTATTGAAATTTAGTTGCTTGCTTCTCCATGCCCCCCCCACATAATAGATTGATCTTCTTTTAGACCACCAGTCCCTTTTCACTCATAGCTATATTTGCAGCACTTGGTACCTGTCCAGGCTCATGGTGGGCAGTCAGCAAATTCTTTTTGGAATGAACAAATAAACAAAAGAAGACAAGACAGTCACATGAGTGATTTCAAGTCTTCAAAGTGATTGTAGATGCCAACGATTTTTATCAGCAGGCACAGGAACACAGACTGGGTCCTCTGGCAGAGAAATGGCAGGGCCCAGGGAGGGTGCCCTAGCCTGCACATTGAAAAATGGTTTCAAGGATTCAGACTGACTTGGATGCCTAGAGAACCCTAGAGCTGGAAGGTTCTTCCACAGGGAAACATCTTTTCTAGTTGTGCTTTAAAATTCTTCCCATTTTAATTTTAATTTATTTTATCAATACTGGGGATTGAACCCAGGGTTTCACACATGCCAGGCAAGTACTCTACCACTGATCTACATGCCCAGCCCTGAAATTTTGTATATAGGAGATTCAACCCTGAAGCTTGAAGATTTAACTTTCCATTCAACGGGTATAGCTCCTACCCTCACGCTCCCATCTTGAAAACAGAAATTAGTTCCAAAGTGAATTGTTTCAAGAGGCAATTATAACATAGTGGGATCATGAAGTTAGTGGGAAGTAGGCAGAAGATAGAAGGATCAGGGAAAATGTTCCAACATAAGAGGTCAAAGCATAAAGTTTGAATATTTCAATTTAAATTTTGAACATTTTATAATTTTGCATGGATTGACCTTTATGCACACATCCTTGAAAATTCATCATCTCTATTGAATGTCCTTGGCTCCAAGACAAATCAATCCTCCTGATCCCCAAAGAGAAACAAATAAGATGAGTTAGTAAGAGTGTTCAAGATGACATGATTTTTCATGCAAAAAAAGTCATAGAAATAGAGAATACATTTAATGTTCTTTAAAACTGTCACTGTTAAAATGGTATGTCAGAATGATATGTTAACAAATAAATTTAAAATTCTACAATTAAAATTAATTTTAATGGTATTAAAGAAGTAATATAAATCATAAACCTGATGATTTTTCCTTGTAACAAGTTAAATTCAGATTATAATTTTTAATCATCTCCACGGAAGTCAAGTTTAAAAAATTAAATCTGCTGTGTATATCTCCAATGGGTTTCAAATATTGCAGCCTGACTGCTTCAACATTTCCAAAATAATCCTGAAAATTCCAGAAATCATTTTGTAGTATCTGCAAATCCTTGCAAGGCTTTTTTCTTTACAGAAAGGATTTGAACCTATTCCACACCTCATGAAAGATGACTTGATTAGGATAAAAGTAATAATTTCAAATATCACCTTTCTATTAGTTCTAGTCGAATGCACAGAAAGGCATAACTCACTCCTTGTAACTATAAAAAAGAAAGAAATATTTGTATGGATGGATGTCATCAGTATGTGCCTTTGCTAAATAAGGCACAATTGATTTGAAGGACATGCAGCTGAATGGGCCTTTGAGTGGCCCGAGGATGGAGAGGAATGCAGAACTGTCTGAGTTCATTGAAGATGATCTCTCCCCTCTGTCCCTCCCTCCCTCTTTCTTCCTCCTTGAGGGAGATAAGTGACAGGGGAAAGTATATGTGGTCACAGGAGAGGAATGAAGTTACACTAGACGTGAGAATTATAGGTGGAGGTGCAATTAACTTGGTTAATTAAATGGAATAAGGCAGTCAAAGCAAAGCATGATTATAGAGAATAGGGAAAAAGCAGAAAAGGACAACATTTGAGGCAATGATCACAAAGGATGAAGAAATTAGTTGTTTTGAAGAAATTCAAAACAACAACAAAAAAGAAGCAAAATGAGCTGTCTTCTTAAAGAATTATACTATTTAGAATGTGGCAGGTCAGAAGTGAGCGAATTGCATTGGCCAACAATAAATGATTTATTACAACAGAGCCCAGTGAACAAATTATGGCTAGAACCTTAACCTACAGTCAAGTAGACAGATTTATGAAGTAGAACTTGCAATGTGGAAAAGTAGACTGTTAAAAGCAGATGAAAATATGGACCATTACATGTTCCACGAGATGTAGTTTCCTTAAAACAACAACAACAACAGCAACATACAACCCTGGCAGCTGAAGTGCCAAAGTCACACCAGCACATTTTGTTGTTTTAATTTGGACAAATCTTTCCAAGTGAAATTAAAATGTTGTTTTGTCACTCAAAGTGAATGTTTAACAACAGCCTAAGATTTAGAAGTTGACTATAAGCAAACATCACTGGGGAAACATCAAACTGCATCTCAAACTAGAGGCATGTGGTATACAATTACACAGAGGAATGTGCATGTCTATAAAAAATAATGTTTTGAAAAGCATTACACTTAGTAAAAAGACATCCACCCCTCAGGTCTGTAGCTGAAGAATGAGTCACTTTTGAAAACAGGGAAGGGCTTGTGACTTAGCATTTTAACTCTTGGAGAAGGGCTTTACCCAGAATAGCTGAGCAGATTTAGCACAATTGGCACCTTCTCTTTAGAACAGTGAAGCTGCAGGATTCCTGAGAAAAATGGGCACAGTCAATACTCAAGCTTTTAGTCAATGAGTGTTGTGAAAGGCAAGCATAAAATCATAATGACCTTTTAACTTAAAATGACGTCAAAGGAGGTTGATGGTCCAAGTGTAAGGGATGATCATTACGTTTAGACAGAGCTTTGCCCAGCTTGGTTCAAGACTGTGTTTATGTTTGGAGAAAGAATATAGAGAGATGCCGAGTGATATAAAGGTCCCTGGGGCCCTGACTTACCTTCCTGACTGCCCTACTTGATCATTTCTAGGAATGAGTGGAACACTGGTCTTGACCTTTCCTCAAAAGCCTTAGTCTCATAAACCAGGTCACTAAAGTTATAATTACCAACACCACAATTCTCTCAGGTATCTAGACTCAAAATTCCACTCTACATGACTTTGTCTCTCATGTCCCAGAAGTCATTTCGCCTTTGGGCTCTTTTGAGAAATGTATAAGCTTTGTCCCTTCTTTTCTATGTCTAAAGCCACGTAAAAAGCCTCCCATAAAATTTATCAGCTGTTATTCCCATTAGTCTTTACCTTACAGGCCTCTGGTTTATGGAGCTTAAATTACATGGAACTGGGGTAAAAACAACCCCATATAAAAGGAAATTTTGTATTTTAGGAATTCACCCATTGTTTTGAAGAAAGATTAATATATTAATGCCAAGTTTCAGTTATCTAGGAATTCATCTCAAAGGTCTTTGAAAGTCATGACATGAGAATTATTAAATACTGTTTCAGGTAAATTCTAATTTTTTGTTATGATGGGAAATAACTTGTACAATTGTATATTTGACACAATTAGAATAGATGTGAACCTGCAAAAGAGAAAACAATTCTAATTAAATGAAGTTGGTTTTCTAGAATTAAAAATGCATATCTCAGAATACAGTTTGGAAACTTTTGGCACTTGCATAGTAGAGGATGTTTTGTTTTTAATACTACCCATTTATATTTTTTAAAAGTTGATATAGGGCTGGAGTTGTGGCCCGGCGGTAGAGTGCTTGCCTAGCACGTGAAAGGCCCTAGGTTCCATCCTCAGCACCACATGAAAATAAATAAATAAAATAAAGGTATTGTGTCCAACTACAACTAAAAAATAAATGTTTTAAAAAAAGTTGATATAAAAATCATAGGACTTACTAATGGTAGGGCTTATAAAAGATATATTAAATTAAAAGATACACTGAAGTAAAGTGTGAATTAATTATTGTTCACTGCATGATTTATGGTAGAAATCCATAACATAATCTATTTTAACCTTAACTTAAAAAATACATGGAATATATGGAATATATCTCCTAATATCGAATTAGGAGACAAATACAGGCAAGAGGGAGTTTGTTGTACAAATGAAAAATTGAATGCGTATTTGATAATGTTTGATAATGTTTTGGCAAAGGTTAATTGAAATGTTTCTTCTATCTGTGTGAATAATATGGGCAAATTCAAGACATGAATTTACCCATTGCCATATATTCCTTTTACTTAAAGAGACACTATTATTCAACAGAAACAATCATGGAAATTTTGACCTCTTCTGAAACTATGCAAAATAATGCATCTAAGTACATCGTCCTGGGTTCCCCATAATGGCAGAGCCGAAGACCAGGACTTGCATATAGACGACTTATTTTAAGTGACTCCCAAGGAGTAGGAGTAGGAGATAGGAAGGGTTGAAAGGGAGAAGGAGGAAAAGTCAGTCCCACCATGTGATATTGATCTGGTTCACCACTGTGGGCAACTACAGCTCAGTTCTGTAAGGTACCCTTTGAATAACAATAGGAAATATGCCTCAAAATTGTCCACCAAGGGATATTTTAGAGAATTTATCCTCTGGCTCTTGTTTCCATTGGTTAAGGTGGTGACCTCAAGACCTATTAACTCTGACTTCCAGGTTTGAGTGATCATCAAATGTGGGCATCTCATGTGGCAGCAGCAGAAGGCTCTGAGGCCATACCAGTATGCAGCTGAATGGCAAGTGCACAAGTGGGCTGGAGGGTGAGACCTGGGACCCGAGAAATGTCCGTTCGGCCCATCTTGATACCGAACATTGTTATTACTGACAATGGCAAAATTGCAGAAATACTGGCTTTGTCCCAATTGGTATTTTTCAGCAAACTTTCTGGATTTTTTTTTTATTTTTTGGTAAATAATTACTATTCTAAGATACATGGGTAAGGCATGGGAATCTTGCTGTGTGTTGTCACTTAGGTGGAAGAAAGTGACATTCTTGGTTTTTATCCTCTTTGGTTTCCTGAACTCTCCTTCAGAAGTGCTGTAGTACTTTTTGGCAGTACGTAGTGGGTGGAAGAGATGAGGTTAAAAGAAAACAGTCTTTACTTCTGCCTCCCCATTCTACAATATGATGAACATGGTGATCAAAGAGGACTTCATTTATACTGATGTTTGGAATTTTCGTGTTCTTTGGCACCCTGGAGGTTTTTGTTCCATATTTTAATTCACAGTGATTAAGAGAGACGATCCTTTTATTCCTGAAGTGGGAACCTTGCAGCTCAGGGCAAATAAGGAAGGAGAGGGAGGAAAGAGAATCAGGATATCCTTCCTCAAGTTCTCAGACAGATCAGTTTTAGGGAAAAGAATCAATCAAATCTGAGGATATGGAAATTGATTCCGTATTATAGCTTACATCTGGAATGCTCCCAAAGGCTCTTGTGTTGAATACTGGGCCCTCAATGCAGCCATGTTCAGAGGTGGGGCTTTTGGGAAGTGGTTTGATCACGAGACCTCTGATCTTGTCAAAGGATCAATCTGGTGATGGGTTCATAATTAAATGGACTATTGGGAAGTGTTGAAAATCATAGAAGATAGGGCCTGGCTGGAGAATGTGGGTCACTGGGGGCATGGCTCCTTTCTTTTTCTCTTTGCTTCAAGCTTCCATGAGTTGAGTAGCCTCCTCTGCCACGCACTCCTGCCGCCATGATGTTCTCTGCCTTGTCTCAGGCCCAAAGCAATGGAGTCAGCCAGCCATGTACTGAAACCACTGAAACCATCAAACAAAATGAATCTTTCCTCCTTCAGGTTGTTTTTCTCGAATTTTTTATTTTTTATTTTTTACAGTAATGGAAAACTGACTAATACACTTAAAAATTATCCACACCTGAAAGGCTTTCCTGTTTTTTTTTCTAGGCACCATCTTATCCTTGTTGGCCATTTGAGGTCCATATTGTTATTGTCTGGCTTGATGTTGGTTCTTGTGTTATAGTTAAAGCTTTGTCCCAGGGTTTCATAAACTGACTTCCAGACCACTCATGTATAATCGAATCAAGCCTTTATTGAAGCACACTGGTGGCGGCTGACCAGAACATAAAGTTGTTCCCCTGATCAGCCCCGAACAATTGCAAGGGCACTCCTTATAAGCCTGAAAACCGCAAAAGGGATGTTCAGGGGGTCTAGCCAATGCAAGCAAGCCAGGTTACAGAAGCGGGACAGTGCAGTCAAGCAGAGGGAAGTCTAACCAATCACAGTTAGCCCAGTCACCCCAGTTACAGAAACAGAGCCCCATTACCCTAGTTACAGAAACAATACCCCATTAGGTAGTTCCGTGTTCTTAAAGGTTTCTATAGCAAAAGGAAAAGAACATCTTGCTCCAGTCATGACTCTTCTTCTTGGCATGGTTGTTTTACAGGATGAAGTCGTAAAACAAAATGGAGTCACATTTGCTCCTACTATCACACTTGCAGCCAGGATCCTAGAGTCATTAATTCCTTAGCTTGCAGTGAACTTTCATAGGAAGGTAGGTTGGGGAGAGCTCTAAAGCACAGATGTTATTTTCTTTGCCAATCTTAGTGTTCTGGAATTGGTGAGTGAATCAGTGCTGGTGTCCTTGTCTTCGTGCTCAACAGCATGGCATTAGAATGCTTGTTCAGATTCTTTCTTGGAACTTGTTTCTCAAACAATCACAGGAGGTTATTCACCAAAGTCAATGAAACTGAAATGTCCTATGTCAGCAGGAGAATATGACTAGATGTGCTCTCATTATATCCACTGGAAGCATTTCCCTGAACCTCCAAATATATTATTACATTTCAGATGACATTAAGAGACAAGTCTTTAGTCACGGAATTCTAGTAGGAGGGGAAAAAAGTAGTTTTGGTTATTTTCTTTATTATTGTTGTTAAAATGTGAATTGTGCCCTTCAGTTGATGAATTCTCATTGAAGCTTCAATGGAAGGGGAAGATGAAATAACATAAATGATAGCTATAATTAATTTTATACTAAGCTTCCTTGATGAAATTAATATTGTCAGATGGAAATGTAATTTAAGCAAAATATGCTTATATGCTCATGTAAGCTGAGTTACACATTTGGACTTTAAGAAAAAAATCACTCTTGCATTTCACAGAACCGCTTACAAAATGATTTAGCTTAATTGTTTGTACAGCTTTCTAGACATTATAGCTCTTTAAAGGAAATAAGGGCACATGAGATGAAAGGGAAAAAGACAAAGGGTCATTTTCAATTTGCTTCTATTATTTTGGAAAAAACTATAATCATGCAGGACACTTCTAATTCTCAAAGAAACTAGTTTTTAACATACGTGTTAATATACTCTGACGGTAGTTCTGTATTTATAAAAAAATAAAAAACAAAAACACCAAGATCATGGAAATTTAAAATAATTTAACTATGAAATGAAATAAGTTATATGGACTTATTAAGTAAGCTTTAACCATATTGACCTAACAGGTCAGCAAATGGTAGAGAGAAATACACAAGTTAATATATTCATTGCATGCCTGCTTTTTTTTGTCTTTATTTGACATTTCAAATAATTTGGTCAGTAAAAAAGTTTAAAAATATAGAAAGAAAGAGAAAGAAACACTGAGATAGTTCACTGATTTCAGAGGAAATTTTCCATGTTCTCATAAACCTCCAAAACTTCATGAATTGGCATTAATTATACTAGAAAAAACTTACATTTGTTTCTCAATATGAACCAAACATTATGTAACATAAAATTAAGATTAAAAAGATCAATCAGTCCTTAATATGTCTTCCATTAAGAATCTTCTTCCTGTAGATATTCAATAAAATGTCTATTAAATTCACCAATTGCAAGAGTTAAAGTCTTGTTCATAGGAATACAGAAACTCCAACTGAGCGTCAGTAGAAAGGGTGGTTCACTGGTAAAGTCAGTGTAATAGTGTGAATATGAGATGTTCCCCAAAAGTTCTATGTTAAAGCAGGAATGTTCAATGATTGGATTATGAGAACTGGAACCTAATCAGTCTATCTTAGTTTGAATGAACTGACTGGGTGGTAACTGTAGGCAGGTGGGTTATGACTGGAGGAGGTATCACTGGGGAGCATACCCTGGAAGGGTGCATCTTCACAGTGGTCTCCTTGCCCCCACTCTGCTTCCTGACCCTGCCAGGAACTGAGCAACTTCCTCCTCTGTCTCACCTGAGGCCCAGAACAATGGATTCAGCCATCTGTGGATTGAGAGCTTTGAAAGTGTGAGCCCCCCAATAAATCTTCCTTCTTCTATGTTGTTCTTGACAAGTATTTTGGTTAGAGTGACTAAAAGAGTTAATTTTCCTCTCTAAACCCACCTATGAGAATGTGATAATGATCTTCCTTTTTTTCCTTCTGAACATAGTGACGGTAAGCAGTTACATTAATAATATGACATTAACTTGATACATTTATGAGACTGTTGAGACCTCATAGGTGAGGTTGCCCTGTCTCTGTGATCAAATGTCTGGGCTGTAGGTCTTGCTCTTAAAATCTAGCAGAATAGATGTGTTTAAGCAACAGTTGGTCATGATCTCACTCCTATGGCCACCTAACATGGCTGTAAAATCTCAGGCAGTAAGCAAGGATCATTAAGAGCAAGGGAAGATGGTAGCATTTATTTAGAGTCTACCCAATGTGCCAAACACTGGGTAGCTATTTTCCTTGTATGATCTCATGTTGTTCCTTTAATCACTCTGAGATGTGATATTATTTTCAGTTTACACATGAAGGAAATGAAGTTCAGACAGATTGCACAGTTAAATGTGGTAGAATTATGATTTTTAACCCAGGTCTGTATGTTATTTCAGTACTTATTTCTTGCCTCTATGACTGTAATGACCTATCTTTTGTTGTTACTGTTGCTTATCTTTGTCTCCTAGCCTTGTTGTATTGCTAATACTTCCAATTATTATGTCTCTAATTATTCATTACTTTCCTTTTCAAACCTGTTCTTCTCTTGCACTTAGCTTCTCAGTCTTGCCAATTTTGAACCCCAAATGGGGTCCTTTTTGCTCTCAGAATCGTGGAGCCCATAACAAGACCAAGCCCTGATTGCACAGTGAAGGAAGGTTTATTCTTGGCCAAGAGCAGGACAAGCAGGGCAAAGGCTCACAGATCAGCTTTTCAACCCAATGTGGGGTAGGACACAGGGTAAAAGAAATGAGGGGGTGGGATAAGCTAATGAAGGGGAAGACTAGTCATGTCTTTTCTGGGTATGGTCAGAGTTTTTCTTGAAATTTGGGTGCCACCTCTTTTTCTCCTTTTGTTTCTTTCTGAGTTTTATCATGGCAATTGTCAACTATCAAGGTACTGGAGGGGTGCATTTGGCATGCAGATGGAGTTATAATGAAGTTGGAGGTCATCTGATTGGTGATGCTGGCAACCACCTTAGATCCAACACATTTTGGCTAACCCACCCAAAGTGGGACTTCTGGCCTTTGGATATCCTGACCTCAAAGATAAACCAGATGAGGGTGGGGGTAGGAATTCAGCTAGGTGACTAGGCAGGACAAGATTAGGGTAGTATCAAGATGGACCTGAACCCCTGCCTTTCTCATTCACTATGTGTAACCTCTCTTTAAGTCTACCAGTCTCCTGCTAAATAGATCTCAGGTCAAGGCCCTTTGCATCTTGGATAAAGCATCCATCTGTTACCCTCATGTGGAAAACCACTGTGGATCCAGACTCCTGAACAGAGTGAGACCATGCTCCTACCAGTCCCACATTGGGATCTGTCCTCCACAGCACCTCTTTCTAAGGTACAAATGCTACCATATCATTATTCTTTTAAAATTCTTCCAAGTTGCAACACAGTATTTCTAGGATGAAAGTCTCATTTTGCAAAATGGCTCCCTTTGCCCTTACAGCTCCTCTCCAGGGCTTTATTCTTGTGTCCCATGCACATGGTGTCGTCAGAGAGAGTTGTGTTTTCTACCTGAGAATCCTCCACTGAAGGGTCTTGACTTCATTTTCTTTGCTTGGGGAAAACCATATTCTATCTCTGTGGGCCCAAGCTGTGTGTTACCCTCTTGGTGAAGACCTTTTTAACCACCATGCTCAGTTAGTTTTCCCCATCTCCGTGCATCAAGAGCTCTCTCCTCCTATGTGAATCCCCTCATCATGCTGCACCTCAGCAAACCAACAAAACCTTACCTGCCTCCTCTGTAACTCTGAATCCCTGAAGATAAGTAAGAGCTGGCTGCACCATTCCTTTTTGAATTCTAAATACCAAATACAGGATAATGGTAGGTAGTTGAAAAGGATTTTTAAAAACATAAAACATTTCAGGGCTGGGGCTGTAGCTCAGTGGTAGAGCGCTTGCCTAGCATGTGTGAGGCACTGGGTTCGATCCTCAGCACCATGTAAAAATAAACAAATAGAATAAAGGCATTCTGTTCATCTACAGCTACAAAAAATTTTAAAAAGTAAAACATTTCATAAGTCTCAGGGGGATGGCTGTTTGTTGTTGTTGTTATTGTTGTGGCAAGTGAAAGAGCCAAGTCAAACTGGCCTATGAAGAAAAGGAAGCTTAATGTTCACACAGTTGAAAGGCCTGGTCTTTACTTCAGGCATGAAGGGGTCCTGGTGCCCAGAAGTTATCCAGGAAACAGTATTTTTTTTTTTTTTTGGTAATGAGGATTTAACCCATGGGTGCTTTACCAATGAGCCACATCTCCAGAAGTTCAAGAAGCTGTGGTTGCTGCCATGCTCACTGCTGAAAGGTCCTTTCAACAACCAGGAAGCTAGACAGTGGACAGTATAGCTATGAGCCATTGCTCAGAAAGCCAGAATCAAGAACTCACTGCCGTATCAATGGCTGCCACAACTTGCTGCAGGTCAACTCCAGGTTGCTGGAATGTTCTACAGAAAAATGGTACAGCAGTGTCTCCATGCTGTGGTTCACTGTTTTAGAGGTCTCTTTCTATAGCCTTTCCTATAATAAATGTGTAGTATATAATTTATATAAAAGTATGCTTCAACATATTGTATTGTGATTTTTCCTTCTCAAAATATATCTTAGTGAGTTTTCTTCCTGAGGATATACGGATATAACTCATTACTTCTTAACAGTCCCTGGCATATACATATGGGTTGCTTCCAGTTTTTGCTGGAACTAAAGCCAATGCAAAACATATGTATATTCTGTTACACATCTGAGTGATTTTATAGTATAGATTTCTAGAATTCAAAAGCTATCCATAATTAATATTCTGTTAGATATTGCCAAATTCCAAATCAAAGATATTAAACCCGAGTATCTTCCCTGATCAGTTCAGAAGGTTCTTGCTTTGTTTGTGACCTTGCTAATACAGGTAACTTTTTTTGCCACTCAGAAGAGTGAAAAAGAATATTTCATAGTTTATTTTGCATTTTTCAATAATGAGTGAGGATTTCTCTTGTTGTGGTTTTGTTTTACTTTTTGATATTTATAGTTCTAGAAATTGCCTGTTCATGTGCTTTACCCATTAAAAAAATTGAGATGTCATTTTGTATTAATTTACAGAAACTTTTTCACATTATAAATAATATTTGTCTATTACTAGTTTCAAATATTTCTCATTGTAACTTTGTTTTATGGGTTTTTTTTTTTTGGCACACAAAATGTATGCATTTGGTCATCAAATATGTCCACTGTTTTCCTTATAGTTTATTTTGATATGGGTTAGGAAGGCCTTGCATATTCAAGATTGTTAAGTCATTTTTTTTTTTCCTTTTGGATGTTGCAGTGGATTTGTGAAACTCAAGGTTAAGGGCATGGTCTTTCTTCACAAGATGCTAGCTGTGAGTCCGTGGGTCTCTAGGGTCACCTTCACTTCTGACAAATTATCTACAAACTCAAGGGTTCCCATAACTACCCTCAAGTTTGTTAATTCCCTAAAATGACTCATAGAACTGTCTTTATAATTACAATTTTATTTTAATAAAAAGATCCAAATTAGAGCCAAACAAAAGATATGCATAGGTGATGTCCAGGAGGGGTCCAAATGCAAAGCTCCCAGTCATCTCCCTGTGTGGCTTCCTTGAGGCGATGATGTGTGACAATACTGAACATTGCCACTCAGAGATGTTCACCAAAGTTGTGACATCTAGAGTTCTTTTTTTTTTTAAGTTATTGATGGATGTTTATTTTATTTATTGTTATGTGGTGCTGAGGATCAAACCCGATGCCTCATACATGCTAGGCAAGCGCTCTACCACTGAGCTACAAACCCAGCCCATCTAGAGTTCTTACTGGGGCTCTATTACGAGGCATAATTGAATTGCTGTCCATGTGGTTAAATTCAATTTCCAGCCCCTTCTTTTGTTGGATTTGGCTGATATCACACAGCTCAAAGCCCCAAAGCTTTAGTCACATGGTGTGGTTGGTTCCCATTGTCGGTCATCTTTTAGCACCCATTATCTAGGGGCCCATCATGAGTAAATTCATTAGTACAAGCTACCAGGTATGGTTCTACTTGGAATGAAAAAACTCTCTCCAATCATGAGAAAAATTCCAAGGGTTTAGATGTTATCTCCCAGGAGCTGGGATAGAAGCTAGACCTGCTTTGAGTAAAGTTTATTCTTTACTATGCAGATGTCTTATAATTTAAAAACCTTTAGACTTTTAATCTTTTTAGAATGTAATTTTTATGACATACAATATCCATATTAAACTTTATTTTCTCTTTCAAATAAATAGCTACTTGTTTCAATATGACATACTGATTTTATATCTTTTCCTACAATTTGAAGTGTCATCTTTGTTATTATTATTTTTTGGTGTGCTTAGGATTGAAACTGAGGCCTCAAGCATGCTAAGCAGACTGGCACTGAACTACATACTCAGCCCTTGAATATCATTTTACCATGTACTAAATTTTCATATATATGTAACTTTGTTTCTGGATCTCCTATTCTGGTTGGTTTATCTTTTTTCTATACCTGTTCCAATACCATACTGTTCTGATTAGTATATTTTTATAGCATTTTAAAATTTTATATTTTGATAATTGGAGGTCAGTTTCCAATTAATTATCCTTTTCTCAAAATATCTTAACTCTTCTAGTGTATTTCCCTTTCCAGATAAAGTTTATACAAAAGAATCTCAATAATATTTTTATTGGAATTATACAGACTTTGTGAATTGCTTTAAGGAAGTTAAAATCAGTAGATTAGTGAAGTTTTCCATTTGACATGATGGTATGCTTCTCTATATACTCCATTTCTTAAAAAATGTCCTTCAGTAAAATAGCATTTCCTGTCAATATTTCTTGCATACTTTTATTATTTATTTATATGTTTTGGTATGAATTGAACCTAAAGATGCTTCACCACTGAAATAAATCCTCAGCTCCTTTCAGTTATTTATTCTTATTTGTTTTGGAGGACTGAGGATTGAACCCAGGGGCACTTAACCACTGAGCCACATCCCCAGCCCTTTTTGTTTTTTATTTAGAGACAGCGTCTCTCTAAGTTGCTTAGGGCTTCAGTAAGTTGCTGAGGTTGGCTTTGAACTTGCCATCTTCCTATCTCAGTCTCCCAAGGCACTGGGATTACAGCTGTACATCACTGTGTCTGCCCCCTTTTATTTATTTTGAGACAAGGTCTTGCTAAGTTGTTGAAGCTAGCCTCCAACTTGTGATTCCTCCTGCCTCAGCCTCTGAGACTGACACTGAACTACATACTCAGTATAGAATTACAGGTGTGGGCCAATGCATCTGCCTCTTGCATTCTTTTAAAGGTTGTTTGTAGGTATGTTGCTTCTTGATATGCAGTGTGAATGCATTTTATCTGTTATTGTTTTAACTGATTATAACCTTTAGATAGCAAAGTTATGGGCTTATGTCTAAAATTTAGTGCAGTACTAAATTATGTTTATTAATTCTAATAGTTTTTCTTCAGTTGATTTTTTTGAATATTTTATGTAGATAATTATATCATCTGCATAATACTGGGATCCTTATGAATAAATGTTGAAATGTGGGGGTAGAGGAAACAGTATAGAACAGAAATATTTTAAAAAGGAATCATTGTTTTGTTCATAATTTTAATATGAATGCTTCTAATATTTCACTTTTTAAGTAAGACATTTGTGATGTATTTCTGTATTATAGTCTTTGTCAATTTCTGTAAGTTTTTTCTATATCTGTCAGATGGTAAGTTTTAATCAGGAATGAGTGCTTCATTTATAAAGGGCGTTTGGAATTTGGCAAGCTCATTTTACTTCATTTGTAATATTTTGCTATAGTCAATTTCATGAATAAATTTCCTAATATTAAATCATTTTTTCATTGTTTGGTTAATCATAATTGAATCATATACACTACTCTTTAATACCCCATAGAATTTAATTTGCTAAAGCTTTATTTAGGATTTTCATGAATTGTTTGGATCAGTAGGACTTTTTGTTATTCTCTTTCTCATTATTATAATTGGCATCAGAATAATGCTATCCTCAGGGAATGAAGTTGGAAAACTTCCTGTAGTCTTTTATGCTTTGGAACAATCTAAATAATATAGGGATTGTGGGTAAAACAAAAAACTAAGATTCAGAAATTAATGAAACAGAAACACTACAGACTCCCCCCTTTTTTGTTGTCTCTTTTGTTTTGTTTTTGTGCTGTACTGAGGTGCTCTACCTATGAGCTATATGATCAGCCCATTTTATTTTTTATATTGAGAAAAAAAATCCCACTAGGTTGCTGAGGCTGGCCTTGAACTTGCAATCCTGCTGCCTTGACCTCCTGAATTGCTGGGATTACAGGTGTGGGCCATCGTGCCCAGCAAGGATTATGGTTTTTTAAAATTGTTGAAATGATCTTGAAAATCACTCAAGACATATGCATTTTTGCAGGAATAGAAATTTGAGCAATTTTTAAATTTCTTCTCTAATTATTAAACTACTGAACTCTATGGTTGTTTTTTTATTTTGTAATTACTAGGAGTTTGTATTTTCTTTAAAATGGTCTCTTCCGCATACATTTTCAGATTTCTTTGTATATACCTGCACACTTCCCTTTGTTATTCCAAGCATTTCTGCATTTCTCCATGTCTGTACCCATTTTTGCTTTCTCATTCTTACTGTGTGACTGGACCCAAGTCATCCATTCAGCCTTTGAAAGACAATACTTGGAAGTGGGCAAAGGTGGGAAGGAAAGCAGGTCTACTCAAGGGCCTTCTCTGAGAAGATGGAGTGGGCTACTGTCCTTCAAGGACCATCTTGGAGAACTGAAGTACAGGACGGGATTTTATAGGGAAGGAAAAGCGGTACAGTGGGAAACACAGCAAAAAAGCTAAGTGTTGAGTGGGGTCTTTGTCACCCAGAGCTTGTGTCTTCTTTTGTTCCCCGCTCTGACAGGAATATCAAAATTCACCTTGACTTTCTGGGGCTAGTTCCTGTAGTTCTTTAGACAAATATATTATTCTGCAAGTCAAATCTCACAGCAATGTACATGCTTGTGTTAGTTGTTAATAAGCTTAGAATAAGAAGGGCAGGGCACAGTCTCATGTTATCTATAAGTCAACAGATATTCTGGGTTTTGTAAATCTAGATTATTTAGAAGTTAACATTTCAATTTAGGTAAGGATTTTCTTTAGAATTTAGAATGCTGGGCAAGGGGAGGGGAAGCAAAAGGAATTCTGCAAAGGAAAATTCTCAAAGGACTGTTCCCTGTTGCAATTCCTTTTTCTAAATTGTATTTTCTTTCTTTTTTAGTTAATCATGTGGTTAGTAATGTGATTATATTTGTAAAAGGCACATAGATTTGGTCTTTTTGAAGAACCAGCTTTTGCTTTTCCTGACTAAGCTTATTTAATTTTTTTCTGTATCACTCATTTATCTCTTTAGAATGAATTCTTCATTTTATTTGGTTAGGGTTATTTTATAATTCTCTTTACCTATTGGCTGAGTTTTAATATTTTTAAACTTTTATTTTCTAATGAATTCATCTAAATCTATACATTTTCATCAACCCACATATTTTTTTTTTTGAGGGGAGTGGTGTCTGTGTTAATGTTTCACTAATTTCTGAATCTTAGTTTTCTGTTTTACCTAAGGATTATTTATATCTGGTGTAAAATTTTACAAGTGATTGAATTTAACTTTTATTGCATTGTCTTGAGAAAAATGTGGTTCATATGACTCGTATTTACAATTGGGAAGAATATATTTATGTTTCTCATGAACTAGTACATTTTTTAGGTTTTAAAAATGTTTATTGGATTTTTGAAGAGCAAGTAGAAAACTAAGATGGGGAAATTGTATTGGGCGGCTGAATAGTTTAGTGTTGGACATTTTTGTCTCAGAGTTCTCTTGAATATTGGAGCTGTCCAGCAAGCAGTTGGATATACAAGTTTGCGCAATTTGGAGATCTAGCCTGGAGATAAGTTTGGGAGCCATTAGCTTATTGATTTACTGAGTGCACCAGAGTTGTAGTTGCAGATAAAATGAGAGGGGAAGAGGATCAAGATTGAGCCCTTGGTCTCTCCAACATTAAGAGGTTGGAGGGAAAATGGAGGAACCAACCAGAGATTAAAGAGAAACTACCACAATGGAAGGGGAAAAACTGTGATGTTATGATCACATCGGAAACTGTGATGGTATAGAAGCCTATTGAAGAAAGATTACCAAGGGGGAAATAAATCAGTTGCTTCTACTGCTGCTGATAGACTAGGTAAGAGGACTGAACAATGACTCCTGGCTTTAGTCATGGAGGGGTACTGGGGCCCTCCATGATAGTATTGTCTTGTTTTACACTTGACAGCTGTTAGGTCGTTTACTCCTTACTCCTATATCAGATGCATTTGGATAGGAGTTAGTAAATGTATTAGTATGCTTGAGCTGCCATAACAAAACATCACCAACTGGATGGATTGAACAACATTAACTTTTTTTTTTTTTTTCCTTCATGGTTCTGGAGGCTGAAGTTCTAAGGTAAGGTTCTGGCCAATTCAGTTTCTGAATTGAAATGAGGGCTTTTTCCTGGCTTGCAGACAACCATGTTCTGCTGTGTCTTTGCATGCCATTTCCTCAGATCATTCCCTCAGAGATAAGAGAGAAAATGTGAGATTGCTGGTATCTCTTCTTATGAGGAAATAAATGGCTTTACCATTATGACCTAGACACCCACATGGGATATGTTTGTGTATGTGTGTGTACTAGGGCAGGCCAGGGAGGGCTTTAGGGCTTTAATATATACATTTTAGGGGACATAAACATTTGGTAAGTAGCAATAAGTGACTGTCCCTGGGTCAGTTCTATCTTACAACCTGTATCTGTAAATAAAGTTTTATTGGGACATAGCCATGCTTTTTAGTTATGTATTGTCTTGGCTACCTTCGTGCTACAATGGTAAAGTTGAGCAGCTGCAATAGAGATCATAAGACTCACAAAATCTAAAATATTTGCTACTTGGCCAACCTCTGAACACATATTAGTTCCTCTGAGACCAAATTTATTATTTGTCTGAACTCCTGTGGTTTTTATTTTTTGACATAGGCATTCGACTCTTTATTCATTATCATATGGTGTTAATTTTCAGGTGGGGTTATCTTGCTCTCTAATCATATTAAGACCTCTTTAAAGGCAGAAACTTCATTCTATTTTTCTTTGTTTCTACCAGTGTTTGCAGAAGAAAAAAGCTGTAAAATAAATATTCGTTAACTTATTTATGTTATATATTTGCAGATTTCATTTCTTGCTCTGACTACAATGTCTAAAAGTTTGTCTTATCCACAGCTATGGAAGGAGCATATGATGATAGCCCTGCTCAGCAACTATTCAGATTCTGTCTTGAGAGCTGGAACCAAGATACCAAGTAGTTGCTGTTGGCATCCTGTGAGAGAATTGCCTCAGATAAACAAGAGGCACTGCTTGCAGGAGTTAATGTGATTATGGCTTTTATGTGGATACTCAGACTGTTAAGCATGTATACACACCTTTTAGTATTGCAAATGCTAGAACAGAGGTTGTACCAGATAACTTTGATTGACAGCACTGCTTTGGCTCCTTCTAGAGAGCCTCTTGCTCATAGCTGCTAATTGGAGCAGCATTAGAGAACTCATGTCACTCTCCTCAACCATTCCCCATTGTGGCTTTATAAACCAGGTGTGGATTCCCAGCTAAGACCTCATGGGTGACCAGTGACCAATGAGAATCCCTCCTAAGAACTGGGATTAAGAAAAAGAGAACTGGTGTCAATGCTTGGTTCTGAAACCTGGAGACTTAAATTCACACAGGCGTATGGATGCGAGGTAACTATTGGGCCAACCACAGGAAAAGAAACCTGTCAGGAGAGAGAAACGTGAAGGTGTTAGGAATGATGAAGAGATAATAAGGATCCTAAGAGAGTGGTAAAGAGAATGCAGAGATAGCATGGGACCAAGGTAGAAATAAGAAAGATGAGAGAGAAGAAAAGACTTTGCAGAGACATTGTCACCTCTGTGCCTCATATTTCACTTTCTGATGCCTATCCCCATGGGACACATACTTGACTCTGGAACCCATCTACAATAACAGATATCATCTCTGCTCTCTAGGGACTCATAATACTAAACAGTACTCAGGGGAACAATCATATATAGAAGATTGAGTACAGATGGGTAAGTAAAGATGAAACATAATATATTGGAAATAATGTTCTATTTTATTTGCTATCCTTAGAAAGCATGACATTCTCAAATTCTCTGAGCAAGCTCCTCTTACTTCCTTGATCCAGCATCAGAGAATTTATGTTGCATGTAACCAAAAGAGCCTCGACTACAACATGTCAACTAATGAGAGATATCTTCCAAAGCTTGGCAGAACAGACTCATCAGGTTTCTAGATCCTTGGGGAGTAAGATCAGATCGACAGTGAACCTATTCATTTGGAGAAGAGACTGGAAACATGGACAATGAAGAGTAGTGCTATTATGCAGGGGAAATATAAACAACCTTTCAAAACTAAACAGGAAGACAATGGGCTACATAAATATGGCAGAAGGAGTAGACATGGTGGAACAGCGATTGGATCTTGGAAAATGTATAGCTGTGTGGCTTAAAAAGCAAAATTAGTTCAGTGATAAACACAACCAGAGCATACTGATACTGGGGAAAATGTTTCTTTTATGCTTAACATTGTCAAGTTCAGACCCATAACATGTAGTATTCATAAATGCATATTTGCCTAAGGCATTCTTCTAAAAAAACCAGGAAATCTGTTCTCCAATGTCTTATATAATTAATAATTAATAATAATTATATATAATGTTTTTAGTAACAACCAATGTAGACTTTGGGGTCAGAGATGACCCTAACAGGGTCTGCCTGTTCTGCTCAATTTAACCACTTAGTCTCTTGATTGAAACAATAGGGGGATAATCCCCACCTTGCAGGGTGTAACCTTTAGACTGGGAATGTGAGATTCAGTTGTCCACAGTAACTGCCTCTCTGTTTCCTTAGCAACCTCAGGTGCCACATGCAGGATCCTATTTGTGCATGACAGTTTGTGATCATCTGGGTAGAGGTTGTTACAAAAGAACCTGAGTTTATTTGTGGTTGAAAACCACAAGAGGAAATTTAAAAGGAACCAGTGGAGAACATATGTCACATGGTGTAAAACTTGATTAGCTCAGTGTGTATCCTTGGCTAAGTCACCTAGCCTCTAGTTGTGGGCATTGGGGAGGATGGGGTGAAAATGGGAGAATGGTTACTTGAGGTGATTTCTAATATCACTTCCAACTATAAAATTTGATGGTTCTCTAGGAATGGAGCAAATTTAATTTATTTTTTGACACCAAGGGCTCTCATGCAAAAAACAATGGCCAGCTTTCATACATCTTCTCTGCTGATAGAAGACAGACTGAATAAAACCTTTGTCGATCTAGGTTAGAGATAGGGAAGACTTTCCAGACTGTGAGAATTATTTATCAGGGAGAATGGGACATGGGTGCAGGACAGATTTCCATCTCTCTCTGGACAAAGCAGGATCCCAAACTGTAGTGAGGGAAGGTAAGAGGGGGCGTTCAGGATGGCAGAGGGGTGAAGGGATTCATGACTTTTCTGTGCCAGGACCAATTCTGGGTGGGACTTGCCAATTTGTGGTCTTGGGTTCCACCGAGTTGATGCCCCTCAGGGAGCACAGCAAGTTCAACAGCTATTAGTGGAGTTGCCAACTATCAGTGTGCTTTGCATTTTGACCCAAAAGGGCTGTGAAGGAAGTTGTTAGTGGCACACAGAATATGACAGGTTGAACTCTTAACAATGTCCAGTAAAATTGCAGAAGATGACTTGTTTTAAAAGTGGCAAATCTAGGAGCTAACAAAACAATCATTCTTCTTCCCCTAACCTGCCCATATCCCAGGTTCCCAAGTAATGCATCTGGTGTGTCACGCCAGAGGGAGGTAAAATCATCACGCTGACAGCAAAGATCAGGGGAAACTGTCGCTGTGATCCTCCGAGTCAAGACTGTGCTGCCAGCCCTTTGGGAGATGACCCTTGTTCCCTGCATGATGATGGCAGTTGCTTCTGCTATATTTAGGCACTTTGATGTTGCTCTTTTCATTTTTCTTCTGTATCAGTGTTCCTGACGCCTTTATGATGAATTTCTCTCGGATCAGCTTCATCGTCTGAGATTCAGTTTTCATTGCTGCTGTTGGTGTGTTTTTTTCTCAGAAGGGATTTTTATAGGACGCATTGCATCTTGAGACATCCTCATATCCACCTACTATAGCTTATGATTTCATTTGCATTTGTTCTCAGCCAATCTTGCTTCGGTTTGGAGCTACACTAGCCCCACTAGGGGGCCACAAGCACTGTCGTCAGAGCCAGCTCTTGGCTGGTCTCCTGGCAGAATTCTAGAAAGTTAAGACTGACATAGACACAGATGTGACCTTTGTTGTGATGCCGAAGCCCATCATATCTTCAGGAAAACAAAGGACAATAAACAACAACGACAACAACAAAACCCCCAATGAGGTTAGCTACTTCAAATGATCCTGGAACTTGGAGGATTATTTTCTTCCAGAAGCAGAGAGGAAATGTCAGGATAAGGCAGTATGAATAGGCAATGAGAGATGCATGCTTGGGAAGAGCTGTTCAGGGCTTTTAGGATTGACTGGTCTGACTCCCGGCAGCCTCTGTTCTCTCCCCATTTCAATTCATCTGGTTCAATACTGACAAATGAATCTTCCAAAAAAACTCTGGAGGCATCCTGCTCTTGCTTATTTCAGAAATCATCAGTGATTCTACATTATCTGCACCCAAACTTCCCATATCTCAGAGAAAAAAGGGGCCTTTTTTAAAGTTAAAAAAGGAGGGAACATCCAACACCCACATTAGAATTAAATTAGCACACATTTAAGTAAAATTCTGTTAAGTATTCACTACAGCATCTATGTGTTGAAAAAGAAAAAATGGTCCAGGTGGGAGAAGTTATTTATTTTTTATTTTGTCAGCTTATAACACTTGACTTTTCCTGGCTTTCTGGACAGGTTTAGATATGAGGTGTCTCCCCCAAACTCATGTGTGAGACAATGTAAGAAAATTTAGAGGTGAAACAATTGGGTTATGAGAATCTTAACCTAATTAGCGGATTAATCCCCTGATAGGGATTAACTGGGTGGTAACTGTAGGCAGGTAGGGTGAGGTAGGAGGAGGTATGTACCTGGTGTTGTGCCTTTGGGGTTCATATTTTGTCCTTATTGAGTGGAGCTCTCTCTCTCTCCTTCCTGAATTTCCACTCTACGTCCAGATCTGCTTTCTTCTGCCACGATGTTCTGTCTCCCCCTAACCCAAAGCAATGGAGTCAGCCATCTGTAGACTGAGATCTCTGAAACCGTGAGCCCCCAAATAAACTTTTCCTTTTCTACTGGTTCTTGTCATGTCTTTTGGTCACAGCAGCAAATGAAACAAACAAAAATAAGACAAAAACTGACTAAAACACTTGCAATGGCTCCTAGCTCTCCTGGGATCTATGGACCTGGGGTCGGAAGGAGTGTCCTAGAGGCCTGTAGATTCTATGCATCGCCAGGGTGCTGCAGCAGGCAGTGTTCGCTGATTTCCTCGACTTTCCTAAGACAGATAGATTTAGAGGAATGTCCTCTCCACTTGTCTTTCTGTCACCTCCTGAAACATTTCCCCCCTTCTGATCAGTATTGTTAATTGTTCCCTCTTCCTCTGCACCTTTTTTATTTTGAATCCTCAGGAAAAATAAAAAATAAAAAAAGGTCCTGTATCATCTGATATAATATATCCCCCAAATCCTAAATCTCCTTCTTAATTCCTAGTTAACCAGTGTTTTGTTTTTCTTCCCTTCATAATCACAGTCCTTTATGGACCAAGAAAGATTTGTGACTCCACATCCTCACGTCAGTCTCTGAGCCCCGGCTTTACTTTAAGTGCTCATCATTTTATACCTATTTTCTCCAGTTCTACTAGACTTAAATTGGTGCTTAAATGATCCTGTTGTAGATGTAGCAGATAGGAACTGTGTTGATGGCAGAAGCTGGCAATAAAGAGTCTTAAATAAACAAAAGGTTTTGGGGGTGATATAATTTGTGAGATTGAAAGAAAAAAGTGCTTACCTGGTTTGAGGCTCTTCCCTACTGGGGGCTTATGGGTAGCGTGTCCCACGTGGAATTACTATTGCTTATTTTGAATTGTGGTTTTTCCAAACCCTTTGTCTTCAGCTTTCCAGAGATGACTATCTTGGAAAGACTGAAATGTTTTTTTTTCTTTACTAACCGGTAAAAAAAGCCTTTTGAATTATGAAAGCATATTTCTTATGCCATTTCATTTCAGAAAGAGGAAGACAAGGGATTATCATCATTGTTCTTTAAATAAGGAATTCGCCTTTGTCACTCCCAACACAGAGTACACACTCAACATGTATTGGCCGATGGTAGAATGGTGATTGATCAACAACTATTCTTTCATTTCCTACCTGTTTACTCATTTGCTTATTTGGCTATTTAACCATGGAGGGTCTAGTGCTCACTGACAGATGTTGTACCACGCATTTGGGATATAGTGATAAATATGCTAAACATGGTTGTGGTCTGCAGGGGACAGTCTTTTGGAGGGTGAGATAGATGAGTGATCTATTCACTTCACTGCACAATAATGGCCTGAGGCAGAGGAAGGGCAGAGGCTACAGGGTCTCTTGGTAAAGTTTCTTGTGATGGGTATGAATGGGAGCTTAAGCCTGACTCCCTGGAAGAAGGGATATCTAAGCTCAAACATGAAAAAGGAATGGAAAATGGACAGATTTAATTTATGATGACAATCTTCACAGTTGTTATGATTTTGAATAATAAAAAACTTGAAAACTTCCCCCGTGCTTCGGTACTGGGGATTGAACCCAGGGGTGCTCTATCACTGAATTACATCCCCAGCCCTTTTCATTTTTAAATTTGAGGCAAGGTCTCACTAAGTTGCTGGGAAGTCTCCCTACCTATTAAAAGCATTGGAGACATCTGCCTGAAAAGAAGATTATGTTAGAAGGAATTTAGGATTGTACAGGATGAGAACAATTGTTTCAGACATTGGTACTTTGAAAAGAGATAAACTCATGAACTGGAATTTAAAAGTTTAACTTGAGAATATGAAAAAGGTTCACCTTCTTGTGGACATCCTTGAAAAGATGACCTTTTGTTTCTCCTACTCATGTGATGTGTGAATTAAAAGCAGTTCTGTTGCTCTGATTTAAATCGTTTAATAACTATTTGTGGAAAGAGCAAGTTTGTCTTGTCTATCATTTCCTTCAGAGTTCTCAGATCTATAAGTCTTACTTCTATCCCTTTCATCCTTTCATATTTTTTTATAGAACTTTTCAGCATCTACCAGGAGACACTCTCAAGTGGCCATGTGCAAAGGGGTGGAAAGAGTCACTATGAGGGAGCCCCACCAGTTTTCACCTCATCATGGCTCCAGCTCCCCCAGGTGTGTGGAGGATTGACTGTGTCAAGTGACGTCTCATGGGTTGTGTTTTAGTCAGTGTTTTCACTGCTGTGACGAAAAGACTGAAGGAGGAAAAGTTTGTTTGGGGTTCATGGTTTCAGAAGTCTCAGTCCATAGACGGTCGACTCCATAGCTGTGGATCTGAGGTGAGGCAGAGCATTAAGGTAGAAGGACGTGGTAGAAGAGAGCAGCTCAGGACATGGCAATAAGGAAGCAGAGAGAACTCTACTCACCAGGGACAAAATATATACCCCAAAGCAAACACCAGTAACCCACCTTCTTCAGCCACTCCTCATCTGCCTACCTTTACTACTCAGTTAATCCCTATGGGGGGATTCATTCACTGATTAGGTTGAGATTCATACAGCCCCTTCCCCCCATTTCACCTCTAAACCTTCTTTCATTGTGTCTCACTTGAGCTTTTTGGGGACACCTCAATTCTAAACCATAGCAGGTTGTTTAGGGAACAGTTATGTTAGGATACCTGCAAGTCTTGACTCGGGTATTTTATAGATATTGGTGTCATTTATTTCCTTGATTATTCTAAAAATGTCAAGCATATTAATGATTTTAATTTTCTTGAGACAATTCTTAAGCTATGTAAACTATCAAAGGGGAAAGATTAAGAAAATTTTCTGAAGTGAAATTATCCTCTATGGGCTTGTCGATGGCTGAATTTTTTTTTGCAGAGTTGAACATTACCATATCTATGAACCATAGGCCTATGAGCCATGTTGGAAGATAAAACACCTACCCTATCTACTACCTAACATAAGTGGGTTAGATAGTAATGAAACTGAAAAAAAAAATCTGGAAAAGAAGGATAATTAACCAGTCTAGTATTAGTCTCTTGATATATCTAAGAAAAAACAATCCTATTCTTTCCACATATTTTATTGGTGCATTATAGTTGTACATAATGATGGGATTTGTTCTTACATATTTACACACACACACATAATATACCAATATAATATGGCCAATATCACTCTTTAGTACTTCATCCCCCTTCTGTTCCTCCCATATCTTGGTCCCTTTCCTTTACTGATTTTTCCTTTGATTTTCATGAAATCCCAGCCTCCCTCCCTTTCTTTTCTTTTTCTTCTCTAGCTTCCAAATATGAGAGAAAATCTACAACCCTAGACCTTATGAGTTTGGCTTATCTTGCTTAATATAATGGTCTCAAGTTCCATCCTTTTTTCCTGTGAATGACATAAGTTCAATTTTCTTTATGAATGAATAAAAAACTCCATTATGTATATTCCACATTTTCTTTATCCATTCACTTGTTGATGGACATCTGGGCTGGTTGCATAGTTTGGCTATTGTGAATTGTGCTGCTATAAACATGGATGTGCAAATATCACTACAGTATGAAGACTTTAATTCTTTAGGCTAAACACCAAGGAGTGGTATAGCTGAGTCATATGGTAGTTCCAAAGCATATAATTCTGATTATGCTTCCTTTGTGCTAATTTGTATTGTGTCTGAGAGAGATCTATAAATGATAGTGACACACATGAGGGAGGCTGATTTGAAACTTTCCTTCAGAATTTACCATTTTTCTTATTTATTGCCTTTGCCACTTTGTCACAGTTAGAGGGGTTTCTAACCATGACACATAGTTAAAATTCATAGGTAGTTCTGGGACATCTATTTACAGAGTTGATGCTCTGGATTATTTGTTTATTCTAGGGGTCAATGAACTTATTTAATCTTTTGAGGTGTTTTAAAGATGCTGGCTTAGAAAAGCCAGTGCTTAACTGGGAGAAATATATCCCACAAAAGTAGAAATTTAGCTGGGGGCAATGGCACCTGCCTGTACACAGCAAATTGAGAGGCTGAGAGAGGAGAATCACAAGTTTGAGGCCGGCTTTAGCAATTTAGTGAAACCCTGTCTCAAAATAAAAAAAAATGAAAATAAAAAATTGTTGGAGATGTAGCTCAGTGATAAAGTGCCCCTGGGCTCAGCCCCCTACCACCAAAAAAAAAAAAAATGTAGAAAGCAGATTTTCTAGAATTCTGCTATGATGTTTTGTGGTTAGGAGACATTTTTCTGCTTTTTAATTTATACTGTGTAAATTAGATGCAATCCCTGCCAAAATTAGGACTAAAGTGAGTCACAATTTGGAGAGAGGCTTAAAGTTAGAATATTCAGAGACAACATAGAATTGACTATATTCAGATTGATTTCAGGTGGTTCAGGTAGTCTTAGATTAAATTGGTCAAGATATAGTTCCTTTTTTAACATTTAAATACTTTCATGTATATTTTTACATATACATTCACATTTGTATTCATATATATGGATAAAAATGTTCAATTCCTACACTAACCCTAACTATTTTTCTACACCTATACCTACCAACATAGCTCAGAGAAACCTTTATAAAGATATAGTTCTTTAAATGGTCAGCATATATGATAAACTTTTTGGGTGCTGAAATCAGCTTTAGTGGGGGAAACAGGTTTTTCATTCTAGTACCATTGAATCCAAGGAACTAGGACTTATTTGTGGGCAAATGAAGCTTAAGCAGCTGATCTTCAGCCCCTGTTCTCCAATTACAGAGATGACCTTTGGAAAGAAAGGTGACGTGGGACCTTCACAATGAAGTGCTTTTAGCAGAGTGAACCTGGTTTGGCTAGGATTCTTAATGGAAAACTAATCCAGAATCTGCAGATTTGAGGGCATAGATCCTGGAATTGTTGGTAGGCAATGAAACCAACTGAAGATAACATAAAAATGCTCCATAATCGAAATACCTCCTGTGTACAAGGGATATTATCATACACATGTTCAGAGATGTTACCTGGTAGATCTGAGCCCAGAATGAATCCACTGTGTAAAAAAATGTACCAAACCTCATCCTGCTTCACTTCACTCTGACTCTGTCCTTGAGAATATTAGAGAAGCTTAGACCTTGGGCTAGTTACCTCTTTTGTGTAAGTCTGATTTGACAGTCTGATTTTTGTTTCCTCTCACTTTCTTACTTTTGCTGGGTATGATTTCAGCTGGTGATTTTTTTCAGATTAACTTGAGCTCCATGAACTATTTAAACTTTTTATACCACTTTAGCATACAGCTTAAATTCTGCATTTGGGTTTTTCTCTTTGTAAAGTGCAACTGGTAAATAACTGTCAGATCCATTTGCTTCCCTCAGAGAGAATCTATCAAAATTGATCAAATAATCATGATGGTGTAGATCCTTGAGAGGAAGATATTATATAAAATAAATTGAGTCATGTTTTGCTAGTGCCTTGGATATTTCCAAGAGGCAGTTATGCCCTAAGATCTACATGTGACTCATTTCATATTTATTCATCCGTACCATACCTTCATTTTGGGGAATTTGGTAAAAAATTCCTCTTACAGAACAATTTATTTCTAAGAATCAAGCGTCCTTCAACATGCCATGTGCTAGCCATTATCCCAGAAATAAAGAACAACTAATAAACTCAAAAAAATAGAATGGAATAGAGGTAATTTAAATCAATACCATCTTTTCCAGGTGTTGGAACTGAAATTCAGAAAGGTTCTGGCACTTTCCCAAGCTTACACAGCTATTAAAGTTGTAAACGCTCTTCCTACTGTAGGCCTCACCATCCTCTCTACTTATGAGGACTGCCCTCTCTCTATCTGTGATGCTATGGGAATGACTCCACTCCTGCTCCAAAGGTGGGTGTGTGGCCCAAATCTAGGCAGAGTGCTTCATCCACTATTGGGTCAGGAATGGAACTGTGACCCAAGTTGTGTCAGTAAGAGCCACATAGGGACTCTTGCTGGAACTCATGGGGGAGAGGAATTCTATTTATGTTGAGACTATTCAATGGGGAGAACATGAGCCTGGAGGTTCCTGGTGCCAGTCCATGGGGAGAACACATCTGAGAATAAAGCACCCACACAACAAAGAAGGGGAGGGAGATGAGAGGGGGAGAGAGAGAGAGAGAGAGAGAGAGAGAGAGAGAGAGAGAGAGAGACTGACCTTGATAAGCCAGCTAAACTCTTGATTCTTCAGCTACATGAGGCAACGAATGAATTCTCTTTTTGCTTAAGTGATTTTGATTTGAATTTCTTTTCCATATAATAAGAAGAGTTCTAGCTGATACATCATGTCTTCTGATTTCAAGTTCTATTACAAAATTTTCAAACATTTTTATTGGTGTGAAAAATGAGAAGACCCAACGCAATAGCATATGTTTAACCCTGTAGGTTCAAACATAGCTTTAGATGAACAAGGTAATAATAGTTTCCCCAACTGATCTGGGCAAGTGAAGACTTCATCTCTATTCAAATTATTATCATTATTATTACTTGAACTGAGGACTGAACCAGGGTGTACTTTGTCACTGAGCTACATTCCCGGCCCTTTTCATTTTGAGACAGGGTCTTGTTAAGTTGCTTAGGCCTTTGCTGAGTTGCTGAGGCTGGCCTCGAACTTGTGTTCCTCCTGTCTCAGTCTCGTGAGTTGGTGGGATTATAGGTGCACATCAGTGCGCCCAGGTATTCAAGTTGTTTTTACACAGATTTTTATTGTAGAAATTACATCCTTAATTTTCTTTGTGTATGTATCTACCTGTCACTAGATTATAAACCTTCTGAGCACAGGGCTAAATGCTTTCATCTTTCCATCCCAAGCAACCAGGAAAAACAATACTAATTGTACCTAACATTTGTTGAGTGTTTACTATGTGTGACAGACACAGATGCATGTTTCACTTTAGACATGCGGAAATGTGCCCACATTCCTAGTTCATCAGTGGTGAAGCAGGGATTAGAATCTTTACTGTCTTTCTCTTAACCAGTGCCCTGTATTGCTTTTTTCCAGATTTATAAATCAAAAAATTCTTCTTAAATGAAAGAATAAATATCTCTGACATTAGGATAGAAAAATTTCATGTTACCCATTTTACAATTGGGGAAATTGAGTTGATATTAAGATAAACGAGAGCATCTCTTGACTCCTACTGAGGCACTCCTTCCTTTGTACGATGCTAACGAAACAAAAATATAGCAAATCTTTTAAATTTGAAGTTCCAGATAAGATTTGTGATTCATCAATTTGTATTCTCAAAAAATACTATCTTCGACAGTAGAACGTTTTAGAGAACTGTCTTCCTATTTAATGCATGAAAAAATTAATAATAATGAGAAAGCCTGTAGAATACAAAAATATTTCTAAGCATCTCCCCAAAGAAGGAAGAAAGAAATTAATGTAGCAGGTGGCATTACTTACTTTGCTATATATCATGTTAATAACTGGAAAACAAGCTAAACTGAATATAAACTATTTCTTTTATTTGTAATTTAGAAGGCCTAGATTAAGGGGCTCCAAGACAAAGATAGGCCATGTTCTCCATGAAAGATTTCTGGAGACTGAAAAATAAGGTCTTTTAACATTTTGTGATATAACTGTTTTTCTTGGCTTAAGCGTAGGTTTTAAAAAATGGTGCTCATTGTTTTGCTTGTAGTTCTTTTATGCATGGACAACCGTGCTGATGATGCATTCAGTTTAGGAGAATTTTCCAATTGAAAAAGTGCTCTGGAGAAGTTTAAGCGCCATGAATCACCCAAACCTCATCTAAGTCTCGTGAAGGCAAAAGCTGTGAAAGGCAGTCACAGAGAGAAGACATATTGTAGTTGTGCTGCCTGATTCAACTAAATAGAAAAATATTTTGTAAAGACATGAGAATTTCAGGCATCTGGCGGAGTGGTAAGGATAAATGTCACATTCTGTCAGAAAAGCAAAAATGACTGACCTGCTGCTCACCCTCCCCCCACCTCTTTTTTCCCTCATGAGGGGCATGCATAAGAATCCCAGTCTCATTCCTATGTAAAATACAAACCTAAATAGTCTCTTGGTTATGGTTAAGAAAACACTAAAAATGCAATGGGTCATCTTCCCCCTAATTATTTTCTAATGGCTTTTGGACATCCAAAATGATTTTGATCAGGTGAATAAGTCAATATATTTTTCAGTGTGAAGGAAGTAGATTGCTCATAATAATAATATTTATAGCAGCAGCAGCAGCAGCAGCAGCAACAGCAAGAAAGATGTTTTGCTCAAAGGGATTAGCTGTCTCCATCCTCATCTGTGCATGTGAGACCAGTATTGTGTATGAAAAGAGTTTTCCCATTTGCCTGCACTTTAAACTAATACTGAATTCTGAATAGAATACGTATTTTATTCCTCAATTATTAAAATATAGTAAGTATATTGGCTGCTGCAGCCACTTTTTCCCAGCCTTAATATTTCCTTAAAAATATTCTTTTTGGAGGTGTTGAAATCTTTCCTTCCTCATGTCTCCGAATCCTTGCTTAACCAAGTGGGAAGTTTCAACCCAGGGCAAGATCTCAGCTGTGTGGTGGTATTCTGGTGGCCTTTTGGAGAATGGAACCCCCTCTGCTGCAGAGGGGATGATATAGGAAAAAATCTTTACTTGTCTGTTCAACTTTCTTAGTAGTCATCCTGTCACTAGTTTAAAAGAAATGTAGACAGTATCATCTGCTGCACAGGTGGTCTGAGGGTGGATCTGTGTTGTTTTTGCTATCTATCTATCTATCTATCTATCTATCTATCTATCTATTTATTTTAGTTTGTTTTACATTTTCCTTTGACTTTTTGCCTTTTCTTTCTTGGGTCCCTTATAGGGAAGCAATCCTGGGGGATGCTTTTTTCAAAATGCCCAGTGCGCCCCCTAGAGTTTGAAAGATGCCTCTCTACAGGGTAATTGTGTATTCAGGGCTAGTCTGAGCACTGGATTGTGAGCATTTAAAATCTTTGTGTTTAGTGAAGACTTTATCTCCTTAAAGCCACCTCATTCTGGGGTTGAGCAGCCAGTGGAGCAGCACGTGTCACAGGTGGCCCTTCTCAGTTTGACAGATGCTATCTCGTCTATTTATGTTGTTTCTTCCATTGGGTTCTCCTTTTTATTGTTAGTAGCTTATTTTCTTATCATATTCTATTATTTATAGCCAATCACGGATTGCTCCTCAAAGGCTAAATAAAAATGTTGTTACCTAAGAAAGGGCTGCAAGTTTGACTGGCTATAAGCAATCATTGGCCAGGTACATGCAGCCTGGAGTCTGCTTAGATGCACAGGCCACCTAGGGCTAGTTGGGTAAACCATTAGAATAATTCCAGAGGCAACAGGGACATGGAAACATCAGTCAAAACAAAATAAAGTAAATCTGCAGTTGAGTAGTTGTTGTAGATTTGTGGTCACAAGGCCATAGAAATGATCCTGGGGCTGTATCTCCACAAAGTCTCTCTTGGTTCCCTGAACCCCTCCATATTCTGGACCACATCTTCAGAAGTAATTAGGGCATAGCCATATTATATATTGCATGTGTTCCGGACTAAAAGTTTAATTTTCCTTTTCTAGCAAACACATCATTATACTCTCCAGATTGCTCTACCAGTATGTACCAACTGAAATGATTTAAGTGGTGATGGTTGGATTATGCAATATTGATTCACACAGTTTTATGTATGCTTACTTTGTTTTCCAAACACAAACTTCCTTGACTTTTCTGTTCCTATTATCTAGAGTAGTATACTCGACTTGCCGTTGACAGATTATCAGACAATGATGTGTTTCTCTCTTGCTGTAGGTGCAACCAAGACACACACAGCTTCCTTTGAAGGCTTGGTTCTTAATATTAGTCTAGCTTAATGCGTTATGAAGGGTCCAGAATGATGCTAATAAAAGGGAGGATCCAGAAGAGGCAGGAGAACCACAGCTGGCTTGGAAATCATGGTGAAATGGCAAGAACCATTTTGGAGGTTCAGCCTCCAATTCTGCTATAGACAAACCTGGAGTCGTGATCAATTTTCTGCTTCTTTAAGGCCTACAATGCCTCATTTGAAAATAAGGATAATACCCCTCCTTATCTCAAAGCAAATATAATAATGTTTATGAAATTACTTCATAAAATGTAAACTACCTTATGAGGGAAATATTTGCTATGGCAACTCTTACTGAATACTCTTCGTCTGACTAGCCTCAAACTTTCAACATGTCCTCAGAGAGTTTCTTTAAATTTCTAGCAAGAAAGTGGTAAAATTCAAAGGCGATTCCTATCCATACATTTCCCCATTCCTTTCCACTAATATGAGCTCCTTTCCCCTTCTATTCTGTCTCTGAAAAAAGTGAAATTCACATTAACCTGTTTGTCTTCTGGTATAATTCTGCATGAATTATATGCAACCATAAAGAGGAACTACAGATGATTCCCATTATTTGCAATAACTATGTTTTAAAAATTTGTAGCCACCATTGAATTAGCAAATTCCCAACCATTGCTTGTAAGGGAAATACAAGGTGAGGTTAATGAAAGCCTGTGGTTGAAACATTTTCATCAATCCATCAATGTGTTTATGTGTATTTTTATGTGTACTTTGTTATTTAATATATACTTTTGGTTCATAAATATTAAACTTAAGGTCATCAACACTACAACTTATTCACAAATGAAGCTTACCTATTGTGCTTATTTTTTCCATAAAGAGCATCAAAGCCTTTTGGTGCTCAGAAACTCTAGAAAAAGTTTCAGCACTCGGAGACCATTTTAAACAGCAAAATCACCAACACAAAGAACAAAAATGCAAAAAAAAAAAAAAAAAAAAAAAAAAGTGCGACAGTCTAGATGGTGAAAAGGCCACTGGTATATCAGAGCTAAAACAAGAATACAACCTCAGCTGGGAACATGCATTTTTCACATATGCACAAATGACCATATAAGTGCTGTGAGCACTGATAGGGGGTTACAAATAAGTTTTAGCAAGTAGGTAAAATTGTAAATGCAGAATCTGCTAATCAAAATGATTGACTCTACCTCTGAAGGGCAGAATTAGGACTGACTGATGGAAATTATGGGAGAGTAGTTTTCAGATCAATTTAAAAAAATTTTTTTTTCCCTCTGTAATTATAATTGCCCAGCAAGAGAACAGACTGGCCAATGAGCTCCCATCATTGAATATGTTCTAGAAGAAAGGGCACAATTTAAATCAACTTGGGGAAAGAATGTAGATCCTGAAAGGCAGCTAAGAGATGAGGGAGTGATGACAGAAGAAAGGATAGAAAAAAGCCAAATACAGTCACCATCATTATTGATCATTCTCTAAAGATCAATCTCCATTCTCTTGTACTCAAAATGGAATTTCAATCAGGCCAATATCTAGCACGATGAAAAAAAAAAAAGCAGTGCTCTTTTAAATGGGAACATGTGCATGAGTGTCCTTTATTCTTGCAAGCTGTCAGATGTTAGAAGCCACAAGCCGCGGTGCTCAGTGGATTATAGAACAGTGATGAGGAAAATGCTAGGAGATAAGGAAAGGTCACTGAACTGGAAGAATAAGTTCTTCAGTAAATCATCGGGACATAAAAGACAGAAAGTTCCCCGTAAAGAAGTCACTTTCAGAAATTCATAACCAAAGCAGGAAGAGAAGATGCATCTCCATGAAAGTCTGAAAAATCCAGAGTGTCACATTAGCAGGAAGCAACCTGTGCCCTTTCACTTCCAATCATAAAACAAAATGGCCCCTAAATGCAACTAGTTGTTTGATAATCAGGGACCTAATTAAGGCCATGCAGAGGGAAAAACAAAAAACAAAACAGGTGCTTAAAATGTGTTTTCAGAGCCTGGCTTAGTAAGGAGAGGCTGTAGCCATCCAAATGTCTAAATGTCTTTTTCTTTCAGTTTCTACAAAGAGTTAAGGAGAATTCTGAGAACGTTCAATGAGAGATGTTTTTTATTTTTATTTATTTACTTATTTAAAAGCAAAGCCCCCAAAGTAGTAACACATTCCTTCATTTCTATCCCAGGCTGTGGAGGTGCTCCTGTGGGACTCATATTCATTTGCATTTGCTGGGATTTTATAGATTCTGGACTGATGGGAAGTTGGCCCACATCCACCCAGGGGGCCGGGCTGGCTTCTGATTTCTCCCTTTCATTTTTTTTCACTCACATCTTTCTTTTTTCAATCACATTTCTGATTGCTCCTTCATGATGAGTTTTCTTTCCGATTATGAAATATGCACGACACAAGATCCAGAGCTGGGCAGGCAGCTCTGAATTTGACTTGTTTGTTGTTGTTTCTTTTAAATGTCACAAATGGGAGAGTCCTTCCCAGGTCCCAGGATAATCCAGCTCCCCACATAGCAGCAGCCTGGAACAATCCTCTCCAGCCCATCCCTCCATAAAGAAGAAGAAGGAAAGAAGGAGGAGGAGAAGGAGAAGGGGGAGAAGGGAGAGGGGGAGGGAGAGGGGGAAGAGGGGGGGAGGAGGGGGGGAGGAGGGGGAGGGGGAGGGAGAGGGAGAGGAGGAAGAGGAGGAGAAGAAAAAAGCCCTTCTTGGCATGGATGTCCCCGACTGTTCAGTTGTTTCCATTGAACACCTTCCCTTTAAATTCTGTCCCATTCTGGAAGGTGAGCTTTCTTGTTCTTGCTTTCAAGCCTTGCTATGTATTAAGGGGAAAAAAAAATCATCTAGAATTTTTATATGTTTGCAGTAGGGACTGGAATGATTTCTTGCTCCCTCTCAGTCTGCCGTAATGAAGTGAACAGTACTCCCCTAACCAACTTTTTGGGGTTGAAAAATCTCCAACTTTCAAAAAAAGTTGAAAAAATGGATCAATGACTACCCATATACCCTGGACCTAGATTTGCTGATTGTTAGCATGTTGCTACGTGTGTTTTCTATGCTTATGTTTTGCTCAACTATTCAAAAGGAAGTTGTAGATAGCCCACCATAACTCAAAAATACTTCAGCATGCATCCACTGACTCTAAGGGACTTCTAATTCACAACCTCAATACGATTATCACAAAATTTTCTAATAATTCTAGGTCATCTAGCATATAGCCCATTCTGTCATGACCCCCATCTTTCAATAAGAAATCTAGAATTCATCCTAAGTTCACATATTGCATGCAGTTGCTGAGTCCCTGGAATCTCAATCTCTAGAACAGCATCAACATCTTTTTTTATTTTTCATGGTACTGCTTTTTTTTTTTTTTCAGTCCAAACTGGGTGTCTTACAGAATGTTCTGCATTCCAAAAATTTTCTGATTGCTTCTTCATGATGAGTTTTCTTTCCATTTATAAAATATGCATGACAAAAGATTTGCCATTTAAACTATTTTTAAGTGTCCAGTTTCAGTGGTGATAAGAACTGTATGCTTGTGGTTGTTATGCAACCATCACCATTGTCTATCTCCAGAACTTTTTCCAATCCAAAACTCTGCACCCATTAAAAAATAACTCCCTGTTCTATCCTCTTCCAGACCTGGTCACCCCCATTCTACTTTCTGTCTCTGTGGGTTTAACTGTTCTAAGTAACTGATATAAATTTGTCCCATTTTGTTTGGTTTATTTCATTCAGCCTACTGTTTTCAAGGTTCATTGACATTAAAGTATGTGTTGGAATTTCATTCTTTTTCAGATACTGGGGATGGAACCCAGGGCCGCATGCATTCTAAGACAACACTCTACCACTGACTACATTGTATCTCCAGGAATTTCACTCTTTTTGAGGGTTGAATAATATTCCCTCGTAGTGAAATGAAATATTAAAGAGAGCCTATATTACCTAGAGTCCCATAAATAGACTCACCAAAATGCTACCTTTGAAAAAAGTGCAAAAAAGAATAAATGATGCTAAAGCAATTGCATGTGATAGGCAAAATCATAAGCCTTCACCTAAACGTGTATACCCACATTTTGTTTGTCCATTCATCCATCAATGGACATTTAGATTGCCTCCACTTTTTGCTACTGTGAATAATGCTGCTCTGAACATTGATCTACAAATGTCTTTTTGAGTTTCTTAAACTTAATGTGTGTGTGTGTGTGTGTGTGCGCACACACGCGTGTGCATGCACCTGCACTGGAAATGGAGTCTAGGGTTTCTCTACCACTGAACTATATCTTTGGCTCTTTTTTATTTTATTTTGAGACAGGCTGTCTCTAAGTTGCCCAGTCTGGCCTCAAACTTGCGATCCTCTTGCCTCAGCCTCAAGTCACTGGGATTAAAAGCAGGAGCCACTGCGCTGGCCCTGAAATTTAATTTTCACAATTAGATTTAAGTTGGGGTTGTTTGTGCAAAGTAATGAATACGTGAGGTTGTAGTCTTCTTATTGTATCAAAATCACATTAGGTGACATACAAAGTCAGTTTTCCTCTATTAATGATACCTAATTTGACCACTTGGCAAAGGCAGTAACTGCCACATCTTTCCATTATAAAATTGTCTTTAGCCTTTTGTAATTAGTAAGCAATTTATGTGGTAATATTTTGAGACACGTACACACTGTTTATCAAAAAACCATCTATTCATTAGTTTCAGCATTTGCTAAGGATTCTTACCAGAATTACTTATTATATTGGTGGTTGCAAAATGGTAAATTTTTTCTTAATTCAATCATTTCTTTTACATTTATTGGTTGGAAGTTTTATAGAAATTAGTGCTTTCTTCTCTCTTTAGTGTTAGCAGATTTTTTAAATGCCATCAGTGACAATCCAGTATTCCCAATATTCTTTTTGTTTTTCAAATTGATCCAAGTGTGTCCAGTGGGAGTCCTTTACTATTGGCAAATGCAAACAAGGAAAGTCACCTCCAGAGTAGATAGAAGAAAGAAGTGAGATGATGTGCATTGTTTTGATGATAGCTTGTACCCTGTAATAGTTATTGTTTTAGTTGTGCTTTCACACCTTGAAGGAGCCCCTAACCTGCTGTTAGCTGTTGGTGTGTTCATTTGAGTAACCCAGAGATCCTGTGTCACCTAGAGTCCTGAAATAGATCCACCAAAATGCTACCTTTGACAAAGGTGCAGAAAATAATAAATGGTGCTACAGTAATTGCATGTGATAGGCAAAATCAGGAGCCTTCACCTAAATTTCACACCTTGACCTAAATTTCACATCTGATATAAAAATCAACTGAGAATGCATTACGGGCTGAAAAATAAAACATAAAACTATAAAACTTTTAGAAAAAAATCATAGGAGAAAATCCTGAGCATCTAGGGTCAGAACATAATTCTTAGACTTCACACCCACAGCACAATTCAAAAAAGGAATAATTGATAAATTGATTTTATCCAAATTAGAATCTCTTGCTCTGTGAAAGATTCTATTAAGAAAACGAAAAGACAAGATACAGACTGGGAAAAACTACTTGAAAATCACATATTTAACAAAGAGCTAATATCTGCAATATATAAAGAACTCTCAAAAGTCAACAGCAAGGTTAAAAAAGAAGTTTAAAAGTTTCAATAAAATGGGGAAAAGACATGAAAAGGCATTTCACCGAAGAGGGTACACAAATGGTAAGTAAGCCCATGGAACAGTGTTCAACATCATTAGCCATTAGGAACAGGTAAAGTCAAACCGTAAAGAAATGTCACCACACACATATCAGAATGGCTGATATAGCACACAGTGACAACACCAAATTCTTTCAAGCGTATGAAGAAACTGAATCATATACACCGTTGGTGGAAAATATAAAATGATCCTGCTTTTTTGAAGAACAGTTTAGTAGTTTTTTAAAAAAATTAAACATGCAACTACCATATGACCCAGTAATGGCACTCCTGGGCATTTCTCCCAAGACAGGAAAACTTAAGCTCACACAAACACTTGTCATAGATGTTTATAGTGGCTTCATTCATAATAGCCCCAAATTAGAAACAACCCAGATACCCTCCAATAAGTGGAGATTTAAACACACTTTAGTACATCCATGCCATGAAATACCACTCAGTAATAAAAGGAATAATTATTATCATATGTAGCAATTTAGATAATTCTCCAAAGAATTATGTTGAGAAAAAAATTCCCAAATAATTACATACTTTATGAATCTATGTATATAGCATTCTCAAAATAATAAAAAAATTAAATAAATGGAGAATATATCAGGGGTTTCTAAGGGTTAGGGAAGGTGTAGAGGTGGGGTAAGGAACAGCAGGAAAGTAAAGGTGACCTCAAGGCACCCTCTTGGTATTGGAAATATTCTGTACCTGGACTGTATCAATGTCCATATCTTGAGATATTGTACTGTTTTGCAAGATGTTACCATTGGGGGAAACTGGGTATGTAGGATCTGTATTATTTTGTACAGCTGCCTATTAATGCACAATCAATACAAAAATTTTAATAAAAAGTTTATATTCTTATATCCCCATCCTAGAAATTATGGTTAAGTCAGTTGGTCAAAAAAACCTGGGAATCTGCATTTCCAAAAACCCCATATAGAATTCTGATGCAAAGAGACCATGAATGCATTCTGCAAAGACTCTTCTATACTATTTCAATAGAAATAGGTATGAATGTTCTTCTGGTATTTCCAATTAAAATTCTAACATCACGGGGTTATTCTCCTCCTTACCATCTTTTACAGGATGTTTGTATATTCCCCACTTACAGTGAAAATCTGTATTGCTAATAACATTAATGAATTTCCTTATTTGTTTTATTGTATAATACACAGATTACAATTTGAAAATTACAATACCAATATTCCTCTAACAGTAAGTTCACCAAGTAAAGCATATGATGGCTTTGAAATTCTCGTCCTTAGATGAAATTAATGATCAGAATAGCATGTTCAAAAGTGACATAAAATGATTCTTTTCTCTTTGAAGTTATTTTATTACTTGCCATCAATTTGGTATGCATTTAGTTTACTTATTTTGTTTGTAATACAATTTGGTTTGTACTTTTTTCATCTTTTTTGATTGCCTATTAGTTTTGAGATATGTAAAATACTTACAAAGTTAAAAATTCAAAATATTTTTAAAAAGTATACTCAAGAAATCTCACTCCCAGTCCTTTGATACTTCCTACCTGGCCCCCATTGTAGGTCACCAGATTTATTAGTTTCTGGTTTGTAATTACTGTGGTTTCTTTTTTTTTTGATCTATCTATCTATCTATCTACATTTATCTTTCTATCTATATATACATCTTCTGATTTTTCTCTTTATTACACAAAAGGTATTAGATCCTCTATGTACTCTTTGTATCTTGCTTTTTAAAGTTAAGAGTCTATCCTGAAAAATCACTCTGTACAACTCATAAGAAAGGTATATTTATTTCTAATAAATATTTGATGGTTGAATTCTGACTGAATATTATTATTCAGGGCTGAAAGCAAAAGCATATAACAGAAGGATCAAACAAACCCAAACATCTTACATGCAAACTTTGAGATATATTTGTTTATTCTGAGTTCTATTCTATAAAATTTTAAAGCAGTATCCTCATGGGATAAATCTTAAGGGAAAGGCTATACTCTCTAAAACAATGCAGTATCCTTGGCTGAATAAAAGTTTTTATTTTATTTTACATTGTCTGAGTTTCATTATTTTTTAAAGAGCCTAGTTTTCTTTTATTTCAAGATGTTCAGGTATATTCTTCAAAATATTTTTTAGCCTACTAGGTTTTTGTTTTTTAATTTGCATCTTTGGGAATACCTGTTCTGTAGCACTGAAATCTTTTCCTTTCTTTGTGGACTGGTCTCAAAAATTTGTCATGGCCATATGGGCTACTCTGTAGGCAGAGTTGCTTCATGAGAGCTTCTCCAAGCAGCAGACCTCTTGGGAAAACTTGATATAACTCACAGTTGGGGTGGTAAAATAAAAGCAATGGTAAAACTTGTATGGAATCATGTTTGGATGTGCTTGCAAAAGGGCCAGAACTTACCCACTGAATGCAATGTGTATTGATCAGTGGAACTATACAAATTTATCATAATTTGTTTTCAAAAATCCTTGTGCAGAGCAAGGACATGTGTGAAAAGGTATGTAATTAACAAACAGAGTGCCAAGAAGTAACCCTGCACATTGACAGCTGATTCTTGAGAAAGGCACCAAAAACATGTCATGGAGAAAAAACAGCCTCTTTAATAAATGGTGTTGGGAAAACTGGATATTAACATGCAGAAGCACATGGATCCTTCTCTAATATGGACCATGTTATGTATGCTAACACATCTGTTGGTATACAATTGAAATTATTACCTTAATATATTTTTAGCATCCATAGTTATTTTGATAGCTCCCTTTCCATTGACATTAAATTTTGTGTTCTTGCTTTTTCCTTGATTAGACTTGTTTGATTTTTATCAAATTTTAGCTGCATTATTTCTTCTCTATTTCATATAATTCTGCTCCTACTATTATTTTTCCTTCTTGCTACATAATTTGAAAATAATTTGATTGTTATTCTAGCTTCTTTCTGAAACAAGTACTCTAAGTTATAAATATTCATCTGAGTACTATTTCATCCAAGAGATCCTGATATTTTTAAGCTTTTATTATCACTTAGTTCAAAGCACTTTTTATTTACTTTTTTTGTGCTTTCTTCCTTGACCTTTGAGATATGTATAAGTGTGCCATTTAGTTTTAAAATAGTTGTCATGTGGGGTGGGGTTCTATATATCTGAAGGTGACTGATTTCTGATGGTATAAATCATGCAGGAAATACAGTCTGCATGATTTCAAATTTAACAAAAGTAATGGAAATGCTTTTTATATTGATTGTATTGGTTACACACACGTCAAGACTGATAAAATCGCATACTTCGAATATATTCATTTTATTGTTCTTCAATTTTACCTCTATAAAGCTTTCGGGGAAAGATATAAAAAAAAAACATGCAGAAGATTGAAACTGAATCTCTCTCTCTCTCTCACCTTCTACAAAAAATAAAATTCAAAATGGATAAAAGTCCTAAATGTAAGACCTGAAACTGTGAAACTACTAGAAGAAAAGTAGGAGAAACACTTCAAGATATTGGTACAGCCAGCGATATTTTAGAAAATATTCCAAAAGCACAGGAAATAAAAGCAAAAGAAGGACTCAGTGGAGAGGGTTTGGACATTCTTTTACTCATGTTACTCTCTGAGGTGGTGGCCAGCTGGGACAAAATGGTGGGTCACCCCTCACCTGCAGGAGCGGGGAGGTTGGTAGGTTGCACACCCACTGTGCAGGTGGATTTCTTCAGAGGTTTGAGGAATACATTCTTTTACTTTACACCTAAGGTCCCTTTGGTTTTCTCCCCAGGGAAATGGCCAGTTTCCCTTCTTCTTGCGCTTAGTGATCACATACTTTGGAGTCTATCTCTCACTGCTTCTGAGTACAGACTGATATCAAGCAAAGAAGCTTCTGTGTGGCAAAGGAAACAATCAACAGAGGGAGGAGATGATCTGCAGATTGGGAGAAAATTTTCGCAAACTATTCATCTGACAAAGGATTAATATCCAGAATATGAAACTTTAACAAAATCAATAACAAAACCCCAAATAATTCAATTTAAAAATAGGTAAAGAATATGACTAGATGATTTTCAAAAAAATGAATTCAAATGACCAACAAATTTATGAAAAAAAATTCGTGACTTTATTAGCCATTAGGGCAATGCAAGCCAAAACCTCAAGGAGATATCATTTTACCCCAGTTAGAATGGCTATCATAAAAAATACAAAAGATAACAAATGTGGTGAGGATGTGGAGAAAAGGAGCTCTCTTTTTTTTGTCTCTGGGAGGATAAGTTAATACAGTCACTATGGAGAACAGTATAGGGGTTCCTTAAGAAAGTAAAAATAGATTTGCCATATAATCTAGCTATCTCACTCTTTGTCATCTATCCAAAGGAAATTATATCAGTGTATCAAAGAGACACCTGTATGCCCATTTTCATCACAGCACAAGCTAACATATGGAATTCATCTAGATGCCCATGGAAAGATGGATTGTTAAGTGTAATGTGGTATATAGGTATAGATACACAACAAAATATGAGTTAGCTATAAAAAAGAATAAAATCCTGTCATTTGCAGGAAAGAATAGAACTGGAGGACACCATGTCAAGTGAAATAAATGACAGAAATACAAATACCTCATGTTCTTTCTCACATGTAGATGTTTAAAAAATTGATTGGGCGGCCACGTTGGTATACGTCTGTAATCCTAGAGGCTGGGGAGTATGAGGCAGGAGGATCTCAAGTTCAAAACCAACCTCAGCAACTTAGTGAGGCACTCAGCAATTCAGTAAGACCTTGTCTCAAAATATAAAAAAATAAAAAGGGCTGGGGATATGGCTAAGTGGTAAAGCATCCCTGTTACCAAAAATTGATTGAAATACATAATAGTAATTGTTGGAGTCTCGAAAGGAGAAGGCTGGAGGGATATTGGTAGGTTAGATAATGGCTACCTAAACATGGAAGTAAAAAGTTCCAGTGTTCTACAGAACAATGATGGTGGTATTAGGGACTATAGTTTATAATAACCCAGTAAATACTTTATGAAAAACTAGAAGAGCGGGGCTTGAAACCTCCAAACACAAAGTAATGATGAGATGTTAATGTAAAAGTAAATGAAATGTTAAAGTAATGAAATGTTAATCACCCTAATTTGATCAGCATACATTATATACATCTATCAAAATATCAGATTTTATCCCATACATTTATGTAATTAATAAAAAATGTAATCAAAAGTATAAAAAAGTTTTTAAGGGGATGGAAATATTGCTCAGCATGGCAGCAAATGCCTTTAATCCAATGACTAAAGAAAGCTGAGGCAGGAGGATCATAAGTTTGAGGCCATCCTCAGCAACTTAGCCAGACCCTCAACTTAGTGAGACCTTCTCTTAAAAGTAAAATAAAGCAATCTGTGGATATAGCTCCATGGTGAAGCATCCCTGGGTTCAATACCCAGTACAAGAGAAAAAAAAAAAAAAAAAAGGAGATGGAATTATTTACTGCCGCAGTCCGGCTGCAGCAAACTAAGGGGGGGGGGGTGTGCCAAGGAACTTGTGTAGATTGATACAGCAGGAGTAGGAGCCGTTTATTGTAGGACCAGAGCGATATTTATACATTCCACACAGCTTATCTTAATTAGCATAAACTAGATACAGCAGTCAAACAATAAGGAATCTCCACACTTAATGGCTTGCTGGCGTTACTTCACAAACCACTCCCTCTGGCATTTTGCCAGGCGCCATCCAGACTTGTTTACAGACTCTAACAATTTACTACCTGATTTGGTCATTACACACTGTTTAATGTATCAAATTATCACAAGTACCTCATAATTAAATTAACATAATAATTAAAAATGAAGTAAAAGACCATGAAAGTATGTACACATTTAAAACAGCAATGGAAACCCAATAAATTTTGATTTAATCTGAAGAAAAGTCATGTAATTGTATCTCTAATTAGAGACAGAAACAAATAATTTAAGAGGACAATCAAAATTAGGGATACTTCTTTACCCTACACATCACTTAGTCAATCACAGAGCCTTGCTGTTTATGTAACATGAGTCAGGTAGAACAGAAGAAATTTTAAAAAGTAGATAAAAAGAAAGACGTGAAGGAAGGACAAGAAACTATCATTTTAATGTTTCCACATACCTTCCCAGGCCTGTCAACCTCCAGTCTGTCACTCCCACATTTTTGGGAAATCTGTAAATCTTGAAGTTGATCATATGGTTTACTCACTTATGATAATTACCTTGAGCACTGTTAATGAACACTCCCAATAGATTAAGAAAGAGAAATATGATATTTGGAGAAACATATAATTTAGGGGACTTTCCAGCATTATCTATTGATCAGATAATGAAGACCACATCAGTCGGAGGATTCTGAGAACAGCCAGATCATCATAAATTTCTTGATGTCACTATACTGGTGTCATTCCTATCTACTTTCCATACCCACTCCTAACCAAGTTTCCTTTAAAAGAGGAGCTAGAAACCCCCCAAATGCATCTCTCACTCTTGAGATGGCCTGCATTCACCCTTGAATGTGTACTTCTTGTTTATCAAAATAAGTCTCTGTGCCTCTACTGATATGTCCTGAAATTCTTTTCTGTCGCATATATCAAGGACCTCACTGTTACTGAGTTGAATATCTCCCTTTTCCTGGGAACTACTTGTGATCTTCTTTTGAAGATAACTCTTTGCTCATGACATGAAGATTCTGTGATACTTACAGAGGCAGAGTCCAATTGCAATGTTGTCAATTTTTTTTCAAGTGAATTTTCATGACTATATGTAGTAGTTTAACAATTACAATTAGTATTTTAACATTTATTAAAATCAATACCGTTATTAGTAGCTATTTTATGTTGATGATCAGTACAAACTTCTCTTTATTTCATATTTTGATTTTTTCCTACACTAGGATATCTTAACTTCAGGTTTATTTTCTAACTAAAATCCATAGCACCATATTTAAGTTATGCTAGTTTGTCCAACAGTAGTCAGAATAAAGCTATCTATTTGATAGATATTTAAGTTATTTATGAAATATCAGTATGTTAGTCTGTGTGTGTGTGTTTAGCCAAGAGCAGAGAGTTAATAATAATAATAGCTTTTATTAAGCTCTTCATTAAGTGCATAATATTCAAGATCTCATTTAATCTGAAGTTTACCTTCAGGTGAGCAGGCTGGCTTAGAGAGGTTAAACAATTTGCTCAAGAAGTGGACAGAGATTCCTCAAATTGGATAATAGACCCTGCAAAACCTGGATCTACCCCAGCTTGATCTGTGACTTAGAAGGATATCCTTGAAAATGGGATAGGGAATGAGTTGGAGTTGGAAGAGGCGATTGAAGATGTCTAAGAGATGATGTGAACTGAACGAAGGTGGCAAGCAGAGATGATCATGAGAAGGACAGATTCTTAGGAGTTGGAATCAACAGGACTTGTGACTGGAAACATAGAACTGGAACAGATGTGATAGGGAACAGACAGACATGAGCAGTGGGAACATGAGGTTAAGGAAATAATTCTATAAAATGAGCCCTCACATGCTTTGTCTTTTAAAAAGCAAAAATTTATCTGCAACCCTGCCTGGGTTAAGGTGACAGAATGTGTTACATTCCTTAGCAAAAAAAAATCTAGTAGATGAATGGATAAAGAAACTGTGCTTTATATATACACAGTGGAATATTACTCAGCATTAAAAGAGAATAAAATCATGGCATTTGCAGGTAAATGGATGGAGTTGAAGAATATTATGCTAAGCAAAGTAAGCAGATCCCCCAAAACCAATGCTGAATGTTTTCTCTGATATGAGGAAGCTGATCCATAATGGGGATGGGGTGGGGGAGCATGGGAGGAATGGAGGAACTTTAGATAGGGCAAAGGGGAGGGCAGGGAAAGGATGGAGAAGTGGGGTAGGAAAGATGGTGGATTGAGATGGACATCATTACCCCAAGTACATGTATGAAGACACAAATGGTGTGACTTTACTTTGTGCATAACCAGATGCATCCAGATACATGAAAAATTGTGCTCTATATGTGTAATATGAATTGAAATGTATCTGCTGGGGCTGGGGTTGTAACTCAGTGGTAGAGCACTTGCCCTGCATACTTGAGGCATTGGGTTCAATCCTCAGTACCACATAAAAATAAATAAAATAAAGATATTGTGTCCATCTGCAACTAAAAAAAATATTTTTAAAAAAATGCATTCTGCTGTCAGGTATAACAAATTAGAATAAATAAATAAACTTTAAAAAATCTGTTATCTGCGGGAGAAATGCAGGCCTGTGATGCCCATAAAAAGGACACAAGTTACCCTGGGTGGGGGTCGGGTGGTGTACTTTTGTGACCCTTACAAGACCAGATCCTAGAACTTGGGGAGATAAGGAAAATTTCCCTTAACCATAAAATCTGTGATAAGAGGTTCCAATTAGGACCACTCATCATGGATCAAAGTGAACTAGAGTTATCATACACAATGGGGACTTGAAAGTCTGATGTCATCCTGCTGTCAGTCAAAAGTCAAGAGATGGACCTGGATGGGACTCTTTGGAAACTTCTCCGTGACCCTCAATAAAAATGGAGGGCAGGAGGGGCATGCCATCTTTTTCCTTTCTGAGAGGATACATTCTCTCCCTTGAGAGTGTTCCTTTCACCTTTCCAGTCCCTTCTGATAAACTCATGTCTGTTACTCTGAGTGACGTATCTGAAATCTTTCTGGTGTGATTGCAAGAATCAGAGTTTGAAGGTGAACTTCTGAGCTGCCTGGGTTTCACAGAGGACCTCTGCCCTGTTATAGAGGGAAGGAGTTACTGGAAGACTCAGATTTTTTAATAGGTGCGTAGGAGAAAGATGTCACCATAACTGCAAGATGGGATTTGTATTTGGGGACTGGAAAAATACCAAGTTGTCTTTGGTCAGGGAGAGAATCATGAAAGAGGGTGATCAAGCACTTTTAGTACGTTAAATACTAACAGATGGTCTAAAATGACAATGAAAGGTTGTTTATTGAATTTGGTAATTAGGAAGTCACCAGTTGCTGTAAGAAAAGACAAAGAACAGACATGTTAGGTGATGTGGGTAGAAAGAGTGTAGCCGGAAGCAGATTCTAGAGTCTTTCTTGCACCTTCACCACATTGTAAGATTAAGGGTAGAACTTTGGGGCACAGGTGAATTATTAAATGAAGATAAGATCCAGTTCAGAAGGGACTGGGGAAATGATACACACTCCGTGATGTTGGGAACCAGTGTCTTGAAGACAAGGGAGTTTGGAAACACACCACTTGCTCAGATACAAGGTGTTGGAAGGAGAAGTCAGGATGTGTTGATGCTGAACTCTCCCAATATTGCCATAAAATGTTCCCAATTTCCCAGAAAAAGATAAACTTGTCAGCAGATTCCAGGACAGATCCAAACCTGCAATTTTAGAGCAAGAGAACTGAGCAACAAAGCAGGCAAGATGAGAAACTCAATGGCCTGGGAGGCTGAGTCAGGAGGATCCCAAGTTCAAGGCCAGCCTCAGCAACTTAGTAAGGCCCTCAGCAATTTTAGTGAGACCCTGTCTCAAAATCAAAAACTAAAAATAAAAAGGGCTGAGAATGTGGCTCAGTAGGTAAGTGCCCCTGGATTCAATCCCTTGTACCAAAAACCAAACAAACAAACAACAACAAAACCCAAAACCAAACCAAAACAATACAAAACAAAAAAAATTACACAAACCAACCAACCAAACAAAAACAACCATAATCAGAAGGAAGAATTTATGGTCATGGGAGGGATTCGAGGCAACTCTTCTGGTGCCCAGCTTCATAATTTGGAATCTGAAGTCAGCACTTCCTGACCTTAGAGGGGAGGTGCAGGCCCGTTGCTCTTTATATTTCTACCACTAGTTTCATGGTATTTTGAATATTTCATGTGATTATTTTGAAGTTTCAGAGAGAAAAAGCTGGAAGATTTTGCTATAACGATTCCTAAGGGGAATCAAGAAAGACATAGTATAGTTTTGGGGGCTATTCACTAAAGTACTCCTAGCAGCAAAAACCAAAAGAAACTCAGCTGGAATGATTTTATGAATTGCAGGCAAACTGCAAGATTGAATTCAGTCAGGATAATTGGTTTTTAAGTATGTCCTTTTCTTTCTCTCCTATTTGATATTATTAACATGAAGTCTTTTTTTTAAGTGTTAATAATTTTAATGTAATTTAATTTCTTTAATAAAGTTGCTTAATAATTTGAGAATATAAGAATAGCTTTTGAGCTGCAACAGAGGGGGTGGGGTCGACGTGGGGGATGCATTCAGCCTTGGAGGGGAAGGAAGGTGCCCGAAGTCTCTCAGGGTAACTCTGGTTGATGTCTGTGAAGTCCGATTGAAAGGACTTCTGTTTCAAGTACCCCCAGTGGAAGGCAAGAGGTCTGCATGCCAAATGTCATTCAGGAAATATAAAGTGTATTAGAACAGGCAGTGATCCAATAGCATTGGCTACATTTTTGTTTTCTGCTCACAAAACTCTAGGATTTAAGTAAAGTTGGAATCTGGAAAATAATGTCCACCATTATTACATCCCAAAGCCTGGCATTTAAAGACCTCCACAATTTACTTTATGCAAAAGCACTGAAGCATAATCAATTCTGTTCAACTCTTTTTTCTTTTTAAACATAAGTTGGGATTTCTCTATCATGTAATTTATGGAATTAAACTGTTGGAACATGGAACCAAGTAGAGGATTTTGTGTTTATTAAGTGTTACCTTGTGATTTTGAACTTTGAACCAGGCCAAGTTTCCTGGCTGTTCAGAACTTTTGGAATAGTAATTCTGCCATTCAGTATATTGCCTATTTCTCCAAGTTTTGTACCGTTTGTGAATATAATTATATCACGGATGCCTTTGTCCAAATACTTGAATGAAAATATGAAAAAGACAGGGACAAAACTTCTCAAGCCCTACAGAATTTCTGGTGAGTTAGCATGGATTAATTAATTGATTGAGCTAAAGGAAAACAACTTTTGCTTTAAAATACTTTAAAAGCATTGCATACATCATCACATTTAATCTTTAATCAAGGTAACACCGCTACCAAGTGCTGAACTTAGATTTTTGATTCTGCATCTCACTTAACTCCATGTACTTGCAGAAACCGTACTGATTCTAATTAATTAAAGTTCTTTATTAGGTTGTTTAAGCTATAAATCTACTAAATTGTACTTTCTTCCAGTCCACATTTTTTCATCTTATCTATACTGATCCTGTTATGGTTTAGATATTAAGTGTTCCCAAAAGCTTATGTGTCATACAAGGAAAGAAAGTTTCGACATGAAATGATTAGGTTATGAAAGGCTTAACCTGATCAGTGCATTAATACCCTGGTGGGGTTAATTTGATGGTAGGCAGGTAGGGAGGACCTGGAGGAGGTAGGTCTCTGGGGGCAGGTCTTTGGGGTTTGGATTTTGTCCTGGTTGAGTGGAGATATCTCTCTCTCTCTCTCTCTCTCTCTCTCTCTCTCTCTCTCTCTCTCTCTCTCTCTCTCCCCTTCTCTCTCCCTCTCTCTCTCCCTCTCTCTCCCCTTCTTGGTGTCATGTCTTGAGCTGCTTTCCTCCACTACATCTTTCTGCCATGAAATTCTGCCTTACCTTGAGCACTGAGGAATGGGACCAGTAATCTATAAACTGAAACCTCGGAAACTGTGAGGCCCCAAATAAGCTTTTCCTCCTCTAAAATTGTTCATCAGGTATTTTGGTCACAGCAGCAAACAAACAAATAACAAACAAAAACCCAAACTGTCTAAAATAGGCACCAAGAGAAGGTCTACTACATATCTGACTGAAATTCGAATATACAATTTGAATTTCTCTCAGAGTCATACTGAGGCAAAGATAGTATTGAATTTGATGGCAGAGGAGGTGAAAGAAGATGATAAGGTTTGATTTTTCCACATGGCACTTACTTTTTTATTGTTTTTCTGGATAAGAAATACATGTGATACTTAAATATTTGAATAAATATAAGTTTTTTTTCATAATTCATGTAGGAAAATTTATATGTTATCATGTATCATGTCTCATTTTTCCCCCATCGTTTCTTTCTTTTAGGGGTTGGCAATTTGAGGGCATAGTGTAATTTTTAATTAATTAATTTATTTTTATGTGGTGCTGAGGATAGAACCCAGTGCCTCACCCGTGTGAGGCAGGCACTCTACTGCTGAGCCACAACCCCAGCCTCTATAATAGGGAACTCTGTAACATTTGAGGATGTTCCTCTCAATACTCACAGATGTGGTGAAAAATTAAATATAATAATATTTAAATGACTACCTTGTTTCAGGCATTGTAAAGATGTTTTATGTGTATTATGTATAATCTCACTTATTTGATACAACTCTCTGAAATGCTTCCTATCATTATCCTTATTTTATAGACTTAGAAGACAGATTAAGAAGTTATATATGTCTAAAAACTGTGCCTCTAGGGCATATTACTCTAGTTATTATTGGGAGAAAATTTCCTGTGAATCTGTTAATTTATGTCTTGGGAGCATAGCAAGTATCTTGTTCTGAACTGTCTTTTCAGAGAATATATAGGAATCCCTGCAAAATGAAGGGCAAGTTTGTTTCCTGTGCAGTATAATAAAGATGATGTTTCTTTCTAGGTCAAAGATTAGGCTGACTTACTGTCTATTATAAAATAACCAGTTTCCTTAAGAACAGGATTCCTATTTTATGATTCAACTGTGTCTATCCAGATATCACCTGACCTTCATTGCATCAGTACATGGAAATTGGAACCATCGTATCTGATGTAAATGATTATCTCTTGACTATTGCTGTGAGTAATAAAGTCTTTTGTTTCTGATTCAAGACTCTCATTTTTCCTTCTATGAATCTGTGACAGGCTAACTTGTCAGAATGCAAGGAGGCCAAACTCTCAGACCTTTTATAGTTCTCGACTGTCTCTATCTATAGAGAATATATTATCTCAACTCCTACTCCAGGAATGACATTCCAAAACAACAATGTGGCATTCTGAGAGAGCTTGTTGTTTTTCTAATGATGGAGTGCTACCAAGTCTGGCCATATCTCTGGTGGTAATTTCTCCTCTTCTCTCCCCGTCTTAGATAAAAAATGAAATGTTTGAGAATATCCCTCTATGAAGGTAGTCTCTGAAATTAGTTTTGGTTAAGAGTATCTTGAAGCAGACTTATTTAGGTTTGTGAAAACAAGAGCACTTTGTTTGGTTGTCTTGCTTGGTACTTTACAAGGATATAAACTCATTTTGATGGATAAAATAAATAGGGAAAAATCATGCAACCTGGGTTTTCCGTTACTTTAGATTTATCTAGTAATAGCAGAATGATTCTAGTGTCAAGAGGAACAGAGAGTTCAGAGAAGGACTATTCTTAAATAAATAACACTTATTTGAGAAAAATATTAAAAATTTACTGGGAAAGCTATGTCTTTAGTTGGCTCAGAAAAAGTAATCATCAAAATTTACAAAGACAATAATTTATTTTGATAAAATGATTCTGGATACTGTGAATATTTTTAGAGATTGAGGGGCAAGATTTTGGGTTTTCAACAGTTTTCAGTAGATTTTTAGGAAATTTCCCATAAGTTGTATTCAAGAGACATACACTACAAAGGTTGAACTTGAAGGTTTTGTTGAAACTATTTAAAATTTCATGCACATATCTAATCTTTCCCTAAATTTTCTGCTTAGCAGCTCAGGCACAGGGCTTACTCAGGACACTATGTGAAAAAGCAGTCAAAATATGCAGGCTCCCAGGCAGGGTTTGATCAGTGGCGCATTGGAGCACAGATTTCAAATATGGGTGCATGGATTTTCCTCCTTTTTAATTTTGCAACTGAATTAATGGTAATGGATGCAGAAAACTTGCTGGTGGCTGGTTTCAAATAACGACAATATTGGCTACAGCTGGGCCAATCCTGGCCTCCTCACTGTAGGCTTCCTATAGACCAGTAATTCTCAAACCTCTGAGAGTGTCAGAATCCTGAGAGCTTGCTATTTGAGTCTACAGCCCACCCGCAGTGTGTTTGATTTGTTGGTCTTGGGTGGACCTGAGAAGTTGCTTTTCTAAGAGCACATTTTGAAAACCACTGCCCTGGACCTTTCTTGTGTGATGAAATAGTGCCTCTGGCCAAAGACTGGAAGCTTATTAGGAAGAGACATAATTAGGCACTTTTTTTTTTTCCACATTTGCTTTAGGAACGACATGAACCTTTGTTTTCCAAGGGACTCTCTTACTTTATGCTAATTTTTTTTTCTTTTTCATTGTATTCCCCTTTTACATAAGTCAAAGTGAAATCCTGCCACAATATGTACTAAACATTTGGATGTTGGAGCTCTTCACTTCTTCTTTCTGTTTTTCTTCCATTATTCTTTTTCTTTCACATATGAAGCAACATCAACTACTTTTGGGGTGATTTTTCTGGACAAAAATCAATTCATATTATGTCAACTGCTTATAAACTGCAAACAAATAAGAACTGAAATCCCTTTTGGAGTTAGAAGAAACTAATTTTCCTTTGCTCTTGGTCTTTATCAATTGAATTTCCGAGTGTTTTGTACATCAACAAATTGCATACTGCTTAAGGCCAAGACCCCATCTGAATTTGTACTTTTGGTAACTGTTTGCTCTTTATTTAATAACAGTCTTTTACCCGACTGCTATTGTACACTTTTCTCTTCATATATACCTTTGTCAGGTTATTCATCCCAATGTAACCACGTTTGTCACATTTGAAAGTTGTCCTATCCAATTTAGTATATTAATATAAACAGATTAGTGACTGTGGTTTGATTGCCTGGGATGACAGTTTATTTTTTTGGTTGCCTGCTAGGTAAATCGTGGCTGCCTGGAGCTCTGGAGTGAGAGTAATTTGGACTGTATCTAAGCTCAGTGGGAAGAATGCCAGCATCAATTAGTTATGTCTCTGTTGGGTCTTGTGGGAACACGGCAGCATGTGAATCCCAGGCTGGTGGACTTTGGCCTATTGTTTCAATATTGTGTGCATAAAGGGAAGATCAAGCAGTTTGATACCACAATTTTCAAAAGTATTAAAACAATGGTATAGAAACTCGAGAAACTTTGATCTTTCTGGGCCTTGGTATTCTTAACTTTAAAATTGGAATGATATACCTATTTGGTAGATAACATTGTTAAATTGGAAAAGAGCTTTAAAATGGTGGGTCAAAGGGTGCAGACTATCATGAAAAGGAGATGCAGTAAAGAAACTGTGATTGAAACACAGCTTGGTGAGGAGACAAGAAAGCCAGCCAGGAGTTCAAACCCCACCTTTGCATTTACTAGCCTTGTTTGTTTAACCTTGCTGTTTTAATTTCCTAACCCACATACTGGCCCTATATCTACTTCTCAAGGTTTTTCTGATTGAGTGAGTTATGTGCAAAGAGCATGACTTACAATAGGTATTGTATAAAGGAGAACATTGTAAGTGGATTTTTGCCATTTTGAATGAAAGATCTAGAAGAACTATTAAAAATATTTGAAGATGAATAAGAGGATAAATATTTCTGGGTGATAAGTGGATTCAGGTCAAAGCTGGGCACAGTGGTACACCCCTATAATCCCAGCAGCTTGGGAGGCTGTGATAGGAGGATTACAAGTTCAAAGGCACTCTCAGCAAAAGCAGGATGCTAAGCAACTCAGTGAGACCCTGTCTTTAGATAAAATACAAAACTGGGGATGTGGCTCAGTGGTTGAGTGCACCTGAGTTCAATCCCTGGTACCAAACAAACAAACAAATAAATTAAGGCTAAAAAATTGTGCTGCATATGTGTAATAAGGATTGTAATGCATTCCACTGTTGTCATGTACTTAATAAAAATAAATAAATAAATAAATAAAATAGAAAAAAATTATACAAGGAGAAATTACACAGAACATAAGAAGAACCTTCTAAAAAGCAAGAAGCAAAGAGTGGAATGGGTTTGTGTGTAAGGCAGTAACCCAAAAAATATTCATAGAGAGGCTGAATAGTTTTGGATGGACTGTGTAGAAAGATTCTCATGTTAGCAGGTGGAGTCTATAATATTGTATATTCACACTAGTGGCTATTGGAAAAATCACCCTCTCTGCTCCTATTTTACATTATCCCCAGTGATGACTCTGGTATTCCAAAGGATAGAGAATTTTATAAATTTATAAATTCACAGAATGTAAGAGATTCCCATAATGAATACTTATTAAGACCCATATTTATTCACTTAATTTATTAAGATGGAACCCAGGGCTCACATATGCAAAGCAAGTGCTCTACCACCAAGCTCTACTCCCAGCCCCAAGCCCAGTTTTTAAAAACAAAAGAAACAAGCAACACCCATTCATTTCTTTTCTTTGTCTTAAGTGTAGAAAGAGGTGCTTTGCTTACTCAAGGGCTCGGGTACTGAATATACCCATTTAACCAGTCTGAGGTTGATGCTACTAACAAGAGGACATTCTGAAAAAGCACATCAGTTCATGGCAATTGAGCCCGGCAGCCCCAGGAAGAAGCACATTACTGTGGCTGGATGTTTCTGGTACAGTGATCAGCAGTGAAATGATTAACAGTGTTGGCATTTAAGTGATCATAATTAGGTTTCAAAGTTAACAGCCCATTGAGATAAATAGTGGAAGTTCACACCTCTCTCAGTGCTATTGTTTATCAGACTGTCAAGTTGCAGATTCAGGAAGACAACATTAATGTGGCTTTGGACACTAATTGCCTAAAGCCAAGTTACATCCACCTGGGAGGGTCCTTTGGGTATTTGCTCAACTAAAATGTCATGGAATAAGCAGTACTAGGATTCCTCCTTGTCTAATAGTGTACAACATTGCACCGGTATTTTGATGCATAGAAGGCAAAGGATATAGGAATGTGTTGTGATGTTCAGAGGACTCTCCTGGTATGATAGTATATTTGCCTCAGTTTCTCCTCTCAAACAGTAACAAAACTGCTCATTTGGATGAAATGGTCTCTGAGAGGAATGAGAAATTGAATGACTTCAACAACAACAACAAACCCTTTGCTCCTATGAATTAGATTTCATTATCCATGTTATTATCCTAAAGGAGTTATATGAACATTCTGTCAATAGAAAAACACTGAGAGCATAATTAAATTAATTTTCATAGAATTTTGATTTATTTTTTCACAATTAAGTTTACATGCATGACTGCATGCTGCCTGATGCTCAATAGGGGTGGAGATTGTAGTTTCAGTATGCAAAATTATTGGTTTTCTTTTTCGAAAGCCATTCAATAATTAAAGTCAACAAAAATGAGAAGGGAAAACCCTCAACTTAAAGAAAAAAAAAAGGATATGCTGCAAGTTTATAGTAGTGGTTGTCTTTTCATAAAAGAAGTTTTTCTGAAAGTGTACTCATTGGCATTTCATTATTATAACCAACATGAAGTAGTTATAGAACATCCTTTGAAGAATTACACCATTAAATAGACTTAAAGAAAATTGAATTTTATAACGACTCATTTCTTACTTTTTCACCTTGAGCAAAATTTCCTGAGCTCCTCCCTCCCTCCCTCCCTCCCTTCCTTCCTTCCTTCCTTCTTTCCTTCCTTCCTTCCTTCCTTCCTCTCTATTGCTGACAGATTTCTAAATGGAACGTAGCATTCTGTTTAGCTCTGATGCTACCATAGGGCTCAATGGTAACCAGAGAGGTGCTGAGAGGCCATAGCATGAGGAAGCAGAAGAAAGGAAAAGAGGAGAGTAATAGAGAGGGATAAAATAAGAGTGAAAAATAAAGCAGGAGCAAGAATGTGGGGTGGCGATTAAAACCAGATAAACTGTAGAATAGAGAGATACCATTGGGTGCTAGGGCCACTGTTTTCTTACATTCTAATTAAAAACAAAGGTCTCACTTTGACTTTTTTTTTTTTAAGTTAGAAGTTTGGCCTTGGGAAGCTTTTCATGAAAAGAAAAATTATTAAAAAGTAGCATTAATATTTCTGAAAGAAAGAGAGGTAATTTCAATTTATATTTTAAAGTTCTAATCTAGTCATTTATTATTATTTTAAAATTTAAATTCAATTTTAGCCAATTTATTAAAAATATAAAAATGACATATTAATGGGGTACCCACCAATGTATTGTTTTGATACATGTATATATTGTATAATGTTTAAGTCAGGTTAAACAAATATCTTATCAAATCCATATCTTTTCTTTAAAGTGAAAACATTTAAAATTCTTTCTTCTAGCATTATGAGATATATGGTTGTGTTAGTCACCTTTGCATTACTGTGACAAAATGCCTGAGAAAGGTCGACTTAAAGGAGAAAAGATTTATTTTGGCTCACAATGTCAGAGGTTTCAGTCCATGGTCACTTGCAGGGGTCCCAATATATTCCTCAAGTTCTTCCAACTAGGAACACCTGTTCTTTCAACTTGGTCCTACCTCCTACCTCCTAAAGGTTGAACAACATTTTACTAATGCTACCAATTAGGGAACCAAACCTTTAACACATGAGTCTTTGGGGGAAATTTTCATGACAAAAAACCATGACATGATATTCAGTTTTATGTATTAACTTGGCTGGGATACCCTAGATCCAAACTATAACAACACTATATAATTATTCCCTATAGTTTTTATGTTTTCCAACGCATATACCCTGATGCCCAAGGTTCAGAAGCCAGTCAGTGAAGGATACTAACACAGGCATCTGAACCAGGGTGGACTTAGGGAAGGCCAGGTAGTCCGTGGAATTCAACCTGGGAAGGGTCTAATTTTATTGTTGCTTTAGTCAACTTTTTTGGTAACCAAAAGACCTGACAAGAACAATTTTGAGGAGAAAAATATTAATATGGGGGTTTGTGGTTTCAGAGGTCCATAGATTGCTGACTTTGTTCCTTAGGCCCTGAGATGAGGCAAAACATCATGGTGGAAGTGTGTTACAGAGGAAAGCAGCTGGGGACATTGCACCAGGAAGCGATATAGGGAGAGGAGGAGGAGGAGGAGGAGAAGGAGGAAGGAGAAGGAGGAGGAGGAGGAGAGAGAGGAGGAGGAGGAGAGAGAGAGAGAGAGAGAGAGAGAGAGAGAGAGAGAGAGAGCACATGGCTTTGGAGTTTAATAATGAACATGTATTGATGACTTAAGTATCAGACCTTTCTTAAATATATTATATATTATATGCATGAACTTATTAAACCTCTGTGCAATAAAAGATTTATTCCTTCACCAGCTCCCAGAAGGTAATCACTAGGCCTGACCAGAGTATATTTACCTGGGACCTTGGGCCATGCCAGATGGTCTGTGTTAACAATGTGATTGATGGTAGAGGCTTTGGACCACATGGTATCATTGACCTCTGGAGGGGCCTGAGACTAAAGTCCACCACAGAGGTGCCCGGCCATGTTTATAAGACTGACCCCTGTTATAAACTGTGGACACGAGGTTCTTAGGTGAGTTTCCCTGGCTGGCAGTACTCCAGGCACGATGTTGTACGCTGTTGCTGCATGATTCACTGGGAGAGGACAACTGGAAGCTCTGTGCTTGGTCTCTCTTGGACTCCATTGATTTTAGTCTATCTTCTTTTGCCAAAATAATCTGTAATTATGAGTATAACTAGGACTTTCTGAGTCCTTTGAAAATTTCTGACCAAGGATTCAACCTGGTGGTAGTCTTATGAGACTCTTGAGTTGCATTCTCTCAACAGCCTCTTCAGAGGAATATTATTATTAATTTCATTTTTATGGATGAGGACATTGAAGCTCAGATAAATGAAGAAGGATGAAACTTGGATGTAAATAAAGACCAAAATGAATCCCATAACTGCAATCCTTAACTTCCTAAACAAATGCTTCCTGTGCTTCTGGTTGCAACATACCGTAAATAGGAATTGGGAAGAAATAGATTTGGGGGAAGATGCTGCATTTCCTTTTATGGCAGCTGGATGCATGGGTCTAGAGCTAGGTCTGGGCTGGAGCCATAGACTTAGAAGTGAGAGAAGGAGGGGTGACGTTATGACATCATTATGACATTATGCCCTTGAGGTTGAATATGTAGGGAGAGTTGGACTAAGTCCAGGATCCACCAAAATGGAAAAATGGGGGTGGGGGTGGGTGGGCAAAGGATAATAATAGAGAGTAGGATTGGAAAGAAAGGAAAATCAGAGAAGCATGCCAAGAATACTAAGTGAGAAGACTGCTTTCAGGAGGAAGGCATGGCTAATGGTGTAAAACTTACAAGTGTGTCACATAAAACAACTAATAGTGTCCATTGGATTTGGAAACTAGGAGATGTTGGCAAGAGCAGCTTCTGGTTAGTGATAAGGCTGGCAACAAGCTGCCGTGGAGGAGTAGGAAGGGAGGGTGTGGCAGGGGAAGATGGAGGGCACTTTCTTTTCCTCGTCAACCATCCTTCCCTTGACTTCTTGGGTTGCTTTATTTATGTAATTTTTAAAAAAAATTTTATATGACAGCAGAATGCATTACAATTCTTATTACATATGTAGAGCACAATTTTTCATGTCTCTGGTTATATGCATAGTATATTCACACCAATTTGTGTCTTCATACCTGTACTTTGGATAGTAATGATCATCACATTCCACCATCATTAATAACCCCATGCCCCCTCCCTTCCCCTCTCACCCCTCTGCCCCATCTAGAGTTTGTCTATTCTTCTTATGTTCCTGTTCCCTATCCCACTATGAATCAGCTTCCTTATATCAAAGAAAACATCCGGCACTTGTTTTTTGGGGGGATTGGCTAACTTCACTTAGCATTATCTTCTCTAACTCCATCCAATTTCCTTGGATTGCTGTCTTAACAGTTACTTTTCATCTCTCAATGGATGATGATCTTCTCTGGGGCACAGTCTGCTTGGTCTCTGAGTCCCACATAGAACTTATCATAGTAATGAGCACACTCTAGGTATGAATTTCTATTTAATAAGAGTTTGGTTTGCTGAAGAGGGGCTCATGCAGGCACTGGGCAACCACATAGAGGGTCCATCCCCAGTGTGGTTCAGAGCACACCTGGGTAGGTAGGGGCACCTGGAATGCAGCTGTGTTTGGGAGTTAAGTGATACTCTGGATTAGAGAGATCCAATCTCAAATCATGGTTGTGGAACTTTCTGTGTAACTTTGAGCAACTATTCTCAATCTCTACATCCTTATCTGTAAAAAGGGTGTATTGGTTTGCTAGGGTTGTCACAGCAAAATCATACAGACTATGCTGAGAGCCATTAGCCAAGTAGGTATGACAATTTCCTTGCCAGCATACCCCATATTGCTTAGAGGAAGGACTCATGGAAATGGACTTGCCCAGGTCATCTGCAGTGACATTGCATGTAAGGTGACCTTGCTCAAGGACCAGGGCGGATCCGGGTTTAGGGCGGATCAGGGTTTAGGGCTCTCCTTGGGTTTAGGGCGGTTCCAGGTTTAAGGTGTACCCTGCTGTGGATTTCCCCAGAACATGTTTGTAGAGTGCTCGTGTGAGTTCACGAATAAAGAATTGCTGTTTGAATCTACAAAGCTGTGAGTGGCTCGTGATTTTGTGCCCAGCCAGACTGTGGCAAGACTAGGTGTCTTAAACAACAGAAATGTTCTTACAGTTCTGGAGGCTGGAAGTCCAAGATCAAGGTGTTGGCAGATTTGGTTTGGTCAGAGGCCTCAGGACTTGACTTGCCTGTGGCCACCTTCTGGCTCTATCCTCACACTGTCATCCTTTTGTGTTGTCTGTGTCCCAATGACCTCTTATAAGGAAGTCAGTCATATTGGAGGAAGCCCTATCTTAATGACCCCATTTTAACTTAATTACCTCTATAAAAGACCCTGTTTCCAAATATAGCCACAGTCTGAGATACTGTAGTTTAGGACTTCAGCATATGAACAAGGTGTGGGGGGGCATAATTCAGCCTGAATCATAGGGGACTGTTGTAAAACCCATTTTATATTATTTAGGGAGAAATAATAGAGAAAAAAATATATAATGCACTTAGCCCAGTAGCAGGGACCTAGCAACTGCTAAATTAATAACCTGGATGAGAAGAAAACCTGCATACCTAGGAAGGAAGTGATTGTCTAGCTCAAATAGGAAGTTCATTTTCTGTGTTATTTTTTTTTTTTTCTGGAAGCATTTCCAACCAACTTCTTTAGTTAAAGATGGGTCTCCCCTTTGCTCCCGTCAGGTGTGCCTAACTCTGCTATGTCACTTCTTTCTGGATTGTTTTCCCCCTTTATTATTGAAAGGAAAGTGACCACAACACTCAGAGCAACCAAGAGATCTTTATTACAGCAGTGCAAAAGAGGAGAAAAAGAGAGAGAGAGAGAGTGAGCAAGAGCAAGAGAGACAGAGCAAGAGCAAGAGAGGGAGACAGAGCAAGAGCAAGAGAGAGAGAGACAGAGAGAGCAAGAGAGAGGGGCCCGGCAGGAGGGAGTTTTTATAGCCAAAATCTAATGGGGTCTCTGGGTCTGCAAGCTGCCTTGTTGGCACAAGGGGGGTTAAGCGTTCAGCCTTGAGTGGGGGCTTGAGCATTTGGACTTGAAGCAAACAGGTGATAAAGAACCAGACAGAGGGGGTTTGAGTGGCCGGTCACCCTGCAGCTAACTTTGTTTGGCATTCCCTGCAGACAATTTAATTCATCCTGTCTGCACCTAACAATTATTATTATTATTTTTTTTGTTACCAGGGATTGAACTCAGGGGCACTCCACTAGTGAGCCACACCCCCAGCCCTATTTTGTATTTTATTTAGAGACAAGGTCTCACTGCATTGCTTGGCACCTCGATTTTGCTGAGGCTGGCTTTGAACTCCCGACCCTCCTGCTTCAGCCTCCCCAGCCACTGGGATTATAGGCCTGTACCACCTTGCCCAGCTGATTATCCATTCATTAATGTCAGAAATCATGACTTCCTTCTCTATCATCAGCATATAAGCAGGACGAACTACGCAAACGTTATTTATTATATGAATGAATGGCTGCCAATGTTTCCCTGAGATAAAGCAGTGACTCATTTTTTCCTCACTATTTTTATAGCAAAAGTGTACCTCAAATAAATGAGGAGTTAAGAATGCTAAACACATTGTTTTGAATCATCTTTTCAATAAAGTTTCTGTTTAGGTTTTCCCCCTTTAAATAAAGGAAATCTGTTATGTTTGCATGACATGCAATTCACATGCTGTTATGCTTTCTCGATACTGACCTAGCTTTCTCTTTTTCCCTGAAGCAAAGGCTGAATTTTACTTTATTGATTTTATATCTAAATTTTAGTTATAACCCTTTCATAGTTATGAATGTATAGATCTTGCCTCCCACCCCAAAAATCCATCCAAACTCAAAATGAGCCTTATGTAAATTTGCCTTCTAAAGTTTATACACCTGAGTTAAATGAGGCTCATAAGAACACTTGCAATTTGGTTAATGTTTTCCTCCTGACACAGAATTTTAATTTGGCATTGTATTTTTGAAATGGAGTACAGTTGAGGATGCTGGCAATTTAGAAGGTCATTTATAACGATGCTTTCTCTGTTAAGGGGATAAGAGGGCTGCTTCTGGGGTGTTAACTAGGCCAAAAGTTCATTGAGGTCAGGGAGCACCAAATATCCTTGACACTAGAAAGGTCTGTTTGGAAATCTGAGACGAAGTTAGAGCTCCAGTTGTTGTTTTTAATGCTGTTAATGGGTGACAGAATGCTAATTAGTCACATTAACTAAGTAGCTGAGTCATGCTGTAACCCTTCTCAAAAAAAGAAGTGGCCATTTTGAGATGCTAAATGAGAACATAAAGGCAGCCAACCATACCACTCTTGAAAGATGAAGAAAGCACCAGTGAGACTATTAATACAGCGAGGAAATTAAGTTTCATACATGTGGATGCATGTATGAATGGATATGTGTATGTGAATCTGTGTACATCAGGGTTTTGTAACTAGAATCTAATAAGCATTAAATCCTACAATAAAACGACATCTTCAAGATATTTGATCAGAGGGATTTATTCTTCAAGGAAAATCCTTTAATGTTTGTTGGAAATAAAAAGTCTAAAACTCAAGAATTAAACAAGTTCTTCAGTTGTGGTGATTTTTGGATCACAAATACAGAGACCAGAATAGTGGAGCAGATTCTGAGGTAGGGGTCGAAGATATGGCAACTGAGAGTACAGCCATACATTGCCAAGAAGGAGATCTTAGCAAGGATTGCCTAGGTTTTCTTCAAGAGAATCTAAATTACCAACTGTCTGTTTGCTTATTTTGTAGGTTTATACCTTCTTCTCTCAGTTGTTACAGCAGTTACCCAAATAAAAGATCTTTTAGATAGAATTCCTTCTAGAGGGGCTGGTGGACAGCCTTGACCTGTGTTTGTTCTGACCTGTGTTTGTCCTCCACATTTCTGTTTCAGTTTCTTCTACTCATCCAGTGGGACCATTAACAAGGTGACTTATACAGGCCAACCGATGCCTATTGACTTGAAAATAAATACACAAGACAACTTGTAGAAGTGTTGCTACTCTGTGAAGAACACAGTTTTTCTGTACCCACATGTTCATCAAGTGTCCTTGGTTGTCACTGACAAGCAATGCTGAGAAACAAGTGCCTTTTGCTTGGGACTAAAGACATGACTAAGAAACACTATTTCTTTCCTCTTCCATATCTTTAATACCCCTTTGGGAATGGAAATTCTTTCATTTTATTAAAAGAAATTAAAAGAAGATATGACTTGGCATACCTCTGAGCATCTTCAGGGAACTTCTAACAGGAGGAAAAAGTTTAGTTTGCTTGGAAAGATGCATGTACGGCTGCGCTGGCCCGATGGGGAACTCTAAACCAAGCAAAGCACCTTTGGCCTATATGGTGCTACCTACTTGATAATGACATATTAAGACATTTGGGTTCTATTTTAGAATAAATGAGGGTCCACAGCCAACGTTACTTTGAGAAAATAATGATACGCTCAGGTTTTCGAAAGATCAGTCTAGCAGCCAGCAAATTAGGGAAGTGGAAGCAATTGATTCTGAGGGACAGAGTCCTAGGCCAGAGGTCTGGCTCTGGGGGTCCCAAAAAATAGGATCTGATTACTTGTTCCCAAAACCAAATGGAGAAAGTAATGGAAAACAAAACAAAACATAACAAAACACGAAAGGAACTTTAATCAGTATAACCATATTGGGAAGACAAGGGTACGAGGGTCCTTAAACCTATCTTCAGGGAAGCTGACATGAGCTCCCAGATTATTTAGACAAGGGTTAAATAATCTTGGTTAAACTGAGGTCTGGTTGATCATTAGCTCAGGACTGGTCAGGGCAGGGCCTTGTCAGGAGTGATAAGAAAGTTGATAATATTTTCAACTCATCACAAGTTGTCCCTCCATTACCCTGGGTTGCTGGAATCCAAGGTGACCCCAAGCAAAGGAGACAGATGCAAAATGCCAAAATGCCAAACTGAGGGCAATTTTTCTTTTTAATCCTGCTTTTAGTTACCCATTGGACATTGGTAGGCCAAAGTGAATTCTTAGTATTTTTTAGCAAAAGCAGCATCTAGTCTTTGTTACAGACGGACTATTAGGGAGGCTGTTGATGTATCATTGGCCCAATGACATCTGGTAAAGCTGTGTCATTCAAAGAATGATTGCTGCGCCTGCAGAACACACATCACCTGTGAGCTTATTGGAAATATAATTTCATAAGCCTCGCCTGAATAGTGAACCTGACTCTCTGGAGATGGGGTCCAGGAAACTGGGTTCACACGTTCTCTTGGAAATTCCTGCCCACATTCAAGACTGAGGATGCTGCTGAAAATAACAGGGATGGTCTCATTGTGCTTTTGGTCATCTCCTCGTACACCTGTACCCACACTGAGCTCCTGTTTTGGAGGTGTGTCCTCTTCAGGGTTAACTTTTCTTCCTAGTGCGACGAGGGAATGCTTTTCAGCCATCTGAGTTCCACTTGGAAAACCACAACTTCCAGGAAATAAATCAGGCCACCTGGGAATAGTTTAGTCTCTTTACTTGAGAGGAGTGTTTCATCAGCTTCGATTCATCAGAGAATCTGCCCTGCATAGTAATAATAATCATGTGGTGACAACCAGCATTTGTTTAAGGGGGAGTGGATGATGGCAGAGTATGGAGGTCTCAAGTGTTGCACAGCCATAAATCCTCTCTGTCTTTGTGGGCTAGGATAATAATAATCATTCTCTTCCTTCCTTCCTCTCAGGGCTATGTCTAGGCAGAAAAATGCAGGCGGCAGCTTAGTGGGGTGGTTTCAGGGGTAACACAAAGACCCCAGGAAGGCTCCAAATCCTTCCTGTCTGCCAACATTCCCTCATGTTTTGGATGCTCTGAAATTCAATTACTTTCTTTCATTACTTAAACCTTAGTCACTTAAAACACGAGTTTCTTCGGAGTGCATAATAATTTAAGTAGCGTGTCCTTTAGTTTTCAGGAGGATGCCAAATATGTTTATCTTTAAAACCTACTTGTGCTGAAGCACCAATATTGTATTCGCTATATTAAGGCAAAAACCACAATGAAAATATAAACGTATGTACATCATACAATTCTCCTCATCCTCAGTGGATTAGGAGACTTCCTGTTCTAAAGCTGAAAGTCTTTGGGAAAATGTACGATAGACCCTAGAAGGCTAGTCAGCCCCTGCTTTAAATGGTACACAAAGTGATTCGAGGAGAGAGAGCAATGGGTTCTTCCTGGAGGCTGGTTAACGGGTTTAGAAAGACAGATCAGAGACACATCCTTTCTTCTGCTCCCCTTGTCCAGGGCTACCCCTTGCCTTATTCTGTGATTCTTTCTCTCCTGTCTCTTCTGGGACCATCTCTGCCAATATTCCCTCTCTGCTTTGCATCTACAGTTTTACCTAGTGCACTGCTGATTCTTAATGTGGAGGGCCTGTGTTGTATAATGAAAGCAAACCCCAAACCTCTCCAACTCATTCTATTGCTTCTTTCTTTTCTCCCTCATGGGGAACTATTTCTCTTTATTTGTTATCTACCCTCTGTCCCTAGGAACATCTTGAGCCTTCCCTCTTACAAAAACCACTCCCTTGAATTCTCTTGGTCTCCTAACACTCCTAAGGAACGATGTTGTTCCTGTAACTCTGGTACAAGAACACCTTCCAAAAGCACATACCATATATAACATAGCTTATTGTCTACCTGTCTTTTTCCTTTACTTGACCATGGAGGTCTGGAATAGTATGCCATCTTTATCTCCCTGTGCCTGTCGCGGTGCTGGAACAGAACATGGTAGCCAAGGACAGGATCCCATCGTCTGAAATCAGAAATCAAACTCCATACTATAAAGGTTGAATAACTCTCCTGGTTTCCTAGGATGTGGAGCTTTTAGAGATAACTCTGAGAAGAGTTGGTGGCTCTACTCCTTAATGTGATAATCTAGACCTCCTGTAATCTGGCCCCCAGAAATTCTTCTAGGGTCAACTTGTATTACCTGCTCTCGGACATCCTATATTCCAAAAAGGAAAAGCAGACAACATATAATCCTGAAGCTCTCTGAACATGGACCATTTGTTAGACTCACAATGAGAATACAGGGCCTGGAGCTGAGTGCCATGAAGATAGGACTGTTTTGTGGGTATTTGGTTCCGTTTTCAGCTGGAGATCATAGAAGTGGAGCTGCCCATATTACCCAGGAACAGATAGATGTGTTTGGATGGAAGGGAAGGATGGTTCAGAAGCAAGAAAGGAATATGGTGTTGTGCAGAAGTTCTTAAAGGGTGGACCTTGGACCAGTAGGATGGACTTCATGTGTAAAGTTGCTAACAATGCAAAATCTCAACACTCCTCTCCTGCTGATCTACTGAATCAGACCTACTTAATCATCACAGAAATCTATGTTTTAATGAACTATCCAGGAGATAGTTGCTACCTGCACAAGTTTGAGAGCCACTGTAAGGTGAAAAAAAAACCTTACTGGAGTCAGGAAATCTGGCTTGTGATGCCAATGATCATGAAGCATCCATCAGACTGTGACCATGTGGCTAAAAGACTTTTGACCTCAGCTTCTCTATTAATTGAGGGAGATGCTTTCTAAACTGTTGTCCTCTCTATAGAAACTCTTTCACCCTGTGTACTCAAAGACACATTAGTACAACATTCTTAAATGTTGACAAAGCCAGACTATGATTTCATAGTATAATACCTGCTCAGGGCTGGGATTCATTCTGATTATGGTACCAGGGACCTCTTGGAGAAGAAACTGGCTCTTCTCTCTGATGTTTACTTAGAAATTACCTTCCCCAAATAACTCTAACTTCTTATTAGCCTATATGAAACCTCTAATTCTATAATTTCAGCCTGTGTCAAAACTTAAACACCTTGACTAGCCACCTACTACCTGCCTATGGCTACTGCGATGCTTAGAGTGATGTTGTGAATGGACCTAAAAAATTTTGACTATCTGCATTAAACCTTTTGGGGAAAATATTGGTGGTCTCCAATAGTTGGAAGCTGATGAGAGTGATATCTCTTTTTTGGGGGACAACCTTGACAACAGGTTTTAGTGACAGCATTAAAAGAATGTGACAGATCAAATTCTACCATACATATAAACTTATTTTTATTTTTTAGCCAAGAAGCACAAAAGAAGTCATATAACCTATTCTATAAGCTGGGTCCCTTTGAGGGCTCCACCAGCTCTGTCCCTGCATGAATGCTTCACTAGAGACAGAGAGGCAGTAGTTTAACAGCGGGATTCAGTTAACATCCCAGCCAAATTCAGACAAGGAGAATCTTCTGAGTCAGCAGCTGGACCCAGGACAATTTCTGAATCAAGCCTCGGGCACCGCTCCTAATTGCATAGGCTCTCGGCTTGCTGGGTGCTTGCACCCTGCTCATGTTTGTGTGGGAATGCCTGCACAGTATTTTGGTCAATACACATATTTTGATCGCCAGTCATTTCACCATTGAAAAATCATTTCTCACGTCCATGATGCTAACAAAGAAAATCTCTGGAGTCGATCAGCTGCAAAGATAGCTAAAAACGCTGGTAGAGTCTTGTGTGGAGGGTGAAGTTTCCCTTGGTCTTCCAAATCCTATCTAACCACCCTGGGATGGGTGTTATCCCTCCCTCCAATTCTATGAAAACTACAACACTGTCTATGAAAAAAATATTTTAAATTATAAGAAGCATAATTGGGAAATAATGAAGAAATATCAGTTTCATAGTGCATGAAAAGCTGTATTTTTAGGGCAGAAATTTCTAGTTGAAGGCCAGTAATTTCATAAGATTCAACCTAAACACATAGCTCTTGAGAGTCTCTGAATATGGTGGAGCCCTCTGTATCTGTGGGTTCTGCATCTGCAAATCCAACCAACTACAGATGGAAGATATTAAAAAAAAAAACAAAAACCGAGTCTGTACTGAACATAAACAGATTTTTTTTTCTCCTTGTCATTATTCCTTAATAGAGCCTAACAACTATTTATATAGTGTTCACACTGTATTGGGTATTGTAAGTAATCTAGTGATGATTTAAACGTACAAGAGGATGTGTGTAGGTTATCAGAAAATACTACAATATTTTATTTAAGGGACTTGAGCATCTGTGGGTTTTGGTATCTGTGGAGTCCTGGACCCAATCCTCCATGTATACCATGGGTTGAGTGTACATTGTGCTTTCTTTGGTTTTCTGGCCTTATATTTGCTGCTTTTCTGACATAACTCACCTCACCTTCTCAGACCATGATCTTTGTTTTCTGCCTGAGATGGGTATGGTCTCAATCCTCTTCCTGCTCTTTCCCATCCGTTTCATCTCACCTTTATCCAGGGAACTCCAAGATCCCCCCCCAAGGAGCAGGCGTCCCTCTAGGACATCTTAAACCTCCCGTGCTCACCCTCTCTGAGCACTGTATTGTGAATCCTGTTGACTGGTTTGTTTAGCCACTAGATCCTGAGATCAGGGCTGGGCTTCCTAATTGCTAGCACAGAGCAGGAGGCAGTAAACAGTGATCCACAACGGGTATCCTTGACAAGCTTCCGTGGGAGGGAAAGTGAGCTTAACTTACAGGAGAATAATGTTCCCAGTGAACAATACAAGTCATGCTACAATTAGGTGTTAAATTCTGAGATGAAGTCTGTAAGTGCTAAAATGTTTGGGGATAGAGAAGTGAAGGTAAGGCTGATAGAAAGTCAATTAAAGTCAGGCCGGGTGCACAGAGGCTCAGGAGGCTGAGGCAGGAGGATCATGAGTTCAAAGCCAGCCTCAGCAAAAGCAAGGCACTAAACAACTCAGAGAGACCCTGCCTCTAAATAAAATATAAAATAGGGCTGGGGATGTGGCTCAGTGGTTGAGTGTTCCTGAGTTCAATCCTTGGTGCAAAAAAAAAAAAAAAAAAAAAGTCAATTAAAGACAGGTTAGATGTGGGACTATGAGCCTGTGTCTTAAGTCAATGGAAGAGAACACAGGCCACTCACTCCACCCACTGTGGGACAATGAGGTTCCCATTAACCTCTGGGAGACATCTGTGCAAGGCAACAGAGGGATGGGGGAGGAATAACAATAGCAGTTACACCAGTTAAAATAGAAATGATATAATCTGGGATCACTCAACCAATTAGCATACAATTGAGTGTAATAAGAAACCAGAGTGGGGGAGAAAGAGAGAATGAGGACGTGCACACATGTGCATACCAAGAATAAGAGGAAGCAAAAGACCGAAACTGCTGGATTTCAGTGCTGGGTAAGTCCTTCTCGTTTGCCAGGAAGAATTGCACCCAGGAAGGAAGATAACTGTGTTCCTGCCATTTTGGAGTCCAGAGCATTATCTATTGTAGATTTTGATATCTTACTTAGCCCCATGCCAGTCTGATTTTAGGAAGAGTGTACATTATTTACATGAAAACAAATATGAGCATTAGGAGGCATTTTTCCCCTGCGTGCAATTCCTACTAAAGAATTTACATTCTTCTAATTTGCTGCTTTACTGCACCACTTAGTATCCGCCTGAGATGTGCACAATGTCCTCACAGTTAGGAAGGTACTGGGGAAATTTACCCTTTTTGCACTGAATCACTTGCTCTCCTCTTTGAAGCCACCAAACTCTTAACTCATTTGAAATTCTCCTTTGCAAGCATCTGTTTTGTTTCTCAGGTATCAGCTGATCCCAAATCACAATGCAGGCTCCAGAGGATGTTGGATTTTAACTCTTAATTCTGAGTGTACCCTTGTTGTAGTATTTTACTCTGAAAATGGCTTTTTCAATAACAAATGCAGAGGCATCTGTTTTATTTACGTGGCAATTGATGAATTCTTTAGAATGGGCATTCGGAATGTATTTTAGCAACACACAAACATGAATACCATATGGTGGAGCTGCTTCCTGCAGAGAGTTAGGATAAACATCATGAATAGCATTAATGTAAACCACATGTCTTAGTGGTACCCATCTACTACCTCAATAGATTACACACTGAAACGGAGCCAGAAGCATCTTAGGAAACCGAACATAGAACTTCTGTGATGTCAAGAGATTTGAGTGTTTTTTTTTTTTTTCCTCTAAGAAAGGGAAGATAAATGTAGAATGTATTTTTTTTTAAGCACATAGAAATAGTTCTGCTTATTGTATTTGGATTTTTAGAAATGTTCCAAGAGGCTAACTTTGAAGCCAGCTTTTGATACGATTATGGACCTCTGTCACCTGCAACTTTTTATTAGAATGGAAAAACAAAACAAAACAAAACACCACAACAAACTATTCAGTGTTGACAGGGGACAATCTTCTCTGCTGTGTTGTTCTGCCCAACATTTGGTTGGTCTAATGCGAGGTAGTTGGATTTCTGTTACTATAATCTAAGAAAGTCCCTTCATTGCTGAATCCCAGATTTTTACCCATACAAAGACTTTTTCAAAGGGTTTGTTCCTTCATGCCTATCACCTGCTGTTGAGATTCTTCACTGATGAAGGGAGATGGGAATAGGATATCCCTTGCTCTCCACTGTTGGTCCCTCTCTGATTTCTTGTTTATTGAGGTTTTTAATGAGTGCCAATATTGTGCTAGTTATTTTCCATTGTTTCTGCATTGGCATTGTTCCTCTTTAGAATTCCACTTCCCCCTTGCCCAGTGGGAAAGGACCTCCCATCCCTTTTCTATTTCTACCACCCGCTCCCACTCTCCCAGTCCCACAAGATCTTCTAGTGTCTTCAATGGTAATATTAAAATTCACGTTGATAAGATTGGACATAAGTTACTGATTGCTGATGCTGGTGAAGGGTATATTGGGCTTCATTATGATGCTTTTCTATTTTTACATAAGGTTGAAGGTTTTCATAATAAGAAGTTGAAAGAATCCATCTCGATGGCTCGTCTTCCAGAATCCTAGTTCTATAGTGCTTGAATTCAGTCTTCACCTCTGTCTCAGCTACCATGGTGTCACGAGTGAGCTGTCACTAACATAAACCAAACACATTTATGTCTTTCCACGATGTCAGAATGTATTGAATAACATTAAAGTCACAGGCTAAACCACTTTCATAAGAAGCAATTCACTGAATACCTGTGGGTCACCTAGTAGTTGTAAGCCAGCTCAAGTTCTTTTATTCCAATCTTAATTTCTAACATCTATAACACTCAGATCATATATCGCACTTCACACAAGGACATATTTAAGTTACAGAAAGACTAAGAAAGGGTTAAGGCAGCCACTGGGGTTCAGGAGACTGAACTGAGAGCAACTGTGGAGAGCTGATAGGAATGCCAAGAGTCACTGTAGGTGGGCAGATAAGATTATGAACCAGCCAAACCAACGAACTTGTTCAGGGTGTAAAGCTGTCCAAGTACGGGAACTTACTGTAGGCCAAGGTCCAGACAGACAGCAGTCTCAGAGTGTCAGCTCGGAATGGGCTGTGTGTGGTCATTTCCAGCTGGAGAAACTAAGTTCTGCTAGAGCCCAAAGACAAAGATTCAGAAATTTGACCTTGTGACAATTTTCCTGGGCAAGGTTTGTGACGAGTGACCAGGTGACGGAATCAGTATGGCACTGTATCTGGTTTTGGGTTCTCCTCCTTTTATAGGCCTTGAGTGAAGGGGTTGCTTTATTTGGTGGTCTCATATGTTTGATAAGCACACTGGCCTGGTTTTTCTGATACATGTTTGATATGCTCATGCAACCACAGGTTTAATTCAATGAGTTCACAGGTGGATATTTTTATTAGCACAATTAATTTATTTGTTTATCAGTTTATGCCTTATAGTTGTGCTAGGCAGACAGTGGTAGTTTATTTGTACAAGAAAGATAGTGAGTCATTCTACCTCAGAACTTAAGTTCAGAATGGAATAGCTTATGCAAGTTACTCCACTTGCATAAAATGAAATAACTCAGTTTTAAGAACAGCCTGAAAATGATTGTTCTATCCATCACCGAGTAACTCAGGTCAGGGCACAGCCTGCTCTCCATACATGGACAAGGTCACATGTTAGAATTCAACATCCTTCAGTCTATTTCTCCTCTAGTAATTCAAACCATGAAATTTCCTTATCTGGACTCACTGTTTACCTTACCCGTTCCCATCCTTAGCTCTCTTACTGAATCCATTAGTGACCAATATACAGATCTTCCCTCCCTCTATCACAGTCAGTACTCAGAATCCATTTGTTTTCATTTTAGCTTCAATTAAGTTCCTGCTGGGCCTGCATCCTTTGGATCTTGCAATGAAATGATTCTCACACCGGCACCCTCCATTCCCTATTCACTTGTCTTTATATGATACCTGCTCTTCCAGTCTCCCTCTCATGAAACCCTCACAATACATTTTTCTCCTGCTTGCCTGCACAGCAAATATCCCCTAGGTCACATTAGTTTCAGGTATAAGTCATGTGCCAGAAAATAATAAATATTATTCCTTTAGGGGATGTAGGACAGAGGAGGCTGGACACCTGAGGAATTATCAGGAAGCAGGTTTATTTAAGCTGCAGTGGTCCAGAGGGGCTAATATCTAAAAAGTCTCTGGACCCTGCATCTAGGAATTCTTTGAAATTTGTACCTAGTGTGTGTGTGTTGGGGGGCAGTTTACATACCAGTGGGTGGTTACATAGTAGGTACTCTTTGTCCCTTATTCTTAGGCTAAACAGAGGTTTCATAAATTTTCACCAAGAAAGCAGAAATAGTAACTTTTGTAGAGCAAGCTCTCTGGAGACAGAGTCTATCTTACCTTTTATCTGCAAACTTGGCATTCATAAGAAAGAGGAAGCTTCAAACCACATTGAGCTCTCTGCAGAAATCCTGTGAAATCCTGTTGATAGTCTTTGTAAAATCTCGCTGACAAGAAGCTTAATTATGGCCAGGCTCCCTGGAGAAGCATATATGTTACACTTATGGTGGAGTCTCTTTAATGTGTGGAGGGGTACCTGGTGGCTGTGCCCTAGGGACTAGCTCATGAGTTTCCAATTTTCCCTTGTTTTAACTCACATTTTAGCCATCTAGAGCATAATGGTCCAGTAGAACTTTCTGCAAAATGATTGAAATGAATCTATACTGTTCAATATGGTAGCCACAAACCACACACGTCATTGCATGCTTGAAATATAGCTTGTGAACATGATAAATTATAATTTAATATTACATTTTCATTGACTTAAATTTAAAAACTCACAGGTGACTCTAGTGATTGATGCTCTGGACAGCCCTCTGAAGCACTGTACTGGTTATGGCATCATTTTGGCTACTTGCACAGTCTTCCTAACTAGAGTCTTCTGATTCCTTCTCACCAAGGGGGCAGTCATTCTTTCCTGTGGATATTTGCTCTCCTTGGGTTTCCTTTATTATGGTCTCTGGGGTGGGCTGATTTGGTGTTGGGTCCAGAGATTGAAAACTCAGGGTCATTTCCCCCTGCCTGATCCTCTTCTCCTAGGCCTACTTTCATGCTTTGTTCTAGCACCAGCTGCCTGGAATTCCATCATCCCTTCCTGATTCCCTGCAATAACCTCTGGCTGGTTTCCTCTGGCCACATTTGTCCTGCTTTACTCCATTCTCCATGAAACAGGTAAGAATGAATGTGCTAAAATGGAATTCAGACTTCTTGCTCACCTCTTTTGCCATTTCAGGGCAGTAACACATTAACAAGCTTTTATATTAGAATGTACTCTCCTGCTGTTTGCATAGCTGGCTATAGTCCTTCACATTTCATCTTAAATGACACCTTCTCAGAGAGGTCTTCTCTAACCATGTAAGAATGTCCTCATTTCACTGTGTGTCTCAGGCCCTCCCCAACTCCCTGTAACATTTGTTGTAATTTTAAATGACTTCATTTGTTTGTCTTCTATAAAACGTACATTTCATGAAAGCCGGGACCATAGTGAATTTTGTTCCTTCTCCATTGGATCTCTATTACTTAGTATGTGATAGAGATTCAATAATGAATTAAATGAACTATTTGATTATTTCCATCTTCTTTCTAAAAGCTGAAACCCATCTGAGAAGGTTCAACTTCTCAGCTTGAGAGGTAGGGAAAATAATTCCCAGTGGGTACCTTGTTACAACTGGATTTCTCAGACTCCTTCCTTCTTATCTTACTGAGCTATGAAGAGGTGGAAGCTACCAGCTTACTAGTTTCTTCTCTAATTTCCCCTTTTTCCAAGAAACTTCTGATTTATTTCCCTTCCCAGCTAGCTTCCTCCCTGTCCTACAATCAGAGTTCTGTCGACTAATGCAACTTCACTTGAATTTCCTTCTAGAGCCATATTTGAGTTTCAAATCCCTGGTCTTTAACTGCTCTTTACTATAGTGGGCAGCCCTTCAGGACTTCTGGCATTGACTCCAACATAAATCCCTCACGTTGCCCTTTTTTGGATTCAGGAGTCATCTTGGTTCAGTAAAGGAGTACTTGTAGTCATCTCTGTCTTCCCATCTTTCCTATCTCTGCTTTCAGACTCAAATCCCCTCCGTGTCAAAGTAGCACAGCTCTAGGATGATGGCTTTGGGGGTTCTTGTGCCAATGTAATGAAATCATACAATGTTGGTAAATGTTTAAGCCCAGTGTAAAGGCTACTTTATGTTATTTGGAGCACAGTCAAATGGCCAGGTCCTTGTGCACAGGACCATGTTGTACACATGGTCCCTGAGTGGCTCAGCTGGCTGTGCCATTGCTGCTAGTGTCCCTAGACCTCAGCGTCTCCGATGGAAGGCACAGCATGATAAGGCTGCAAGGATATTAGCCCTCTCCCTGGGCTACCAAGAAGATGAAGGCAAGGGCAAAGGGAGAGTTACTCTTCTCCTGTGCTGCACGCAAGCCAGACTAGGACCCTGACAGGATTATGGCTACTCTGCTAATATGCTCCAAGTGGGAGGAGAAGAACCATTGTTGGGAACCGCAGGGCTCAGTTTCCTTCAACCAAGAATTTCAAAATGCTCACTGTGTATCTTACTCTAAGTACTTCTATCATCTCCAGAAGCAATACAAAACAGAAAAACTCAACCCCTTTTTACACCTGAGGAAGCACAAGTAGAAAAGGGGTGAAATCATTTTCCTAAGGTCACAGACTTCATCATGGTTAAGAGCAAAGACCAGGAACTTAAACATTTCTTTACTCCAAATTCAGAGTTTCATTTCATAGATGCTTCTGACTAAAAGGCTGGTGTTTCAGTTCTTTTATGCTAAGCTCTATTTCAGCACTTCTCCTGATGTATGGCCCAAATTCTGCTTCAGTGGGTCTTGCTCAAAACTCATTTCTTTGGTGAACCATCCTCTAATCTCATATGACCACAGGCTCTCCTTACACCAAAGCTCGCGGACATGGTCTTTGAAAAATGACATCATAATTCTAAAAAGAAATGAAGGAAATTGAAACCAATCTTTGCAACGTACTATTTTTATTTGGTTGCTTGTGCTATTTAGATGGAGAGGGCACTGGATAGGGACTATATCTTTTCCATGTTTTATACCATGCCTAATAAGTTCTCAGAATATAATAAATGTTTCACAGGCCAATGAAAAATTCCAAAGCACATAACCTACTGGGGAGGTTGTAAAATTACTCATGGCTGACGGCAAGGAGAGGATCAGAATTTTACTCTATGAGAAGAAGACACCCAGAGAAACTGGGAACTATTTTGTGTAAAACTAGATGGATGGAGCATTTAAAAGAAAACAACCTTATTCCCAGAATGAACGTTAATAGGGCATTTAATAATGTGCTAATCCATGTTACTCTATGATAAAAGTAATAGTTGGTACTAGCCATTTATCAAATTAATTTTAGTGTGATCTTAACAGGGGAACTTCAAGATGGTATTTACTGATTGAGTGAGATAATACATACATGGGAGATCATATGTATTAAGTGTTATATATACAAATTATTATCTTAATGAGGGAATCATTTCCGATATATGAACAAGTGAATGAGCTTTGTGGAATTCTTGAAAAATTAAAGTGCAAGGATTTTGGACAAATAAAACTGAAATCAAAGTATCCACATTGTGGCCGTGTGACAGTTACATGGGCTGTTGGAGAAAAGATTATCTGGAACAAGAGATAGGAAAAAAGATTATATGGAATAGCAAGTGGGAGGAGAAAGTACTTCAGTGCATAGAAGTTGACAACAGCATCTTTGAACATTTTCTTCTTTCATTTTATTGTTGGTAAAGTCCTGATCTCAATTTTCATTACAAATACAGTTATTTACTAATATGTATATATGTTACTAGAAGGCTTATTTCTTATGTGTTCTGAAGCCATTCAAATGTAACTATAGAAAAAGGTGAATAAACAATTCTGGGGCCAGTGAAGGAGTGAGACTTGGAGCCATTGGAAAGCAGAGGCTGTGAGGGGTCCAAGTCCAGGTCAGCGGTCAATACTGAAATGATTTGGGTGAAAACAGAGTGACCTGGCGGAGAGTGTGTCCTGGGGCCACAACAAGGCAGAAGGATGGGGAGGGGATGATTTATCAGAGATGCCTTGTGACTGAAATATTAATTTAAGTAGAGTCGAAAGGAACCTAATTCATTGTTTTAAAGGCTAGGAAGATGAAGGGATGTTATGATTCATTTATTCATTTAAGTCAAATAATTGTTGTATGTCCAACACATGATAGTGTGATAGGAAGATAATAACATTTTCTGAATGTCATTTACTCAGTGTCAAGTACAGATTTTACATGAATTTACATGTGTCAAACTGTTAGTTTTCTGTTATGATGACAAAATGCCTAAGAAAATTGACTTATAAGGATGAAAGGTTTATTTTGGCCCATGGTTTTGGAGGTTTCAGTCCGTGGTCATTTGACTCTGTTGCTCTGGACCTGAGGCACAGAACATCATGGTGGGAACGTGTGGTAGAGAAGTCTTGTTCCTCTCAAAGTGCCTGGGAAGTGGAAATAAAGAGGAAGGTGTGGGACTCCAGTATAGCAAAGCCCCAGTGACCTAATTTCCTCCCACCAGGCTCCACGTCTTAAAGGTCCACCACATCCCAGTAGCACCACAGGCTGGTGAACAAGCCTGAACACCTGGGCCTTTGGGGGGCATTTAAGATTCAAACTGAAGAAAAACATTTTGTTTTTACTCAAACACTGATAGAAAAGAATAACTGCAGGGTGCTATGAAAACACACCAGAGGAGCATCTAATCCAGTCTAGGGGGATTATTATAGGTTTCTGGAAAATGAATATCTTAAATGGAAGCGAAGGTGAGCTGGAAGTATGAGAGAGGAGTAGTAGGGAGGCACAGGGAGAGCATTCAGGTGGCACACAGAATGACAAAAAGAGGTAGCTGACTCTCTCCTCCAGACTTTCCTTCTACTCAGCAAGATTATCCCTGGCAAGAGGATCGTCTTGTATATATTTAGAAAAATTGAGTTACCTCAACCACTATCTGATTTTACTGTTTGTGGAAGATATTGCGATTGTTCACCAACATATCTGGTCCCCTCTCCAGTCACACAGATTAGATTTTTCTCATCCCTAAAGACAATAGCCATGGAATTTGCTTTGGGGCCATGATTGGTGAGCATATGTGAACTGGGTAGAGGCACATGGATGCAGGATTGCATTCTCCGAACCACAAGACCATGTGTTCCTGGTGGAGGGGACTCTGTTACCCTGTGTTCTCACTCTGGTTACTCTGACCTACAACAAATTTTGAGCGAGAAATAAATCTCTGTCTATGAAGCCTCTAAAATCCGAGGGGTTGTGTTTGTTAACTGCACCATTACATTATGAGCTCTGTTTTGCCTTTATTTCAGTTTTTAGATTTCCATCTTGTTTTAGCATTCTTTGGCTCACTTTTACCATAAAGAATCATCTATGGACCCTTAACAACAGCTACACAAGTGTTGGAAGGAAATGACTTTTGAAAATAAAATACTACCATTTACAGATCTTGCAGTGAATTTCAGATAAGAGTTTGAGTTTAAAAAAAATATAAGAAGTGACTCTATTAAAATGTTATATGGGAAATACTCTGTAAGACACATTTAATACTGTATTTCCTTTGATGACTTGGCATTTGTTATTTCTTTTTACTGTTATGATGCACTCTATTGTGATCCACTATAGTTCTCCCACAGTCACTAATTGAAGTGGCCTTAACTTTCATGTAACATGACTTCTTTCAATATCCACTGGGAACAAGTTCCTTAAAAATTATATGTGTGGGTTAAATCCATACATCCTTCTAAAAGCCATTTTCCTTTCCAGAGGAATGTTTCCACTACACTGCTAGACCTCACAGTTTGTATTAATTAAAGTAAGCATTAATACACTTCACTGAGCTAGAATTTCAATGTTAGTCACTTTCAGATGGTATAGAAGGTTGGATCAAAACTTGAAAATTCGGGCCAGTTTTTTTCTTAGAATCTTCCATCAGTTTTGTTTCTAAAGTAACTCACAGCTAAGGTAGAAACAGATTAATATAAATTCGGGTGTAAATACATCATCGGTAGAGCAGATGACTGATGTGAGAGGCTTATCGGAAACAAGGACAAAATTTCCAATGAGATTCTGTTTATTGCATAATTTACAAAGCACATGGGGAGCAAAGTGTGTTTTTTTTTTTTTTTAGGGGTGTTTTTATTTGGAGACACAGAGAAAGAAGGTAGGAAGTTATAAGAATTTTGCTCTGGAGCTGCTGCTCCCTGACTACTAATCAGAGAAAAGACTGGCCATAGATTGTTATTTCAATAAGTCTTTTTGCTTATTTGTTGCAGCCCCTAGACAAGGATTAAGCACATGCACAGGAAACAGTGGAAATAAATTCGAGATGACCCCAAAAGGCAAAGAAGGTGAAGAAGTTGGTTATATTTTATAGTTGCAATGACTGAAAATGATCTTTGTCATGAATCTGTCAAAGCATCCTTCTTCCAGGTGCTGCCACTATTCTGCTCTGAGAATCCCCTGTGGTTTCTCTCCCACCTCTTGTCCTTCCTCCTCTTTCTCCCCTTTCCTTTCCCCTGCTCATGAAGCTCTGCTGACTTCCACTTTCCTGCTTTCTCTACCTCAGATCTTGAGGGGAAATAAGATGAACTGTTTTAAAAAAAACTTTTTTTTTCTGATTATCCTTCTCCAACCCTTTGACGGAGCAGCTTGTTGGGGCTTGTTTTAATATTTTCACAACCATTATTATGCAGGTTCCATCACCCAATTGCTTCACTAAGCAGTGCTCTTAAAAAAGAGGTATAAACAATGGAAATAATGAGACCTACCCCAGCAAAACAATTTCGCACCAGACTCTTTTGTGTAATGCAGATCTTACTGCTATATACAAAGATGTAAATTATGTAGCAAGATAATTATAGATTAAATATTGTGCCTTAGAGATAATATGTGCAAAATAAAGTGGAGTAAAGAGTGATTCACTTGAGAGCAGAATTATGCTATTACCAGAAAAATTAAATTCTAAACCTCAGATTTAGGTTTCCCTTGTGGGGTTCATCCTGAGTGCACTTGTTTCTCTTTCAGTTGGTTTCCCTTTCCTGTTCAGTGTCCTCTGAGAAATCAGCATCTTCAGGTAGTTTGTTAGCAGATGCATTGGCACTTGAGGCATGAAGTCAAAGTCCAGCATAGAGACGGGATTGTCAAGTATGGAACTGGTCGATGGACTCCAAGTACTTTCAGTGTTCTTTCTAGCACATTGTGTGGTCTATAATCTATTTGGATTTGTAGTGTCATCAAAAGCTTTAGTTTTTTTTTTTTTTTAACTAATGTGAGTATGCATGCATACACAGAGACAGCAATCTTTCATGTACGAATGCACATGTTCCATGACGTCAGGTGCATGCATTTATCTTTCTGATTTTCTTCCATCAATGTACACAACATTCTCTGCCTAACTTGTGTACACATGATTGAATTACACAGGACAGAAAGTCCTAGGTGATTATAAACACTACTTTCTAAACATGTGCAACATGCTACTATTAAACAGGGGTTGACAGCAATTACACAACTACTGGGTGAACTCACAAAATGAGGATACATGTTCTCATTTTGTTTTTGCCTTTGCAAATTAGTTGTCACATGAACCAGATTAATATACACCAGGACCCTGGAGCCACACAAATCTCTCAAATAGCTTGTATTTGGTTCTGAAATATACTATAAAAGAGTTCTTATTTTGTAAAACTTATATATCATGTTTACCATTCTAGTTACACTTTATTTTAGCTGATAGTGAAAATCAGTTTATATTTCCTGAGCACAAATACTAGCTGAAGTTAGAGCAAGGTGGTTCAGGGTTGCATGGGTGTGATGGGAGAATAAAATGGATACAAAATTTGCCTTGGACAGAAACTTCTCTCTTTTGATGGTGGCGGAAAGGGGAGAAATGATGACTCTGGGTACATTGATAACTTCCTTTTTATTACAAAAACATGAATCTATTTATTTTTATTTTTATTATGAGAACATTACCCACTTAATTTTTGCCATAAAAGAAATACATACTTTATAGGAAAAAAAGTGCAAATAAACATCCAAAAATTTACCTCAGTTTAAAGATATACCTGGATTAGAGCTGTACCATGTATTAAATGTAGTTATCCCTGGGGAGGGATTACTAGTGTAGTGATTTTATTTTTATGGTTCCTTTGGAGAGAACCGGAGAGTTGCTTTAAAAAAAATGCCATTGAATTAGTCCTGTGTGAGAGACAAAATGTAAAATACTTGAAAAAGAAATAAACAAAGGATCCTGAAAATCTAGACAGGAAGTATTTTGATCATGTCTCCCAAGTTCTTAATTTTTTTTTTCCCTTTAAAGAGCCAACCCAGGACAGCACAGGGTGTAGCCACACACACTAGATCACCCCGCTCTACCAGGCTCTGTCCGTGTTTGATAATCCAAGAACAGCCTGTGACTTCATTGCAGCAAATTATCAAATAAGCATACATTTGTATAATTTAAACTACAATAAAATGCTTAAGGAACTTTGGTAACTTTTCTTTACATAGTTTTTTTTTTTTTTTTAAATCTTAATTGACTGTTTGACAACTCATCCTTATCTTTCCAACTGTCATGTCATTTAAAGGTAGACAACCATAATCTAGTTGATTCCACGTGAACTTCATTCCTTCTGGGCTTTTCTTAGATTTTCAGTCTTGGAAAAAAAAGAAACATTTCATTGTGAGGTATTGTATATTCATACCCAGTTGCAAGACATGCTGGAGAGAGATCTATACCTTTCACCTAGCGTCTTACAGAGGTTATATTTTGTAAAACTACCATGAAATATCAGAGCCAGGATCTTGATGATATGGTAAGAGACACAGAACATTTTCATTGCCACAAGATTGCTCATGTTGCCCTCTTCTAATTATACTGACTTCCTAACTACCCCACCTCTTCCATATCATCTGAAAACCCTAATCTGTCCTTCGTTTCTTAATTCTGTCATTTTAAGAATGTCCTATAAATGCAGTCACATAGTATGTAACTTTTGGGATGGGCTTTTTTCACTCAGCATAGTCCTCTGAATATTCTTCCAGGTTATTGTGTGTACAATAGTTTATTCCTCTTTATTAATAGTTTATTCCTCTTTATTAGTATTCCATAGTAGAGATACACGTCAGTGTGCTTAACATTTACCCACGGAGGGAAACTTCCACTGTTTCTGGGACTGCATTATTATGAATAAAGCTGCCGTGAACAATTGTGTACAGGTTTCATTTGGACATCCATTTCATTTCTATAGGATAAATGGCCAAGAGTGTCATTGTTGGATCATAAGGTAATTTTATATTTAGATTTTTAGAAACTATTAACTTTTCCATAGTGCCTATACCAATTTATGTTCCCACCAGCAACGTGTGAGTCATCCAAATTCTCGCCAGCATTTAGTGATGTCACCATATTTTTTATTTTAGCTATTTTGATAAGTGTATAGTACTACCTCATTGTGATTTTAATTTCATTTCTCTAACAGCTAATATAGTAGCGTGTTTTTATCTACTTTTTCCCATTTGTATATCTCTTTTGAGAACTACATTTTTGCTTGTTTTCTAATTGGATTTCTGGGTTTTTACTGTTGCATTTTAAGTCCTTTATTTTAAATAATATATATATATATATATGTGTGTGTGTGTGTGTATGTGTGTGTATATATATATATTATTTTAAATAAAAATTATATTTTGTCATACTTAGGATTGAATCCAGGGCCTCAGAGATGCTAAGCAAGTTTTCTATACAGAGCTATATCCGCAGTCCTTAAATACCAGTTTTATGTTGAATATGAGGTTTATAAACATTTTCTCCCAGCCTGTGTCTATCTTGTTATCCCCTTAGCAGGATATTTTACAAAGCAGAAAAAGTTAAGTTTTATGAAGTCCACATTATCATTTTTTTCCCATTTTTGTGTTAAGATTTTAATTTTAAATCAATGAATTCTTTACCTAATTCTAGATCCTGAAAAATTTCTCTTATTTTTTTTCTAGAAGTTTTAATTTTGTATTTTATATTTAAGGCTACGATCAATTTTGAGTTTTTTTTTGTTGTTGTTGTTTTGTTTTGTTTTTTAGAACCAGGGATTGAATCCAGGGGCACTTAATCACTGGGCCACATCCCCAGCCCTTTTAAAACATTTTTAAAAAAATTTTGAGACAGGGTCTTGCTAAGTTGCTTAGGGTCCTGCTAAGTTGCTGAGACTGGCTTTTGAGTTAACTTTTATAGAAACTGTAAGACTTAGTTCAATTTTGTTTTTTAACCTATGGGTGTTCAGTACCTCCAGTGCCACTTGTTGCAAAGTCTATCTTTCCTCTCTACTGAACAGCCTTTGCCTCTTTATTAAAAATCACTGGAACATATCTGTGTGGGTCTTTTTACAGGATCTTTTATTTTTGTCTGTTCCACTGATTTCTCTGCCACTTTGTTTATTACTATATCCACATAATACATCTTAAAATTTGATAGAAGGATTCCTCCCACTTTATTCTTTTTTGGTGGGGGGCATACTGGGGATTGAACTCAGGGGCACTTGACCACTGAGCCACATTACCAGACCTATTTTTATTTTATTTAGAGACAGGGTCTCACTGAGTCACTTAGCACCCTGCTTTTGCTGAGGCTGGCTTTGAACTCACGATCCTCTTAATTCAGCCACCCGAGTTGCTGGGATTACAGGTGTGTGCCACCGCGTCCAGCTCCCACTTCATTCTTTACAAAATAGTATCCATTTTTTTCTTGTTCTTTGTCTTTCAAAGTAAACATTAGAGTAATGTTGTCTATATCTATAATCGATTCTGGGATTTTGATAGGAATTGTAATAAACTGATTCATTGATTTGGGGGAAATGACATCTTTACTTTTCTGAATTTATTCATCCAGGAACACAGTATTTAGTATTTTTATCTCTCCATGTATTTAGATCATTGATTTCTTTCAGCTGGATTTTGTAGTTTTCATCAAATATTTATCAGGCCTGTATATGTTTTATTTTATCTATACCTAAGTGTTTTAAAGTGATTATAAGTTGTATTATAATTTTAATTTCAGTGTACACATGTTCATTGATGGAAAAGAGAAAAACAATTGAGTTGCGTATATTTATCTTGTATTCTGCAACCTTGCTGAATGTACTTGTTAATTCTGGTTCTCTCTCAATCATCTACCTATCTATCCATACATTCATCTTGATAGACAGTAAATTTTTGGAAATTTCTAAATAAACATCACACCCTGAAGCCAAGGACAATTTTACTGCTTTCCTTCTGATCTGTATGTCTTGTATTTTCTTTTCTTGTCTTATGGCCCTACTTAGATCTTTCAGCTTTATGTTGAATGGTGAGAGAGGGCGTTCATGAATGTTCCCAATCTTAGAAGCAAAGTAATATGTTTTCATCATCAAGAATAATGTAAACTGTAGGTTAGATATAATTTTCTATCTAACCTTTCTTAAATTGAAAAAGTTCTACTATTTATTTTTCTGAGAGTTTTCATCATGGATGTTGAATTTTGTCAGATGCTTTTTCAGTCTCCATTGATAAGATCATGTGATTTATCTATCTTTAGCTTGTTACTGTGGCAGTTCACACTGATTAATGTTTAAGAATTGAACCGGCCTTGCATCTCTGTATAAACGACACTTGGTCATGATTACTAACTATTTACATATATTCCATTTGTTAATATTTGATTAAAAATTCTTGGTCTGTATTTACAAGAGATATTGGTGTGACGTTTATCTTTTGTGAAATTTCTTTGGTTTTGATATTAGGGTAATACTAGCTTTATGAAATATATTGGTAAGTGTTTCTTTTTCATTAACGTTTAGAGTAGATTTTATAATATTGCTGAATCTCTAATCTAAATATCTGGTAAAATTCTCCAGAGAAATTATCTGGGCTTAGAGATTTATTTTCTGGGAGGCTATAAATTATGAATTTAATTTCCTTAATAGTTGTAGAGCTATTCAATTTATTTACTTCATAATGGCATACAAACTGCCATTAGTTGTAGAAGTTCATATTTTTAAAGGAATTAATCCATTTCATCTAAATTGCCAAATTTACTTGTGTAGAATTTATAATACTCCCTTATTATCTTTTTGACACTTGCAAGAGTGTAGTGACATCCCTTGTTTAATTTTTAATATTTGTAAATTGTGTCTTCTCTACTTTTCTCATTGTGTGTATTGCCAGAGGTCTGCCAATATTATTGATGTTTTTGAAGAAACAGCTTTTGTTTAATTGATTTTCTCCATTTTTCGTTTTCATCTTCATTGATTTTTTGCTCTGCGTTATTTCTTTTCTTAATAATTCTATGGTTTATTTTGCTCTTATTTTTCTAGTCCTGAAGTGGGAACTTAAATGATTGGTTTGAGACATCTCTTTTCTGATGTACGCATTTGGTTCTCTATATTTCCCTCTGCATTGCATTACTCCTATGTATCCTGCAAATGTTAAATTTTTATTCAGCTTAACAAATTTTTATTTCCCGAGACTGCCTCTTTTATTGTTTATATTTAAGATGAGTAGATAAAAAATTGTGGTATCTGCATATTGTGGAATATTACTTAGACAAGAAGGAGATCCTGCCATTCGTGATAATAAGAATTAAACTGGAGCACGTATATCAAATCAAATAGATTGGACATAGGAAGAAAAATACTGTGTGCTTTTTGTATGTGAAATTTAAGAAACAGAAAAGGTTAAGACTTACTCTTTGATCATATATTATTTATAAGTATGTTATTTAGTTGTCAAGAGTTTGGAGGTGCTCCTATTATCTTTCTGTTATTGATTTCAAGTTGATTAGATGTGATTGAGAATATACTGTGTATGATTTCAATTCTTTAAATTTTTTGAGACTTATATTGTGGCCCAGAATATGTTATGTCGTAGTATAGTTTTCTGGGAAATTTAGAAGAATGTGGAAAAGAATGTCTTCTGATGTAGTTTGGTAGGGTATTCTGTAACTGTTAAATATATCCTGTTAGATGATAGTGTTATAAATTTTGTCTGAATTCTTGCTGATTTTCTTTCTGGTAGTTTTATCAGTTACTGAGAAAAGGGTATGGAAGTTTCAATTATATTTGTGGACTTGACTTTTTTCTGATTTTAGTTTTATCTGTTTTTACTTCATAAATTTTGCAGTTGTGTTTTTAGCTATGTATGCATTTATTGACTTTTTATAATTATAAAATGTACCTGTCTGTCTTTGGTAATTGTCTTTTGCTATGAAGTCTATATTATCAAATATTAGTACAACTAGTCCTATTTTCTTTTGATTGATATTTGCATAGTATTTTTTTTCATTTTCACTTTTGATTTGCTTATATTGTTATATTTTAAAGTAGGCAGTATATAATTGGGTCACGAATTTTGATCTACTCTGTACATCTCTCTCTCTCTTTCTTTCTTTCTTTCTTTTCATTAGAATTTTATGGTTATACATAGTAGCTGGGTTCATCCCAACAAACTCACACATGCGTGGAAATCGATTTCAGTTCATGATTCCCCTTTGCCCTCCCCCATTTCCCTTCCATCCTCCCTCCCTTCTCCCATTTTTCCTTCCTCTGGTCTACTAGATTTCCTTTAGCTTGTCTATTAATTTGTATTTGATTGGTTCCTTATGTAATCTTATCTTTCCCTCCCCCTTTTCTTTATTTCACTTTGGCCTTTGCATATGAGAGGAAACATTCACACTGAGTTTTGGAGTTTGGCTAATTTCACTTGCATGATATTCTTCATTTCCATCCATTTCTGCAAATGCCATAATTTCATTTTTTATTAATGGTTAAGTAAAACTCCATTGTGTATGTATACCACAATTTCCTAATCCATTCATCTATTGATGGGCATCTGGGTTGCTTCCATAATTTAGCTATTATGAATTGTGCTGCTCTAAGCATTGATGTGGCTGTGTTGCTATAATAAATCAATACAAATCTCTCTAATGATTGTATTTAGGCCATTTAAATTTACTATAATGAATGATATATTGCAGCTTAAGTCTGCCATTCTACGTGTTGTTCGTTCTTTCTTTTCTCTGTTTTCTATCTTTTATTGTGTAATTGAGCATTTTTTCCCTTCTTTGTATTTTGGATTCCATATGATTTACACAGAGTGTTTTTGAGTCTCCCTGAGTATAATCCTTTTAGGTATTACATTGTATGAACATAAATCATCACAATCTGCTTATTGCTTATGTTTTACCAGTTTGAGTGATGTGTTGAAATTTTACTCCTCTTATGTCCCTTTAGGCTCCATGTTTATAATACAGTTGTCTTAAGAAGTTACACGGCAAGCACTTAGAGCCATGTTAGACAGTGTTATAATTTTTCTTCAATCATAAAACAATTTTAGAATCTTGTGGGAAAAGAAATCCTTATGTATACACCTGTATTTTTACCTACCGTGTTCTCATTTTTTCCCTGCTGTTTCCATGTGTGGTCTTCTATCATGTCCTTTCTGTTTAGAGAACTTCAATAAACCATTCTTTTAAGATAGGTCTTCTGGTGATAAATTCTCCTTGGTTTCCTTCATTTGAGAATATCTTGCTTTCTCTTTCATTCCATGGATTACAGAATTCTAGGTTGGAAATACCTCTTCTTCTAGCATTTGAAAAATGCTGTGTCACTTTCTTCTAAACCTGCATGATTTACAATTGTCATTTGTAAACCGTTGTCATTTGAAAAGTTTTCCCTACTAGGTAAAATCTAATTTCTTTCACTGCTGGTTAGGTCTTTCTTTTTTGTCTTAGTTTTGGGAATTTTGATTAAGCTGTGTCTTCTTGGTAAGGTATTTGCTCAGGTTCTTAAATCATGGATTCATGTCTTTTGCCAAATTTGGGCTTTTTTTTTTTTTTTTTTTTTTTTTTTTGGCACTGGGGAGTGAATCCAGGGGAGCTTAACCACTGAGTCATGTTCCCAACCCTTTTTAGAGAGACAGGGTCTCCTGGAATTACGTTGGGCTTGCTAAATTGCAGATGCTGACTTTGAACTTGTGATCCTTCTGCCTCAGCCTCCCGAGCTGCTGTGATCATAGGCATGCCCCACCACACCCTGCTCAGGTAGGGCACTTTTGAGTCATTATTTCTTGGAGTACTTTTCGGCCCTTTGATATTTCTCCTCTTTTTCTTGGACTCCAATGACAATTACGCTAGATATTTTGTTTTAGACGCATATGTCCCTGAGGCCCTGTTTATTTATTTATTTTTTTCAGCCTATTTTCTCCGTGTTGCTCAGATTTGGTAATTTCTTTCTATTGTTCTGTCCTCAAGCTTGGTGATTTTCTCTTTTTCTTTTGTGCTGCTATTGAGTCCATATGTTGTTTTTATTTTTAAATTTTAGTTATTATATTTTTTCCAGTTCTGAAATATCCATTTTGTTTTTCTTTTTGTTTTCATCTCTTGCTTTGGTGGGACTTTCTCTTTTCACTGGGCTCCTCTGTTTTTATTTTTATTTTTTTCAAGTGTTTTTGTGATTGCTCATTGAAACATTTTGATACCACCTGCTTAAAAGTCTTTGTGACATAATTCTAACATCTCAGTTATTCTGGTGTTGGCTGGTGTTGGCAATTATTGTCTTTATGTATTTATTTATTCATTCATATTGAGAGCTCCCTGGTTCTTGGATTGTTGAGCGATTGTTCCATTGAAACCTGGTTGCTTTGGGTACTTTATGATGAGAATCTGGACTTCGTTTTAACCCTCTTGTTATCTGACTTCCTCTGACACTGTCCGGCAAGGGTGGGAGGGAACAGTGGTGTGCAACAGCTAGGTTCACCACACCCACTCTGTTGACAGCTGTGTAGAGGAGACCTCCTGCTGTGAGATAGGAGTGGGAGTCCTATAAGATCTCCACTGATGAGGTGGGAGGGGTGGCTTATTACTCCATTATGGGTAGCTGTATGTGTTTTCTCCACCTTCCACTGCCAGGAGGGAATTTATTCTTTAGGCCAATGGTATATATGACTACTGCCATCTGTCCTGACCTTCCCTAATGCTGTAATAACCTCTGGTTATCAAATCCAGGCAGGTTACTCTGTGTCTTTCTTGTAACACTTGCCATTTAATTCTACTAACATTATTTCATCTCTTCTGATTTTTTTAACTGTCCCTAGGAATATAACAAAATTTAGAGGTCCTTCCATAATACTATTGGCTGGGAAACTTGGGTGCTTATTGGGATAGCTTCGTAGGAGTGGAAAAAACAATATTATACACAGAAATCTCAATTTCAGGCCTGCCCAGAATATATGTGGGGAATGACGGCCTACATAAAAGATTCAGTTATGCAAAAGCTATAAAGCAACAACCAAATTCTTAGAAGCATATTCAGTTATTTAACCTTGATGAGTGATCTTTGTAATGACAAGAAAGAAAAACATGCTGCATATGTTTTGTCTATGTCTAAAAGTCAGTAAAATATCCAAGATGACTGGGTTTAATTATCATTACTATGTGTATCTCTGCATTCTATTGAAAGATCAGTGATGTTTACATAAATAATAACATGAAGGTGTACACAATTCATAAATGTTAATATTTATCTCATAAAAGTTGTTTTTTCTAAGTTCACTTTAGCAACATCATGTTGTTAACATATGTTGTAATTATCAAGGTTTTGACATAATCTGTGTTCTACTGACAACGTTTCTAGATGTATATCTGTATATTTATGCTTCCTGTATATATGTATATTTTTTTTAAAAAAATTCAATTTGGTTCAACTTTGCTGAGACAACAGCAATCAAATGGTCGATCAAAAATTTAAAGCAATACTTAGACCAGACTTAGATCAGAAAATTAGCACAGATTTTAATATATCATTTTTAAAGATTGCAGTGGTTTTGCCTACTGTGAATTATTATGTGGTATATCAGTTGGGGGGGCTTATATGAAAGAAAAAAAAACAGAACAGGAGGGGTGTGTGTGTGTGTGTGTGTGTGTGTGTGTGTGTGTGTTTGTGGATCTCTCTCTGTCTCTGTTTCTGTTCCTGTCTCTATGGATTGTTCATAGATGGTAGGGGCAAATCTCAAGTCCATAATGGGTTTTTAGAGGCCGAAACTCTCAGACACAAGCTGAAGATGTAGTCCACAGTTCAAGTTCCCTTTTCCTTCTTCCTTTCCCTCTCAATCCTCCTCTCAGTCTTTCTTTTCCCTGTTCCTTTCCTCTTGTCCTTTCCTCCTCCTTTTCTTAAGAGTATTTTACTGATTGAATCCAACCCAACCAGATCCTTCAGATAATCTTTCTTGCTTCAAGAAAACTGAATACAGACTTTAATCTCATCAACAAAATACCTCCAAAGCAACGTGAGAGTGTGGTTGAATAACTGAGAATTATAGCCTAGCCAACTTGACACATTAAACTTGTCATTACATGCAGCAAATATTAAACATATTTTGATTTAGACATAGCACAATCATATATGCTAATCATATAGCACTGTCTCATATTGAAATTGTCACCATCCCTCAAAGCAACAGCTATAGTATATAAGATTAAACATAAATTCACATAATTTTAATCAGGCCAGACCAAGCTTTTTCATTGGCACTATTGACACTTTGGGCTGGAAAATTCTTTGTTATGGATTGTCCTATGTGTTATTAGCAGAACCTGTTTCTACCCAGCAGATAGATGCCAATAATAGCCTTCATTGTTGGCACAAACAATGCTGAAAGTTCTTCAAAGGGTAAAGCTGCCTCTGGTTGAGAACCACTGAACTAGATGAGCTAAACCTGAATATATTTTAAGAATACTCCAGGTGTGGGTGCAAGCCTGTAATCCTAGTGATTAGGGAAGTTGAGGCAGGAGTATAGCAAATCAGATGCCAGCCTAGATGATTAAGTGAGAACCTGCTCAAAACAGAAAATAAGGTCTGGAGATGTGGCCCAGTGGTAAAACATCTTTGGGTTCAATCCTCATTAACACACACACACACACACACACACACACACACACACACACAAAAATATAAATTGTTTAATATTGCAAAATATCCCTCTGCCTCTGACATACTATGAATTAGAATATGAAGAGAATATAAGAAAAACGGTCACTTTTCAAATGCAAGATGCAACACTCTGTCCTGGAAAAAAAATCTATTTCATTAGTTAAGGAGGGTTTGACAAGATTATTATTAATGTCTTTTCTTTCCTGAGTACTTTGCTGCTCAGTGCTTTTTTTTTTTCCTTTATAAAATGAATCCTGTTTACCTATGTTAGATAGTTTTTCCCCTCCTCTTGACTGACCTCACTTTAGCAAGTGGGAAAATTGAAGATTTATACTTAGCAAAGACAACAACTGTTATGAGAACCACAAAAGCCAAAAGAACTTGCTTCTTATTTTCATTGGTGTGTAGTTGATTTTCTGTGGTCAGAAGACCTTGATAGTAGAAAGGATTCTAGAATTCTGGTATTTAGATGGTTATGACATGCCAGAGTCACATATGAGCAATGAAGATGGGTTACCACATAGTCAGGGTTCTCTCCAGAAACAGATCCAATAGCATGTGCACACAGCCATCCCTCAATGTATACACAGGATATCTTACAGAAAGTCCCTTCTATAAAGTTGTGTCACATTTGCAAGTAATCTAGGCTTATCCTTCCACATACATTAAATAATGTCCATATCCCTTATACCTATATAATTCAGTACCGTTACACCATGCTGTTATACTGTATTGTTCAGGGAATAACAACAAGAAAAAAGTCTACTTGTTCAGTAAGATGCCATGTGTTTTTTAATATTTCCCATCCCAATCCATGGATGCAGAATGGATGGGTACAGAGGGTTGACTGTGTAAAACTTTTGCTTTGGCTAATTTGCTCATGTAATTTTGGAGGCTGGCGGATCCAAAATTTTCAAGGTGGCCCACAGGGTGAAGATCAGGGAAAGGTCAATGCTCCCGTTTGAGTCTGAAGGCTATCCTCTGTTAGAATTCTCTCTTGCTTAAGAGAGGCCAGTCCTTTGTTCTGCTCAGGCCTTCACCTGATTGGATGAGGCCTGCCCACATGACAGACAGTAATCTGTTTTACTCAAAATTCACAGATTTAAATGTTCATCTCATCCAACACCCACACCCATAGAAATAACCCACATTACATTTGACTAAGTACCTGTGTTTTGTGGCCCAGTCAAGGAAAATTAACCATTATAATAAATTAACCCTCACATAAAATAAACCATCACAACTACCCTATAATAATTTAGTTATTCCTTATTAACCTAAAGAACTCTGCATTGTGGGCAAACTTAAACTATGGAGTCAGAGAAACTTCATACTGGAGTTCTTCTGAAAAACAATTTTTTTTTTTTTTGGTAAGTTCTTGGACGATCTACTTATTGGATCTCATTTCTTCATCTGTAAAATAGGCTTAATAATATTCATCTGCTAGGGCTGTTGTGGAGAAGTGATTTTGATAATGTATATAAAGCATTCATCTCCAGCTGGGCTTTGGCCTATATTTTCAGCACTAATAGTTTCCTTTCCTTTCTTAATTAATTTTTTTCTAGATTTTTTTAATTGGTTCTTTTTAGTTATATGTGACAGTAGAATCCGTTTTTGACATAATTATAAAATTATTGAATATATTATGTTCTAATTCAGTAAAAATATGGAATGCTTCACAAATTTGGGTGTTATCCTTTATGCAGGGGTCATCCTAATCTTCTCTGTATCTTTCTAAGTTTAATATATGTGCTGCTTAAGTGAGAAATCCTTTCTTCCTTGAAGGCTAGGAAATTGAGTCAGGTCCAATGCATGTGGCTCCTGGCATCAACATGTGCAGGAATCCTAATTCTAAGCCCCAGTAAATTTACAAAGTGTGTTAATGCTGGTCACAGTGCATGGTGGGCATGCAGTAGAAGCTAAAATTTTGACTAGTGAGGAATGCAGAGTTAGGAGTCCTTGCTCTTTTTTCTTTGCTACGTACAAATGGGTCAAATAAAACATTATGGATCTCAATGGAGACCTTTTTAAAAATTGCAGATTTGCCATTGATTTCAACTTAGCAAATTCATTCAACTCACAGATTTCAAGGAAAATAAGTGGAGGAGGAACTGATAGGACAATTTGACATGCCTTGAGTTAGAAGGAAGCTCAAGAAATTTCAAGACATTCCTAAAGACCCACTCCAAGACAAAATTTTAGCATGGGATTTGCTTAATAATTTTTGACAATAATTTTTAATCTATGTTTTATTTGCCTTTCTTCACATTCTTTGTGCATTTTGGAAAGCAGGTATATTACATTAGCTAGGTCAAAGTTCTGTGGAGATGAAAAAGTACACTGCATCTCAAACTTTGTGAATAAATTCTATTATCTTATTCTTCTGTTTTCTTCACTAATTGCTGAACTCCACTCACTTCAGATACTGAGTCTTATTCTCTTTTGTACTTTCAAGTCCAATCTTGCTGATAAAAGGACAGACTCAAATTTTAATAAATGAAAAAAACATTTATCGGATGCCCAAAACATTCTAGGCAACGTTCTAGAAGTTTTGCATGTAGTTGACCCAATGTCCTGGTTTGGTTAGGACTGAAAGGTTTTCTAGGATGCCATAACTTTGAGTGATAAAATTGTAAAGATCCCGCACATACTTGGACCATTGGTAACCCTATTGCATATCACACATATTGGCTCCAAACAACATGTAATTTACAGTCATTAAATAATCAAATAATGTAAATTATTAAAATATTGTCCTTAAATAAGAATGCTTAAAGAATTTATTAGCTGTCTTCTGTACCACTGCTTCCTAAGGTTTTTTCTTCAAAATATACCATAGGCCAGGATTATGATACACTACATTTACTTTGTTATTTGGGAATATAGTTATTGTTTATTAAGGTTTCTCAAGCGTTTACCTACATTATCTCATTTAATTCTGACAACTCCTTTTTAGCGTAAAATTATTATTCTTGTTTATCAACAAAGAAGCTGAAAGTCAGAGAAGTAAAATCATCTACTTCAATTTAAAGCCTCATAGAAAGGCAATGAATAGGCTTTGCCCCTTCTCAGGCTGTACAAACCTGCCTCCCAAATAACAGAGAGGACTGACATGACAAAGGCATATTTAATATGCAGATGCCACTGGTTCTCCATTCAGAATATGACCTCTGGGCTTCTCCAGGTGAAGGGAATAGACTGTGGTCTGAAACAGTTCAGAATTTAGGTTCTTCTTTGTGCTCTGAAAACAGATCTGAATAGGACCTGAATTCTGTAGCTTGGTATTTTAGTCTGTGATCTGCTACCGTGTCCAAGAAACATGACAAGAACAATTTTAGAGGAGGGAAAGTTTTTTTGGAGGACATGTTTTCAGAGATGTCAGTCCATAGATGGCTAGCTCCATTGCTCTGGGCCCAAGGTGAGGCAGAACATCATGGCGGAAGGGTGTGGAGGAGGAAACATGCTCAGGACATGCCAAACAGGAAGTAGAGAGAGCTTCACTCACCAGGGACAAAATATAAACCTCAAAAACATGGTTCTAGTGACCCACTTCCTCCAGCCCACTTTCAGTTACTTCCAGTTAGTCCATGTCAGGGGATCAATCCACTGATTGGAAGCTAAAGCTCTCATAACCCAATCATTTCTGGGGCTGGGAATATAGTTTAGTTGGTAAAGTGCTTGCCTCACGTGCACAAGGCCCTGGGTTCAACCCCCAGCATCACAAAAATAAACAAATAAATAAGCAAATAAACTCAATCATCTCTGAAAATTCTTGCAATGTCTAACACATGAGTGTTTGGGGGGACACCTCATATTTAAACCATAACACTTAGTAAGCATGTAGCTTGGGGTGGGAGGTGAAGATTCCAGTTGCCATTCAATCAGAGTTTCTTTGAGTTGTGTTGGGGAGATGAAATGCCCCAGCATTCCATAGTCTTCCAAATGCACTTTGGGGGTTTCCCTCTAATTAATTTACTGTCTTTGCTTTCAGAAAAGCTTGAAGGTCAGAGTCACTGTGTCTGTTTGTCTGTTTCTCAGAAAATCCTTTGGGATTGTGACCCTTATATTTAGAAAATGTGGTACAGTAGCCAAGACCCTTGTGCATGGAGATCTCCCAAGTATGTGACTGAAAGCTCAGCTGCTTGCCCTGAATCTATCACTGAATTTGTTCCAAAATCTTGTTTCCTACCATGGACTTCCAGCCAATGACCGAGTGTGTCAGGGACACTAAGTACCGTTCCTACCAGGTGGTAAACTTTTCTGAGGAGCGATTTGGGTTCAAGGACTTCCCAGTGGCCTACCCCAAATCTTCAAGTTTTGTTGTAGGTCAAGTCTTCCTACCCACACCCTTCTATCCTCCCTCTTTTCTTTACAGGATGAGAGCAGAACTGCATGCACCCTCAAGGTTCTCTCAGTTTCTAATGGACACTCCCCTTTTCCCTAATAGACACTTCCCCCATGACATCTCCTGCATGTCTACACCCATCTTGATGTTGATTGCTTCTCTGAAAACCTAAACTAAACACATACTGGTACTTAATACCTACTGTCTCCAGTTTCAAGTACTTAGCCAAACTTTTAATTTGAGACAATAGGAAAAATCCCATTTAACACCCTGCTGCTAAGCTATGGGTTCAAATTTTAGAATATTGTGTTCAATACCAGATAACGCAAACCAAAACCTACACACACACACACACACACACACACACACACACATGCAAGGCAGGAAGAGTAAACTGGAATCAATAGACCATTTAATGAAAAAAATATATTAGTCTAGATTGCTGAGAAAATTCCACAGGTCACTTTGCCTGTATAAATGGAAATAGTACAATTATAGATGAGGATTTTATTTATGACTATAAGCTCAGGTTCATGACTCCTGGGTTGATTTTTTCCCCGACTAATGTAGATCTTGAATACACCCCTTCATCACTCTAAATTAAGCTTTTCTCATCTGAAAAAAATATAAAATAATGTCATTATATCCCAAAAGCAAAGTCCTGTTCCTCCCATTTTGCTGATGATGAAACTAAGACTTAAAAAGAAGAATTTAACTTGCTCAGGTTAACCTAGGTAGGACACAAATAGAATAAAAATTTAAATAGAAGGTTGGTGGCTAGATAGTGTTTGTTCTTTTCATCTATTTAGAATGGCACCCAGTAATCTTTACAGTATTTCCAATTATTAATTTTATGGATTTATACACTTGGAATTAAAAAATAACACTTTGTCTAAACCCATATTTTAACTGTGCATGGATATTTTCAGTTAGTGAAGGAAACCACCTTATTGGACCATTTTAGTTTATTTTTCATTGGCTGCTTTACTGAGCTTCAACAAATGTATTTGCTTTGCAGAGCCACCATGGATTAATCCTGAATAAGTAATTTGGAAATGTTTTTATTCATTTCTATGGAAACCGTCTAGTTGGATTTTCATATATCAAGATCATAGAGATTTGTCCCAGTCCAATTGCAATCTTAGTTACAGCAGTGTTGGCTTACATATTAAGGGCATAGTTTTGCTCTGATGACCCTACAGAAATCTGTAACTGGTGTGGAACACTGACACTAACAGAATGTGTCTTATGAGGTCCTGTGAGTTAGGCTTCTACAGATTAGTGGAATCTTTCTTGATGAAACAAGACCCTTGGAATATATGAATACTATTTGCCTTTCCCATGCACTCCTTTTTTCTTACACAATGATCTTTACCTGCTTTTGCATTTTGAAGGGTCAAATTTAAATGCAAGAGTCTAATTGATACTGGAGGTAATGGATACCAGAGATATATTTCTTGACTTTTTGATTCCCACGTAGAGTTTCTTTTTTTTCCCCCTAAATGAACAATACTTCCTTTCTACAGACGTGTCCTATTAATTTGCAGAATATGTCTTCTGCTTCCAACATTACTTTATACATCACCCTCCTTCCCTGGCTTCTAGGATTTCTTGGCCCAGGGCATCTCTTTTCTCTTCAAGATTGCTCAGAAGGTTGTATGTTTCTGGGAAGGTGGATCTTGGGGGTCATGCAGTGCAGATTTCCTGGTGATTGTGAACCTTTTTTTAATTTTATTTTTTGTACTAGGGAGTGAAACCAGGGGTACTTTACCACTGGGCTACATCCCCAGTCCTTTGAATTTTTTATTTTGAGACAGCTTCTTGCTAAGTTGCTGAGGCCGGTCTTAAACTTGTGATCCTCCCGCCTTAGCCTCCTCCGTTACTGGGGATTATAGGCATGCACTACTTTGCCCAGCTTGATGAACCATTTTTAAAGAAAAATCACTGTAGGGAATGGCCTGATGGTCTATGAATCAGGTAGAAATTTAAACCACAGATACATATCTACCAGAATTCATAATAAATGTGCCCCTCCCTCCATCTATCTTTCTTTTTTTTTCTTTCAAGTCAAATGATTTTTATACAAAATCATTTCTTAAAACATTGGTTAGCTATACCTGATTTATGACATATAAAATAGCATCTATAATGCCAAATATTATATATTTCCAAGTGATACCATAACACAGTTAAAAAGCCAGTTGAGAAGCTTTTAAAAGGAGGAAGAAGTCTTGCCCATTATAATGAACTTTGCTTATTCTCTCTTCAGTTTATGCCTATGGCATGTCTATCAGTTTTCTTTTGGTCATTCTTACATTTAAATTTTGTCTTCCATAAGCATAATAGAATAAGGTTTTTAACATCAGTCTAAAAATCTTATTCTTTTACTCAGAGTGTTTAGTCCATTTATCTTCAATGAAATTACTGATATAGTTGGATGTACACCTTCCACCTTATCATTTACTTGCTATTTCAGTTGCTTTATATTCTCTTTTCTTTCTTTAAAAAAATTAAATAATCACATCTCATTTTCCTCCAATTCATTTATAAATTTTTGTATTTTTATTATTCCATAAATGGTTAACCTGGAGATGACAACATGCATGACAAATTATGATGTTTGCCTCTTTGCCAATATTGCTAGAAACTTAGAATAGTTGCATCCCATTTCCTACTGTCTCCTACCTTTTGGATGGTTCTTGTTATACATCTTGTTGATGTATTTTAAATTTCACCAGAATTCACCATTATTTTGTGTGTGACCCATATTCAGTTGTAGTTTTGTATGTACTTTTTCTTCTTGGGTTTTTCATTCCCTCCTGATTTCTTCCATGTTTCCATCTGTGAATCATTTTCCTTTCACCTAAAAATCTCCCTTTGGTATTTCTTTTAGTGCAGTCAGTTTTTGTTTAAAATTGTCTTTTGTTTGTTTTCAGTTATGAAAGAATATTTTCTCCAGATACAGAATTCTGGGATGGCTTTTCTTTTCTTTCAATAGTTTAACAGTATTATTCCAAATGTATCTGGCTTCCATCATTTCTGCTCAGAACTAAATTGAAAGCCACATTATTGCTACTTTGAAAATAATGTGACTTTTTCCTCTAGCTATATTTAAGATTCTTTTTTTTTTCAGGAATTTTGCTTTACTTTTTTTTTTATATGGTACATTTCAGGACCACACTGTGTGGCTTTCTCTGTCTTTATCCTGCTTTGAACTTCTTGAATCTGTGTGTTGATATCTTTTAAGAGCTTTGGAAAATTCTTGGCCAATTCTTGGTCAATAATACTTTCCCATATTTTCTTTCTCCAGCTATAACCATACATTTGGAGTGTATCTCAGAAGACTCTTTCATTTTAATATATTTCTTCTACTTTATGTTTTCTCTTTGTGTTTCATTTTGTATGTGCTCTATCAATTTCTCTTCCAGTTCACCAATCCTGTGTTTTGCTGTGTTTAACTGATGTTAATGACATACAAAAAATTCTTAATTTAAGATATTACATTTTTTTTTTTTTTTTAGTTCTAGAATAATGATTTCATTTTGCCAAAAGATAGATTCTAATTCTGTGGTCCAATTCTTTATCCTTTCATCCATCTTTTCCACATTTCCTGTATTTTATTAACATAGTGATCACATGTTTATTTATTTGCTTGCTAATTTAAAAATCTGGAGCAGCAGCGGGTCTATTTCTATTCTCTGTTTTATTCTGCTGATTACAGATCATGGGATGTATTCTTCTCACATCTAGAAATTTTTGGCTGAATGCAATATTTTGAACGTGAAAGAACTATAGGCTCCAAATGATTTCATTTTCCACCAGAGAATGTTTCTCCTTTTATCTTTTGTACAGATAGAGTGAGGAGGTGATTGTCTCAGTTCAGTTGGTGATTGAGTTTGGTGGTGTGACTTAACCTACCTTTGAAGTGTCCCTATCTTTAGGGTGGGTATCCCAGGCTTTGGGCCAAAAGTCTGCTTTTTGTCTCCCTAGTCCTTTAGTTAGAAGGAAGTTCAGTTATTCCCTTTAGAGGATTTTCAGCTCAGTCTTTTATCTTCCTAACTTACAGAATTTTAAAATTTGCAAATGTCGTAAGGCAATGAGCAGTCCTGCTTTTGAAGCAGTTCTCTTCATCTGTCAAGTCTTTAATTCCCAAATACTATGAGGTTGTGGAAGAGTTTTTCCCTCTGCCTTTCAGATATTTTTGGTCTAGGTTCCTATTTTCCTTTGCAACCTTAGAACTCCAAAAGTTTCCTTTGGAGAAAACTGGCTGTGTGTCTGAGTCCTTATGCCTCCATTTCTGCCAATCTAGATCTCTTAATGGCTAAAGGTTTTGCTGATTTCTCTTTCCCATGGCTGGGTCCTCTTCCTGAGCCAAGGGTGATCAATTTGTGGCCAGAACTGGAAAAATGTCTTCAGAGGGGAAAAAAAAAATTACTGGCCATCGTTAGCTCACCTCGGAACATTGTTTCCCTGGGGAATTTAATAAATTGAGTACTAATTGTTTTCATAACTTTCTAAAGCCTGATGAAGCATTTAAAAATAACTTATTCATCTCTGTACTACAGAAGTCTTGGTCTACTATGAACTATTTTATTCCACTTGAACATGAAAGTTCTGGCCCTTATTGGTTTCCATACCATTTGTTAACACTCTTCAGAATATAAATCCTGGAGATGATTATAATAAGTCCTTTGATGTAGCACTTTTCCATATGGAAATGGCTTGGTTGTTATTTACTGTGTGTTCAGTAATTAACTTACAAACATTAACAGAAGAAAAAAAAACTCTATTTTTCTACCTATTCTTCAGAACTGAGGTTATATGCTCCTTTTGTCTTAGTCTTCTTGATCCCTCTAGGTGGTTATCAATTCTTTCATGTTGGAACCCCCCCAGCACCTTATTTGCATATTTTGTTGTACATATACTTTGTGTTATATTACTCATGTATACTTATATTCTCCGCAGGGTACATCAAGGAGCTCTGAATAAATTAATCAAAGACTGACAGCATAACACAGGTGATACTTCCTGAGGATACCGAGAACATGATTATATGCTCATTCTCATTGCTTTGTGAAGAGGAGGCTAAGAGGGCTATATTTTCTGATCTGAGGCCCAGAATTACACTGGCACAATCCCATTTGTGTATTGGGCCAAAGGTTATCATGACAGTAGGGTTAAAATCCTAGCTTTCCTTGGCTATAAAACAGGAGAAACATAGATAATGTGACAAAGGTAACTAATATGCACACACTTTCAGACTTTTGTATCAAAGCTATTTATTATAGGGTTTCTTATATTGATAGCAATCAGAATTGAGAAAAATCCCTGTGCAAGTTACATTTTCAAGATTATAGGTACAAAATTTCTGAGTCAAAAATGACTCTGCTATTCCAGGGAGTCTAATACCCTTGAAATCAGCCACCACCCATTTGTTGTGTACCACTGTGAACAGGACACTGTGGATAATCACATTTTAGGCTTTGCCAACTCTATACCAAGAGTTGGGACATAAATATAAATCACCATCATTATAAGAAAATATGTGACATGAGCCATTTAAGTGACACAGATAGTAAATATTAAAAATTTGAGGAGATGATGGCCATCCTAGGGGTGGTCTAGTTAGAGACATGGATTGTATCTTGTCATGGAACCTCATGTAACTTAAGTAACCCTAGGGGATTTGGCCAATAAAGTTCTTTCTTTTCTTTCTTTCCTTTGTGTTGTATTAACATGGTCACTCATGTTGGAAGAGAAATGAATAAACAATGTGACATCTCATCTCAGATGGCTTTAATAGTCTGAATTGCTTTTAAGAAAAAACTTGCAAGTCAAGTAAAGAATTTCCTGTCAAACTGTATAAATGCCATCTGGCCTGAAGTGGAATCTTGGTGGTCTAAGTCCATTCACAAGGAAAGTACAGTTTACCACAACTATTCTGGAAGAGCCTGGAGGTAGGAGGAGTTGTGGCATTTCTCATCAAAAATGTTAAATGGTGAAAAAGACCAGAGAGAAACTAAATGAACACTATCTCTGGAGAGACAGAACTTTATTACAGTTCAAAGTTTTATGGTGAAGTCATGTTAGCAAAATCTGCCATCTGATACAACTTTTATCTTTTAGGGTCAGAACTCTTACCAGTTTTTTACATTTGCAGTTTTTACCTCTTAATACCTTGACATCTTTAAATTTTTAGCATTTCATAAGCATGACTTCATGTGATGAGTTCATCTTTGCAGTAGTTTTTAATAACTGCATGAGATGATGAATGAACATTGAAACATTATCCAATTTTTAAAAAAATATTTTGGGTCATGCATTAAAATTATACATAATAGTGAGTGGGATTCATTAAAACACTTGTAAATTTTGAATTATGTATTCATGAAACAGGTAATCCTAAAAGATATAAATTGTTTCAGATGGAGGGGATGATGAACATCAGGGAGTGGTCTAGCTAGAGACCTGGATTGTATCTTGTCATATGGCTTATTTAACCCAAGAGGATTTTTGAATGTAAAATTTTATTTTCTTCCTTTCCTTCCCTTCTCTTCCTTTCTCTTCCCTTTCCTTTTTCCCCCCTCTTCCTTCCCTTTCTTTTTCTTTCCTTTGAGTTGAATTAACAAAGGCCACTTATGTTGAAAGACTCATGTTGGCCATGAGTCTTTCATGGTAAACCACTAAAATAAATAATGTGAGACAATTGTTTTTTCCCTCTTGGACTTCTCAAATTTTCCACAATTATATTATATTAACAGTTTTAAAATTATATTACTTCTATTTAAAATATTTAAAATATTTTATGGCTTTATGGTGGACTCATAGACATGTACCTGAAGCTAGTTAGAGGGTAAAAACATAAAATCTCCCAAGTAGCATGGAATGGTCAATGTAAGAGAGTCATGGTGAGTTGTATGAAAATAGTCACAAAAAACTATTGTGATCATAAAGGCTTAATGAAGGCAGTAGAGTTTGAACTAGACCTTGAAGGACAGGATTTTAATAGACAGTGTTGTGCATGAACTGGTGTTCTCCATGGAGAAAATATATAAGACAAAGGGAGGTGATGGAGAAGTAGAGCTGTATTTGTGGCCCAGTGAAGACTCACAGCACTCAGTGAATAGAGTAGCAAAGAAATATGTGACTTGAAAGTGGAAGTTGAGGCCAGAATTTAAGGTATCTTGCATGCTAGCTGAAAGTTTGAATTTAGTCATTAAATTGTAATAGCTGGTCTATGTATTTTATAAGCTGCAAAATTTTCATAACTTTACATCTGATCTTTCTAATAATGTTTTGAAGATGAGATTATCACTCCAAATATAAACAACAAAACTGAAGTTTGAGTTTGACCCTCCAAGTTCAGAATTAAGTTTTCTCTCTCCCCATTATGCATCCTAGCAGCTCATTTACACCAATCATGTAACATTTCTCCTAGTGTGTCACGAGTATTCAGTTTTTCCTCTGGCATGTTCTATTTCTGTATGGAAAAAACAGTCAAAAGAACATTCTACATCATTTTAAATGATTGGCTTAAGAAATCTCTTTGTAGGCAGCTGAGTATGATGGTTAGAGAATGGCCTCAAGTTGAAGCCTTGGTATAAATCCCAGCTTTGTTATCTGTAAATTGTCTAACCTTGTCAAAGAGTTTATATTCTTTCTGAACTTAATAGGTACACTTACCTTCAATCTAAGGGGTTATGCAGTTAAGAAGTCATTTGCCAGATGCTGGCACCTTATTATTGGACATCTCAGCCTCCAGAACTGTGAGCCAAGAACTTTTCACTATAAATAACCTAGTTCCATGTATTCTGTTATGGCAGCACAGACGGACCAAGACCTTCTTCATTAAGGAACCCCAACTAATACTTGACACATTTTTATTGTGCCTTTAGAGCAGCACTCTACAGATATATATAGCTGCACAAACCAAGCATACTATTAGTTGGACGTTTTCTTCTTACACTGATCTTTCTGCTGCTTTCCATCGCCATTTTGTTTTCCAACAAGGTTTCAATATGCTCTAAGTCAGGTGCTTCTAGGAAGTCAGGCTTGATGAGTGATGGTCAGTCCTTTCTATGGAAAGTCAGTTTATCAAGACACTTGTCAGTTGGGTGTGGTGGCACATGCCTATGATCCCAGGGACTCTGAGGTAAGAGCTGAGGTAAGAGCTCCCCATGTTCCAGGCTAGCTTGAGAAATCACAGAGATCCTGTCTCAAAATAAATAAAAAGCGCTGTGGATTTGGCTAAATGATACAGACCCAGTATTGCAAAATAAGAAAGAGAAGGTACTTACCAATGTGTATTCATTAGTGTTGATGTGGTTTGTTAACATTATTTTAATTTTTGGTTTGTCGACTTTGGACTTTAAGATGGTACAAAAGGGATATGCATTCAGTAGAAATTATGTTTCAAAATTTGCTTTTCGATCTTTTTTCCCCAGGTGAGTAATCCATGATACAATATTCTTGTGATGCAAGGCAGTGGCGTTGAGCTGTAGATCCCAGTCAGTCATGTGATCACAAGGGTAAAACAGCTAATGCTCTACAGTGTGCTTACATTGCTGGCTAGAATGTTCAGTAGGTTAGATGTATTATTTTCAAGTTAGAATCTTTTCCACTTTCAATGGGTTTATCAGGATGCAACTGCATCATAAATCAAGGAACATCTGTATTTTGACCTAAAGAGCTAAGTTTAATCAGAAGTCTGGCATTCCTAATGATGCCCTTTGGAATATATGCATATTGATGATGATGACAACTTGTTAAGTGATGTAAGTATCAAACAGCTGGAAAAATAAACATTTAGCTAAATAGGGGACAACAAAGGCAGACACTAATTTTAAGCCCATAGATGCAGTTTAAGTAATTTAAAAAATCTGGACATTATGTCTTTGTTCAAATTTTGCCCAACTTTAGACATATTCTTAGAATATTTTTTTTCCTCCTTAGTATATTTCCCCTTCCTACTTCCCATTTTTCATATGTTAAATAATTGAATATAAGATTTGAGATATATTGTCTAGCTATGGACTTAAGCTAGGTGGTTTCTTGAGATTAGACAAAGGGAAAACACGTTTTCTTACGTGTTCATGATGTCTGGCCAGCACTCAAGTTCTGGTAATTTCATGGTGTTTGAAAGCAGCCCTGTAGCAGCTGGACACTGGCTCAGGAGATGGTTGTGGAGGCTGCCTTTGAGACTGGCCTTTTTCTGGTGTGTTACACTAGGATGGAGAGGAGATCCAGTGCAAAAGAAAAGAAACCCCATCAATCTTGCTTTTGTGGAATAGAAGAGAGGATCCAACAGTCCTTTGAGTTTAATCATCAGTACCGAGAAAATCAATGTAACTTCTGGGAGGCATCAGAGGAAATTCTTCCTAGCTTGTGGGCTTTGGTACTGGCTTCTGACCCTGCAGAGCTCTTTGCCTAGAGGGCTATTCAGTTGACACATTTTACCACAAGTCTTGGTCTTTTCAGAATCTCATATAGGCCTTTAAGTGTCTTGCAAAACTTCTTTGTCAGATTTTTAAAAAGAAAATTGAATCGAATACTATGTATTTAGATGATTGATTCGATTAAATGTGTGATCGACTTATTCATTAGAAAGTATGAAGATGTTTTTAATATACATGCTACTTATAATAATGTCTATAAATATTTAGTTTTTAGATCTTATTGAAATACTCAAGTAGTAGAAAAATAAGATTTAACTCATATGATTTTTAACTCAGAACATTTTTCCAGAAACATTTCATAGGTTTTAGCATTGTCCATACTGCATATATTTACTTATTGTAAGAAAGTAGAATTAACTTGTGAAGCATATATGCAGAGTAAAAACATTTAGACATTTAGGCATTTCAAATCTTCAAACAATTCAATGTTGAGATTTATACATTGTGCTTTGTGAATAGAAATATTACAAACAGTTGAATTAGTACATAAAGTTTTTATTTAAAGTTTTCCCCTTCCAAGCAAGCTTCATTTACACATTCTAATACTGTACAAAATTTACATTCTCTGTGACTTATTTAATCTTTTTTTTTTTTTTTTTTTTTACTTTCTAGTAGTTTGTATCTTTCTGAAATCCAGAAAGTTTGACTTATAGTTCTCATAAATGCTTTTTATTTATTTTGGCTAGAAATAAAAAATAAAATGAAGTCTAAGGAAAGCAAATATTATTGTATAAACTGTGACTTTAGGAAGAAATGGTGACAGTTGACAATAAAAGGTTCTGAAACAGACCTTGTTCTGTTCATGATGTCAGCTGGGAGTTTCCTACAAAATACCGTGACTTTTCTTCCTTTCTATATATTCATATGTTTTTAAGAAAAAAAGAAAAAGTTGATTGCACTGGAGATATATATATATATATATATATATATGTATATTTATATATATATTTTTACAACGGATCCTTTGGATCTGAACATACAAATAAATACAAAAACAAAGAAGATTGCACTTTACTGTAGAAACGTCATTGGATTCTAGTATCCCCATCCATCTTGACACACTTGGCAATGAAAGCTTATCACCAAGGCGTTTTTAATCTGGCTTCCCCTTATTGTTTTGAATGTAACATTTGTTTTTGGAGGATTCAATATCTCTGGGTGATTAAAAAAATATTTTAAGCTCTTATTTACTCTTAACAGTTGTTGATCAAGCTCAGGAGAGCTTGAAAGTCAAATTTGTGTTCCTGCCAGTTTTGTTCTTTTGATTGGCCACGCTGAGACTACGTCATGCTCCCCTGACCTCTGCTCCTAAATTACCCATGTTCCTAAGGACAAGTAGCAACTGCTTGCTGAACTGAGTTCAGGAATCTCTGGTGCTAACCAAAAATGATGAGGCAGGGAATAATGAGATGAAGTCCAGGGTCTACATCCAGTTGCAGGTGAGGAGGGAAGAGTATTCTGTCAGAGGCTATAACCTGGTAAGTTGCATGTTTTAGGAACAAAGATAACTGGGATTGTCCTTGAAAGAAATTATTTTTTTCTTTTCATCCCTGAATTCCTAAAAGCAATCTCTTAGTTTTGATCATAGATTAAGTTTGGGTCAGATGTGTTATCCAACAGAATCTATGAAATAGTGTATGACTGAATTTGTCAGTCCTATCTTTGGAGGCAAATAGCATGTGTGCTTACTGCTTAAAGACTAAAAAAAGAGAGAGAAAGAAAGAAAGCATAAGCCTCCATGAACTTCATAGTGACATAGTATGTTTTAATTTCCAGATAGAATTCAGGACATGGAAATTAGGACTCTGGCTATCCTAGAACCTGCAGGACAGAAAGCAACTCCTGTAAGACCCAACAACTTAACTCTTCCATGAGGTACTACAAGGGCAGAAGAGGTTGTATAGAAACAAAAATGCCCCTATTTAATCTTCTATGGTTTTCAGTAACTGTTTTGCTTATGGAGTCTGTGAAGTAGCCAAAGGTTAGGAATACAGAATCAAGTGGGAATTTCTGTAATGCAGCGTTAAGTATTTTGGTGGGTCAAATTCTGAATCATTCATGTATAAAATATCCCCAAAACTTCAACATCGATCACATGCAGGTAGAGTACAATGCACAATACTGATCTCAGGTCTCTCTGGGGCCAGTCTTCTGTATTTTATCTTTCTCTCTTTGAAAGTTAAGATCCATGTGAGGAGTTTCTGTAAAGCTGGGACAAATTAAAACCAGTCTGAAATGGAAGAGTCCACCACCACAGGAAGTCGGGTACGATCTGAGTTGCAGACACAGTATCTGTTCCATAACAGGTCTCTTTCTTTTGTAGTTACTTGTAAATCATCAGAAACCAAAGGTGGGTTTCAGCAGTTGTATCATGAGAAATGCACAGTTCCTATTAGGATAGTGACATCACCTGTCACTGCTTCCTGGGATGTGATGCTGCTCCTTCCAGAGTTTCCTGGGGCTATTTGTTGTAGGGTACACAGGCAGGCAAGATTACTGTCGCACAGGCAGGGCCTGCCAGGGGTTCTGCTACATCTCCTTCAAGTTCTGTCCAGGTTCCCTTCTCTGGACAATAGCATATTGTTGATGACTTGTAGGCCCCCTGTAATGGCAAAGCAGGCAGCATTGGGGGAAGTGTTCTGAGAAGTGCAGCAGCAGTCTTATCTATCACATTTATGCTGGAAAGAAAAGATTTATTCTCTGCTCTTGCTCAAAAACTCCAAAGAAAAACCGAAGACTAAACTCTTTTATTCCAAGGGAAAACTTGAAACTGACATTTTAAAATCTTTTTAAAAAATTTTTTTGATGACTATTAAATAAATACCTAGTATTTCCTAGAGGCTTAAAAAAAATCCCTTAAAATAATTGTACAGAAATTGAAGTTATCCAGTTGGTTTAAATTAAAGGGAAAAAAAAAGGACAAAGTCATCTTCATATTCAAATAAATGAAGTAAATTGGATTTTAGATTATTACTGTGGTGAATCAGAGCCAGCACTGAAAATCAGTTTAAAGTAAACTGGAAATGAAGACTTGCTGACTTCTTCATACATTGATTTATTTATTTTCAAGAGGCCACATGAGAAATAAAAAATGTCTTTAATTTTGTTTCCTTTGTTAAATTTAGGGGCTAGTGCTTGTGTAACATTTTCTTCTCCAAATCAAAGAGGCTTTGCTTTTATCACAAACAAAATACCCAATCAACCTAATAATCATTTTCTGACAGCTTACTCCTGGTGCCTGTTTCCAAACATATGTACTTTTGCAGCTAACAATTTGCAAAAGCAAACAAGTACATGTATGCAAATCTAGTTATATATCAATACATTCTTGCTTTCATATAACGAATAATTTATTAAAGCGCTCCACAACTTTGTATCAAAATCTTATTTGATGAAAAAAAAAGAAAACTAATATTATTAAACTGCCAAATTGCTCTTATAAAACCAATATGGATAAATAAGAAAATATAAAAATGACTCTCATTTTTTAAGTGAATATGCGTAGGCCACTGATGTGTCTCTTGATGTGGTGTAATTTGCATTATCAAGTCACCTCCTCAGGTGTTCTTGTCAAAAAAGAAAAAAGAAAGAGAAGGGGAAGGAGACAGAATGGGAGGAGAGAGAGGCAGGAGAAGGAGAAGGAAAAGAAGTCTGAACTTAATTAAGCCCTGCCTCTGAGTTCTAGTCTATAAGAAATATGTAGATGAAGAGCGATTTTGAATGATACCACAAGGAAGTCATGAGCTAATTCCAGGATGTAGAATAATATTCTCTATGATAATTGATCCAATTTTGTCAATGAGTCCACTGCATGAAACCGAAAGTGGGGCAGAGGTGATGTTTTACATTGCAAAGAGATCTATGAGACAAAATAACCAAACAGGAGTGAGACCTGTTGGAACCTGATTTGAACTTGCATCTTTTTTTCCAAGTCAAAAGGGGAAATTTGAATATGAACTGAATATAAAGGAATTATTGTTATTTTTCTGGGTGTAAATGAATGTGAATGATTTTTTTTTTTTAATAAGAACTGAGAGCTGGGGTTGTAGCTCAATGGTAGAGCATTTGCCTAGCATTGTATGAGGTACTGGGTTAGATTCTCAGCACCACATATAAATAAATAAAATAAATTTTTAAAAATTTTAAAAAATTAGAACTGAGGTATTTAGGGTAAAACAATATGTCTAAGATTTGCTTCAAAATTTTGCTCTTTTTGTGTTTGTTTTTGAGATAGGATCTTGATACCTTGCTGAGGCTGGCCTTGAACTTGTGATCCTCCTGCCTCAGCTTCCTGAGTCACTGGGATTACAAGGCATGCCTAGCTTGCTTCAAATTTCTTCAGGCAAAATTCGTAAAAAGGGGGATCACTGAAGCAAGTATGGAAAAATGTTAATTATTTTTGATGCTGGGTAAGGAGTTAATGGCAGTTCATCATAATTTCAATTTTTGTGTATGTTTGGAAATTTTCATGATATAGTGGGGAAAGTGAAAGCAAACTACCCCTCCTAATAGATGGATATTAAAAAAATTAATTTTCATGCCTCACTGGTCAGGAACTCTCATATTCATTTCAGCAGAACATTTATAAAATTGCTTCATTTTGACCCTTGGTGGACAACCAGAATCACAAAAACATGGGGATAGAAGAGAACCAGAAACCTAGCACAGGTCATGAAGCAGTTGACTAAATAGCAAGCCAATTCCACAGTATCTATGCTAATTCTAACTACTTAGAGTAACTTACTGCTTGCACATCAACATGATGTTCTTAAAAAGATACATGTATGGATGATGACACATCTGAAGGGAAACAGAAAGAGTGAACACAAAAAGAAAGGAGAAGGACACATACCATACTCCAGCTGTAGCCTCCCACAAGGTAAATGCTGTCGTCAAGCACAGCACAGCCAGGACCACTTCGACCCTCCAAAATGGGAGTTTGGAGAATGTTCCACTGGTCTCCTTTTGGGTCATAGCATTCCACAAGCATTACATCAAGATGAGAGAAACCTAAGTGACATAGTAAAAATGGAACGACAGAAGAATAAACTCTCAGGGGCCCCATGTAAGTTTAGGACTTCTTTTTTTTTTTTTTAAAAAAAAAGGTCTAGAGTCAAGAAGTAGATAAGTGTGTCTTTGAAGACACAAATGTAGCAGTTCATTGGTGAACTTGAAAGACATGCCAGAAAGATCTAAAATATCCCAAACAAACTCTGGGTAATTAAAGCAAGAATGCCAGAGCAGAGGTCATTAATAAAAGTGGATTACGTACAGGTAGACATTAATAAAATGTTTATTAAGTACATGTATGAAGACTTGAATTTGGTGTCAACATACTTTATATACAAACAGATACAAAAATTGTGGAATATATGCATATTAAGAATTGTAATGCAAAAAAACCCCCAACAAAGTACATGTATAAAGGCAAAAAAAAAAAAAAAAAGAATAGTGTTACCTTAGATTAGGTAGAGGGAAGTGAAAGGAGGGGAGGGCAGGGGATGTGGGTATAAGAAAGATAGTAGAATGAAAAAGACATTATTACTTTATGTTTGTGATTGTATAACCAATGTGATTCTACAATATGTATAATCAGAAAAATGAGAAATTATATCCCATCTATGTATGATATATCAAAGAATATAAGTGTATTGTACTGTCATGTATAACTAATTAAAACGAATAAAAACTTTAAAAAACCCCATATTTTCAAAGGTGTAAGATGATAGTTGAAGCAAGCATTTTCATAAAGTACTCATAATAGATTTGTTTTCTAAATGAAATCACTTTATACCCTATGAGATAGCCCACTATCATTATTTTCATTTAATAAATAAAGGAATGGAGAGAAAGAGAGAGTCAGTGACTTAGTGAGTCACAAGCCAGTGAGTAGATAGGATGATATTTGAATGGTGAATGGGTTTCAGAGCTCAGATTCTTTTGGAATATACTATATTACTTATTTTAAATGGATATAGAACTCTCTCAAAATATTTTAATTTGTTAAAAATACATTGTAAAAATGCATCTTTTACCTTCATTTTTTTATATAGTTTGACTGTGTTGATAAATAGCTCTAATGTGAATGGCTTCTAACATCTCCCACGGATCAAGGTTTAGAGCACGTCCGAGCACCCTGTACTGGTAAGATTCTCCTCCACTTCTGATAAGGATTCCCAATGGTGAGGGCAGTGACCAGGTTGCCAAGGACAATGTAAGTTCCAATATCTCCTAGAGCCCTGCCTTTAACTTAGGGGAGATACATGGTCACTTGGTAGATCAAATAATTTTTTTCTCTAGTAAATGCATGCTACAAATATTTGCAATCTGACACACTGCACCTATTAAATTAACTAACATACTGGATTCTTCAAAATAATGGGAGAAGACAAATCAAAAGGAATGCTTTTCATTCTTGAAGAGGTAGACAGGTTATTTCAAGCCACTAGCTTTTTATATAAAATAAATCACACTGATGTTGGTGTAAAAGAATAATGCACTCCCTGAAATTTTTGAGCGTATACACTTAGAATGAGCACTTGGGAAAACTCCAGGTTCTAAAGTTCTAGAGGCATCGTTTAAAGATATGTGTCCCTTTTCTGTGTCAAGTATATACATAAATATACACACTTGTACATACATATACATATATACACACATACATATACACACATACATATACATACATACATCTATAGAAGAAAAATAATTTCCCTCTCCTTGATTATATACATATGTGTGTGTGTGTGTGTGTGTGTGTGTGTGCGTGTAGATAGATACTTATCCCTTTTTACAGACATGAGGCTAAGTTAGCACACAACCAGGACTCAAACCTAGTCTTATATGCGAAGTCCACACCCTGTCCTTGCCAGGACATCCCTGAGCTAACCTCCTTTTGACATGTGTTTGTGCCGCTGCTCACTTAGGTTGTCATTAGCCAGTCTTTCTGTCCAGATATAAGCTCGATTGCCAAAAGCCTCTAAAACATTTAGGCGATATCTTATGCAAAAGAACTTAGAAGGAATACATTTCAATGTGGAAAGCTACAAAGGTAACATGAAACATTGAGGTGAGAGAATGAAGTATAGATTGAAATGAAGGAGCACCAGCAAAAGTAATAAGGATAAACAACACAGAGATGCAGTAGTGAGCAGAATCCTCTCCCATTGGGAAGAGTATTAAGATCAACAGCAGGCAGACATTAGGGTGTTGGCATTTCTAACTGAACATGAACTTGGGAATAGGTACATAAAAATTACACTTGTGCAATTTTAAAAATTACATTTAGGGGTAAATATGTAGGAGGGAAAAGAGAAAAAATGTATATTTCTAATCTATTTTTAAGATGTATGCACGCGCGCGCGCACACACACAAACACACACACACACACACACACACACACACACACACACATATATATATACACCAGGAATTTAATCCAGGGATTCTTAACCACTGAATCACGTCCCTAGTCCTTTATTTTGAGACAGGTCTTGCTAAGTTTCTTACAGCCTCACTATATTGCTGAGGCTAGCCTCAAATTTGCAATCCTGCTGTCTCACTGGGATTATAGGTGTGTGCCACTATGCCTGGTTTGGATGCATATATTTTTATAAAATAAATACATAGATATGCCTCAAGTATTATAACCCATTTCCCATTGAGTTCCATTTCAAGGATCTTGGAATGTCAGAATTGGAGGTGATTTTAGAGCTCAATTAGACCAATTTCTTCATTTTTCAGATGAGGAAAGCAAGGCACAAAGTAGGTAGGTCAGGAACATTTTAAACTTCACAGATCTCTCTGCTTTTGGGTCAAATTCAGTGTTATATACATACATATAAAGTTATACATATGCATATGAACTACAAAAATTTGAAGTTACATATGAATCTGAGGGAGAAAAGAAACCAAAAATATGGTTCTAAGAATACTGTTTTAGGATTTTTTAATTAAAAAAAGCGATTGAACTTGAGAATCATAGATGGTTTGATATTCAATACTTAAAATAAATAGTTCTAAATTTAGACATGAAATTCTACTAAATGTTTAAAGACAAAAATCACATATTAGCTTTGTGCAGCTATGACTAAAGTTCTTTATGATTGCTGCAAAAAACAATTTTCTGGGAAAAAATTCATTACTACACTTTGGTGATAAGGGATAATTTATTTCACTGGATTTGCTGTTATGACAAATCGTTTGTGCTTTTCAGTTATTAATGCTCCCCTTTTTTATTTTCTGTAGACATCATTACTCATTTCTTTAATGTGTATGGTAACTTAAAAATAATCCTATCTGCAGAAAAGCCAGAATAAGTGCTTGCTCAAGGGTACTGCTAATTTACACAGGGTATTTTTCTTTGGTCAACATGTTTTTTACTTGGTTAGCTATGATTATCTAACGAGAAACCCCCTTAGCAAGAAACATGAGTTGCAAATGTTATCGTGATTAAGAAAAAGAAAGAAAAAAAGACCTTTCAAATGATTTCCTCCAATTGCATACAAGCGATCATTCATTACAGCCAAAGTGTGGATGGCGCGCTTTGTGTTCATATCTTGTTTTCGAGCCCAGACGTCCATTACGGGGTCATAGCAATATAGCCAGGGGACATATTCTCCATTGTGTACACCTCCTGTGAATTAAATGTATACATACAAGTCAGGGAAGTGTCTTTGAACTGAACTTCATTACAGAAAGAGGAGTGGTGACTTGCCTGAAATGTAGATTTTCCCATTGTGCACTGCTCCTGCATGAGCTGCCAGAGGCTGTGGCAAAGAGGACACATAACGCCATTCATTTGTGTCCAGGTTATAGCACTCCACGCTGGACAAGTAGCCGGTTTCATTTCTTCCACCAATAACATACAAATGTTTGTCTAACCGACATGCATAGAAACTGGCTCTTCTGCAGTGAAAATAAGAATGGACCATAAATATTTAAAAAAAACAAAAAAACAGTGAATTGTTACCTTTGAGATGGGGTGAGGACCATTCAGGGGAAGGAGGTACATCATGCTTCAGAAACATCTGCAAACCTATAAACATTACACTTCCACCTTCTAAATCTGTGACTGGATGAAGTAATCATATGCACTGCCCAGTCTGGTAAACATTTTTGATGTCAAAGCAACAGTAGAGGAGAAATTCACCAACTCTTTCTTCTTTATATCTTGCTTTTCATACACTGTTAAACTGTTCATTAATGTTTGGGATATTTGGTACCTTGTACAGATATCACAGCTCAGTAAGACAAAGTGAAAAATGAGGTAGATAATGTAGCAATAATAAATTATCTTGACATTCACTTTCTTTATGGTCCTTCAAGGGTCATTGTTCCCAATTTATAAGAGAACTACATCATCAAAAATTTTCTTCAATTATCATTTTTTCTTTTTTCCCCCTCCTAGTACTACTGAAAATAGAATAACTTTTTTGAACTTCATATAATGTTCAAATTTTTCTCTTCTATGACCAATTATAGAAAGTTCATCTAAGTAGTTTTGGTATTGATTCTCTCAGATACTGCTTCAGTCTCTTTCAAAGAGAGGCTATCAATGATATTTTGTTATAATACCATCAAAGGCAAGAGATGCAAGCTGTGACCAAAGGATCAGAGACCAGGTGGCCAGTTCTGAGGTAAGCCATAATTTAGGAGTGAGACCTGAATTAGAATCTTAATGGAAGAAATGGGAAAGAGTGAAGCACAAGGTATGTCCAAGGAATATGACACAAGATTCATGACTAATAAAATATAAGAGGTGAAGGAGAATAAAGGTTCAAAGAGGACTCAAAAATAAAGAATTAGGATGACTATGATGAAACTTTAAGCATGTCCATGACCTTTTCTTTTTTTTTTTGGGGGGGGGGTGGGTGGGTACTGAGGATTGAACTCAGGAGCACTCAACAACTGAGCAACATCCCAGCCCTATTTTGTATTTTACTTAGACACAGGGTCTCACTGAGTTGCTTAGCACCTTACTTTTGCTGAGGCTGGCTTTGAACTCGCAATTCTTCTGCCTCAGCCTACTAAACCGCTGAGATTACAGGTGTGTGCCACCGTCACTGGTCCCTGGCCATGTCTATGACCCTTTTGCTTTTTTTTTTTTTTTTAAGGATGCTATTAGAATTGTATATTTCACAACGATAACATGTGGTCCAGAATTGAGTAAGTGTAATTGCTAAGTGCCGAGCTCCTTGGAGAACTTAAGTTACATTGGATAAATTACTGGTTTCCATAAAAATCAATCCCAAGATTCTGTGCAGTGCTCATTGCACGATGGGGAATGCTCAAGGTTTTCATAGGGTGAACCTACATTTTTTGGAGACTTTTCCAGATTGTGTTTATGAAGTGCTAACACATCTGGGTAGCAGTATAATGCATCCTGATTAACAATTTGATTTCTGAAGTGAGATTACCTGGCTCTGTGATTCACTAGGTTTGTGACCTTCAACGTGTTACTGAACCTCTCTCAGCCTCAAATTGCTCATCAGCAACATGGGGATGATATGGTTGCTTCTACGCAAGATATTTGCAAATATGTCTAAGTGCTTGTCATAGTATCCTGCATTTTGTCTATTCTCAGGAACTGTCAATTAATATTACCTGGATAAAAAGGTTTTACAAATATTTAACTGATGATTAAAATCCTTAATGTTTGGTTAGATATTTTATTGCCATGTAGGTATACTATTTATTATAGATGGTGATTTATTTAGTTTTTTAAAAATTGATAGTTCTGAAATGATCTTGATAGCTATTATTAATATTTTAGAGTCATATTTTGACAGTGTTTGTTTTCTGAAAGAAATATATGGTATGGAAAATTCAAGAGTATCATAAATAACAATAATGGTAGAAGGAGAAGGGAGAAAAGTAGGAATGGAAATAAAGATTTCATAAATTAAGGGTTGTTAACATGGATCTTTGTCTTCTGAGGGGTCCAGAAAACTGAAATTTTTAATTTTATATATATATATATATATATATATATATATATATATATATACACACACACACACACACACACACAAATAAAAGTGAAATTTTAATTTAATATATATATTATATATAATATATATATATATTTGCATATGTGCAATTTTATTGGAGGAAGATATTTCATAGCTTTTAGTCAGATAATCAAAGGGATTTCTAAAAACAATTGGGATTTCCTGGCATACAGGAGTAAAAACTCATCTAAATATAAAATTAGGTTTAAAAACAGTTGCAAAATCAAGTGCATTCAGATGGACCACTTATTTCTTTCATTTCTCTAAATAGATTGGTTCTCTCATCAAATAAGATAGGTCAAAGTTATTTTACTAGTTTTTTTTTTTTTTGGTACTGGGGCTTGAACTCAGTAGTACTTGGCCACTGAGTCACATTCTCAGCCCTATTCTGTATTTTTTAGAGGCAGGGACTCACTGAGTTGCTTAGTATCTTGCTTTTGCTGAGGCTGGCTTTGAACTTGCCATCCTCTTGTCTCAGCCTCCCAAGCTCCTGGGATTAGGGACATGTGCCACTGTGTCCCGCTTTTACTAGTTCTTTGCCATTTCAAGTTAACATGTTTTATTGAAAAGAATGACACCTGTCTCAAATAGTCTGTTCTAAAGTGACATATTTCTTTGCACCATCAACACAGGGTAGGTCAATATACTTCTTCCACATGGTTCAATGACAGAATTTAGAACTTCTGAAATAATACATTTATTTATTTCAGCAGTGGACTATCTTTAAATAATTCGGACCAGGTGGGCTGTAAGGTGGTAATGGTGAATTTTAGGTGGTACTACTGGTCTGGAAAATAAAGTGCCAATCAGTCATTACAAAAGTGAAAGTCCCCTATTTAATTGAATTTAGATGGTGAAGAACAAGCGAAGGATCCCTTTGGTAAGGTAAACTCCTTTTATCTAGTCTAAATGTTAATTTTCTTGCTTTTTTCCTGATCTGGTTCCTTCCCTGCTGTGACACTGAGTCAGCCTTCAGAATGTGTTCTTTTTTCAGTCAAATCATTCTTAATGTGATGATCCCTGAGTACTCCTAAGCTCTAGCCACATAGTGTCACTGTTAGGAACTAAAGGGGGAAGAATTAGTAGATTTCACTTCCTAACTTAAAGTGCAATTTTATGTAGAAATTCCACTAGCAAAAAATTGTCTTTGACTTATTCTCTTGCATGCCCAAAGTGAGAATTCTTAAGACACATTATAGATTGTTAATGGTCTATCAGCAACTACTGTGAATATTTGCTTGAGCCTAAAATTTTACCAGGCCAGATCTCTCTTGGGAATGTTCCTTCCCCTCCATCCCATATGAAGAGCACACTTGATTTAGACTATTTGTTTGTTTGCATTGTGGAAAAGTAAGTTCAAGGTCATTAATGATTCTTTTAGTGGCAGCCCACAATTTGTATTTCAGATTGTTTATTTCTTATGTTCTCTCTTCTCCTTGTCCCCACTGCCATAAAGAAATATTCAATATTTCTGAGGTTCATTTAGAAAAACTAACAAATAACTTCTACAAAGATACTTTAAACCCTACTTATTTGACATATCTTTCCGAGTCCTTGCTGACCTTTAGGATGGTCAGTTTATATCCAGAGCATGAGACTGAATTACTATAACTTTATCTCAGCTTGAGTTGTTGACGTCCATCATCAGATAAAAAAACAACAGATTTTTCAAACAGAATATTGTCTCCTGTGGTTTCTTATAAGACTCTTAGAAGCAAAATATTTAACTTTGGAAGCATTTTTGATGTATTAACTTCTGGCCTCTCACTTCCTTTGTGAAATAAAAGCTCTGTTCTTCAAACAGCTTTTTCTTTTTCTGATCTTTTAAACTAGCTAGGGGGTAAGATGCCATAAGAATAATACTTAAAATGTCTATTTCATTGAAAAAATTGAAGTGATCAAAGCATTTCTGTTGATCCAAATTTTCAATCTTGCCCTTTCCTTCTTACTGCAGAATCAGATTCTAAAATCTAAGACCAAAACAATTCCTCAGCATTACATTTAAATTTATATTTTCATCCAATGATTTGGCTGTCAATTCACACTGGCAGGCACGAGATGCATGAGCTGCCCACGGTGAAGTCAGCCTGCAGGCTGTGTGCCCACTTCCTTCTGAACTGGGAGAAGACTCAGTAGTTTTATTACCAAAGCTTTGGGACCTCGGATTAGGCAAGATATCCTAGTAATCTATCCACCCAGCTCTGAAAGAATGAGGTATTCTGGAGGTGGTTCGCAACATGTTTCTGTTATTCTCAATCAGTTTGGTAATTTCTCAGCATAACAATTTCTCAGTAGTTTGGTAGTATAATGAAAGAGGTGGCAGAGACTTCTGGTTTGATTCATAATCTACATATTATAAAATAAACTCAAGTAAATGTTTCAATAGACTTTTCTGATCTGAAGAGTGTCTCGTATACTTATGATTATTTTTCTTCAACGTTTAATCACCAATTAGTCCACTGATGTTTCCTGCTATTTGAAATGGGAGTCTGGCAATGACAGGAAAATTTCCTTTGAAGTTATGGATTGCTGCCTGGGTCAACCAAGCCACAGGAGAGATGGAGCTAGAAGATTGACTGGGCATTTGTGAGATCTGCTTTTTCCCACTCAGCTCTGTAAGGAGCTCTTTATTTGGTCTATCGAGCTGATTGTTCTAAATCTAAAAAAAAACTTCTTTTACTAGGGACCTGACATGATATACCATAATGACTTGGAAAGAAACGTTAAACAGTCCATCCTGTCAACGGTGGCTGCCGGGCGCCGACAGACCATGGCAGGTCTTTTTATCAGGTCAATGAGCTGCTAAAAATTGTCTAAGTAGGACCCTGCCATGATAGGCCATAGTGCCTCAGAGGAAGTCATTATAGACTATCAAGTAAACAATACACATTTTTTTAAAAAATTACTAATTAGGTTTTGCAGCAATACTTCCCCTCCTTAGGGGCTCTACAGCGAGATAATTGACCGCGACGTGAGTTATGCCTCCCAAGCCGAAGGCGTGAAGGTTAATTATCGTGGTGTACAGCCCCCAGCAAAGGGGACTGTGGTGATGAGATGATCACATTTCAAACATGGATTGACAGTTATTTTTCAAATCAAACTTTTTTTTGGAATGGTTTTGATTAAAGGGCATATTGATGCAGTGACAATACCACTAACTAGGGGAAATAACCTCTCAAAGGAGAGACACAAGGTGCTCTGGAGAAAAGACACCAGGAAGCTTCTGGCTCCTGGAGTTTGTCAGGATATTAATAGACCTAGAATTATTTCTCGAGGTACCACTAAAGTAGACATTCCTAAAAGTGCCTGTGATCTTTAGCATGTGTCTTGTGTATAGCTTCTAGTTTCCTGAAAGTCTTACTTTGTCTGTAAGTCATAGATAGATGTTGAGTTTCTCTAGACCATAGATTCATACTGTCTTGTTGCAGTGACGTACATTTTTGAATAAATGGTATTTTCTGAAAATTTCTTTTGACTTGGAATTTATGATGAAGGGTCGAATTTGATTTCAGTGTAATGTGCTCGAATGTTAAAAGATATGTTGAGGAGAGGGGTCATGCAGGAAATATGAAAGAGCAGCAATGCTTTTGATTACTTCTTAAATAACTCAATGGAGGAGACAAAACAGGTTGTGGTTTATTGTGACTCTCATCTTGGAGAATTTGCTCAAGAGGCTATGTCCAGATATTATTTAAAAAGAACCAAGTGTCAAAATCTGTCATATGAATTTTTATATGCATATAAAGACATGGTATTATGCCTGAATAACAGCCAGGAGACACAAAATATGTGCAAATATAGTAGCTATCTTTTTCTTTGGTTGCTAGGAGACTTGGACGAGATAAACACTCTGTTATGTCAAAAAATTAAATGACACTTTGCAAGACTATTTTTTTAAGCTAATAAATGACCTGTTCTTGAAGACATTTGGTGAGGCAAAGGTAAACTATCTGAGTTAATAAGACTTGGATTTACTAGTGAACAATTAAATTCAAATAAATATTTAAATACCAAATATTTAAATGTCAAGTTCTAATATTGAATATTAAATTTAAGATTGAATAGTTTAACATTGAAATTGCTGCACTGACATGCATATCATTATGGGAATGGTGTTTTATATTTTGGTTTTAGGATTTAAATATATTAGCACCAAGAAGAGGAATAGGGCCAGTAGAAATACAGCTCTGTTTGCAAAATATCAATCATTACAGTAAAAGAAGACAAGTCACAATTTTTTTTCTTCCTACATTAAATAATTGACTGATTTAATTATTTTTCTCTATTGAGTCAACAAGGCAGGTAATCTAAATTGGCTAGGCCAAGTTTTGTGTTTTGCCAATGTCTCTCTCATGAACTCTGGTTAGCATTCTTCATCATGGAAAACCCTCTAGCACCCATGCTTCCTGAGAAGCAGTCACACATTTTCAGACATAAGAAATGAACTTACCTTTCTTGCATGGGTGGAAGTTGAATCCAGCTATTGAATCGGGGATCATATCGGCTGACAAAATTTGTACTATGTTTTCCTGTAAAAATACATTTGAGACACTTAAAACTTAGACTTCTTTGTTGATTTGCACATTTAGTAGTTTTTAAATGAGGTCTTGCTGTTCTCAGATTTGACAGGTGAATTTAGTAGAGGGGCAATGTAACAGCACTTGAAATCATTGTGAATGCATGTGCCTCCTCAAAATGGTCCCTTTTTCTTCTCTTTCCCTTTAATTATTTTTGGAATGACTTAGGATAAAACTAAATCAACCAAGTATGTTTACTAAACTGCTTTTATCACACTGTTAAGGTAAAAATTCTGTGTTTTGTTGCTTTTATATTTTAAAAACAAAAAGCTATCAGCTATAAATGATCAGTTCCAGAGACTGGTTTGTATAGTATCTTTAGTTAGAGTTTTTGGTTTTTTTTTTAATTTCTTTTCTTTTTTCCTGAAAAAAATTTAAAATCTTATTTTTTTAAAAAAATCAAATTCACAACAAAATTGAGGAACACACAGAATTTCCCATCTCTCTCTTCCAGCATATGCCTAGCTTCCCCCATTAACAAAACTTCTTTTATTGACCCCCAAACCATGTTCTTTTGTCTCCTCGTGGAAATAATAGCAATTCCCAACAGCCGGAGTTGGGAAATCAGTTTTGTACCATGCATGTCATGCAAGTTCTGCATGTGCATTGGGGGAAGCACAGTGGCTGTGTCATATACACAAGTACATGTGCTGAAATGGGAAGCATGAGTCCCCAAGCTGTTTAACCAGCTCATCCCCTCTGTTGAGCCTAAGAAGCCTAAGAGCCTCCAAGGTATTAAAATGCTTGTAATTTTGCATACATATTGGGGGTGGGTGAGATGGGCAGAAAGAGAGAGGGGAAGAGAGAAAGAGAGAGAGAGAATGAATGTGTGTGTGTATGCATTCACACAGGCAGGGACACATAACCTAGTTATTAATTGCACAAATATATATTGAGCACTTACTAAATGACTCAATGACTTGTGTGTTCTAGGCTCTGAAAATATATTGGTATATGAGAAAGGCAAGGTCTCTATCCTTGTAAATGAATTAATGAACACATTATACAATATCAAGTAGAGATGAACATTATAAAGAATAATAAAGCAAGGAGTGATGGAGGGGAGGCCAGTTGAAACAGGAAGGCCACCTGCTTACAGTGTGTGTTGCAAGCTATGCACTTATCAGCAGGATGAACTTCACAGGCAGTGGGGGCAGGCAAGTATAAAATCTCTGGCTGGTGATGAGTTCCAAAACAGTGAGCATGCTGAAGTGACTGGGCAGAAATCAGAGAGGTGTCAAGGTCTAGAACACATTGTGCTTGTGGACCAAAGTAAGATTTTGTATCTTACTACAGGAAGAACAACTGGAAGTGGAGAGCTCTGAGCAAGTGAGGAACGTGGATTAATTCATCACTCTGGCTGCTGTGTATAGAAGAGTTGGTAGGGAGACCACTGCAGAAGAAGGGATTGGATGCAACCATTTAGAGAGAGGGTATGGGATTGGAAGATAATGATCCTCATAATCACCACTGGAGTAGAAAAGGAAAAAAAAACAACAAAGGAAAAGAATTATCAGAGATAAGAGGGAAAGTATGGTGTTTTGAAAGCCAAGTCAAACAGCTTTTGAAAATCAGGGGGTGGGCAACTGAGAATGTACCACAGTACTGGCAACTCCTGGAAGGTGGCATGGCCCTTACAAGTGCTGCTTCAGTGAACGGATGGGGCTAAAACCCTGAGAGGACTACTCAGGAGACACTTAGGTGCTGGAAAACAGAGGTAAGAGGGTAGGCAATGCTTCTTAGGACTTTTGCAATCAAAAGATTATAGCTGGAAGATACAGCATCCATGGGGAGGTTGCTTGGTTGTTTTTTAAGTTCAGAAACACTGGAAAGTCCCTTGAGCAAGCAAAAATAGAGAATTTATCTCGTAAATGCTTCTGTGTTCTTAAAACTAAGAAGCAAGGCCAGCAACTGAGAGGACAGTGAGGATTTTGGAGAAGGAGGCATTGAAGGAGAGAAAAGACATGAAATAATCATCAGGGGGGTGTGGCTGAGTGCACTGATCACAGATATTTAGTAGGGTTGACGAGCAGCCAGTGTGGCTGTGTGGTTTTCTCCTCCAGGTTTAGCTGCTCAGGAGCAAGGAAAAGGTGGAAGAGAGTTGGGTTTAACCAGGATCAAGATTGCTAGGCAAGAGGAAGGAGAGAGAGCTGTGAGGACTGCAAATACATACAACAGAGTGAAGGTAGGGGTGACTAGCCCTTGAGTGAAGAGATAAATGGGTAACGGATGGCAGTTCATAGTCAGTGGTCAAAGAGAAGGAAGTGGGAAGGAAAGGAAGTTTCTGTGAGTTGTTGGTTTGGGAGGTGGTTATCAGCAAGTGACAAATGTAGATTAAGGCATTGATAGAATATATACATATTCATTAAAATATCAAAGCAATACTATCACTAATGATATGAAGGAAGTTGATAGGAGTTAATATTTATACTCTACCTGGTAGAAAGATTATATATGTGTCCTGTTTATATTTCCAGTAACCAATTTTTATTTTCTGACTTCAAATTTTGGTCTTATAATCTAGGCCCTCAAGAAGTGAAACTATGTGTTTGAAGAGCATGCATTTGTATTTTATGAGCATGTACTGAAATTTAGAATTTTGTATTTCATTCAAGGATATTTCATTTCAGGCACCTTTTTCACAAGAACTAAAGTTTAACTTGAGATGATTTTATCTTTGGAGGCACACAAATGTAGTATATGAAGCCATGGATTTGGAAATTTTCTATCACACTTCCTAAAGCACATTTATATGTGATCAAAGGATTGTTATTCTTCATAAGATCTAGTATTAATTGCATGAGGTATTAGAATATGAAAATTCTGTATTTTTGAGATACTTGAGTTCTTTCATAGTTTTCTAAATGTGGAATGATGAAGAGTTCTTTGTGAGTGAGTGAAAGCCACTTCCCATTGTGATATAATAGAGATTTAATTTTACAAGAGAAATAGCAAAAACACAATTGTTTCTATTGTGGTTGAGCAGATGAATAGATTTTGATTATGTTACAGGCAGTATAATGCAGTGATGTTGTGTCACCGGACAGCATTATTGACTAGCAGACTTAGAGATTAAGGCTCTGGAGTCTTACCTACTTTGGAATCAGTTCAGCTTCTTGCAAGCGGTGTCGTGACCAGTGCCTAGTCTCTTGAGGCTTAGTGTCCTCATGGTAAACCTTGCTCATAGAACATGGCTCACAATATGGTTGTGAGGATTAAGTGAAACAATGTAGGTAAGTGCTTAGCAAAGTTTCTGGCTAAAATAACAATTACTTAATAAATATTACTACTAATATTAAAGAGGTCTGCTATCATTGACCAGATGAATGGAATATGAAGCTACTTGCAAAATGTTTATGAGATTGTGATGGATGATCTTGGTATCCAGCCAGATCCCTTTTATCAAAGAGATGCACCATTTCCTAGGCTGCTAATGGTCAAGCTCCTCCTTCAGCCGAACAGGCTGCCTCAACTTCTGCCCTCATCCTCCACCTGGGGAAGACACTAGCCACTGACTGTCTATGACACAGGGTACATAAGACTGCCTACTTGCTGCAGGTGCAACCCATTTTCTTCTAATTTGAGCCCAAGCCAGTGGCTCATCAGCCTTTGCCCAGATCTATGCAAAATGACACCATGTGCCCAATAAGTCAGGGACAGAATGACTCAGCTGCTCAGCCTTCCATGTGGAAGCTTCCAAAATTCTAAAAGGGATCTTACAGAAAGAGAGAGAGAGCTGCCAGGCTTCTATTGAGACTAACTGTAAAATTAAAATGTAGTAATTATAGCTTTACTAAAATTTAATTCTGAGCTTCTTAGTGGCTAAAACAAAGAGGCAGTGAGTCACATGATTAGCACTGGTAATAATTTTCAAAAGCACACAATGCCTCAGCACTTTAGTCTGATGCTTCAGCATGTTGGTCTGATGACAGTTTGTCATGTGAGTCTCCACGTGGAGCACGCTGAGTGTCAATGAGGAATGGCATCCTTGAAGTCAATGCCGTTTGGGGTTCAGGTGGCCTTTTCTCATAGCACCTTCATGCAGGGCTTTAAACCCAGTTGCTATTTCTCTCTGGGTAGGGTGGAAGAAATTTGGGGTAGTCCAATATCATAGTCTCATGGGGAGTCCAAATTAGTTCAGAGGTAAAATCTTAATTCTCTAGACTAGAGGGAGGAATATGTCCTTTAAGCTCTCTTCATCCTCCACCCAATTCTCTCGACTGTGTTTTTTTTTTGATCTGAAGTTCGAACAGCAAGCAGTTAAGGGGTGTGTGTGTGTGTGTGTGTGTGTGTGTGTGTCTAAACCCAGGGAGGAGATTCTCTGAGTTGCTAAGGGGTGACTTATAGGAATGGGAGGTTCAGAGTGCTTTGTGAAAACTGAGTTGTGGTATAAAGACTGGGAAACAGAGGCCTAGCCCATAGGGGAAGAGAGGTGGGCTGAGAGAGTACTATGAATTAGGATTTTCCCAGCCTTTTTCTGTCATGTTTTAATTTTAATTTGACCTTCCAAAAGAACATTCTGCAGGTTCTTTGCTTAGTTTAACCCAATGGTTGTGCACTGTGTTTACCTACAAATGCTTCATTGAATTCTCTCACTAAGGAAGGCTGCGTGGGTGAATTTACTGTGGATTGTATGTGAGTCAAGGTCTTCTGGTAACATATCAAATCCATCACTACAAAGGTAAGCTCAAGAAGTAATGTGAAGTATCATTTTTGCTCTTGTTCTGAATCTATTTCTCATGGAAGTCCCAGGAGCTATCTCCTTTCCAACACTGAGACACAACAAAACTTCAGGTCTGGGAAAAAAAGTGTTCCTTCCCTTTCTTAAAAGAAATGTTTTTGGTGGGTGGCCTAGATGGTTTCCCTGTAGGAGCTTCTAGAGCAAACAGATGTAACAATTTTTCTATAATTTGCCTCGGTGCAGATGCTGAAAGAGCATTCACAATAAAATACATGCAGTATATGTAATTTCAGCTAGATGTTCTGGGGTTTAAAAGTAAAAATGTGTACCTGCAAGCTGTTTTATGGTTTCTCAGTCATAATTATCTCTGTTACACAGAAGGCTACAACTGCAACTCCTCCTCCATGTGCAAGCTTTCCAAAAATACCTTGATAATTTTGCATATTCTGCAAAGCACAGTGTTCTCCTTGTGTTTGGCTTGGGAAGTGTGTCAAAAGGTTTAGTTTCTCTTTGTGGTACATTTATGAAGTAATCACATCCAAGGGAAGATGGTGGGGTTAACCTATGGAAGAAGACTTGCAAAGGGAACAGCCAGCAGAATGGACCTTCAGTTGTACCTGCTGCAAAATAACGTCAGCTAAATGGATGCAACTGTAGATAATGCTGCATTGTCATTTCAATAAAATGGGAGGAAAGTGGAGGAGAAGGTGGTGAGGATTTTTAGCAGCTGCAGCTTGTTACTGTTCTCTGGGGAGTTGGTTGTACTTGGGCTTGTGGCATTGGATAAGGAGAGGGGCTGGGGATCACTGTGAAGCCAAATTCCCAGGCAAAGAGTGAGTGTTCCACTACATAAGCCCTCAGTGAGGTTGATGACTGGCCTTCCCTCCCTTTGTCAGCCAAATTTCCTGACTACTTTATTTTTGTGCCTGTTGCATGGAAATACATTTGCTACACCAATTACAAAATGGATCCCTACTAATGCCTTCAGTGAAAACATACTTGTTGAGCATTGATAGGGTTTGGATTATGTGTCCCTCAAGGTCCATATGATGAAATCTTAGTCCCCAGAATAGTGCTATTGGGAGGTAAAGGAACCTTTAGAATGTAGGGCCTTTGGGGAGATCCTTGGTTCACTGGGGACATGTCTCCAAAAGGGATTATGGAAACCCTGCCTGTCTTCTCTCTCTTTGCCCACAATCATGATTGGCTCTTACATGCATTCCTGTCAAGATGTGTCCCATCTACTGCCCTCACCAGACTCAGACAATATCTTTGGACTTCACAACTGTGAGCTAAATAATCCTTTGCTCTTTAAAGTTAGTTGCTTCAGGTATTTTGTTTTAGTAACACGATGCTGACTAACACAAGTAGCTACAATTAAAGTTATTCAATAATTACCATTCGGATTCCATTGGTCCTCTCCACCCAACACGAACAAGAAGTTTTCTACCTCCACAACGCAGTGATGGGCACTGTTGTATGGCATAACTGGAATTAAGAGAAAAGAGATTGTATAATTTTTTCCATATTAGGACCTCATACCTTGGCTCACCAGTTATTTACTTTCCCGAGGTGCATAAAACGTGCGACTCAGTCAGAAGGAAGAAAACAGCATAAGCAGCAAACAGCTACCCACCAATTCAGCCATCCCCAAACACTGGCTTAGTGATGTGTTCCCAGCAGTTTCAAACCCAACCCATTTTGATTAATTTTACATAATGTTATTCCACAAATCAGTCAAGAACAACCTGTCATGCTGTTTTGGATTCTTAAGTCCTCCTCACCTGCCTGATGCTGGGGATGACATTCTCAAACAATGACTGACACTCCCAAATGGTCAGGGCTGGCAGTTACTTCTTAGAAGAAGTAATGCTGAATATACCTGGAGTCACTAAGTTGCTTTGCCCAAAGTTGGCTTGCTGGCAATCTTTCCATAAACAGACTCGGGGTGCTTGGTAGCTCTCTATTCCACAGCAATGAGCAAGCTGAATTTCCATACAGTTTTCAGTTTTTAAATTAAGGTCCTGCTGATTTAATGCCTCCTCCAAATGTATACGCTTAATTTCCTGTACAATGTCATTAGCAGCACAATCACACATTTTCTATCTATCTGCATAGGAGCTCTTCTGTAACAAAGACGAAAACTGTCAGGAACATCACAAATATACCTTCTCCTCACCTCTCCCTGCCCTACTGCAGTGGGTAAGAGGAGGGAGCATTAATCAGAAACCCAAGAAAGCAGGTTTTTCTGTGTTTGCTCTCATTTGCATCGCCTTTGGGAAGTCACAACATACAGAAGAGTTTGCCCCTGTCACCTTTTGTGCCGTGCAGTTTTGGTCTCTGCTAGCCTAATATCATAGGGTAAATGTAAACCTCTACAGCCTTAGTTATCATATCACTTGCAGTGGTTGGGGCCCAGTGACACCAGTAGGAAAAATGATGTCCTTGTTCAGCTCATCATATGGGCACCTTAAATCTGGTGAGGACAAATGGGGAGGTGATGTGCATGTTCAGGCAGGGAACTTATTGCTTGACACGGATCAACAGAGCACTTAAGAAATCAGTGCAGTGGGAAATCAATATGAGTCCCAGCCAACTCTTATTTTGTGCTCTTTTGCCAATGCAGAAAGGGAGAGAGAGGGAGGGGGAAAGAGAGAAAGAGATGGAACCTATCTCACACCTGACTTATTTTGGGTGATATATATCTCTCATTTCATTTTGTTTTTATTGTCTTTTATTTTCCTCAGAAATTGCTTATACTGGATAAGGTATGTAAATAAAAAAAAAAGGAGGAATTGGTATAGCTTTGAGAACTGTAACTCGGAGAGTAAATCGGATCATTTAAGGTTCTTGCCAAAGGATTGGAGGAGTTTTGATTAATTCATTAATGCATTTTTAACTTCAAGCATTCATTGTTTTGCGAAGTTCATTTCCATGGGGGAGAAGGTGTTGGTGTTTGAACCCCCCATTTGGGGAGAAGGTGGTGTAGATATTGGGTGTATGGTGGTTTGAGTGGTCCATGAATTAGGGTCACTGGACTTAGAGTCCTAGGAATGTCCTGAGCCCCCTCAATCCTCAGTTTGTCTCTTTGGAAAATGCTTTTAACTGTGTGGATCCTGTTGGCTTCACCACTCAGAATTCATAGGGGCAGAGTTTTTGCTGGATTTATTGTGTAACTAAGGTGGGGTATGTTTTAAAGACTTGGTTTTTTTTTTTTTTTTTTAAGTTAACTTACTGATGTTTGAATTATGATTCTGGTACAAAATACACCAAAAGTAGGCTGTTCTGTGCTATATTGCAAGTGGCTTGTGCTAAATGTCCTCTGGCCAGTGTGAACTTACACAGCATTGTCATTTTTGACAGTGCAGGAATAGAGGCCATCAGCCAAAACTTACTTACTCTATGACCACCACACTTCATAAGTTTATTTTAAACTTTTGCTAAGTTCAATGCACAAATCTTAAAAATAAGGAAAAATCATATTTCCTCCTTCCTAACTACAAGTCCAGCTTTGTAATATAGTACAATCTCTGAAATTATAACAACAATTATGTTTCGTTCTTGTCATTTATTTGCTCCCATTCAGGCAAGCAGAAATTAAGTGAAGGAAATAATACATGATTTATTTTTAAGCCTCTTTTTCATTTCATTACCTCTATTGTTATGTTTTATGCAAACAAATGAAACTATTGTATTAAGCTAACTACTCAACTCTTCAAAATAAGAGGAAAGAAGATTTTTGAAGTCATAATATAAAGACCACTTGAAGGTATTTTCATTTACTCTACATACATTTACTCTTGTTTTAAAAGCTTGTATACTTTATTTTTTGATTAAACATTTTCAATATTCTCATTCTTGAATTGCCTTTTCTGAATTATTATCATGAAGTGAAAGGCTATACATATACACAAAGAACTCCTCTTTGAAATTATTTTTAATGTAAAATCCTCCCAAATTTATTAGGGAGGGAAAAATCTATATTCAATCAATGTTTGAATTTTGCAAAAGACCTAATTTCTTTGACTTCTGATTAAACAGAAAGCCAAATAGGGCAGTAAGCAAGAGCAAACAATTTGTTTAAAGAGGCACTGGGTACTGAACTTATTGATTCTGTTTTAAATAACACCAAATGCATCCCGGCTCCTTTCCAGATTTCTCTAGAGGTGGACACCTGCTTTGCCTTCACAAGGAGGAGGTTTGTACTCCACGTTCCTATACAGCCCAGCATGAGTTTTTAGCGTGTCAGTCAGTGAGTTAGAGGGAAAGGGGAAAGAGAAGCTAATCAGGATGAAATGAGATTAAAGGCTGTCTAATTTTACAGCAACTGTGATCCATCAGCCACTGTGAAAGTGACAGTGGAAATGAATGATGGAGACAGACAGGTGGGGCTGTACATTTCACTGATTTATCCTCAAATGCACTGGGCCTTATTTTATTGAGTGAACATGACCGCATTTATCATGACTGTCATCTAAAGCCACTTCCCTCCATTTAAAAAGGTCACTTTACTCAGAGGGAGTAGGAGAGAGGCACTTTCAAATCAGATTTAAAATCTAATAACACATGTTTATAAGGCCCTTTGTGAGATTTCCCAACTTTACTATAAACAGACTTGTAGTCCTAGAAGGAAAGGGGTGGGGGGAGCCAGAAAATTGAAAAGAAAAAAAAAAAATAGAAAAGAAACCCCTGCCCAAAACCCCAAAATACACTTTGGTCATCTGATGGATCCCTTTCATTTAGTCTCTAAATTTGAAACAGTCTGTACTTTTTTTTTTTTTTTTAACCTTTCCAGCTCTAAACACCTGATCTACTCTAGTCTGGGGATTGAAATAAAGTATGTACATTGAATATTTTTAGTTAAGAAGGTAGGAAGCAGATGATGTTATAGAATAATAAACTTGGAGCAAGGGTAAGTCATACTATTTACTTTGCAGTATGACTTATCATCACCACACATGTAATCTAAGTTAGCAACTGCTACAAGCCAAATCTCAGCTACAATTAGCTCATATACCTGTGAATTGTTAATTTTAGCCATAAACATTTCAGTCAATGAAGAGTTTTAACCTACACCTCTACCAGTGCAATAAAATGTCTTAGAAGGTTATGCACAAAATCTTTCTCTGTGGATGTGAACATAGTCAGACTGTCAGAGTGCTATATGTTGCTTTTCACAATAATAGCCATCATTACCAAGCATTTACTATGTGCCATGTATGTGTAAATTAAGTACATATATATATATATATATATATATATATATATATATATATATATATATATAATGTCTGTAAAAATATAACAACACACATGTTTGGCTCATGCTATTCATTTGCTTGCACTCAGGCAGAAATTAAGTGAATGGGGAAGATTCACAATATAATACCTGATAAAATATTATCATGATAAAATATATTGATATAAATCTACCTATATTTACATGCATATTTCCTTTAATATAAATAGCTATGAAGCAGGCATTACTCATCCATTTTATATCTATAAGAAATACTGAGGCCTTGAGAGGTTAATTCACTTGTTGAAGGTCATATTCAGCTAATGAATGGCAGAGATTGAATCCAAACACGGGAATATCAGGACCCCAACCCACGCTCTTATTCATTTCACTCTACTGATTTTCAATAGGTATGTTCATCCAACCAATAAGTAATTACTGAGTACCTGAGTGTTCAATGATGGTATTCCTGAAATTTGTATATAATTTTTATACTGAATCATATTTTAAATGTGTTTATTAGTTTGATATTTGAAGAAATTCTTAACTGAAGCAAGTAGACACTGCTTTAAATTTGTTTTCTGTAAATCTGGGTATTTAAATAGTTGACATTCTTAAAATAGTGTATATTTGTTTGATGGAGTCAGAAAAACACTTAGCAAATCAGCCAGCAAAGGTTGGGTAAGAGTCTATCGGCAGAGGGTTACTCTTGTTATTTTTTAAATCGGAAGTCCCCATTTCAATCTTACAATTAGATTCATGAATATCAGGGGCATAAAGGTCTTTTTCCTGGCATAGAAAAGGCCCAGAGGGCTTGTTTGTATTATGAAGGTCTTACTCTACTGAGGATCCACACTGCTCTGTCTCCTCCCTTGTTTTCTCTCTTGCAACAGAAAGCCTAGGTACCCTTCCCATGAATGCACGCATTTTCACAAGAATGCACACATATTCATGAGAATCCAAACAAGAGATTGTGTAGGGCAATGTCAAGTGTATAGGACTGCCCATTCAATGGTTATGGAATGTTTGTCATTTCAATGCAACAGTTATAGAGATCTTCATTTCCTTTTGGGCTCAAATACATCAACTTGCAAAACTATCCAAAATGACATGTTTCTTAATATTTTTGGAAAAGTGATTAAACACCCATGGTAAAATACAATCTAAAAAAAAAAAAAAAAAAAAAAAAAGGAGGATATAGTCAGCACCAGTAAGTTCCTCTCCTATTCCTGACCCTTAATCTGTCACTCTTCTCCCTTAGAGGCCATCACTGCCATTTTCTTTAAAACAGATGGTAGCAACATACTATATAGATGCATTGTTCAGTGTCTTGCGCTTTTGCACTAAAGAATATATTCATTTATTTCCCATTAATCAATGTGTTCTGTGGCTACTCCATGCCAGGAAAGGCTGTACCTGCTGAGAGGTCCTGGGGAACAATATCTAGGAGCATCAAGTCAGAGGAGGCGCATTTAGACACAAATAAAATAGGCCCTTTTGTTTCAAATGACAAGTGCAACAAAGACAAGTCAATTAGGGTCTGGGAGAAAGAGCGACAAGGGTGGGGAGCTCTGATGGTGGCTGGAGAGGTCTTTCTGATGGGTGACTTTAGAGTAGAGGAGTGACTGAAATGAGGGAGGGAGTCAGGCAGGTGTAGGTGCAGGTATAGCCAAGGCAGAGGTCTTGAGACACAGGCTGGGAATGACTTCAGCTCAGCAGAACCAGGAGCAGAGGTGTCCCAGCAGAGGTCTAGGAGGGAGGTCATGGGCGGATCAGTGTGATGTGGGAGGGAATGATCAGAAGATAACACTGGCATTGTCTTCTGCTGCATTATTTTAAATGGCTGCAGTGTTCTGTTTGATGTGTGTCCTGTAATTTATTCCTTTCCTTTCTGATGGCCATTTATGAATTTATTCAACAAACATTTGATCAAAGACTCATTATGTGTAAATACTTTTCAGGCTGCTGATAATGTAGCAGGGAACAAAGCAGATAATGTCCCTTCTTTCCTAGAGCTTTTATCCCAACATTATAGGGAGAGAGAAGAACACAAGCAAAGAGTGAAGAGGAACACAGTCAGATGGCATGAAGAGAAACTGAGTGGGACAATGGGATAGAGGGTAAGTGTCTGGTTGCTGATCCAGTTGCAATGGTCTGGGAAGACACCACTATGGAGTGATAATTAAGGTAGAATTTGGAGAGTGAGATGGAGTCATTTGTTAAAAAATAAGGGGAGAGAATCCAGGCAGAGTGCAGAAGTCGGGGTGAGTCAGCTGTGTTGGAGAAGCAGAGGGAAAAACCTGTGCGTGGGGAACACCATGGGCAAGGGCCAGTCAGGCAGCAGCTGAGGCCAGAGCTCAGACAGAGACTGCCAAGGGGGTCTTATAAAAACTGATGTGCATTTTATTCCAAGGGTGTTAGATAGACACTGGAGGGGTGTAGGCAGCAGGTCAACATGATCTGACTTGTGTTTTAGAAAATCATTCTGGCTACTCTTCATATTGAAGGAGTAAAAGAGAGGTTTCCCTCTCTAGCTAAGAGATCTAGCTAAGAGATGATGAAAGATTGACTAAGAAAGAACATGAGGGATACAGAGAAGGAATTTGGGCTGCAAGCGAATGCTATTACGAACAGTACTGTGTTTAGTGTGTATGTAGACACCCAACACACACAGAGGAGTTTACTGTAGGATGAATTCCTCCAAGTAAAATTGCCAGGCAAAAACGGTTGCATTTTACATTTTGATGGACCATGATGGCTTGGAGATGAGGTGTTCCCTGAAAACTCATGTGTGAGGCAATTCAGGAATGTTCAGAGCTAAAAATGATTAGATTATGAGAGCTGTAACCTAATTAGTGGATTCATTCATTTGATGGATTACTAATTTGAATAAACCAACTAGGTGGTAAACTGTAGGCAGGTGAGGTGTGGCTTGAGGAAGTAGTTGTCTTTGGGATTTATATTTTGTCTCTGGCACCTCCTGTCTCTCTACTTCCTGACCTCCATGTGTTGAATAACTGACCTTTGCTGTTCCTCCGCCATGATGTTATGCCTCACCTCAGGCTCAGAGCAATGAAGCCAGAGAGCACAGAGACCTCTGAAACCATAAGCCCCAAATAAACTTTTCCCCCTCCAAGTTGTTCTTTTCAGGTATCTTAGTCACAGCAAAGCAAAACTGACAACACATGGACCTTCTCACATTGTACTCCATCTTTACATTTATATCTTTGCCAATACGATAGATGAGCAGTTGGTGTCTCATAGTTAAAATTTAAATCTGTGTTCATTTATTATGGTACAGATTGAACATCTTTTCATACATTTAAAATCCATTTGTATTGTGTATATTTTTCTGTTGGGTTTTGATTTCTTGATATAACTTATTTTATGTATAATGAAATGATTTCTGTTTTTAAGGTATTCTTTTCTTGGGAGTTATCTAAACAGGAAAAATAAATGATATTTTGGAAGCATGGTTTTGTTAGAATATATATTTGCGAAATATTTACTCATTGAAGCAAATTCAAATAGCAATTACGTGCTGTTGAAAACAAATATAACCTGAAAGAAAGAAGCCTCACTTTAATAATACTGAATGAATATTCCTTGCCGTAGAAACCTGGAGGGGTTCCCTTCTCAACAATTTTTTTGATTTTATAGTAAATGCAATTGAAAAACATGAACATTAAAAATTTTGCTATTTAGCTTAATCCTATCATTTAATCTCTCTGCAAAGATCTAGCAACTTGACTGGAGATAGAAATAGACACATAATAAAACATCTTATACATTAGCAGGTGCTTGATAGACATTATTGAGTAAGTAATCCACATAAAACTCTGTTACTTTTTTTCTGTTATGTTTGGGATGTACTATACCCAAAAAGTACAAATGAGTGGGAAATTGTGTATTTGGGGATGATTTGATTGTTATGGACAGTTCATTTGGAAACTTCAGCCCTCTAAGAGAATGGTCTGAATGCAATAATGAATTTGTGAACCTCCTGAATTAAAAGTTTGTCAACTCCTCTCCCCCCATTTGCTTTTGTACACAGGAAGCCGTATTCTCACAACGAAGACATGGTTAAGTGGGGTTAAGATTTGCAAATCTAAAAAAAAAAAAAAAAAAAATGTGCACATGTATTAGGCTTTGGAGGCTGTGTGAGAACCAAATCAGAGCTTATTCCTCTTTCATAGCTCAAAATTGTATCTAAGACCCTTAGAGGGTCTTTCTGACAGTGAAGTCTCCTTTCCTACTCCTGGCTCTGTGCAACTATTAGACTGAGTGCAGATCTTTACTGTGTCACTTGCCTAGTGATGGTACAGTATATTAAAATTACTTGTCTCTTTTTTGTCACCTTCAAAGAATCTATGAGCTCCTGGAGGCCAGACTGTGTCCTCTCTTCAGTTTTTATGCCTTTCATGATAATTAGAAATATTAATGTATCAATAAATGTTAGCACACGTAAGTGAACACTAGCTAAGAAAGAGCGTGGAATTTACTTCTTTGGAAGGCATAGAAAATGTGAATGCCAGCTGATGTGAAGGAGGGAGGAAGGGAAGGAAGAAGAGAGCTGAAAAGAGGGATGGCTTCTAGAAGGATTGATGCCATCCTATGCAACACAAATGTCAGTTTTAAGAAAATGAGATGGGTAAACTCTTCAGGGACTGGACATATATTTCTTTCAGGACCTCTCCTAGCACCTAATTGTGCAAAGGGCAAAGGTTTTCAATAAATCCTTGTTGATTTACAGTTTTGGCTCTGAGCATTGAACTTGGGGAAGTGCTAATAACCAGTTAGACTAAGGTGACTTAAAATAGAACTTATACTAACTATTTAAGCAGAGATGATTTTCAAAGCCTTATTTTTGTTTTAATTAGAATACTTTCATCAATATGTTTACAAATTACAGTTGTGTTATTATAATATCAATTTTATTTTGGATACATCCTAACAATTCAAATATAGTTTTATTTCAACTTTGGAAAGTATATATATATATATATATACATATATATATATGTATATATATATATATGTCTTTGGAAATGAAGGCTCAATCCTTTGCAAAGATGAGTTTTAGTTTTCTTCTGCTTTATAAAGTGTGGTATGTTTCTTTCAGGAATTTTCAGAGGTGTGTTGAAGAGACATGTTAGTGCCTGCAAGATTGTTTTTGCCCAAATGCCCCAAGTGCACAATGTCTTGCTGGTCATATCTTTCTGGAGGAGTAGGAAGTAGAAGTTTCATCATTCCACACTAAAAAATAATTATTTAAAGAATAGTGGATTTCTTAAATAAATTGAGTATTACAGCAACAGATAGTATTTAAATGTTTGAAAATAAAATCCTTGACAAAGGTCAAGAGAGAGTAATGATTATTTTCACTATGGATCACACAGCAACACAATAGAAAAAAATGATTATAAAATAGTTCATAATTCTCTTAGATGATTGCCAGAAAGATGCCACAGATGATTGAGGGCAGAGGAAAGGAAATGGGTGTCATCCATATAATGAGGACAGAAGAGTTAGCTGATGCCGATCACACAGGCTCAGTACTGGGAAGGGAACATCAGCAGTTCACATGAAAATCCATAAGGTTTCAAAAGGTCCATTTAAGAATCATTCATTTATCAGCTCATTCATTCAATCATTTTATTCAAAAATATGTACTGTGCTAAACTCTGAATGGTAAAGATTAATTGCATATCATTCCTGTGCTGTAGAGCAGATAGGAGACTGAGGGGTAAGGGGGGAGAGAGAGAGAGAGAGGGAGGGAGGGAGGGAGGGAGAGAGAGAGAGAGAGAGAGAGAGAGAGAGAGAGAGAGAGAGAAATGTGAACAAATAAGTAGAATAGAAAATACTGTATGATAAGAAAAATAGATACTCCAGAGAAGAAATAACTAAAACTCCAGGAATAAAGTAGGCTTAAGCCAAATCATAAGGCTAAAGAGAGATTTTTTACCCCAGAGTCTCACATCAGCAAAATCATTATCAGTAAAAGTAATATTATTTCGTCAAATATTAATTGAGCTCCTACTATGTGCCAGGCCTTGGACTAGACTGCATAATGTTATTTTTAATTTTAATTAGCTTATTTTCTAAGAATGAATTTTTTCAAATAGATCAATGTTTTAAATAGTCTCAATATGAGATCATATTATTAAAAATATCAATCTTTATTAAGGCCAGAAAAAATGTGTTTGGGGAAAATGAACAAATCAAAGTGACGCATTATTATCTATGCTGTCCTTACTGCAGCTATCGGTCCTGCTCCCCTGCTCAAGATCCCTTCTGCACCATTCCCTTCTTGGACAATCCAGCAGTCATGGCCTCCACATGGCTTCAATCTCTCCCAACATGTGGAGCCACCTGGTTATATGGAAGTAGTTGACAGCATCCTTGGAACAGTAATACCTTTGTTTCTTTTAGGTCACCCTTATTACATTTCCTTGTGTTGTTTCAGTGTGTCATTGGACTTCAGTGCATTTATTGGACTTCAAAGAATAAATACTTTGCTACAAAGATTCAGAAGGACGTGTGTTACCCAAGCCTCTGATGGCATTTCATGGTGTGTGCATGTGTCGAGGATACCCCATGAGCAGTAAAGCAGGTGGGCCAGGAGATCAAGGCTACACCAAGCCAACAGCGTGTAACACAGAGGAGAGATACCAATGTGGCCCAGGATCTCAGGAGAAGAGCTCAAGACTTCCTGGCCATCAAGAGTCGTCTAGAGCTGCCTTTTGAGAAAGTTCCAGTCTCTTTTGCTGGGAAAAAGTGAAGAACTAAAGCTGTGCAAATCAGAAGAGAGAAACATGCAGAGTGCTATGATGCATTCCTCTTCTTTTTTTGGCATTGCTTTTTTACTGGCATAACTAGACATCCACTGAATACTAAGTAATATTTGTTTATGAATAGATTTGAGAACATGAATATTTGGTACTCCCTGACTTAGAATTTAGGCTGAAACCTAATGTTGAAGTTGATCTGAAGGTATATACTAGGTTTACTATGCAGGACTTGCTAAAAGCGGCCCCTAAACTGGTTTTGATCAGGTGTGTGTGTGTGTGTGTGTTCACACTCCATATGTATTCAGTTTATATATACAATGATATGACAATTACTGAGCCAGCTTTTTAATTTTTTTAAGAGAGTGGTTGAGTAGTTATATGAAGTTGTAGGAATCCTGTGCATTTTCTACCCACTAGAGGAAAAGAGAATGCTCCTTCCATGCTCCTCAAGATGGAGCCAAGAAATCTTGGGCCAGGTATTTCCATGCCTCCAGGAGCTCTGCAGGTGCAAGAAGAGGTCTGGAGTTCAAAGCCAGCATCAGCAAAAGTGAAGTGCTAAGCATCTTTAGATCCTGTCGCTAAATAAAATACAAAAGAGGGCTGGGGGTGTGACTCAGTGATCGAGTGCCCCTGAATTCAATGCCCCATACCAAAAGAAGAAGAAGAAGAAGAAGAAGAAGTAGAAGAGGAGGAGGAGGAGGAGGAGGAGAGAAAGAAGAGGATAAGGAGCAGGAGGAGGAGGAGGTCTGGGGGCAAGAGGCTGATGAGAGCCATCTATGGTGGTAGTGTGAAGGAAACCTGGGGTTGAAATGGGCCTGTGCTTTTGAATATGGCAGGGATGGCACCCAGGGCCTTCCTGTGGGCTAAGCCTGTGCTCTAGAAGCCTACTCAGCCACAGTTGTCTTGGAAGGACCTCCTACACCCTACCTAAAAAAGTTAAATACCAGGTTGAGGAGACCCTAATAGAAGCTATGTAGTACATATCCCATGGTGCGGTGGGAAGTGTTCAGAAAGAAGCTCGCAACAGAATCCATAAAGGCAGCTCATCACAAAACAAAGTCAGCTCTGTACCATTTATCACCTGTAGAGCAAAAAAGATAGGTTTTTAAAAGCACCAGGCAAATAAGGGCTTTCCTCCCTTTGTGTCTCCCTCCTCCAGCTCCATCCCTGGTGGGACCAGACTCTTCAGGATTGTTAACATCATTCAGGGCAGGTTAGCCTTCCTCAGCTGCACATCAACACAGCTGTGTGGGAAAGAGTTAACAGAGCAGGATTGACACTGTCTCCCTAGAAAGGCCTGCTGGCAAGGTTGGACTTTGGCTGGCTTCTGAGAACTTTCATTTCACGAACATTCTCCTACCTTAGCAGATAGGAGTAGCTCTTCTCTTCTGGGAGTCTGGAGTTTTGGTATGTTCTAGAAGATGCCCACTTAACCAATAAAACCCAAGGGCCTGAGTCTCTAGTGAACTTTCCTCTAAGATAGGTTTTCACTTGTTACAATTTGACACTGGAGGAAATTCAAGTATGCCTCGTGTAGCCCCATTGGGACAGGGGTCGTTGAAGCTTAAGTTGAGTTTCTTCTGAGCTTGGCCTCATGCACCTTTTACCTTTATTGATTTTGCTATGTATCTTGTTGCTGTAATAAATCATAATTTTGAGTACAACTACAGAAAGATTCCATTAGTCCTCCTTGTGGGTAATTAGAGTGTTCTTGGGGATCCCAGATACAATAGAAGCCAGAGAAACTTCAAATATTTTTAGGGAATAAATTTTTCCTTTACCAACCCATAATGACTGGGGATGCTGTGGGGACTTTCTGAGGTATAGCTCACAGGGACAGTTGAGACACCTAATAGGGGGAGTGTGAAATGTCAGTATTTGCAAAAAAAAAAAAAAAAAAAAAAAAAAAAAAATCACGTTTTCTGTTGGCCTTATATATGAAGCTCGTTTAATGGACTATGAATGTACACATTTCTGACAAAATGGCTTCTATACTCCCTGGAAGCACTTTTAGCTGGGGAAGCAGGGCTCCAGGTGTCCTTTGGCTGGAATCAATGTGCACATCTCTCCTGAGAATGCACCAGTGACCAATACTGTCCCTCCAGACAGTAGTGCTAGAGGATTGGTGAGGGAAATTGACACCATGGAAATTTTTATTTCCTTAGGAAATTTGCACTCAGCTTGAAACACCACTACAAACATATGTGAGACCATTTTGAACTAACAACGCAAAGAGTGTAAGAGCTATGTGTCAAAGAAATCTAGAGAAAGGAGGGGTTGTGGGGCTTGGCTTAGTCAGACTGTGATGAACCATCTTCAGTCTCTTCCCAGCCATTACATCCTTCTGTGCCTTCATGGACTCCTCTACTTTATCTTAAAAAAAGAAAGAAAGAAAGAAAGAAAGAAAGAAAGAAAGAAAGAAAGAAAGAAAGAAAGAAAGAAAAAGCAAACATTTTCTACCCTGTTGGCCCTTCTAGTGACCATTAGAGTCCACTATCTGGGTCACAGAGCAAGCCCATCTACACAAAAGGGGATAGAGATGGTGTCATGACAAGCTGGGCCTAGGGACTGTCATGCTGGAGCTGAAGGGAGATCTTTCTTTTCTGTACACAGGTTCTAGAGCTGCTTATGGAAATAGAGAAGCAGATCTGAGCAGAGAAGGAGCTCATGTTGTGAGGAGAAAGGAGACCTACAGAGACGGAATCCTATGTCATTTTGAAAATTTGGTTCTTAGGCATCCCAAGGCCAGTGCTGCCCTGTCCTTCTCAGCACGTGGCCCAGTAAGTTCCTTTTATCCCTTGCAATAACCCAATAGCCTCCTCCCAAGTCTCTCTGCTTTGGCTTAGACTTCAAAAAGTACTCAGCATGGCCCTCTGAAGCCTGAGTCAGTGGGTAACATTCATTTCATTCAGTCTTTCCTTAGTCTTCACTACCCTGGGAATATATTTTAAAGATTTCAAAATGGCCTGTGAGGATCACATGGTCTGAACACTGGATACTTTTCCAACCTTTCTGTACCACTGTCTTGGCTGAGGGTGCTCCAGCCATGCTAGGTTCTGTGCCGTCCTCCAACATTCCCAGTGTGGTTCAGTTTCAGGGAACTGGTACTTGCTGTTCTCTCTGCCTCATGCAAAGATTTATGAATGGAAAATCATTCATAAATCTGCATAGTTTCCCCCATCATCCAATTCTCTGCCAGAAAGGGAGGCCTCCCCTGCAATCCTATCTAAAAAGTCGTCCTATGTCATTCTTACTTCTTTATCCTACTTTGGTGTTCTCAGTAGTACTTGACAATGCTCATAATTACAGAGATTTATTTTTTGTACCATCTATTTCCATACTAGTATGTTGACTGCATAGGTAAGACAAGGATTATATTGTTCACCACTGAATCCCTAATGCCTAGGAAAAGGCTTTGCATGAAATATATACCTAATAAGTATTTGTTAAATTTGACACAATAATTTAAGTTATTGAATTGGATTTATGTTCTTTGTAACCAATACTTTAAAATTTCAAATAAAGAAGCAATTTGGTTAAGTTGAAATATAAATTGATCAAGTACATAGTGATAGCCACTTAGTTCAGTATTGGAGATTTGGAGACTTACATATATCTTGCTTTTTAAAATGGAAGATTTTGTGTGTGTGTGTGTGTGTGTGTGTGTGTGTGTGTGTGTGTGTGTATGCATGCTGAGGATTGAACCCAGGACCTTGTGAATGCTAAGCACATGCTCTACCCAAATTGAACTACATGTTCAGCCCCAGACCAGGGTTGGTATCTTTTAACTATGTGAGTTTGAGAATTGTGATTTTCTTCATCAGTAAAATGTTAATTATAATATCTACCTCACAGGGTAATTGTGAGAATCCAATTAAATTGGGTAACTTATGTGAAGCACAGGGCTCATTATAGACAAAATATAAAAGGTAGTTCTTTTTTGTTCCCTTTCTCTAATTCTTCCACCAAAGATTCCTGCACCATTTAATTTTATAAGGAACAAAAAAAAAATCCCCAAATAAACAAAGCTCTTTCAGTTAAGATACTAACTACTTAATAAAAATATACAATTATTCAAGCACGGATTTTATATAGAACTGAACAAAATGCAACTTTGACTCATTGGGGCAAGAACATCCTAGAAAGTTGATTGCATATTGACATGTGGGTAGAATGAAGTGACATGACATAGGTCCTCAAGTTTTCAACAGTTACGTTGATGACATTCAAAGTGTTAGTTTAAATTCACTTCCCAACATACAATGCAAAAGAAGAATGCGGGATTTAGTCTGTATGTGTATAGGGGGGTACTGAGGATTGAACCCAGGAGTGCTGAGCTACTACATTCACAGCACTTTTTAGTTTTAATTTTGAGACAGTTTTGCTAAATGGCTGAGGCTGGCCTTGAACTTGCAATTCTCCAGCCTCAGTCTCCCAAATCACTGGGATGACAGATGTGCACCACGTTGCCCAGCTGAATTTCATTTAATTTTTTTAACTGAAATATATCAAATATCTGTTGTCTGCTGTATAGGAACAGAAAAGGATATACACAAATATATAGACCCTTGACTATCAGGAGCCCACAGCTAATGGAAGAAATATTAACATGCTCATGTAAATTTAATACAAAATAGACTGTCATTACTGATGCTCTAGAAGTCCAATGTACAGAGAAAGATGAGACACGACAGAGTGATTTTTTTTAGCTGTCTTGGAAAATAATACTTACAGGTGGGCCTCTGTATTGGGCCCTTGAAGAAGTAGTGGGGAAACAGGGCTTCAGGGCATTCCAGTGAATGCCACCTGTGAGCACCAGAGCGTGGAGGCCACAGACTGTTAGACAGCTTTGTGGGCAGGAGTGTAAGGCAGGTTTAGGGATCAATAGGAGGTGAGAGGTGGAAAAGTGGTGGGAGGTAAGGTAGCAGAGGTCCCTGAGTGCAAAACACTTGGCTATTCTTAGTAGAGAGGACCAGAAGGGAGTGAAAGGTGAACCTCAGGAACAGGATCTGTCCTTAGATCTTGTTAACGTTCTTACATCACGTGGGTATGCTTCCACTGAAATAAAAAGAGCCATCATCTTAAAGTTCAGAATTCCAGCAAAAGAGAGAAAGGGCTCCAGAGGTCGAAATATGAAGAGTGTAAAACAATATCTTGAAGCGTCAGCTCAGAAAACAGCAAAACAGCTGCATATAAAGACCAAGAGGCAAAGAAAATGGAAGGGTGGTAAGAGAATGAGAAAAAAAAATGAACTAACATGTAACCAGGGGTAAATGTAGTATTTGAGGAGAGGGAAGAGACAGGGAGATTTAATGTAATTGAGGGAAGAGGAAAAGGAGTAATGTTAATAACTAAGAAACTAGATGTTAGGGTCAACAAGACGGTGATTCAAATACCACATCCAACTCGATTTGAATTCTCTTTCCTTCACGTGGAGAAATGGGGAGTGACATTCTATGTGTCTTGCAGAACGATGCCTCATCTTTGCATTATCACCCGACAAAACTCGCTCTTCAATAAAATAGCTGACCAACTGTCCTCTTTTCTCATGAGAATTATCTGAGCATCAAAGTCTAACAGCAAGGCCCAGACTCATTCAGCCTGTCTCCTTTATACCATTACTCACATCGGATGCCCTTTGTGTCCTTATTTACCTCCTTATTTGAGGCTTCATAGTTTGTATTTAAAATGATTTCCCAACATACACACTTCAGTCTCTTGTCCCTTTCTGCATTCTTCATAGAGGTCTAACAAAACCAGATCTTGGTTATATTCAAACCCATTCCAGTTTCCAGCACCCATATGGCTGAATGTGGCTGGAGAAATAGATATCGCTATGTGAATGTACACTATGGCTCATGGCTCAGGTGGCCCACCACCTGCTTTTATAAATAAAGTTTTATTTGCATACAATCACACCCAACAGCTTGGATACAGTCTATGGCTGCTTTTGTGCCACAATAGCAGAGGTGAATTGTTACAATGGAGACCTAATGGCTTGCAAAATCAAAAACATTGACTCTCTTACTCTTCATAGGAAAATGTTTGCTCACTTTTGTCTTAAATGACTATTGCACACTTTGTTCTCTCTTCTCAACTCTCTAACATCTGCTTCCTGATTTGCTTTCAGCCGATAACCTTGTTTTTCATTCTACTAAGAAAATAGAAACATTCAGAAAAGAACTCCCACCGGCTCTCGGTCTCATCCCCACAACATTACCCGCATCAATATACATGTCCTGCTTTTCTTTTTTGTTTTTTATGGACGCACTGTCCATGCTTAATTCTAAAGTCAAGCTCTCTATTGTGCACCAGTTCCCATTTCTTCTCGACTACTCAAGGATACTTTTTCCCCAGCAATTTTATCATGTCTTGCATCATTAACTCTTCCCTCTTTATCAGACGTCTCCTATCAGCAGAGATGCATGCTGTTATACTGCTCACCTTAAAAAAAGGACATTTCTAGAATCAATATTCTCTTCTTCCTACCTATCCCATTTTTCTCTTTCTCTTCACATAAATCATCCTCCAAAAGTTGTCTTTGCTCAAAGTTTCCAATTTTTTTTTGTCTTTCAATTTCATTGCAGTCCTTTTTGATGAAGCTATTGGTTTTATCATTCCACCAAAACAAGTGTCCTTAAGTTAACCTCTGGTGGCTAGACCTTGTGTCATTTTTCAGCGTTCATATCATAGGACCTGAAACATTTGGCATGGGAGATCGTTCCTTCAAATGTGTCCTTCCAAGACACAGTTCTCTCCTGATTCTCTTTCTAGCTGGTTGGCTGTGCCCTGTTCATAGTCCTTACTGGTTGTGCCTTGTGTTCTTCATTTAGAAACTTTGGCTTGACCTTAAATCTTTCCTCACCTCCATCCACACTCAGCACTAGGGTGATCTCCCAGCCACCTGACTTACACAAATGCCAATACAAGTTTCTCTGGGGTATGTGTGAAGCAGCGTTCTCCAGCATACCATGCTCTCTAACAAACCCCTGCCTGTCTCCTCCAAATTCTCTCCTTTCCACCTACAGCAGTGTCCACCCGTCCTTCAACTAGCTCAGGACAAAAACCTGATGTCGTTCCTGACACCGTTCTTTCTCTTACTATGCTTGGTAAAATAAATTATATCTTCCTCTTAGGATAAAATATATCTTCTTAGATGTATTTTCTTCACTTATTCACAAATATATAAAATGGATTTTGGTTTATGTGCTTTAGTAATTGGTTCTTTTTACCTGTGAATATGTTAAGATATTTTTATTTTAATAAATAGAAATCTTCATGTTTACTTTTTAATAATAGTATGCTATTATTTTGTATAGCTAAACTAATACTTGTCTATCATGTTAGATTCCAAATTTTTGATACTATAAGCAATGCTAAAATGAATGCATTTGAACATTGATTATTTCCTTAGGATAAATTCCTCAAAGTAGAATTGTGGAAAACAAGATCACTGTATTTCTTAAATTCCATTGCTCATATAATTTATACACATGTATAAATATAAATGAATATGTTTTTGTACATTCCTGAATGAGAGCCATATACTAATATTCATTGATGAAAATTACATAACAAATAAATGATGGGTAATTTAGTAATGCTTTTTATTAATTATATTTGAAATTGCTATGGTGAATCCAATTCATGTAGCAGACATCCTATTTTCAATTTATAGAGACTGAGCCCTGTGACTATGGACTTAAGGACCACTCTTGTGATGCATGGCTTCCCTGGAGTTTATGGACTGGCAACCACTGTTTTGGTGATGATGATTTAAAGATGCAAGCCACTTAGCTGATCATCACCAGTGGGACCTGTTTCCTCTTTTATCCAAGTTGCTCATTTTGTGATATAACAAAGTGTTATAGTAATAATATTAACACTGGTACTAAGCAGGAAAGTTAAAAAGTTCTCATTAAAGCAGAGTAATTATAAATACATAACTTAAGTAAAATAGGATTTTAACTGTGGGATACTTAAATCCAGGGCTTCTTCCTTGGATTCGTGGCAACCACCTAAGCATTTCTCAGGCACTTGGACAAATGCTGAAGGAAGACTAAAGTTGTGAATTGCCAGGGCTATTGACACCCATTAGTACTTCCTGTTCAAACTCACTTCTTTGCTGCAATTTTGAAGTGAGCCACTAGATGGTGTGCACTGTTCTTTGCACATCCCTTGGAAAAAGCATACACAAGTATGCTCAGATATGGGGCTTCAAGGCCAACAACCACAAAGAAGAAAACTACACCCAGTGAGGCAAAAATTAAGGGCACATCTTTGAAAACTCGGGTGTTTATTTTTGATGCAGATTTGGAAAATGTCGATATTATATTCTTTACTCTTCTAAGTAATTCCAAATATTTGAGCAGGTCCCAGATCTTTCTTTATTTTATAGCTATTCATAGCAATATACTTTTGAACTTCATATTTTAGTTCTTAAAGCAACTTGAAATAGTTTGTTTTCTTTTTTAAAAACTCATATGGACATATACTTAACAGAGATACTCTATGCTAATATTGTTAAAGACGGATTTTTTTTTAAAATAGGCTAGTTTCTTAATATCTTGAGAGATCTGCAGAGAAGTCCTGTGGCATTTATATGGCAGAGATATAATGAGTTTGAATTTACTGCTGCCCTTTAATTTATAAGCAATTTTGATTCTTCTTTCAATATAAACTTGGCATTTTATATTTGTTGTGTATGTGGTTGGGAAAATGATTTTGTTTTGTTTTGTTTTAGGAAATAATTCTATGAAAGAGTAAGACATCATTAAATTCAGTTTTTAAATGGTAAGTTGCTTTAAGAAATAAACATTTTAGAGAAGATGTTAACAGAGTAAAGTCCTATTCCTTAAAGTGGTCTCTCACATTTTATAAAAACATAGGCATGTGTCTATGAATGATGTGTTTTTAGTAGCATTGGCATATCTTTCACTTTTTACTGAATTCATTTAAATTCTGTAAGTAAAGAAGCAAACATTGTAATGATGTTGAAGAAAAAGTCTTCTCCAACTTAAAGTCCCTCTCGGATTTTTTTTTTTTTTTTTTTTTTTGCAAATGCACATATATTTAAATATGATCTATTCTGAGTAGGCAGTTTCAACATATATTCCACTCGTTCTTGTCATCTTAACCTAGGTCCTATATGAATTATAGCTCCTCATCAAGCAGCGGTTAACTTTCCGAATCCTTAACAGTCAGAAGACACTGTAGCAAATCAGTGTGCACATCCTTTGTCAGGAAAAGAGCATTCAAGCCAATCAGGGCCTTGCAGCCATGAAGAGATGCTCAAAGTCCATTTCCTTGCACAATAATGAGATGGAACAAAAATGCCTATAGGTAGATTTTCAATTGGAAAATCTAAAAAGTCAGTGAAATTACTGAAAGGCCTTAATGGTGCTTTTGAAAACAGACACTAATTTTATGTTCTCATTCTTTGAATTACATTCATCTGACATTTAGAAGTAATTTTAAGGGAAAAAATTTTATTGACTGAGAACAAGATTTTCTTCTGCTATAATGATAAAGGATGACTATATTTAAAAAATATAGTTAACTCATAATTACTCAATGACCAGTGGTCTGGTTCATGTCTTCTCCAGCATTAACCTCCTTTCAGCCTGTCTTTTGGTTATTTAATTCTTCAGAGAGTGGATCAAACCAGAGGGCAGTGGTAAGTGCAAATAAATTGATCAAGTATCAGTTATGAAAAAAATCTTTGAATTTTATTTTGTGTGTGGAAGGAATGGATGATTCAGGTTAAAATGTTATAAATGGTGAGGCTTTTAGCTTCCTTAACTTCATCTCTTTCTTCATCTACTCTTGAAAAGTTGATATTCACGTATTCATTCATTCAAGGAATAATTACTTATTGAGGCCTACCCTTTGCCAGACATCAGACACACATAATCCTGTTTCCTTACAGCTGTCATTAGCCCTCTTACTTAACTCAACTCTCCTCCCTTACAGATCTCACTGGTGCTATCTAAAACACACATGCTGACTTCTGAATTTGTACTTCCTCTGTCATATTTTTGAGTTCTTTCTGGATAATGTCCCTCAAATAACTTAACCTATAATTCCTCCTTCCTTTATTGATACACTTGCAAAGAACTTATTGAACACCTATTAGTGTAACAGGCACAAGGCTGGTTAGGAAGTATAGACCCCTCAACTCAACATGTTCAGGTCTAAATCCATTCCATCCTTCTATAATTGTATATATCTTCCTTGGTTTGATTTTCTGATCGATAGATTCAACTCAATTTGTCAACCAAGCCAGACTGTCTTTTACCTCCTAACTCCTAAAATTGGCAAGCATTGTTTAACTCTATGTACGAAATGCATTTTAAATTCAGGATTTTTTGATGATTTTCATAGTCATCACTGTAAATCAGATCCTTATTATCCCTTGCCCTGAGTTATGCAATGAATGGGTAACCTGGCTCCAATCTCTCCTTTTCCAATTCATCCTAAATTAGCTTTTTAAGCACAGATTTAATTATGTTAGTTCCCTGCTCAAAGGTATCTGGTGACTCCCCACTGACTATAGAATAAAATCCAAACAGTTTTCGTATAATCCTTTATACCTGGTCTCAGCTCACCTTTTGGCATTTCCCAATTCTTTGCAATTTCCTAAGTTTAAAATGCAGGGTCACATTTTGCCCTTGCTCTTGTTGTTCTCTCTTTTCCAGGCACAGTAAGACTGCTTCACATTTGTATGTCACTTTCCAGTTGACAAGGGAGTTTTCTACCTATTTTCTGTATGGTAGATGGGAATTTTCCCTATAAATTTAAGGCTGAAACAATCAAAGGCATGACCATAGAAATGAGTTACTGAACAAGCTAACCTTGCTTATGATCAGCAAGAAAGCCCATACAGTAAACAAAATAGGTAAAGGTACTAAAAAACTGATTAGGAAGAGGTGACATTTTTTACTAAATACAATGAGTTTGGAATATTTGGTGTCATATATCTTAATCTAAGCACTTTTTTCTTTTACACAGAAAGATAATTTTTAAATTTAAAATGTCTTTTGATTCGTGACACTAATTAGACTTTAGAAAATAACTTCAATATTTCATAGCCTCTATAAAAAGCTCACACTCTTTTTAATCTTTTTGCATCTTTACAGAGATATAGTCAAAATATTGGCACAGTCTAGAGTTCATGAATATTTTTTGCAAAAATAGCACCTGTGAGTTGCATCAAAATTTGTACTACATTGTGCCAGAATTTGATGGAAACACACAATTTGAGCAGATACTTAGTTAATGCCTATTCTGTGCAATGACAGTAAGCACTTAGTAGACAGTCAATAGGGAAGCATATGTTTTAAAGGCTTACTCAAGATTTTTGAACTTGAGCTATAAATAAGATGTCTTTATCTCATAAATCCACTTATGAACCAAAGGTCAGGAAAAATTTATACATGGATACTTCTCTCATTGTTAATAGCATTTGTAGGCCTTACTCCATAACATTTTATATATATCAAATGATTTGATTATCACTCACTCAATTTCATCACCATACAAGTAAGATGTGAAGGCAGACTGACTTCAATGACACTTTATTGATTGTGGGGGGTACTTAAGCTGTTTAGGGACTGTTCATTCATTTCTTCAATAATTACTGCATGTACTTGACACAAGGTGGCTATAAAGATTAAAAAGGCATAATATCCTTGCTTTCAGTTTAGAAAATTGGGCATTTAAATAATGTGGGACAAAATAATAAGCTTTCTAAGGTAAGGATGGCAGGGGACTGAAACAGCCCCGAGAAGGTGGTGACAATTTGTTAGAGGTGGCTCAGGAGCTACCGTGGTGCAGAAGGACATGCATGATCAGGTAGGTATAACACTATGTGCCCTCTTAGCACTCTGTACCTACTTTTATCCTGGCCTATGGCTTTATATAGAACTGATTCATTTGTGCTTCCTGTGAACATTGGAGAGACCTTAATAGTACAGGCCATGTCTTATTTGTATCCAAAATTTCTAGCATGAAGCCTGATTGTGAGTGGAATTAAGCAGAACCGAAGAACATTCTGTGCAGAGGAGAGGGCAAAAGATTACATTGCAGGGAATTGTGTGTAGTTTGGAAAAACAGGAGGAAAATGTGTGGGCACGGAGAAATAGCAGAAAGTGGATCTGGGAGGCAGGCTTTAGAAGTCCTGCTAAAGAGTTGGGTTTCATCTTGCTTGTCTGGGATTCATTCAACGATTCATTTGGGCTTGACAGGGTGAATGGAGACGAGGACATAGAGTAAAATGGGTACAGAAAATCACAGTGACAGCACTTTTTGATGGGCTGAGGAGGGTGTTAGAGGAGAGGAAGGGTCATGGAGAACACTCAAGCTTTCAGGCTGGGGAGGTGAAATGTCATCTCTGTCAATAAAGAACAATAAAAACAATGGCTTTGAAGGCTAGATAAAGATTTTAAGGTCAAGTGGAGATGTTCAGGGGGCAGCTAGAAATATAGTCGTTTGTTGACTGGGAGAGGCTAGAAGGAAACACAGATTAGCATCATCTATTATGGGATGTTTTGGCACAGAAAGAGTATTCAGGCTAAGAAGAGGGCTTGGATGACATTTTGCTAAACACCGTTGCTTTAAGGATATATGGAAAAAGAGACACTCAGGAGGGTACCTGGGAAAGTGCATTATTTCTCAAGTTGTATTTGATGAGTAAGAAGATAATAATCAGATAAATCTGACATTTAGATATATACTATCAACATCAAAATCCTACATTATTAGTACTACGAGTACAAAATGGATTCTCTCTGGGCCAGAAGTCACTGCCACATGAAGCAGCATTCTTCACGATTTCTGTTCCAGGCCCACCAAGCTTCCTCATGCAATTTAATGATGGCCATGACACTCACTTTCCTCAACTTCTTCCTCTTGTCCCCTGGAAGCACGTGTATTTTAAGAGCATCCTTTTCAAATTGGTTTTACCAACAAAAATAGAGGAGAAGGTAAGATGGCAAAGAGGCCATATGAAAAGTACAACTGGGCCCCTCTCTTCTCTGTAGAGGGATGGCCTTTATTTGGTCAGTTTTGACAAATAAACTTTCATGTGGATCTCTGCCTCTTCTCCGTCCTTCATTTCTTGCTTGCCTGTCTCTTGCTCTCTCACTTTCCTTTCAGCTCTGAGACTGGTTATTTCTGAGCTTCTCTAGCAATGACACCTTCAGTTCCAAGTCTCTGGACGCTAAGATAACATTAGCAGGCAGAACACAGCAAAGGGACAAAAACCCACATTTGAAATCCTGCTGCGAGGAAACCTGAGCTTTTATTGGTAGACTGCAGAGTGGCGCTCACCTTGGTGCCGTGTCAGAGAGGCTGGGGACATGTAGCAGCTGTCACCAGTCTGGTGCCCTGCGTCATAAGAGAGTATAGAGTATGCTCCTCCCTCTATTTAAGGGACAAAAGAAAGGAAAAGAATGGCTTTCGATCTAGGTTTGATTACAGTTAACAATATTCATTAAAAAATTATTCATTTTGGCTTCTCAAATGCTCACTGAGCATTTGGTCCATTTACCTTTCTACCTGTTTTCTGTTCTCTCAAGGGAAGGCATGCTCTCCCCCAACCTGGATACATTCTTTGTAAAATGGCTAATTCATCAAACTCTTCCTAAGATATTTTCTTTTTACATGACTGTTTTTCACTTAGTTGCCAATTTGAAAATCTGTACGTGGTGAAGAAGGTTAGAATTTTAATTCTCTGACTGGTCATGGTGACTCATGCCTGTCATCCCAGCGACTTGGGAGGCTGAAGCAGGAGGATCACAAGTTCAAAGCCAGCCTCAGCAACTTAGCAAGGTCCTAAACAAATTATCGAGACCCTGTCTTAAATTAAAAAAGGATGTAGGTTAGTGGTTAAGAACCCCCGGGTTAAATCCCCAGCGCCAAAAACAAAAACAAAAAAGAACCTTTAACTCTCTAGTGTGCACAAGTTTGAGGAAACCTTTGTGAAGAGTGATCACAGTGAACCCATTCGCTTACCTGCTGAGATCTGCAAATACCCATCTGACCTCAAATAACAGACAGCAGGGCTCACCCTGCTGTCCTTCTGGCCCTGGCTTTTCCTTTTGCATTTAGTGGCCATCAGGAAGCCCCAGCTCAAATCTGTATCATTGCTCAAGTCCAAGTTGATACGTGTAATAATGGAGAAAGGGAGAGAGAGGAAGAGAGAGAGAGGGGGAGAAGCTTAACCAAAAAGAACTTTTTTGAACCTGGACAAATGTCACAACATGTGGGAGAGATGTGTTCTTCAAATAAAGAAACCATGGGGTCCAGAAGGGATCACACTACTGAAGAAACAATGGTGTTACTCTCACGAAAAGTGCCGCTTGCTCCTTCTGATATGGTGAAGCAAACCACCCATGTTCAGTCTATGCTCATTAATGTGTGCAAAGCACATGCTGTACCCTAGACACTGCATTCAATTGGCAAAGAAAATTATGATGGAGGAGAAAAGCAACATTGTTCTAAAAAAAAAAAAAAAAGTCAAGTAGTCATTCTCACTGCACAGGATGGGCCCACGGATAACTTTGGTTACTCCTCTATTCATGGGCTCATTTGCTGGTGTGGTAGGATCATGCCATCCCCTCCACCCCCAATACCTGCTCTCACTCCAGTTATTTTTACTTGGTATCAGGCCAGTGGGACCCAGTAGAAAAATCTAGAATGGTTCAGGTTTTGAGGAGCTTGGGTGAGCCAAATAATATTTTCCTGTTTCCACAGACTGAAAATGGAGATGCATTTTGACACATCAATTGTTGATTTTCATCTCTCACAAAACACAGTGTTCACAGGTCCCCATCCAAGTGTGCTGGGAATCTTCTGATTGCTCCTGTGGATCCATGCTCCTCACCTTGACCCTGCTCTGTTCTTTAAGTCATCCAATGGCACTGACCACATTGAGGTACCCCCTTTCTTCTAGTGTCTTACTAGAAGTACAGGTACTTACTCCCCTGACTTTCTTTTTCTGGGCTAGTGTAGGCTGTCTTCTTTGAATGAAGCGCCTATTAGTTGACACTCTCTGTGTCCAGTGCTGATAACTTTCCACCTCCTTTGCCCTTCAGGACTACGATGGTAATAGTGTCTTACAGGTGCTGCCACTGGGGCCAGGGATAGGGAGAAGGGTACACAATACCTTGCAGTGTTCTTCTCTGTTGCCCACATCTCTTAGTCTCTTCCTATCACACGAGGCCATCTGTTTCCTGTTGGAACTCCAGGCCGTGCACCACCAATGTGTCTTATTTTCATATGGCCTATGTGCATTCTCATTTCTGCATTATTTGCAAACAGAGAATCACACTGTTTTCCATTCACAATGGCTAGAGTGACTTACAAGCTTCTGATATATAAATACTTTTCTAAGTAATCCAGTTGGGAAAAAAAAAGCATGTTAGAAAGAGATCAAATGATGTCAGTTACAGGTCAAGGAACTCCTAATAAGGTTTCATAGAACATGGCTTAATAGAAAGAACACTGAACTAAATTAGGTCAGAAGCCACAGGTTTGAGTCACAAATTCATCAATTACTGTGTGACCTTGACAAGTCACTTAACCGCTCTGAACTTTAGTTTCCTCTTATGTCAAATAAGGATAATAAATGGTGACCTGTTTATCTCACAGGGTTATTATTAGGGATCCAATGAATGATTGCCTCGAAAGTGCTTTCCAACAGCGAAGATGACAAAGGGATTTTACCCAGAGTGGTTATGCAGATAAAAGCTATAAATAAACAAGTAAACCTCCTTTCTCCTAGAGGGCCTTCATCTGTGTTCACTCTTGACCTTGAAATCGTAGGCATTAAATGAAAGCGATGCAGTACTGGTGGGAGGCAGCCTTTGAAGACAGTTGCCTGGGCTCACAATTTGACTCCATCATGAACTCCTGTGGACATATCACTTGACCTTAGTTTTCTCATTAATAAAATGGGGGCATAGTGACAATGACCTCACCTTGTTACTCCGAGTATTTAATGAGATATCATGCAAGGCACAAAGCACGAGGTCTCACATACAGCAGTTCTTCATCTGTGTCGGCCTCGAGCCATTGGAGGTAGACAGAGAACCACAATGGACAGGGTCGTGCTGTGGTTAATCTTCTGGATTTTGAAGCACAAAGTTCAGGTCTTAGAATATGAACTCACATATGTACTAACTGTGTAAGTTTGGGCAAGTTATTGAGTCCTTCTAACAAGTGTTATTTTTTCTTATCAGAGTAGTGATATCAATGAGTTATGGGCACTAAACAACAAGATGTTTGTAGTGTGTTTAGCAGAATGTTGGACACACATAATCATTGCTCAGTTAAAATGTCTATTGCCATTTTGGTGTTGCTAAAATAAAAGTTCCCCTTCCTTGCCTTTTAATATCTCAATCCTTTTTCATTTTTAAGTCCTCAAATACGCTTCGTTTATGCAATAGATATGTACAAGCTCAAAGACAGAATTTAAGGTAAGCAGAACAATCTAACTATACATATTTGGGAGCTAGACATATTTTTGGACTATTAATGTTGTACCAACACAACCTGTATATGCCTACTGAATGACCCCAAGGCTAATGAGCTAATGTTCATTGCTTGCCTCCTTTTGTATTTGCCTGTGGCCTTGGCAACAACATGAGCACTAATCCTCTATTCAATGTTGTCCTTTGTCTTGGGAACATGTCCTATGAGCAGGGCATGGGGAAGTTAAGCTAGCCAATGAAGCACACATAGTCTACATTCAGAACTGTATCTTTCTCTGAAATTAAAGATGAAGGTCACAAAATATTCTCTGAGCACTGATATAACTTGTGACTTATGGCTTCTAACTCTAGAACAACACTATCTGAGTTCACAATTTGGTTGAGCTTCTTACTCATGGTGTTGGACAAACAATTGTACATCTTCATCTCTTGGATTTCTCCTCTATACAATGGGAATCCTTGTGGAACTTGCACCACATGGTTTATGTGAGGATTAAATGATTTCATATAGGTAAAGTCTTATCCAATAAAGGTCCATTATTACTGTATTACTACAAGTGTCATTTTACTTTGAGGTGGTATTATTTATGAATATAGATAAATCCAAAGAATGCAAGAGTTTGCAAACCATGGGCTGCTGACTAAATCCAGGCCTTAGCCCATTTTATAAATAAAGTTTTATTGTAACCTAGCCATGCTTATTCATCTGTATATTGTCCATGGCTGCTTTTGTGCTATTATGGTAGAGATGAGTGGTTGCAATGGAGACCTTATGGGTGCAAAGCCTCAAATATTTTCTACCTGGCTCCTCACAGAAAAAGTTTGCTGACACCTGGATAAATAGCAACTACTAACATATTTTCTCAAAAGGAAAAGTTGGCATAGAAATTGCTTCTGGGAAATATGTTTATACTCATGCATTTACATTCTTTCAAGTGACATATCATACTCTGCAAACAAGTAAAACTGAAAAGACCTAGATGATACTACTATATGCTCTCTCTGCCCCTATCAGTTCTACTTAAGGAAGCAACACGAATGAGAATTTTGCCACTAACCCACTTTCTGCAGAACCAATGTCCTGTTCCAGTGGTATTAATGGATTTGTATCATTCTATCCCCTCTCTCAATGGACTTCTGTTTTCAAGAGTCACTATACTTATAAGAAGCTGGTTGAGGTGCAGCCTGTAGCTTAGAAAAAGAACATTCCTCTAAAGGAAGCCATTGGAGCTATACAGAGAATGGAACTCTTACCCTTGGCTTCATATAGCCATGATCGGATCAGGCATTGGCTATCATATTTATAAATGGCTACTTTGGGGGGGGGCGGTAAATGGAACAAGAGCCATTTCTTTTAAAAGGTAAGCATTTTCTTTTTCTTTTTCTTTTGAAAAACAGAGTATAGGAAATTTAAATTTTATCCAAAGGTCAAGAGATGTTATTCTGTCCAGGGAAGATGCTCCATAGCACCAAACTCATGTGTCATGTCTACTCAGACTTTTCGTTGCAGGACTGAAACCAGCTACAACAAGGCACAGAAGATGAAGTTTCAGCTCGGAGATCCACCCATGAGCTGGACATTGGAAGCACAATCAGTTTTAAGAACCATCATGGACTGTACTCTGAAGTAGATCTAGAAACCTACTTGCATGTATTTGTAGACAAACACAAAAATCAAACCTTTGCAAATTTAATGATAAAACTGAAAGCTCAGAACCATTCTACTTCCCCTTAATTCATCTGCACATACCTCTTTTGATTATTGTTCAGGTGAGGAAAATAACTTAGGTTTTCAACAAGAATAAAGATAAGCCAAGCATGTGGCAGTACCTATAATTCCAGTGGCTCAAGAAGGCTGAGGCAGGAGGATTGTAAGTTGAAAGCCAGCCTTAGCAACTTAGCAAGACTCTGTATGTAAATTAAATATATAAAGGGCTGGGGAAGTGGGTCAGCAGTTAAGCTCATCTGAGTTCAATCTCTACGGGTACCGAAAAAAAAAAAAAAAAAAGAGAGATGCCTTAGTTTTTTAAAAAAATTAAAGCTCTAAAATGGAAGAAGTAATTTAATCCCATAAATACTTATGCACACACTGCTACTGATATTTGGTAAAGTTAATGGTTATAGTAATGAAAAACTTCCAGCAAATTTATGATGAAAAGAAAACAAAGATCTGAGGTTGACCAATGTGTCACAGACAAGGGTGCCTCTGTGTCATCGGTACAGGATGAGATGGACAAGTGATAGCACAATGCCCAGCTTCCCTACTTCAGGAAAATCACATCTTGGTACAAAAACCTCATAGTCACTAGGTTCTTATTGTGTTTTTCTTTTTTTGGGAGAGGGTACTAGGGATTGAACTCAGGGGCACTCAATCATACCCCCAGCCTATTTTGCATTTTATTTAGAGACAGGATTTCACTGAGTTGCTTAGAACCTGGATTTTGGTGAGGCTGGCTTTGAACCCCAATCCCTCCTGCCTCAGGCTCCAGAGTCTCTGCGATTACAGGTGTGCATCACTACGCCCGGCTACCAGTTTTTGAAGAAGGAAGTAGACCCAGAAAGCAATGGTGTAGGTTGCCAGTCTTCTAAAAGTGAAGATTATATCATCCTAAAATAATTTCATTCACAAAACAACCCACTGACATAGTCTTTCTTCAATCTTCAATTAATTACCAAGAGGAGAACTAGGAGATAGCTCAGAGGTAGAGCCCTTGCCTAGCATGCAGGATCTCCTGAATTCAATCCTGAGCACTGTAAAAACCAGCATCAAAACAAAAACAAAGCGATATTGGAAGGTTCAACCCATAAACATGCCTATTTACAATATTAGGGTATTCTGTTTGTGCAGAGGATATTCAGTTTTATTCTCATAAAATGCTGAAGTAGCTTATCTAGTCTTGCTTCACCTCTAACTCTTCTTATAAAATGCACTCTGCTATTACCAGAGTAATGAGAAGCAGCAATGAGTACAGACTTTGGAACTCTATTTGGTATATACCGGGGTTCTGCCATCTGCCATCTGTGTGACCTTGAGCAAATTGCTTCATGTCTCTGTGCCTCCATTTCTTCATCTGAATTAGAAGCGATAGTTATGCATGTTATTGTTAGTATATAATAATTTTATATTATATAATTACGTAATTATTATATAATGTATATATTGTGGAAGGCTATTGTGAAAATGAGATGAATAAATGCAAGCGAAGTGCCTAGAATTTCGTGATGCTCTTATCTTTACGTGTGGCATTGTTTATGTACAGTGAATTAAATTGTGTCCCCGAGAAAAGAAGGAAGATCAAATCCTTAACCCCAATATCTGTAAATGTTGTCTTATTTGTGGAAATAGGGTCTCTGCAGATAGAACCAAGGAAAGATGAGGTCATACTGGATTACGGATGACCCTGAAACAAAGGATAGTTGTTCTTTTAAGAAAAAGGAGAAGATTTAGATGCAGAGACACAGAGAAGTGACCCTGGGAAGGAGCCCAGTGAAGATGCAGAGATTGGATCAATGACACTGTAAGCCTCAGGACACTGAGAATTGCCAGGAACCATCAGAAACTGGAAAGAAGCAAGTTGGGCTTCTCCCCTTGGGAGGGAGTATGGCCTTGCTGAGACTCTGATTTCAGGCTTCTAGCCTCCAGAACTGTGAGGGAATATCTTTTTGTTGTTTTAAGCCATCTGATTTTTGGTGGATTATTATGGCAGCCCTGGCAAACGGACATACCACGAAAACTAGATGACAATGATGAAGTCTGTGGAAAGAGAAGCCCAAACGTGAAAATCCAGTAACTAGAACAAGGCTCATTTGTGATGCGTGGTTCACTGGGTGTTCTTTAAATTTGGGTATTTTACTGGGGTAGGGGTAGGTTGTCACCTTTCTTTCCTTTCTTTTTTTCCCTTTCCTCCAAATAGGTTTGGAATAGGTTTGGCCCATCAGGCTAGAAATGGCAGGCAGCGCCCCTATGTAAGTGTGAACAAATCTCTTTCTACTACTTAGAGCTGTGCTGTTGATAGGAGGCCGCTTGCTATAGCGGGTGATTTAAATTTAAATTCATTAAAATGAAAGACAATTAGACATTCAGTTTCTCAGTCCTACGAGCCTCATCTAGTGTGCTCAGTAGCCACATGTGGCTGTTGGCTACCATGTTGAATTGCACGAAGAGAAAATACCTCAGTCACTGCCTACGGTGCTACTGGATAGTGCCGAATGACATTTTTATTGGAATAGGATTTATTCAGGAGGCAAGTAAAGCAAGCAGACAGATTGTGTAGAAGAAAGGAAGCTGTCCTACTCTTGCAGTACAGATAAGTGACACCATAATATATTAATGGAAGAAGAAAAAGTGGATATGGTAGAATTGATACTTTTGACAGCTGCTCACAAGATGCGTCTCACTTGTTGAATGGTCTATTGTTTTCTTATTAAAGTATTCTATGTAACTGCTTTTCTGTAAATTGGACAAAGGGTATTTATTGCATGCAATTCTTTCGAACTGCAAATCTGTACAACTGAGAATATTAGCCCATATCCAAGGCCTGCCATCGCCCTGGAAAAGCTATCGCCAAGATACACATTGGTTAAAACTGGTTAATATTTTGGTCTCTTAACACTGTGGAGGAGGTAATGCTGCAAATCAACAAATGAGATCAAGAAATCCATAAGCTACGATCTCGCTCCTCCTCTTCAGATCTAATCATACAGATGAATAAATTGCTACAAAAATACCAAAAATAAAACTAAAAACAATGACTGAATCAATTTTTTTAAAAATCTCATGTACTCTGTGTTCAGGTAGCAAGAAATTTAATTCCAGTCGGACCAGTCTCCTGTGATTTTTTTTCCCTTTCATCTAAGATATTTTTAATGCTCAGAGGCATTATAATAGAAAAGCATGTATTTTTGCCTGGTTTATACCCATCATCCTTACCATTACAACAAGACAAAAGCATTAAAGTAAAATTAATCATGTCAAAAGATTTTAGCAAAAACAAGTGAGACCATGCATAAAGCATCGCTTTGTCTAGTGTGAAGTCACGCTCTGATTAAAAACATATAATGAAAGTGAAAGTGATACATCATTGCCTTAGCAGTAGGGTTTTTTGAAAGTGCTTTTCGGTTCTCAACATAAAAATATGGGAACATTTTAGTCTTTGAAACTCACAATGATTATTGTTCTAGCTAAATAACTGGAATTCAATCTTAATTTTTTGTCTTTAATAAATTAAGACTTAATAACCAAACAAGGCATGTCAGGAGGATTAATAATTAGAACACGCTGAGAGGAGCGGTAGCCTGCCTTGACATCCAGGCACAGAGCTCGGCCCCCCTCCTTTCACCAAAGCATCCTAATGCCAGCTAAATGTGGCCAGGCCCTGAAGGTATCTTCTATGAGGCACAGCTGTTTGCACCATGAAAAGCATTTAATGAATATTAAGGTGTGGTTCAAAGAGTGATCATACATTCTCAGTAATGCAGTCATTTTGAGTGTTATACACTAAACCCCAAATTCTAGCTAGCTGGATATTCATGAAAGGTAGGTTTGGTTACCGACATCATTATAGGTCATCTCATTGTTTTGGAAAAGAGCAGTATGTTTATTTGCACTTTGCCTTAATTTCTTTTTTTTTTTTTTTGATATTTGCATATAATAGTCACTAGGCAGAATTATCTTCCTTTGTTGTTGCTGTCACTGTAAAGTCACATCCATTCTTTTTTTTTTAAAATGATGTCTTGCTGATAAACCCATTTGGTTCTATGATAATTGAATCTATAATTTATATTTAGAATGATATATATTTTATTATATATAGTAATATATATTATTCTGTATAATGGTTTACATGCAATAAGTTGTAGAAGTACTGAAGACTATATAAACACCTTTAAATCATTTGAGGGGGATCAAAATGTGAAATGATAATAATAGAAGAATTATAAGTCTATATAAGCAATAACAGTCCCAATAGTATTGGGAATGTATTTCTAAACTTTTCCTTTAATGCAGGGACATCTAATCAATCATGTGAGAATAAATATCAATCCTGACAATGAAGTCGTACCAAGGCAAGAAATGTAAAAAGATGCCGAGAATGCTCTCTATTCTAATAACATCTTGTTGAGGGAATGAGAACATTTGCATGTGACAAGAAGAGTGGACCTAGTATGTGATGCACCTAAGGGTGCACTGTTGAAATCATTAGGGTTTGAATATGGGTGGCCTCCTCCAAAATCCCTATTGAAATTTAATGATGACATTGGTGTTTGGGGGTGGGGCCTTTGAGTAATCAGGATTTGATAAAGTCATCAGAAAGGGGGCCCCAGGGGTGAACACTGGTGGCTGTATAAGAATATGATGCCTTGCCCTGCCTGGGACTCTATTCTCTGATGGTAAGCAGGTCATCACTAGAAGTGGACTCTTGACCTTGAATTTGGACCAGAACTATATGCTAAAATAAGTCTCTTTATAATTTGGCTAATCTGTAATATTCAACAGAAAATGGACTCAGGCTACTAAATAAAGAGTTTGATTATCTTCTTTCTGAGGTATCACTTTCCCCATCTACTATGAAGTTAGATGTGGCTAATTCATTTGCTTTTGATGAGACAATGTTTTAATTTAGGGAAGGAGCTTCAAGAATCAGTGTGAAATTTTCTTCTCCCCTGCCGTGGCAATGGTGACATGCCAGATCGTGGAGTGCCTATCAATCTGAGTTCAAGAATAAGAAGATATGGAACAGATCCCCAGTTAACCTGCTGAAGATATGTGATATGGGGGGAAAAAAAGCCAATCTCTACTTAAATAAATTGCTAGTATTTTGAGATTTTTGTGAGTGCTTAACCTGATTGGTACCAAAAAAAAAATCCAGTGGCTGATGACAAAGAGACTGGTATGAGGTGGTAAAAAGATAGACATGCATGCTGTGGTGTGTAAAATCACTTGCTGAAACAATTTTCTCTTCACTTGGAAGCCTAATCAGTTATTTAATGAACTTCCACCTCCAAGGAAGAGGTTGGAAAGCAGACTGTTGATAGTGTAATGGTTGCTGTAGACTGCACTTGGCAAGTTCTTGGGGGCAGGTGGGGGGAGTTGATCTTTGAAAAAATTGCCCATTTGTAAGGAGGATTGAAAGGAAATAGAGTCCAGAAATCTGGGGGTGGGGTGCAACCCTGTTAGAAAGGATGCTTTTTTCAACCCTACCTGATAAAAGATGGAACTGAGAATTTTGAGCAAAAAGGGTAAACTAAAACTCAACTAGTGCAAAGACAAAATTAAAACTTTGGCTTCTATAAGTAATTTCACACAGAGGATGTCTTTGGAAAAAAGTTTCAATTCAGGATGAGATACCCAGGGAATTTTCACTCAAGGAACAGAATGAAAATGAGCTTTCCTATAAAAGCCTGATACACACACAAAAGTATATGTAAAGATTAGTGTGTGTGTGTGTGTGTGTGTGTGTGTGTGTGTGTGTGTGAGAGAGAGAGAGAGAGAGAGAGAGAGACAGAGAGAGAGAGAGAGAGAGATGGGCCCAAGAAAACAAGGAAAAAGCAACCTAAGAAATACATCAGAGAAGAAACATGGTCACTGGCCAGGAAATGGAAACATAAGAAAACAAGTTTTCTAGACATAATTTCCAAAAGATCTACCGGCCTTTAAAAGGGGTGGATGACAATTAGATACTTAAAACCACCACTGTTGCCAGGGTTGTCGGTCCACCCCTGTAACCCCAGTGACTTTGGAGGCTGAGGTAAGAGGATTGCAAGTTTGAGGTCAGACTCAGCCCCTTAGAAAAATCCTGTGTCAAAAACAAACAAACAAACAAACAAACAAACAAACAAACAAACACAAAAGGCTGGAGATGTAGCTCAGTGGTAAAGTTCCCCTGGGTTCAATCCCGAGTTCTGAAAAACAAGAAACCCACCTCTGTCCCCTAAACAGTTACAGATACAATCTGTATTTAAGAAACTGCCAAGACTCCATTCATATATTGCCAAGGAAAGTAAAGAAAAATAAAGCATCTTCCATAGGGTGAAGCCAGAAGCTGAACAGAACAAAGGATAAGGATAATGAGCCGAAATGGGGTGGTCCCTAATCAAGCAACACAGCCCACCCCCTGCCTAGGTATTCTTCAAAATGTCTACTGGGTGGGATTGCAAAACTGCCTTCCTCTTTCCAAATCACAGGGTTCATTTTGGCAATTCTGTCCCTATTCTATAACTTCACATTATGTGTGTGAGAGGTCAGATAACTCATCTTTTTAGGTTCAGATCAAGACAAATCCTACATGAGCCTAAGGTTGAGATGACTGTCCAATACCCAGAGATTCTTCACAATGAGCCTGATGACCCTGACTGATGTTGTCTTGGGGGAAGGGTTGAGGGTATGCTGAGCACAATGAGGGTACTGAGTCTCTGATATCTGGAAGAAAAGATTATGATAGTCACATTGCCTCGTTTGCCAAATCTCTGTCTCCTGAACCTTGGTAGGATTGTATTTCCTAATCCCTTAGAAATGGGATATGGTCTTGTGACTGAAAAGAAATGATTAAAATCACTTTTAACCCAGTGTGAAATTCTGCAGCTCTTTCTTCCCCTGCTGTGTACATGTCAAAATGGACCCCACATGCCTGGATCCTCGAATGACTCTGTGGAACAGATGTATTCAGCCAACTATGTTGGAGATGAGTGAGAAACTAATATTTTGTTAGTTTAGTTCCTTGAGATTTCAGAGTTGTTACCACAGCGTAATTTAAGGCCACTTGACTGATACCTATCAGTCTTATACTAAAAACAGAGACTACGTTAATCACATCAATCACAGTATATTTTATTTCTGAGACCTTAGATGAATATGAGATTCAATTTGATCTTTTAGTTTTCACTCTGCTTGTTTAGAAAAGTATGCAAATTTAACTAGAATAGAATAAAAATTCATTGAGGAATAACTGGATTCCAGATATCTAAGCTAGAGATTTATTTGTATTATTTAATTCTCACAATAACCCTATGAGATTCATATAATTACCTTCAATTTTCAGATGCAGAATAAAGATCAGAGAGTAAGCAGCTTGCCCAAGTCACAATCAACAAATACCTGGAGGTGTTTTTCAATTTATGTCTATCTGTCCCTAAAGATGTTACTCTGTGTGTGTGCCTGTGTGTACAGTTTCATTTGTTCACACTATGATGCTTCTAAAACACCGATAAAATATCAAGAAAGTTGCATTGAATTATGGCTTTTCAATAAAGATGTAAATAAAAATTTACAAAGATGTAAATTTTACTGCTTATACATCATTTTTTTTTCAGTTTAGTCCCTAAACTTAGATTATATTCTTGACCTTTAAGAGTGGTTTACTCATTTAATTTAACCTATAGTAATTCCATTCTATGAATGTGTTACTATGCCAAGAACACTGGACCCATTTAGATTATTATGGGAGAAATGGGTCACCACAGATTAAATCCCATTCATTTCCTGGAGTCTTTGGACCACTGGCAAAGTGTTGTCAGATGGGTTGGTTCATTAGTGTGCTGATGGAAATACAGGAATCGTTGTTTTCTTCCTCGCTCAGCCACTAAATATCCTGAACCACTGGATAAAACACTTCCTCTGTTTGAGTCACTTAAAGAAAAAAACCCAAAACTGTGAACCTGCCATATGGCGGTTTCTGCTAACAGCTTTTGCCACATCTCATCCTTCTCTCCTCCTCACTCTTGGAGTTTAACCATGCATCATCTGTTGCTAGGTCTTTGAGCTTCCTGTTAACTAACCTGGAGCAATCTTATCTCACATTTGCACCAGGGCTCTGCCTATCTCTTACTCATCCTCTAATTCTCAGCTCCAGTGACACTTCTTTGGTGACTCCTAACTAGATTAGGTCTTTCATACCCTTCCTTTGAAGCACTATCACATTTCATTATGGTACATTGCTACCTAGGATTATTGATGAATTCTGTTTTTTCCTACTAAACTCAAAACTCCATGAGAATCTAGTGAAATTGTTTTAGCTCAGTTTTGTACCCCCTGTGTGCTTAGCACAATCCCTGTGACATAGGGCATATCAATTATATTTTCGGAGTGAATGAAATCAATGTGCAAAATGAGAAGATTGGGCAAAGAGGTCATTAAGTCTTTTAGTACTTATATTTAATGATTTGCCAGACTTTTTCTGCAATCTGCCTAAGAATGACACAGAGAAATCTACACAGTCCTCTACACGTAGCTCCTTCACACCAGACTCAGTAGCAAATAATACTGCTTATGTGTGGAGAAGGCACTGAAATTATTTGTACATGTGCCATTCTCTGGAGGGAAAGCAATTACTATATTCAAGGGAAGGATAATCCAGAAATAAATGAGAGATAGCCAAATAAAGTCAACTGGTTTTTCTAGGAACCCAAGTTAGTTGAAATACAGTATTTGGAGTGACCACCACACATATTTAAAAAAAAAAAAATCTATGAAAAATCCACTAATGCACTGGTGCATGAATACACAGTGGCAAATAATTCAAGATATATAGCAATGTGCAGTCATGTATTTCAAATTAGAATTGAGCTCATTGAAGGTAAAATTAGATGCTAACATATTTAAAAAGTCAAGACACAATTCTTCCCCTTTCTTTTTCATCCAGAATCATGGGAATAATTGCTCCATGAATTGAAATAAAAGTTACAGGGTTAGAGATATAGACTACATGTTATTGTATATAATTTTTTAGATCACTGTGTTTTCACTAACACTGAAAACAAAAATTAGAGGGGTGTCTCTACTCAAAATTCTTAATTTTTTTCCCCCTGGTCCTGGGGATCAAACTCAGGGCCTCACATGTGCTAGGCAAACATTCCTCCACTGGGCTACATCCCCAGCCTAAAATTCTTAATTTTTTGTATCAATCTGTACAATTGTCTGAAAGAGTATTTGTAGGATACAGCTCCTGGCTAACCCCATCATTTACTACCCCAGACTTTCCTACAGATTGACAAATTTAAGTCAGGTTCTAGAAGGTCCTACATTCTCTCACCTTGTTTTTAATTCTCAAAACTAGACTGTCTTACTAAAATGCTTTCCCAGCTACCTCTTTGCTTAGATAATTCCTATCCCTGTTTTTGGAATTAAAACGTCATTTTATTTTCAGTGCTAGGCGTTGAACCCAGGACTTCTCACATGCTGGGCAAGCAGACTCTGCCACTGAACTACACCGCCATACCTTTTTAGGTTTTTTTTTTTTTTTTTTTTTTTTTTGAGGCAGGATCTCCTAAATTGCAGAGGCTGGTTTTGAAGTTGCCACCCACCTGTTTCAGCCTTGTGTGTAGCTGGTATTACAGGTGTGTGGTATGCCCTGTTTAAGAAAATCATTTCTAAGAGAACTTCCTAACCTCCTGTGTTTAGGTTAGGGGCCCATTTTTGCTCTCATTGTACCTTGGTATTTTCTTGTCTATCTCTTAGCTTCCTGTATTATAATTGCCTCCTTAGGTGATTGAGAGGAGAGACAGTCATATTCATATTCTACCCTTCCATCCAACAGAGTGGGTATTCAATAATTGCTTGCTCCATGAAGGAATGAGGTCTGTAAGTCAGACTAAATTCTCTCCAGGCATTTTCAGAGTCATTCTGGAAGTACTTCATTGTTTCTTCAGGTTCTCCTGCAACGAGGAATGTACTGTTTACAAATTTTACCTACCTGTCTAAAAGTTACATTAAATAATTTTTGGGGTTTGGATTCTTAGCAATATACATAATATGAATAAAGGAATCTCACAGGTACAACCCTTCCATTGAACTTACTTTTTATTTCTTTGAGAACAAACAACCATGAGAAATGATCATTAGCTTTTGACTAACTTGACTTTCCTCCCGATATATCCTCAAAGAGCAAAAGTGGGCTGAAATCAAGAAACAGAAGAACCACGGAAAGAAGTCCAGTCAAATGCGTCAACTTCTAGGTCCCTTATTCCTTGAATAATCAGCAATTAAACCATTCTCCATTGCTCAGATATTGAATATGATCAAGTCTGTATTTATTTTTCACAACTGAAGTTTATTATCTTATATGAGGTTTTTTCATTACTATTTCTTTGACACTTATGGGAAGTATATTTTTAAAAACATGTATGAAAGTCCACAAACTTTCTGATCTTTGTGGCTTTTCTAAAAGATGACAATCTGCCCCAGGACCCTTTCTGCATGAATGGGATCAAGTGAAGTGTCCTTCATGGGCCAGGAGACAACATAGGAAGCCAGTATACCATGATTGGAAAACACACAAACAGTAGAGCAAATGAACTGAAAGGAAGAGGAACAAAGGGCACTTCCCTTGCATCTAATAGAAGGAAGTGGGAGGGATCAGAAGGAGCTCCATAGCTTTTGTGGTCATGTGATTAAGGGGAAGCCATGATTGGCACCTGGAAGAATAAATCAGTATTTTTAAGTCTTTTTTCTATCGTTGCTTAAGGAAAGCAACAAAGGAGCACCTGATAAATAAAATCTCTTACCTGAAACATAGAAAAAAGGAAGGTAGTTCCTGGAAAATACCTACACCCATCAGTAAAGACATAAATCAACTGGGAATATAAATGGAATAAAGAGACCTTCAGTGATATCCCATGGGGAGAAATGTAGAGTGCATCTACCTGTGGACTTCATAAAAATTGGGGGATGTAAGAAATCTGTCCTAGAAGTACACGGTGTCAATGTGGATTGTTTTGTGTGATCTTTAAGCAGAGGACTGAGGGCCTGCAAAGTGCAGAAGGCATATTTCTTGTGTTGACCATTTTATTATTCATGTCTCCTATATTGCTTTCTAATAAGTTAAGAACGAAACGGCAGACTGCATGCAGGAGTGAGAAATGCAAGAAAAGCAGTACTGTAAAATAAAAATGAACGAAAGTGCGTCTCAACTTCCCTTTGATTATTAACAGGCAAGAGAACAACAATGCCCAATTTTATTGTGATTACTGAACACTTCACATTGACAAAGGGGCTTTACAGTCACTTTTACATGTTATTTCTCAAGGCTTTTTCCAATAGAGGCTGGGGGGGCTCTGTCACCATTCTTAAACATCAATTCTACCACATCATATTAAATGATTATTTTAAAAAGGAAAATAAAAATGCACTTGGTGCCAGTATGTCACCAAAACAGTCTTTTTAGTGAGAATAATTGTCCCTTTGCTGTTTGAGGGGATCAAACCATTGACTGGTTAACTATTTGAATTATGTTTTCTTTATGTTATACAGAACCACTTTTTCCTTCTCACTTACCTCTACTTGTTCAATGTATTATTACTGAAGTGTTTCCGCCTTACGTAGTGTTTCCAAAGTCCTTTTTTTTTATTAGTTGCTCAAGATCTTGACATATCATACATTTGATTCAAATAGGGTATGAATTCTCATTTTTCCACGTGTACAGATTGTAGGATCACATTGGTTATACATCCATGTGTATACATACAGCAATCCTAGTGTCAGTTGTATCCTTTTAATTCTTCTGTGTGATATAACATGTGTAAATACTGTGGCACCCCTAAGCAGGTGCTTGTGCTTCTGCTTGTAGAATGGCATCTCTTAAAGAGGAACCTGTCTGTCAGAGGTGCTGAGAAATGTTTGCTCAAGCAAAACAGACACGGCAGGCTAAGGTTCAGAAGCGCCACCCAACCTCAGGTGTTAGGTGTCTGTTAGTTAATTTGTTAGTTTGTATGGAGACATTCATTCAATAAATAAACAGACCCCAAACTGGCAGGCCATCTCCTACCTTCAACCATCAACTTTACCTCCCTAATAAATTAATTTAGCCCTTTTGAGGCAAGAAGGGCAGTGGGAAGTTTGGAAATCCCTAACGTTTGATTGGATTTTGGGTGCAGTTGGGTATTTTCTTATTTGATGAGAAACATTTCTTTATTTATGATTATGTGGCCCAAATAGTATGAAATTGTGTCATTTACCTGACTTCCTTCAACTTGGCCAAATAAAGGCCTTACTTAAAAAATACAAACTACCAATAACAGAAATTATCCAGATTAAAATGCCTACTTTTTTTTTCAACAAATACAAAAAAATAAGCCTTCACTTGGGGCCATGTAGTCACAGCCTAGCAGGAAATAAACTCAATTTTTTGAAGTTCAAGTCCTAGTGAGATGAAGAGTATAAGAAGAATAGAAATTTATTTCAAAGCTCTGAGTTTGAGTATAGAAGTACATTCCAAAATCTTTAAATATATTTCTATTATAAGAACTTTTCTATATTTATACTGATTTATTTCCTTTCATTTCAAATCTGGTGAGATGAGCCAAGACCCCCATTTATGCTTACTTCCTAATCTGTAGATTATAACATCTGACATATGAAAACTGTGGATAATAGGCTCTCTCCTCTGGAGCACTGGGTACAAGTGTCATTTCCATTACAGAGTTATCTTTTTCCTCTTTGTACAAAGGGCTTGGGCTGACTGATGCTTCTAAGGTATAAAGATACAGTCCTGTGCTAATATTGGCAGTGGTATTAAAATAAGAGCAAAAGTATCTACAATTTATTGAGTGTGTGCTACATGATAGATGATTTATAAATGCAATGTCATTTAAAAAATATTCAAAGACTGACAAAATAAAGAAACTAGGACTCAGAATATATTTATGACTTGCTCAAAGTCAGAGACCTGGGCTTGATCCAGGATGCAGAGTTCATCTGCTCTTACTATACCAAAGTAGGAAGTTAAATCAGGCAATGGGGTGACCATCTATTCCAGTCTATAAGTGTTGACCTGGCCTAATTAGTAGATCCCACTTCCCATGCTCACAAGTCTCCTAGTTTGTGCAAGAAGTTTGATGATCAATCTATATGTGACCAAGGTTCAAAATGAACATAAGACTTCCCATAGGTATTATTAATCAATCTTTTTGCCTTTACTAGAGGACTTCAAATAAGTAGCAAATTGGATGAAGTTTGGTATATTTGGAAAAACAGGTGAGTTTGCAAATTAATGTCATTTAGTAGTAGGGTCTAATATCTCCCTGTCCCTTATGCCCATTTTTTTCTTCTCTTATCTCTCCCTGAGAATATTCTGTCCTTCATTTTTTTTTCTCTCCTCCTCCTAGTCTCCACGGATCATTCTATGTAGGCTTTCTCTATTGATCAAATGTTCCCAAATTGATTCTTTGGTTTTACATTAGTTTTCATTTCTGATGAATCTTTAAAATACAGCTTGATCATTCACTCAGATGTTTAAACCACTATTAATGGTATTTTCATCCAAAGAAGAACAAATATCTTTAGAAATCTCTAACTTATTTTTCCTTCCTTCATCTTAATCTCACCATTACTATTCCACCACTTCTTTACTAGAATCATAGTTCAGTGGTGTCAGGGAGCACGATTGTTGCAATTCCCGGATGATGATACTGCAGGTTTTGTTGGGGTGAGCCAGCTCCGAAATGTATTATCACAAGCACCACCTCACAAGTCTTAGCACCTCTTCTTCTGCTCTTTTGGGCAAACTCTGGCCCTGTTTCTATCATTTGAAAAGGGCTTTCAGGAAGAGCAAAGGGAATTATTTTTAAAAATACTCTGGTAAAATATCTAACTGCTTAAAAGAACATGCAATAAGAAAATCTGACTTTTACTTTTGTTGGTCTTAAATGTATGGCTTTGATTTATGGATCAAAATTGCTCATTTATTATTTTATCTATACAGCTCTGGGCAATTTTGACAGTTAAAATTTAGTTTTATTGACCAGTGCAGCCACTGTGCCCACGAGGGGACTGGTGCACACAGCCTGCTGCACTCAAGAAACGATGATTTTTGATTCCATGACTGAGTCAGACTGGGAATCATAACCGATATAACAATAAGTTCCAAATCTCAGTGCCCAAGGCAAGAGGTTTGCTGTAAAACACAATCACCCTTTCAGGAGGGGAGGAGGAGACTCTTGGCTGGAAGTTTGCAAGTGCAATTTAATGCATCTGGGCCAGGCCATGAATATATCTGTCCATCCAAGCTGTGGAGCATCTGAGGGGGCATTTCTCTAAAGACCTGGTTCCACAGACTGATTAAAGAGCAAAAATGTCTAAAAAGCAAAATGTATGTTTGTTACAGCAACAGTAAACTCAGCAACCATTTTAAGGAGAGAAAACTTACCAGTGCTGTTAACCAACCTTTCATTTTTCAATCAACCAAAAAAAAAAAAAAAAGAAGAAGAAGAAATTTTAGGGGAAGATCGCTACTTCCCCTGTCTTTCCCAACACACAGAAACATAAACCAGTACAGTGATTTGAGGCCAGTTTTAATTTAGGCCTATTCAACTACCAAATTGGCCACCTCTGCAATGTTAATTTAGTCTTTTACTCTAAATCCCCCATGATACGTAAATAAACCTCTGCAGGGTAACAAATCAATAAAATGTCTAATTTGATTAACCATGTTTTCCAATTCATCAAGACAGCTCTAACCTGAAATAAATAGGTGAGTAAATAAATAAGTCACTCACTTGTGAGTATTTTCCATGTCTTCTTTTCATCGTCGTAATACTGAACCAAATTGCTGGGGAGCCGGTCAGGTCCGGGTGGCAACCCTCCAACCAATAACAGCATTTTCTTGTTAGAGCGAATTCTTCACCCAAAACAAAAGAGGAGATGAATAACCACATTATTGTAGAGTCTTTTTAGTGGCAACGAAATCATAACCATCAAAAGAATGTTCCTTGCTTGCAGATTTCTATTTCATTTTTTTCCTGTTTCTTTTCCCATTCATGTCTCAACAGTTTTTTTTTTTTTTGAACCAAGCAGAAAAATGATCAGAAGAACTGCATATCCCTATACTCATGGAATAATAAGCTCCCTTTATGCAATTTGTTAGAGGTTCATTCTAGAACGACCTTTTTCTTATATTATCCCTTTAAATCATCACTCTTTACAGCTGAGTACACATGGAATGCTCTGGAGTGGTACTAAGGTTAAGCATTAAAGTTGCATGTCAAAAATCGTATTAGTCAAAATCATTATTATAAGCCATTCTCCACTCAAAGAACCTTGAAAAAATTAAGGTTATGCAGAGAGTTTGTGAGCCAACTCTTTAATCACTCAGGCAACTTCCAAAACCAGTCTGGTACAATTAGTAGCACAGGACTAACTAGGATGGGTTAACCAGTTTGAACATGAACTTTTTTTTTTCCCCATTTGTTTAATTTAGCTTAGACTTCTGCCTCCATCCCCTCTCCCCCACTCCCAGCTCGCCCTCCCCTCTGCTCTCCCCCTGTGCACCACTGGCGATACAGAAGCTCCAATTGGTAAAAATGAGACTGGGATGTTGCTGTGAGCCTCCCCAGAGTGGAGCCCTGCCAATGCTTGCCACTGATCCAGCGGCATGAACCTGCTCAACTGTGCAAAGTCACTCTAATTCCCTCCCTCTGTTTTTCTACCTTCTCCCCCAGGGGGCAACCACTGAAAGGAGTGACTACCCACCCATCAAGAGCTGGCAATTCGCTGCTATTAACCGTGACTGTGATTCCCAGTCTGCCTGGCAGTTCCTGAGAACAGGCCTGCAATGTCTCATATGCAGTAAAAGCTATAAGATGCACCCTGGCCGGCGAGGCGACCTGATGGATGTACAACCCTCAGGAATAGTAATGGATTGAGCACACGTGCCACTGAAGCAGGGAGAGGAGGCCCAGACCCCCACAAGGGGCCTGCTGATTTAACAGTCACTTTACATATAATTGAACTTTTCATTTACCTGAAAGGCTCAAGGTGGTGGTGGGAGAAACAGAACAACCATGATTGAAGGAAAAAGTCAATAAATACAAAAGGGTTCCTCTTACATATGATCACAACCCATAGTGTGGCTCTGAATCTATTATTACCTATTCAGCCCCTTCCGATTCAAGGATGCTTGGCGAAATAGGCCCCGTGGAGAAGCACTGTTTGTTGGTTAAGAACCTAACATTCAGAGAGTTAACTTAATACAGTTAATGAAACATTTCCATATGAAGAAAAGGAACTAGAGAATTCCTATAATGAAACTCTGGTGCCACTGAATGCATTGTGTATGTCTCACTAGGAAAATATCTTCTGGAGAAACTCCTATGTTCCAGACTCCTCGATAGAGGGAGCTGTACTTAAAGAAGAATGACTAATGCCATAGGAGCTTACAATGTTAATTTTGCCAAGCTGTGGATAAGAGTCGAGCGTAAAGAAAAACAAGCAAATGAACTAACCAACCAACCCAACTTTTTTGAATTTAATGTGCCCTTGACCTGCACCCATATGCCCTATAGACTGCTGGTTGGCAAACAAAAACAGTAAAACAGCAAAGACTCCATACATTGAGAATTTCAGTGACTGGGTGGAAACAATTCACCTGTAATTCATGTGCCATATAATTTCATAAATGCATGCTCACGGGATTGATATATAGCTGTTTCTTTTGTTATCATTTTTAGTCCAAATAATCAACTGCTTTGTAAGGCAAGTCAAAGTGAAAGCAAACAGTCCTTTTAGGTGCAGTAAGTTATCATGTGTAGACGGACCTGTTCACCTGAAGTCATGATTCTGCAACTGCCTGACATCACATGTGTACATGTGGCCAGACTGCAGATAGGAGGTAGAAGAACAAGATGGGCAGGATTGACACAGAGAAAAGGACTCACTGAAGTGCTGATCGTGACAAAAACATCCTAATAGTATCTGTTTTAATTCATAAATAAATGTACTGCTTCAAAATGTACTCGATGAATGACAAGGACGTAAGCACGTGGCTCAAGTATGTTTATAAGTTTGTATCAGTAGTTGATAAAACTGGCTTCCTTGGACCAATCTCACTGGTGATTTGCTGCCCTTATTTGTGGATGAGAAGAGGATCTTGAGTCTTTGCCCTCTCTGCCTAAAAAGCCAGCCATTTCCATCTGTCCTCTGCAAACTGGCCTGAGGCCTTCAACACAGAAGCCACTGTATAGTTTGTCAATGGTAAGCACCTCCTCCCTGGTAGCAATGACATGATGCTACCAGGCTGGCTAGCCTAGCAGCACAGCAAGACCCCACATAACTACAACAAATCCCTAAACCACGTGGGTCTCTGCAGGGAATGTGGTAGATTTTATGGAAGAAAAGGAACTCCCACCTACCCTCATGGGTTGTGTTTTCTGTAAAGGGTCCGTGCTTCGAGTGCATTATGATGGCCTTCTTAGTAACTAAAGACACATCCCCAATTTTTTGCAGTATTATATCATCATCCAATTTGTTACGGCATTTTACTTGGAGTCTTTTGTCTCAAAAGCCTGTGTTACACAATTGTCCAAACCAGCATTTATATTATTTAATTCTAAATAAAGCTTCAAGCTGTATTGTGTGAGGGTGAACCACACAGAAACCTCTAATAGGACAAAGCTTGTGGGAAGTTCGTGATACAGAAGGAAGAACACATAGACAGCGAAACACACTTGAGAGGTTTTCTTGCCGTTTTCCCTACTGACTCTCAAAACAGCCCGTAACGTGGCAGGTCATTTTACAGAGGAGTGAGAAAGTTCCCATAGTTGTCATTTAAATCACATACATTTTAGCATTGCATGAAACTATGAGACCCTGGATCCAAAGAAAAAGGAACCCAACAGAGATTATTCCACATTTCTTCTTGCTGAAGAAAAATACAAATGAGAAAAACCATTCCATATTTTACTTTGACAAAAATGCAACGTCAACTATTCAATTACTCCTAGAAAGTAATACACGTGAATAATTCCCGTGGAAAAGCTTTCATTCTTTTTACCATACACAATTATAATAGCGACAATGACAATAATGACAGATAATAATGAATGTGTATTGGATATCGAACCTCTGATTATCATGCCATTTATTTGCTATGTGTGAACTTCAATCTGAACATACCGTGAAACAATAGCACGTGAATTGAAAAAATAAAATTAAGAAAATCTAACTGTGTTGAAGGGGGTTTCCGTTATTCTTTTCCTAAATAATTCCAGCAGAGCTTTACAGGTTTAATTTTAGATTAGGCAAAATCTACAAATGTAGCCTTCTTGCCATAATTAGAGCTCCTTCATAGGGCAACATATGTTCTTTATATAGGGAATCAATTTAGTTAAAATTAATATGTACTTTTCATAGCTTTTTATTACTTTAAAAATATTGCTCTCATTCCTCATTTTAGCACCACTGGGACCAAAGTAATGTATTTAGAAGATAAGAAATTAGAGAAATTTAAACTTGAAGCTGAGTACAGCATGATCAGTAATATTATTTGTATGCCTTTGACTTGAGTTCTTAGATTTTTTTAGATCCAAAAATATAAGGTTAAAATGGCGATGGAATTTGAAGGTCTCCTTTGTTCCATCTCAGTAATTGCCCAACATTTACCAAGTGTCACATTTGGGTGTCTGTGCGCATGTGTGCATGTATGCTCAGGAGCATACCTACTTTGGTTCCGGGGATGAATGATTGAAGGATGACCTAAAACCTCCTGGTGTAAACAAATTTTTCATCATACTGGTGTTTAGATATGGTAAAATCTCATTTATTTATATTTCAGTGATTTGGAACCTTAATAGTTGGGAAAGAGGCCAGATAAAGTTATCCTTTCCATGATACATGAAGAAAGTTTTCATTCACTAGATGGCAAGAAGGAATTTTAATCTATTTAAGAAATCAACTGGTTAGCAGGCACTTTAGAGATTCCTATGTAGGGTTAGACTATATTCACTTTACAGACTACAGATAATTCTCATTCATTTATAGATGAAGTTCTTCCACAATGCTGTAAGAATTATCAAATCACAGAGTTAGAGGGGAAAAACTGTGGTATTCCAGTTCAGTGATGTCCAACTTTGGCAATTCACTAGAGTCATCTAAGGGGATTAAAATTTTAAAGTTTTTGATAGATTGTCAGTTTCCAATGCTCAAAGATTATGATTCAGTGGGAGGAGGCTTTAAAATTGTCCCACAAACTTCCAGTTGATTCTAACACATTGCTGGACCTGGAGCCACTCACTAACTTTTTCCAGTTCTCTGTATAACATAGAAATTCTGCTAAGAATTTATAAGTAGTAGTCTTTATCTATATATACAAGTTTATAATGAAATGAACCTTAGTTTTACAAAACCTTAGTTTTGTACTCTATTATTAAAGATAATAGAGTTTTGAAGTTTATAATGAAATGGATCTTAGTTTTTCACTCTATTATTGAAGGTCGTTGGGTAGTTGAATTCGATTTTTTTTTTTTTTTCTGCATGTGCTGGGCTGAATAACCTACCTATGTGTCCCCAGAGAAGCATGCAGAAATTCAAATGTTGGAGATACTTGCCAAATATCCTCTTCTCCATGTTGAAAACTCACATTTCTCTCTGAAAAACTTAAATTTCCCTCACTATCCTGGCCACTGCCTTTTAGTACACTTTAGACTATCTCAGTTCCTTTGAAAATGTGAAGGTCAAAATTATACACATTGAAACACATGTGATATGATAGATGACAAATACATTTTTTTTTCATTTTACAGTCTCTTAAAATCATTGTAGTCTTTTAAGGGAATCACAAAGCAGTATTAGGTACCCGTTTTGCTTCTAACTAATTACAAACATGAATTTTTTTAAAAAAAGCAATGTTTTCAAGCCAAAATTTTCCTATCTTGTATTTCCTCTAACTAAAGTATTTCCAACAGCTCTGAACAAATAGGTATTTTTAAGGTTTTTATGTTCTCTCCTGATTTCGACATTTTGTTTCACTTCATTTATTACTTAGAAATTGTTAATTGAGCTCTGTGTTCCAGATATTGTTGTAAGCATTCATGATCATAGTGAGAACAAGGCCTGAATCCCCTGTTCTTCATGGCATTGAATCCCCTCTTCCTCCGGACATCTATGAAGGCACCCTGGTTTTAGGCAAGAAGGTTCCTACCTGTCAAGGGTGCAACCTTCAGAGCTAAAGTAAGATGCCTAGCTTCATCTCTTCTGAGGTGAGTGAGTTTTAGCCCATCTCTTTGTCCCTATTTAATCTTGTTTAGAAAATAGGGAAACAATAGTCCTAAGACATAGATGTTTTTAATTTTTAGGATTAAAAGAAATATCACATGCAGAACATTTAAATCAGAGCTAACCCAAAGCTAGTTCTCAGCAGCAGCAATGTCATCGTCAGTGTCACCATCAGTACTAGCCATTCCTTTGTGCAATTTGCAAGATTTATCAGGGAGGTGGCCTATATCCCCATTCATATTTTATTGCTTGAAAATAATAAAGGCACATAGCACTAATTAAAAAAATCCTATAAGTAAGTAGCAAAAAATTAGTAGAATCGAGGGAAGGGAACAGGATAGGGAAGAGTGAAAGAAGAGGGGAAGTATTGCATTAGAGCAAATTGTATTCCATGCTTTTATGTCAAAATGAATCCTAATGTTATGCATATCTAAAAAGAATACAAATAAAATTAAATTAAAAAATTATAAAGAATTGTATTTCCTGTGTTTAGATATTTTTCTAATGATCCTAACTCATTCTCTCTGAAATGATACTAAATCACTGAGATTTTTACTTTATAATTCCCTATAAATGGCCTTCTTTTTTGGAAACAAAAAATTAATAGAAAAACAGTAGTTTTAAAGAGGCAAAGTAAACCAGAGTAGATAATCATTACAACATCTTTCAAAATTCAAGTCAATTTCAAGTTAGGAGTCAGTCAGACCTGGATGTAAACTCTCTTTCTACCACTAGTTGTGCTTTTATCCTTGGGATGACTCATAGCCTTAGTTGCTCATCTGTAAAGTGGGAATAATCTTAGAAGAATGTTGTGAGGTTTCATGAAGTCATTAAGGTGTAATGGGCAAGTAAGTGGTTACTACTTGTGACCAAAGTCATCTTCTAGACTCAGGTCCTTTGTGCTGCTGAGACCTTGAAAGATGAGTATCTCTACCCAGTGAAAAGAGAAAAAGCCTTGATGCTTTCAATGCCATCCAGTAGGGAGAGGCTGGGGAAGATTTTAACAAGTTATGGCTCTTTCCCATGACCTTGCAGTTTCAGAGCCCTCAACCAAACTCATGATGGCTGAGTATTTTATAAAAGCATTAATGGGCAATTTCATGTCTGGTAGCATGTCAGCGATGTATGAGAGTGATCTGGGAGGCAGGAAAAGTCAAGGAAACACGTCTCCACCAGTTCACAGAGAGGAGGAGAGGTGTGTGAGTCAGTTTAGGCTGCTGTAACAAAATTACCTCGGACTGGGTGGTGTAAGCAATGGACATTTGTTTTTCATAGTTTTTGAAGGCTGGGAAATACAAGATCAGAGTGCCAGCAGATTTAGTTCCTGGATAGGGCCAGCTTCCTATTTATGTGCTGACATGGTAGGAGGAGATAACAAGCTCTTTCCTATCTCATGAGGACACTGATCCCTTGCAAGGGCATACCCTCATGACCTAACTATCCCCCCAAAGGTCCCATATCCAGGTTCTGTTCCACTGGGGATTAGGGCATCACATATGAATCTTGAGAGGGAAGGACATAAACATTTAGTCCATAGCAATGGGTTTTAGATTTCCTCAAGCCATTGGATTGGAGACATTTGTGCCTATTGGGTCTGGGAAGCCCTAATGACATCTAGGCTACATATGGAAAATATTTACGAAGTTCCCATAGTAATCCATTGACAAATGAGAGCCATTATTATAATGCACAATTATTAACCTTACAATGCTCTCATTTGGAAACAATCATTGGAATTTTGGAATTTTGATGGCTTTGAAGCCTTTTAGATATCATATGTTACACTGATTATAAACAGCCTGAATATGTATAATTAAGTTTAACAAAAATCTAAAAGCCCTGGGCTTCCTGCAACTGTATTGATCCCGACTTCACTGACAAATTCAAACCATTCACTCTCTGGGCTGCCAGATCTTTCAAGTAAGGTCATCTCCACAACCTCACTAAACTGTAGGGTATGCCGCTCCATTCTGTGAATTCAATAGCTGCAGGACTTCTTAAATCTCTCTCTTCATTCCAATCAAGCTGCCATCAGCCTGCTCTGACTGGGATGGCTCTCTCAAGTGCATAATGATGGTGTCCCTGCTTTCTATGCCTATTTAATCTATTTTTTCTACTTTTTTTTTTTTTAAAATTGAACCCAGGGCTTTGTACTATTGACCACTGAGCTACATTCCTGGTCCTTCTCTTTCTTTTTTTTTTTTTTTTAATTTTGTAACAGGGTCTCACTCACTTACCAAGACTGGCCTTGAACTTGCAATCCTCCTGATTCAGCCTCCTGAGTCACTGTGATTATGGGTGGCATCTCGGCATCCAGCTACCCCACATATTTTGTCAATACATTTTAGCGAAGTCTAACATTAATGATCCTCTTCTTAAAAACCACTGGCAAATCCTCCATTACCCATCATCTATAAAATGATGTAAACCTCCTTCTTTTCCCTCTCTTTTCTCTTTCTCTCTCTCTCTCTCTCTCTCTCTCTCTCTCTCTCTCTCTCTCTCTCTCTCTCTCTCTCTCTCTCTCCTCTCTCCTCTCATAGGTAAATGCCCTGCTTGAAATTCATTTCAGGTACAAAACAATTTGTGAGTCAAGATCTGAAAAAAAAAAAAAAAAACTTGAAAAAGAAACTTCAAAAGGAAATTGCTTACAGCATAGGGAAAAAGTATAGAGGAAGATCCTGAGTCCTTGGCCAGGAGGAGACCTCAAAAAGTCAGCTAGCCTTCCCTGAACTTCCAGCCACACTGATACCTGGGGCTCACCAAAGGAGAGTTGCTACTCTGTTCTTAAAATTTTCCAGAGAAGTAAACTCCCTTGAGAATTTGTTCCAGCTGATTTGCTGTCGTATTTAGGTTTCTTTATCATAGCTGTTCTTGGTAATTACACAGCAGCTTTCATGGGAAGAGCCTTTAAATAGACCTGATAATGCCTCTCTAAGGTAGGTAAACACAAAGTATCATTATCCCCATTTAACAGATGAAAGAGTAGAGGAAAGGGGGCTCAGGTACCTTTTCCAGTGCCTCAGGATGGGTTTTATTTCCTCCATTTCACACAGGAATGTCTCTAGAGTTTTCTCACACAACTTATCTGTGACTCTCAGATGTGGCTGAAAAGTGCCTTAGCATCCCATCTTCTGCCTTTGGAGCCACCCTCTTCATCCCACCAGAGTCTGGCTGTGTAGCGACTGGAGAATGAACAGTCATATGCATTATCCAGTTTTATTACAATGGATGTAACTGCAAGATTTCCTTGGTCATAATGTAGCGAAGGTGCGTGATCACTAAGGAAATTTCTGTCTATAGTTAAAAGCAAAAAGGACTTGGTTCACAGTAAGGGCTCAATAAATGCTTGTTGCATGAAAGAAGATATGATGAATAAAAGAACAAACAAATGAAAAATGTCACTTGTCATTCACTTACCCAGGAACATGTTATAGATTCTTTGTATCTTTTTTTCATATCTGTTTGAAGATCAAGTCAGTGGGAATGGAGAAAGGTTGTCAAAAAGTGTAAACTTTTAAGAGGTGGGACCTAGTGGGAAGTTTTAGTTTACTGAGGGTGTACACTTGAAGGGAATTGTGGGGTGCCAGCATTTTCCTTGCTTTCTTTTATTTCCTGGCTACCATGAAGAGAACAGTATCCTCCATCACATGCTCCAGTCCATGATGAGCTGCTTTACCACAGGTCCAAAAGAAATAGGGCCAACCAACCTTGGACTGAAATCTCTAAGATAGTGGGCCAAAATAAACCTTTCTTTTTTTTTTTTTTTGTTACAGGTATTTTGTTACAGCAATGGGAAACAGACTAACATGGTCATATTGACTAACTCTCAAATATAACCAGTTACTTTTAGCATGCAATACCCCCAAACTCTTATTTTTTTAATCCCCACTTGAGTATGCCCAAATAATTAGCTTTGCTCTTGTCATAATCACCCCATTCACTGTTTTTGTTGGGTATCTCTGCTTTTCTGTTGTTGTTTGAAATATGTGTTGTCTCATAGATCAGGAGCTAACCATGATAGAGTCAATTTTTCTTTTTTTTTAAGTACTGAGGATTGAACTCAGGGATACTTTACCACTGAGCTATACTCCCTGCCCTTTTTCATTTGAGACAGTGTCTTGGTAAGTTGTTTAGGATCTCAATAAATTGCAGGCTTCAAACTAGTGATTCTCCTGCCTCAGTCTCCTAACTCACTGGGATTACAGGTGAGTGCTACCATGCCCAGCTGACCTACTGCAATATTTAGCAAATTTCAGTTGCTCATCTGGCTGAGTGAGTTCCTGACTTAAGGAAACTGGTACTTGCTGCACAATAAAAAGTGCAGACACAAGATCACAAATAATAATAAAAATTCAAGTTCTGAAGGATAAAACATATTCCATTAAAATTATGGCATAGCCCCTTTATGATTTTTTACCTTATGTGTGTAGATACTATGATATTATTTATTTCATGATTTTCACTTAAAATGCTTTTCAAAAAAATATCCCAGCCTACCCTAATGGTTTCAGTGCAAGCTATAAGAACTTTTATGTAATTTGTGGGATAGAAATCCTGATTTAATGATCTAGGGTAGGACCAAACATCAAATTTTTTTTGAGAACTATTGTTCTAAGTAACTATATTTATGAAATCACGGGTTCCATCAATTAATTGTATTTTATTTCTAACTTGTACTAAACTACAATAATACCCAACCTAACTATTAAAATAAATTTAAAATGATTTCTCCTATACCTTCTGAAATGAACTCATATTTTTCCTCAGGCAGGTAAACCACTGGAGTCACACTACAGTAAATAGAAGAAACCAGGACTTTAACATTGAAAGCTCTGAAATTTGAGTTACATTCCAATTCTGTCACTTCCTACATGTGTGGCCATCTTAATGGCTGTAGCTTTACACATTGCAACTGTAACTGACCATCTCCCCACCCCTCTGCTCCTCATTTTGGTTCCTGTAGCTTACAGGGGTCACTGCAATTCTTCCCTGTCATATACTCATTCCAGAATGGGACCTTGTCCTCCAGCATGTGGATGAGTAGTTTGCTAATGCTTTTGCCATATTCCTGCACTCACCAAAGCTGCAGACTGGCTGATGGTGACAGAGGCAGATAGCACCAACAAGCCTTGAGGCTTTCATCCAACCCCATGAAATCCCCCCTCCCTGGCTTAGCTCACAGCCTCAATGGCCAGCATCTTCACTTGATGTTCATTCTTGGTCCTTGGTTTCATGAGGAACAATGCCTTCCAGTTGCTTTTATACTCAGGCATTTTCCCCTCCTTCCCCACCTCCCAGAGAAAAGCTTGCTTTTGTAACTAGAAGCAGTTGAATATCTTCTCTGCTTGATTACCTATATAATCCCAAATTCTAATACCTAGTATTCAGTGCTTTTCTTCTGAAGAGTATAAATTGCAATGGAAATAACATCTCATTAATCCTCACCATACCCCTGTGAGGAAGTTGCATGGCAAGTATTACCTCTCACACTAATCCTCCCACCTGCCCACCTGCAAGTAGCTCACTAATACAGCTGCTTGCTATAGAACTAGCTGAGGAGGACAGCCAGTATTTGTGTGATAGGAGAAAGCTGTTCTCCTTGATCCAGAGAGAAGCTGTTCTGTGCATCCTGTCACAGAGGAGCCATTCGGGCTCTGTGTAGCCTAGTGAAGAAAGGAGACAAAGCGTCACTCTCGCCCTAGTGATGGACTGGTAAGTAATGCCTGCATTTAAGCCCCTAAGAAAGCCCAATTATTACACTATGCTGCCTCCTGAGGACCAATCTCATTACTGAGACTTCTCTCTGTGTGTCTCCTACCCCTCCCATCTGGCTGGTGTTTGGAAGAGATGAGAGACTTCCTGACCTGAAGAAACGCTGGTACCTGCCCTCCCCACCCAAGAAAAAGTATAGGAATGTACAAGATCACAAAATGATAGTAAAAATTCAAATTCAGAAGGATACAGTATATCCCACTAAAATCGTGTCTCTGAAAGTCACCTATTTTAACAAAACATTCTGAGGAAAAGGAGTTCAGTCATTCAAGATGACGTTGAGAGGGACAATGGCCAGGTCTCCACCTCAGGATCGGATCCCAAGTTCACCCTACTCCAATTCCAGGGAGAGATTTCTTGAGGGGAAACTGTAAAGCTCCCTGGGAGGAACTGAAGCCAGCCTCCTGCCAAGCAGGGTTTCCACTTGGAGAGTCACTGTGGGAGTGGCCATGCAGGGAGACAGGGGGAATGTGAGTTTGCAACTGGATCTTATTTCAAGCATCTCCTGGAATATTCATGCCAACAAATAGGTGTTCATCTTTAAGAAAAGGCCTTCTAGAAACGCCCAGAATTCACTTTTAGGGCAAGAATAATTCTATGAAATCATCCTGGGGCTAAGGTAAAGGGAGAATTTGTTATTTGGGGGATGGATCTGCTGCTGGGGAGTGAGGCAGGCCCTGGGGGTTTGTATTGTGGAGACAATGAGGTGTGGCTTGTGGGATCCAGCTTAGGGACCCCTGCTGCTGTGGGTGAAATAGGAATCTCTTATCTTCCTCTTCTTTTGCTTTGCCTCTCCTTGGGGAGTCACTTCTTTCTGTTCTTTGCTGTTTCACCAACCCTGGAGGGGCAATGGTGCCAGAGAGAACCCAAATTCCAGCTCCAGGGCTCTGTGGTGTGTGGAGGTCCTCCCAATGTCCCCGTCAGAAAGGGCTTCTGGAGAGGCCTGGGGAGCCACCCACCAGTTAATCAGCAGGAACATCATTTCAATCATCAGCTCTTTGAGATGCAGAAACAAATAATTTGGGGGAAAGTTTACTGCATTCCCTGAGGATGAGCTGTGGACTTTATACTGTGGCTTGAAAATATAGTGCAATGGTATTTTATTTCCAGGCAATAAGTTCCCTAGAGACTGGTAATTCTGATAACTTTCCCAGTACTCATTTCCCCTTTTCTCATGTCTACTAATCAGATTTCTTTTAATTTTGCAACAAATTTTCTCTAAACTTAGAATAAACTGCTGTTAACAGCTTCTCCTATCTTCTACAAATATGTAGCAAATTGGAAAACAGAAATAATTATGTCAGATCTGTGATTTTCAAAGTGTGGTCCAAAACCCACTGGAAGTTAAAATCATCTGGGATTCTTACTAAATATGCAGGTTCCTGGGAACATATTCTAGACCAATTTATTTAAATTTATTTAACATCTCTGGGATTGGGATGGGAAAGATATATTTTTATAAAACATCTCTGTGGTTGATTTTTTAAATTTTTATTCTGTGGTTGATTCTTAAGAGAACTACTGGTTAACACAAGATTTTTCTGGGATGGAGGAAAGAGGGAGTGTCTCTTTTTTTTTTTCACTTACAGTTTTGCATTACTGAAAGAGATATTAATATGTTGCTGACTTAGATAATTGCTCACCTGCCTGTATAACTTTGCCTATATGTATCTAGGTGAAAAGTAACATTTCAGTTAGTTTTCCTAATCTATTTTTTTTTTAGTTCCCAATGTCCTATTTCTGACTTTTGTGATGAATTTAATTGTGTCTGCTCCAAATTCATATGCTGGAGCCCTAAACCTCAATGTGACATTGTATGTACCTTTAAGGAGGTAGTTAAAATTATGAGAAGGGGCCTAATCCAACAGGATTGGTGTGCTTGTAAGAAGAGGTAGAGACAAGAGATCTCTCCTACAAATACCAAGGAAAGACTATGTGAGGACATAGAGGAAAGGCCTGAGAGCCAGGGAGAGCAGAGTGGCCTCCCCAGAAACCAAGGTCTTGAACCTCTGGTCTTGAACCTTGGTCTTGAACTTCTGGCCTCCAATCACCCAGTTGGTGGTATTTTGCAAATGGCAGCCCAGCAGACTAATACAGCCCTCTTTAATAGAACTGTCCACCCAAAGAAACATAGTCTGGAAAGGACCAAAAAGTCTTCACACTCATTTTTGAGAATTGAAACTTGAGACAGAACCCTCATGGTGAAACCTGAGAAAAGATCTTAACTTCACCAAATAATGCTGCACTTTACAGCAACCTATCAACCGGGCTATGTATGGAGGCTATGGAAGAAGGACAGAAAGATTCCTTATTCACTCCTCTGTTGCTCAAGATACTGTACACATGCAGTAAATGTTCATGGACAACAATATTGTAAAGGAGGAAGGGAAATTAGGAGAAATAAGAACAGATACAGCTTATGTAGACAAGCGACTCCCATAAACTTTTGTGACAGGCTCTAATTAGCATTTATAAATTCAATGACATGAATTTTCAGAAATCTTAAATGTTTCTCATGCTCTGAAACTAGTTTCCTTTCATTAAAAAAAAAAAAAAAAAAAAAAAAAGGAAGCACTCTCTAGTCAAATTCTTTCTAGGACAACCAGGACAAGATTATTCTTTCTAGGTCAAAAAGGCTATTGTTTTCTAAAACTTGAACTATTAGTTTGACTCCATTGATGGAAGCCTTGAGGAGGTCTTTTATGCATACAGGATGCCCCTTTCCGTAGAATGGATTTTTACTGTAGCTAGACTACTTGTTGCTGGTGTAATTCGCTGCTCCCTAACTCTGGAAAAATCCCAAGCCTTAAATTTGTTGGAATGCATTAAGGATGGTATTTAAACACTTCAGTTTTGTATTGTCTGCTTTCTGTCCTTCTAAATTTTGAAGCAAGAATGCCTGAGCAGCATTCGAAGTTTGTCAGGATTCTAGGTGTCTCAAGAGTCTAGAATTAAGTTCCTTCTCTAATAAGACTTTGGCCAAGGGAAGAGGATGACTTCTAAAAGAAAAAAAAGAAAAAGTGATTCATTGATAATTATCTGCTTTCTTGGTATCTGTTGGTAATGCATCATAAACACTAGAAATTTACCACATCCTCACTAAAATCACTACCACCTTGCATTCAGAGCTATGATGGGGGCCCAGAGTTTTCTTTGTTATGTAACTGAGAGGTAAATCTTTTTGTTTTAATTTTTTTTTTTTAGTTGTAGATGGATACAATACCTTTATTTTATTTATTTTCATGTGGTGCTGAGGATTGAACCCAGTGCCTCACAGGTGCTAGGCAACTGCTCTACCACTAAGCTAAATCTTTTAACAGAGAGTAAAATGGAAATGGTTCTGTCCTGAAACATAAGCAGGAAGTCTGGGGATCAATTTGCTGACTGTTTTCCATATCCACACACTCCAAACTAAAGTTAGTAAAGTAACATTACCAAACTTATGTAGAGGAATGAATACAAAGTAATTTCTTATCAAGAGTTGTAAGATTTTTTTTTGTTTTGTTTTGTCTCTAAGGAAAACTGCAGGGACACTGTATCAAGGGAAAGACAAGCGGCACAAGTCATTCTCATGATGAATTTAGCTTTTCCATGTCTTGGCGATGTGTGTAGTGAAGCTCTCAGCCGAGTCTCAGCCATGACCGAAAATCCTGTGCTTTGCTGTTTCCTGCTGATCCCCACAAGGAACACTTTTGCATCACTATTAAACCGAGAGCTTCTATTTTTTTTTCCATTTTGTTTTCTTTTGACATACTTCTTTTTATTCTGCAGTGTTTCTTAGGAGTTATCACTATCTTGACAGTCAAAGAATTCCACTTCATTTCCCTAGAATAATTATTACATAAAGTTGTTGGGATAAATACTTCTTATGTACCTTTAAGGGCGTTTAAATACGTAACTTGAATAATAAATATTTTTTCTTTAAATAAGAGATTTGCTTAATCAAGTCCACGCTACCATTTGGGAGATACAATGCTTTAGTCAATAAAGCCAAGATAATCAGACAAAGAAGAAAACAAACAACATCATCATCAAAATGTTACCAACAGTTTTGAGCAACCAATTTAAAAAAAAAAATGTTACCAACAGTCATTTTCTTATATACCATAATAATGATTCTCATACCTTGTGCTTCATAGGTCTTTTTCTCTGTCACGCCAAACACAAAGATTTTTAACAGCCATATGTATCACATGTCATTTGATATAAAAATATCTAGAAAAATATCATATAAAAATATCTAGAGGGCTGGGGATGTGGCTCAAGCGGTAGCGCGCTTGCCTGGCATGCGTGCTGCCCAGGTTCGATCCTCAGCACCACATATAAAGATGTTGTGTCCGCCAAAAACTAAAAATAAATAAATAAATATTTAAAAATTCTCTCTCTCTCTCTCTCTCCAAAAAAGAAAAATCTAGAAAAATTACCACTATATAGCTGCATGCATTTTATTCCTATTTTTGCCAAAAAGAACACTGAATTCCTGCAAAAAGTAGCCCCCATTGTGATTTAGGAACCATAAGAAGCCTAACCAAAAATACTTACAGGACTCTTATAATTCAATAATAAAAAGATGAATAATACAACTTAAAGAAATGGCCAAAAGATTTTTTCAAGAAAACATGGTCAAAACTACTCTAAGATTTCATCTCAGAATGGCAATTATCAAAATACAAGCAATAATAAATGTTGGCAAGTATGTGGGGGAAAAGGTACACTTAGGCATTATTGGACTTGCAAATTGGTGCAACCACTCTGGAAAGCAGTATGGAGAGTCCTCCGAAAACATCGAATGAAACAACCATTTGACCCAGTTATCCCACTCCTCAGTTTATACCCAAAGGACCTAAAATCTGCATACTACAGTGATGCAGCCACATCAATGCTTATAGCAGCTCAATTCACAATAGCTAAATTATGGAACCAACCTAAGTATCCTTCAACAGATAAATGGATAAAGAAAATGTGGTATATATACACAATAGAATATTACTCAACCTTAAAGAAGAATGAAATTATGGCATTTTCAGGTATATGGATGGAACTGGAGAATATATTGCTAAGCGAAATAAGCCAATCCAAAAAACCAATGGCTGAATGTTTTCTCTGATATGCAGATGCTAATTCACAATAAAAGAGTGTGTGCTAGGGAAGAATAGAAGTATTTTGGGTTAGACAGAGGGTAGTGAAGGAAGGGGAGGGGATATGGGTGTAGGAAGGATATTTGAATGAGTTGAAATTATTACCCTATGTGCCTATATGATTACACAACCAGTATGATTCTACATTGTATACAACTAGAGGAGTGAGAAGTTGTACTCCGTTTATGTATGATGTGTCCAAATGCATTCTACTGTCATGTATAACTAATTAGAACAAATTAAAAAATGACTTAAAAAAGATGCTCAACATGAGTAGTCAAAAAGGAAATGCAAACCATAATGAGATAGCACTTCACACCCACAGGATGGCTGTAAGAAAAAGAGAGCTAATAAATGTTGATGAGGCTGTGGAGAAATTAGAACCTCAAAGGCTGCTGGTGGGAATGTGAATTGGTGCAGCTGCTTTGGAAAACCATATGGCAGTTCCAAAAAAGGCTGACCAATTGTTGAATGTTAACTGAGTTACCATGTGAGCCAGTAATTCTACTCATAGGTATATACCCAAGAGAAATGAAAGCATATTACTACATAAAAACTTGTACATAGGTACCTACAGCAGCATAATTCATAATAGAAAAATATGGAAACAACCCAAGTGTCCATCAACAAATGAATATTCATATATATCATTATTCAGCCATAAAGAGAAGCAAAGTACTGTTACATGCCACAACTTGATGAATTTTGCATACATTTTGCTACATGAAATAAACTAGTCAAAAAATACCACATAATGTACGATTCCATTTATGGTAAGTGTCCAGAGTAAGCAAATCTATGGAGACAGAATATAGACTAATGGTACCTAATGCTGGGATGGGGAGATGGCAGTGGTGGTGGTGGTGGGGAATGGGGGCTGATTGATAACAGGTTTGGATTTTTTTGAAGGGAATAGAAGGACGATAAAATATCCTAAAATTGATTGTGATGATGGCTGCTTAACTCTGAATATAACAATCCCATTGAATTATACAGTTACATGGGAGAATTACACAACTCAATAAAGCTATTTGATGAGAATTCACCATGATTTTTCTAACTTTTCTGATTATTGATATGGAAGAAGACAGAAGAGACTCCAGCCCTAGCTAGGTAGGCTCTGTAAGTAACTCAAAGGTAGATAAAATGAATATAATACAAAACATAAAACAGTGAATGCAATGCATAATGCTTGAAGCATTATCATTATTAGAAGACCACTGGGACTCAGGGTGTGGGAAGCCCAATTCTAGAATGGACGTATCATATTGAATTAGCAGTACTGCCTAACAAGTGAAAATAAAGGCATATCAGACACAAATAGAACTATACCTATAAAAATAAAAGCTATCAATTATCAAATCTTCATAGCCAGGTTCTAGACTAGATGTTGTAGATACATAATTTCAACATGTGCAGCTGCACTGAAGTAAATATTATTAGGTGCATTTTATAGAAAGGAAATCTGAAAATAGCTTAAGTAAATTAGCCAAAGAGAGACAGCTTGTAAGTAGTTGAGGTGGGATTTGAACCCACATCTGTCTGACTTTTAGATCATAATAATTATGCAACAGAGTTGTTTAAGATAGTTGCATTATAACTTAAGCTTTTCATTTGTACCTCCTATTACATCTCCCTGTCTTTCCCTCTTGTTATTTTGGAGTGAATGCTTGTAAAAACCTTGAGAGAGGGAGATTACAGAAATTGCCACTGACAGTGATGGTACTGTTGCTATAGCAACCAATCCACCAAATTTGTTTGTGCTACTAGACACACACTTCTGTCTCTGTAATACACCCATACTGACTAGGATTCCTCACAGTATCAATTAACCCCTGTTAATGCACATGGAATAGCAAGTGCTGAGAGTGTGCTGTACTTCTGACAGCATTAAAGTATCTCCTTCAAAGTTTCCTTCCCTGAAACACGGATTTGGCATTCTTTCTTCCAACCTGCATCTTTCTTTTGCATCACCAGGATGCTCTGGTGGGGTTGGTTTTGAGGGATGGCTAAGCATCAGGGCCAAACAGCAGCCTGCTGCTTTATTCTAAGCAAGATTTATAAATAAGACTCTTTTCTTTTTGGCAACAAATGGACCCTCTTAATGCAATAATTCCTCATTCAGTGCCAGATTCTGAATTGATGACCATCCCATCCCCACCCTCATGTACAAAACAGACCTTTAGCCAATAGAAAAAAAAAATGTCTCAGAAGTTACTGTACAGCAACCAACAATATGAGGTTTGTGAACACACACACACACACAAATCTGTCTAGCCACATTTTTCAACAACGCTTCTACATTTTCAAGGGCTCTTTCTTCTTGGATATTGATGCTTTCTCTCTTCCTCCTCCTCTCCATTTCACTGGCCTCGCCTGTCTTCAGAGGCACCTGAAGGCACATAAGGCAGGGAAGTGGAACCGACTGTAATTCTTCAGTTCACTTCTCTGCAGCCTCCAGTGAGCCAGTCTCCATACGGTGGGTGGCCCAGCTGAGCTCTGAGAAGTTCAGAGTCCCTGTGCAGGTGCAATTTACCAGCCCACTCCCAGGCGCTCTGGGAGCAAAGAAGCCAGGCAATTGTAAATGGGAGACCTCTGGAAACAGCAGCAAAGGAAACCTCTGCGCTGGAGGACATGAGATTAAAAAGAAGAGTGACTATTATCTATGCAAGGAAGAAACGAAGAACTTTTAGACCTAAAAAGGCCATCATTCCTCTTTGAAGGATTAAATATAAGTTGCTGAAAGCCATCGGAAATTCTAATTTTCCCACTTCTTGCTGACGCCCTTGGTTTCACCTTTGAATCCCTTCAGTTTCATTCTTCTGGTCTTAAAAGTCTCTGGCTATTTCTGTGCTGTCAGTGAAATATGCAAATATGCCCTAGAGTTTTCTTAATAGGCAAAGTGTATTCAGGTACATTTTGCTTAAAGCATCTTTCAAAATTAATAATAAATCCATTTTTAAATAACATTCTAGCTTTGGTTGGTTTTTTTTCCCCTCAATATTTCAACTGATATTTGCCCAAACCTTAGGAAGTCATACTATGATTATTAGCCCATTTTATTGATGCAGGACCCAGTTAAAGTGGAGCTAGGACCTGCTTTAGGTTTATGATTTCAAAGGCAGCAGTATTTTCATAATTGTATTGCTCTTTTCTCAGTTCCACTAAAAAAGCATGCTGATTTTTTCCACTACAGAATTAGTCTACATGGTCATTAATCCTCAGCTGGGTCTACAGCTTCCCCTGTGATTTGGACAGCCCCTTCTCCAGTGTCTCTGGCACACACCCCCTTTTTCAGTTCCTAGAAGATACCAAGTTCTTTTCTGCCCCAGGGGCTTTTGCACATGTCCATTTCACAGCTTTGGGTGCCCCAATTATATACCCTGCCTCCTCTACCCCCAGACCCTAGATATCTAATTTCCAGGGTTTCTGCAGAGGAAGTCTTCTTAGGCTACTCAGACAAGAATACAGCCCTCTGTTATATGATATCTCTGCCTATGGTCCTTTTCTAGTCTACAGTATGTATTGCTACCAGGATTAACTGGAATACTTATTTACTCTTTGCTTTTTGACTGTAAACTACATGAATTCAGGAATGTGTCTGTGTCATTCAACTTTGTATCTCAGATCCAGGCATAGGGCTTGGTGGATTGCATATGTGCAATACAAATTTGGGGGAGATTCCACAGCACAACTTTTTGTTAGTGGCAAATTGCAACAAATCGCCCCAAGTTCCAATCAGGGCATGGGCTTAGAAAACCTGCCAGAGGTTGTGAATGTCTTCTTGCTTTTCACATCTGCTGCCAGCTCAAATCACACTGGCAGTTGAGACAATTTTGTACAGAATACAGTTATATTTTCACCTTCTATTATTGACATAACAGGCTCTACCCTTCCAACTCTGACATTTCTGAAACTAGTGCATTACCTAGCACAAGAACAAACCTTCATTTAAAAAAAAGAAAACATCTTATTACTCCAATTACACATTTATAGTTATTTAACTGAATTGAATTATAAGGGGTAGGTTACTATGATTTATGTTTTTCCCTTGGGAAAACATTATTTCTTTTGAGATCTAACTTTTTTCTTTCTTTTCTTTTCTTTTTTTTTTAAGTGGAACTCTGTTGACAACTCTGAATTATAAGATAGAATGTGTACTGATTTGAATTCTTCTTGATTTGTATTTTTCTGTCCAATATATATTGAACTCCTAATCTCCAATCTCTAGGACATCCCTGCCCACCTGGGCTGCTAACTCTCCTTTCTTCATTGCTCAGCAAGTTCACCTCTTAGTAATTTCTTTGACCCTCCATATTATCTTGCATTTTTCTTGTTGCTTTTTTTTTTCTTTTTTCACTTTCCTAGAATTTCTTTCTTTTCATTTCCCTGCTACTGTAAGCTTTATGTAGTACCTTTCTGCTATACTTGTAAAGTTGCAAATTGTTCTAACTCTGTTTCCATTAATATTATTTGTGAACAGGTAAACCCTCCAATATTTACAGCAAAATGAATATACTCACTGTGTCATCTACATTACATCTGATAGTTCTTCCTCTGGTTAACACCCTCTTGCCTATAACAAAATGTCATTTCTTTTCTTTTTCTTTTTAAAATCACTATTAATTCATGCATTGTGACATATCTTGGAAGTTAAGAAAAAGGACATAGAAAATATATGCATTTTCTGAAATTCTAGAGGAATGACGGAGGCATAAATATTTATGACATAATAATGATGAAAAGGATTTTCTCAAAACAAAATATAAACAACATATTTACAATGAGAGTAATCTTACTTTATGTTACTAAAATTTGCAAGTATTTTTATGATTCTGATTTATACCTGTTGTATTTATCACCTGAAAGTACCACTAGCATGACTAATGCTCTATTGTCACAGCAGCAAAGTTGATACCTTCTAGTACAGGGAAAACAAGTTTCCATTCAAATTTAAGCTTTAAGGTTTTATTGTATTTTCATATCTATTTTTCACAGTTAAACTCAAAGCTCTTGCATTTATTTGTTGACTTAAAATGTATTGACTCTTCTACTTTTCACCAGTCAATATCATAGTGACAATTCTCAGCAGCTCACTATTCAGTCCCTTGATCTTAGAACTAACAACTAAGCGTGGTAGACCAGTAGGATACTGGTCTATGCTTCCAGCATATTCTCACACTTCTTCATTTGTTGGGTAGCTGGGAGAGTTAGAAGGTAGGAACTTTTGATGATTTCTGTGATATGATAAAATAAATATATGGAAGGTGCAGATCAGAGTTGGCTCCTTGGAGAAGCTATGTCTATAAGATACATTCACAAGGAGAAGGTGTTCTCCAGAAAATGAGGAGTCCATCTTGACACTATTCTGATGACTGGATAAATTACTTACTTTCTCTGAGCTTCAGTTTTCTAATCTTTAAAAAGGCTTAAAGAATTCTGTAAGGAATATGAACAATGTAAGTGATCAGTAAAGCTTCTGGTAGTTGTTCAGTTAGGGATGCTTCTGTCATTACTGGTAATGTGTGTGTGCTTGTGTGTGTGTGTAAAACCATCTTCAAAATCACCCTCACTTTTTTTCTCATTAGTTTCTTTAATTCATGCCAGCAAAGCCAAATCCTTAGGGTCTATCTCAATTATTTTAAAGGCCAATTGCATTGCATATTGAACTTACATTTTTTGGATCAAGGTCAGGCACTGAATTACGTGCTTTGGTTACAAATATTTAGAGAAGTCACTATCTAGTGGGGAGATAAAAACACAAGACAAACTTGATGAGGTGAGCACACTCCTTCAAGTTTATTCACTTTGAGAATAAAGGGAGGGTCTACAGACACAGTCCATTTGATTCACTTAGGTGTCAGGCATCCTGAAAACATGTGCCCTTTGATCAAAGCAGTTGAATGTATAAGATGGCATGGAGAAAAGTAATTTTTCATGTATTCACTTATATGCATATATTAGAATGTGCCTGTCAATCTCAGAAAGAAGTGTGTTAAACATACCTGCTGACTCTGATTTCCTACTGGAAATACTTAAAATACCATATAAACAATATTTAACCCTCTTTTGAATAATGACTATTCTCTGTGAGGACATTCTGGATCTACTTAATGTTTGAAACAATAAGCAACTCATTCATTAATTGTTTTAATTAATCACTATCTAACTTTCTGGGATCACTACTAAAATTTTTAAGTCGTAATTCCAGGAATCTGAAATTTTGATGTGGCTTGGTAGAATGATTTAGACCTGAAATCTTTCCAAATGAAAGGAAAAAGAATAATGGGGATTCTTTCCACTAGAGTAAGGTCAAAGTTTTTTCTGTTTGGTTCACTAATACATCTCAAGTGTCTGCAATAGGAGTCGGCAAATCATGGCCCACTGAGGAAATCCAGCTGGCTTCCTATTTTTGCACCGTTCAATAACTAAGAATTTTCTTAATGGTTGAAAATAATCAAAGGAAGAATATTTCATGACAGAAATTATATAAAATCCTTGCCTACAAATGGAGTTTTATTGCAACACAACCATGCACATTCATTGACATATGGTCCATCGCTATTTTTGCAGTACAAGGAAGATCAGAGTAGTTGCAACAGAAACCTTGTGACCACAAAGCCAAAAGTAATTACTATTTTGCTTTTTATAGAAAAAAACATACACTGCCCTCTGGAACAACATCTCTTAAATTCTTTTAAAGTCAAATACATTAATATTTAACTTCACAACTTATTTTTCCAAAAGGAAATTGTAAGTCTACATAGAACTTTAAGTTCAATCACCATATAATAGCCTGGTATAGAGAAAGTCAAAATAATCAGCAGGGGGTGCTTGGGGATGTGGCTCAACTGGTAGGCATTCGCCTAGCAAGCATGAGGCACTGGGTTCGATTCTCAGCACCACATAAAAATAAGATAAAGATATTGTGTCCACCTAAAACTAAAAAATAAATATTTTTTTAAAAAAATAATAATAATCGGTGGTACAGTATGAGAACACAGATTCAAGCATCATACTGCCAGGAATTGGCTATGCAAGCATGAGCACAATTCTTAACTTCTCTGTACGTCATTTTTCATCTAAAACGAGGCTAATGATAGCACCCACTCCTTTAGGGCTGTTAAGAGAATTTTGAAAATTAATGGTCGTGAAGTACTTAGAATATCACCTTGTTTACAGTAGCTATTGTAAACAAAGTAACACATTTTCTTACTGTTTTTAAGTTAAATAAATTCAGATACTTAGAAATTAAATAAATGTGTGAACCCTGACATGTTCAGAGAAATAGGAAAAAGTATAAGCATGAAATAAAATCTGAAAGTGTTCACTTTTGTCAGTAAGTCCTCTAAGCCAATAAAATGCATTAATATGTATTCTAACTGCCTTTTGATTGTAGGATATAACTGTTTGGCTTCCATACCTGTGATATGATTTTGTAATCAATGGTCTTGTTCAGATAATAAACAAATTGAATTCTGAATGGTTGAGTAACTTCTGATACAAAATCTAACCACCTAACAACTTCTAATCTGTGGGTATCAAATTGATATAAAGGGAAGTAACAATTTAGAAAATGCATGGGTACAAGATTAGTTTGCCTTGTTAAGGTAATTATTCAGTTCTTAGGAAGAGAGCCAATAAAAAATACTGTCCTACTTTTAAAGAGACACTTTCTAAGAACTAAAGTCAGGAATCAAAATTATGTGTTATGAAATCTAATGGCTTTTTAGTCATTGCAAGACATTTTAACTACTGATGTTTAAATTGATTTCCATATTAATTTATGTGAAATCTTTGAATATAGTATGTCTTATAGAAAGTAAAATATTTGTATGTTACCCTCCTATCATCTACTAAAATACAATTTCCTGAAACTACACTTCAAAATGGAATTGTATACAGGACTTAATAGCGGGTGGTTAAATGTTTAAAAAGTAAAAATTTTCATAATGTTTTTATTTACAGGTATTTTCCTGGGGAAGGTCCAATGGACTTTTGTTATGTCAAGTAATAATATCAGTTGAGTAATGTGTTGATGAAGTGCATTGTTAGTTTTTCTTATTTCATAATGTTAATTCATTTAACTTTTATAAGCATTTATTTAATAGTTACGTTGTGTGAGCTGCAATGAAAATGTAAAAAAAAAAACGTTAACACTCTGGTGCAATTTGGTTTATTTGGAATAATTACTAAATTATGCATTAAAATTTAGAAATATAAATTAAAAAATCTCTTGGAATTACTTACATTAACTTAGACTATAAGTCTTCTGTATTATAAGTTGTAGATTTATAACTGTTAGCCTGTATTCTAAGAGCATAACTTAGACTACAAGTCTTCAGATATTTACTCTTTAATATACTAGGCATTGCATATCAAGTCACCTTTTAAAAGACTTTAACATTGACTTTTCCAGAAACCTTTTCAAGAACTTAATTCATGTATTTTCCTGAAATTGTGAGAAAGTTTCATATTTCTTATAATAAAAAGAATAGTTTCAAGAAATGACTTAAAATATTCTAATTTTTTGTCTACACACATCCTGTCGTCTTTTTTACAAATTTAAAAATATTGACAGATAAAAATTATATATACAACATTTTGATACAAGTATATATTGTAGAAAAATTAAATCATGTCAATTAACCTATTAATCACTTCATCTACCTATCATATTTTTTTTTGCAAAAATGTTTAAAATCTAATTCTTTAGCAACTGTGAAATATACATTATTATTAACTATGATCACAATGCTGTTCAAGAGACCACTAAAACTTATTCCTCCTGTCTAAACTGAAACTTTATAGCTTTTTACAAGTCATGTTATCTTAAATCATATATATATATATATATATATATATATATATATATATATATGATACACATACATTTTAAACTATATATTTAAACACAAGGTGACAAATTTCTAATTTTATTTATTATCCTAAAATGTACTTTGTTAAAATAGAATATGAATCTGAGTGCAAATGGCTTACTCAGAAAAATAAATCAACTTGATAAAAATATTAAAATTGATTTGAGTATTTATATAAAAACCTAACACTTGGGTTGTTTTTATTTTTCTAGACCAAAAAAAATCAAAATTATTTAATAATATTTAAAATCATGTTTAAATTATTATTACTATATTAATAGCTCTATTTTCTATATTCCTAAAGAAGTGAATTTCCTTGGAATTATTCTATGTGCTTATGTTTTGTACTCATAAACAAAGTAAACTGACTGCTCAATTTTAATTTTCCATCTCCTTCTTTGCACTTGAGGAACGCATTCATATTTAGATTTTAAAAACTACAGGTGGATAAAAAGTAATAAATACAATGTCCTTCCATTCCACTCTCTTCAATAAACCTGATGTAATCTCCTAAACAATAGGTCAACACATTTATCCTCCTGTTGAATTACATGTAAGGTTGAGAAAACATTTTTATTTTATGCTGATGCTCACATAAATGGGCTCATTTAATACTATTGAGCTGCAACTTAGGGTTTTTTTCTACATTAAAGTTAAAGATCTGGATATTTACTTTTGCATTCTTTCAGTGACTTAAAGCCAGAATGATGTGATTAGTTCCTTAAATTAGGATGCTACAGATACTAATAATGGAATAAAATCTAAATTATATTACTTTGAGATCAGCAATAGGTTCACATGAACTATTTTCTTTTCTGTATCTTCCTCTTTTAAAGGAAAATACAGTTTTCTTCCTACTGCAGAAGTATCAGATTCTTGCAGCATCCATGACACTTGTAAGCATTCAGTGGTCAGACACCACTACATATCCTTCAAATGATGTGGCCCAGTGAAGCTGGAAGGTGTCGTCATGGAGTCAGGCAGTCTGGTATCTCAGCCATCCACCAGGACAGAGCCAGCAGGCCCCAGCTGGTGTGCTGAATCCAGAGGAAGGTGGGAAATGGATTCTGCATTTTCAAAGTCAACTCTCCTAACAGTGAATTCTAGGACTTACTTACAGATAGAGTGCATTAAGGGCTCCAGAAATTATTTATTGGATCATATTTGTAAGGCTCATCTGCCCAAATTACTCTTAGAACAAGTTAAATTTTAATTTTATTATCCTTCTGGGTTTCTGAATTGATACTAAATTCTACATCTTTAAAATATATATAAAAAAGTATATTCAGGGTTATAATTGTGTGGTTTGAACTCTTGACTCTGTATGATATATGTTAAATGAAGAATACTTATAGGTCATTTAAAAGTGAAAAAAACAACAAAATGCTAATCACCAATGTGCATTGGTATGGTAACACTTGCCCATCACACTGAGCTTGCATTTTGATCTCAGACAAATGGAAAACTCTTAAAAAAAAAATAAATAAAGACACATTTCATGTCTTATTTCCACTTGGACTCCTGTGCTCTATGTTTGAGTATAAGAGGGTTTGTATTCTTACTTCTGCTATTGTCCTATTGTCATTTTTTGATACCACAAGACATTAACTCATGTCCAACAGATATTAGAAAAATCAACTTACAGGATTTAGTATAGGTTCAGGATATCTCATGAGAAATCTTGCTCCTGTTGGCCTCCCCTTAACACCAGTACTGCTAAACAACTGTGGAGAATATCCTCCATTTCTTAAAAACTTTAGTTAGCTAGGTCTGGCAGAAATATCACAACAAATCCCAAAGGATTCCACAAGGCTGCACACAGTGGACCCTATCCCTTACACAGCATTCTGTGTGGGAACATGCCATGACAGGTTTTCAGAACATGGACTTTCCTAGTGCAACACTTGGTGCTTTAGGCTGGAGTAGCCCTGCATCTGGAATCATCATGTTTTATCATGAGAAACTGAGAGGATACTGTTTCTCTTTTCTAAAAAGAGAAAGAAACCCTTTGCTAGGGCTCATTAAAAAGGGTTTTAAAATTGGAGCCAATAAAACAGGGCTGTCAATTCCTGCAGTCTTTTCATCTCAGCAGCATTTTAAAAAGCCATTATTTCTCTCTCCCTTTTGACATGAACTCCTATTTGCAACACAGACATAGACACATTCTAAACAGCAACAAGAGCAGCACAACTCCCTAATTTCTTTGCTACTCATGTTCAGGCACACAGACCACCAAGAGCTACAAGATTCTGCTCCCTCCCACTCCCCAATTCCCAATTTGCAACTGTACTCCTCTTTGACCTGCAAGATACTAGGCAAGATTCCTTTTGCTTTGCTCTTCTTTAAAAGCGGTAAAGAAAGGTTTTCTGTAAGATACAAAAGTTTGCATGGCCACATGATGCTAGCATTTCCAATAGCAACCCTAACACAAAAGCATTTTGAAGTTCTAATCTCCAAAGGGAACAGACCTCAATCACAAAACACATAAAAGCCAACTTGAGTGCTTGATAGAAATATGAACGCTATCATCTGCTGGCATGCCTGGGCACTTTTGCTGGCCCAAGACAGGAAAGAGGAATCGAGACTTATCACAGAAACCTTTTCCTTGAGCAAGCCCATCTTGAGATTTGGATGGTAGAGGCTATGGTAGAGAGGCTTCCAAAACTGCACTTTTAACTGCCTGGGCCTTTGGCCCCACCTGCCTGTCAATTTCAATGTGAGTCCACAATTCTCACATATCCTGCTGTGGGGATATAGAGAATCTGGGCTTCTGAACGCTCAGGGATGCTGTTAGGCCAGTTGCCTACTGACCTTTCAGGGACTCTAAAATCAACTTTCTCTACACCTTCTGAATTGTTTGCGTTTGTTTTCAGCCTGTCGGAGCCTCCTGCCCAGCCCACCCTTCTCCCCCCTCCTCCCTGCCCCCTCCCCTCCCTCCGGCCTCTCGGGCTCCCCCCACCCCGCCCTCGTCTTTGTTGTCTCCTACCTGCTGGCCAGGCTCTGCCTGCAGTGCTGCCTGAAGGGCATCAGGTGGTAGTTCATGGCGTCCAGCAGCAGCTTCTGGCAGACGGGGTCGGTGCGCATGAAATCCACTGACTGGACCCGCTCCACCAACTCCGGGGCCGGGATGAGTGCGAAGCGGAGGCGCTTCATGAGGTCGGGCGCGTACTGCATGCGGGTCTCGCGGTCGTGCTCCAGCCACAGCACGGACATCTGGAAGAGCGCCAGCTCCGACTCCACGGGGGGCGGCAGCGAGTCCAGCAGGGCGCGCATCTCCTCGAAGTTAAGCAGCAGCACATCTTCCACCAGGTACTTGTTGGCCAGCTTTTTGGTCTCCTCCAGGCCGTGCAGCGCGGCTATCTTACACACCTGCTTATAGTTCTGCACTGAGATCTGGTCGTTGAGGAACTGCACACAGAGCTTGGTGACCTGGGGGATGTGCAGGATCTTGCTGACCGACAGCACCTCCTCCACCGTGTCCAGGGAGAGGGTCACGTTGGCGGTATAGAGGTACTCGAGCACTAGACGCAGCCCGATGGAGGAGCAGCCCTGCAACACCAGGTTGTTGATGGCCCGGGGGCTGGTCAGCAGCTTGTCGTCGGGGGAGGAGGAAGGAGTCCCGGGCTCCTCCTGTGGCGGCGGTTGCTGCTGTTGTGGCGGCTGCTGCTGCTGCGGCTGCTGCTGCTGGTCCTTGGGGGCCCCCAGGCCGTCCTGACCGCCGACCCCTCCCCCGAGAGGGGGGTGGCTGGAGAAGAGCGATCGGAAATACTGCGAGCAGGAGGCCAGCACGGCCTTGTGGCAGTGGAATTGCTGGCCCTGGGCCGTCAGGGTCACGTCGCAAAATAGCTGCTTCCTCCACAGCAGGTTGAGGCCGTGCAGCAGGTTGTCGCTGTGGCTGGGGTCGAAGGTAGAGGTCCTGTCCCCGGATCTGGACATGGCGAGCTGACTCGGCGCACCTGGCTTTAAACCCTCCTCCAACCTGGCAGACAGGGGTGGGGGATGGGAGGGGGAACAGGGTGGTAGAGGGATGGGGTGTGGTCGGGGTGGGGAATGGTGTGGAGGGGAGGGGAGGGCAAAGAACAACAATCAAGGCTCTGCTAGATTCCCTCCCGGCGCGCTCCGGACCCTGACCCTAAGAGGAAGGTCTGAAGGCTCTAGATCCGTGAGCGCCACCCGAAGGGCCCTGTCTGGGGTCCGGGCGCTCTTTTGGCTCCTCGCTACCTTCCACACACTTCTTCCCTCACTTTCTTAAAACCACCCCGGCTCGGCAGTTGGCAGCGACAGCGATGGCACCAGCGACGGCAAAGTGGAGGCTGAGGCCGAGACGCCTCGTGGGCTCGTGTCCATGCCGGGCCAGATGAAGGGAAAGACCGGGATTGGGGAGTCAGGGGTGCCTCGAGAGAGCAGAAGCGACCGACGGCAGTGGTTCCAGGTCAACTCGAGCTCCAAGCTTTGCTTTTCGTAGTTGGCCCAGTTTGGGGGAGTAGGGTGGGAAAGGGGGCCAGACAGGCGTGCGGGTGGGCGATTCTTAGCTCTCCAAAAGCCGGGAACCCCTTCGATTATCCGTGCTGCCCTGAGAAACTCCTAGGCTAATAGTCTGAGGGAGGAGATAAAGCCCTTTCTTCTCCCGGGAAAGTGCAGCGGAGCGCGGTGAGGACCAGCTCAGTGGACTCGGAGAGGCGGGAGCTGTCCTTATCAATTCTAGCTCATTTCCCTCACCCCGGCCCTGCCCGCTTCCCTGCTTCGCAAACTGTTGGCTTCCCCGTCACCACTCAGTTTTGCTAATTTTCCAGAGACGCCTTTAAACCTGGCAGAAGAATCCTTCCACCCCCCACCCTTATCCCCCCCACCCCGCCTCCGGCACTTAAAAGCACGGAAGTTCAGACATCTATCTCCCCTTCCAGCGTGGGGCGTCACCGAGAAAGATGAGGGGGAAAGTGGGGCTACTAGGGTGGATTTAGAGCAAGAATCTGGAGGCCGGGAGGGACTCCTATGGACGGTTCTCCCTCCAGGGCACCAGGCACAGTCGCTTTAACTCCAGTAACTGTGAGAAGTTCAAGTTAGAAGGCAGGTGTTGGGGGAGGGGTGGGGGCTGGCCAATGGGGGGGGGGTACGCAGTCCGGTTCGAGGACTGCTTCCCACCCCGCACGGTTCCTGGAAGCCACAGCTTCCTTCCCAAACGCCTGGGTGTAGCCCCCAGAGGTCCCCCATTTGGGCACCCCCACTCCCCCGACCCTGGAAGTACTTCTGTAAAAAGTCTGAGCTGCCCGCATCTAGGAGGAGGTGGGTAGGGTGGGGGAGGCAAGGCGAAATCGATACGCCCGGTCCTTAACCTGTAATTGCACCTTCCAGGGCTGAGCGGAAAGGGACCCTCTGCCCGCATCCCGCCCGCGCGCCCGCCGGGGAGAGCAGCCGCCGCCGTCGCCCGGCTCAGAGGGATCCCGCCGGACCTGCCCCTTCCACTGCGGCTCACTCTGCCCTGCCTGGCGCCAGTCCTGGATCGCCGGCTTCCCATTTCTACCGGACTGGGTTCCTCTCGACTCACTTTACCATCCCGTTCCAGGTGGACCCTAACCTCCCTCGCGCTCCCTCCCCCGGCAGCACCCGCCCCCCCCCCCCCGCCCCCAAAGCTCTGGCTTGCCGGAAACCTCTCTCAGAGTCTCTCTCTGGAAGTGGCCCCGGTCATACCTCTCTCTGGCTCTCCCCGCTTCGTTGTCTCGCACCCCCCCCCCATCTTTTCCTATTCCCCTTCCTTCTTGTTCTCCCCCCCCATTTGCTTATTCTTGAAATTAGAGTTTTATTCTTTATGAGCGTTTGCCACACACCTACCCCCCCACCCCTCTGAAAGACTCCCTCCCGTCCCTCCCCCTTCCAACAACCCGAAAGACAACAAAAATACACACAAGGCAGACACAAGGCCAGAAACTTACCTGCTGTCAACCAGCTGCAAAGTCAAGGCTCACTTAAGCTCCCCCCCAAAAATCAATTGTCCTTCCTTTTTAAAGGTTTGCTCTCTCCTTGGGAGGGGGAAAACACCTTCTGGTTCCCAACTCCAGGCAGTCACTCTTTACAATTTATTTTGTCGTACATCATTTGATCACCATGAATTAGCAACAGCAAGAAAATGTAGGAGAGGGAGAAAAGAGAGAAAGAGAGAGGGAGAGAGAGGAGAGAGAGAGAGAGGGAGAGAGAGAGGGAGCTGAGCTTTCTGCAAGAGAAGAAGAAGAAAAAATGTACGTGTGACAAATTATGCTACCAAGAAACAACACATCATTATCCTTGGGCCTGGGGCTCAGTGAGTCGTAACGAGAGTAATAGGAAATCCACGGTTGGGGAGAGAAACGGTCGTGCTTGGCCAGTAGAGAGAGACCATACAGGGGGATGGATGCTGGAGAGACTCGCAAAATTATGGCTCAAGGCTATTGTAAAAATTGTCGAGCGTAAATGACTGCGATTTCAAACATCTTTGGAAGAAAGAAGGGGAAAAAGCGAGCCCCCCCTCCCTCCCTCTCCCTCTCTCTCCCTCTCTCTTCTCTTCTCTCTATAAAGAACCGTCAAGTTTTAGTGCGCATTGCTAATTAGTCAATTTCTCTCTGCCTTCACAGGCTGGCGACTTCGCTGCTGAGCTGAAACTGCTAATTTCTGTGACCAGCTTTTTTCTTAGCTGTGATCTGGATGAATGAGTAGCTGTCTCACAGAGATGACAAAAATAAACTCTAATCCCCCCCAAAATTTCCACTACATCTTTCTCATGCATAGATTTATGATCTTCAAGCGCTCTGTGCAATATGCAAACTTTTTTTTGTGTCTGTATATATGCTGTTGTTTCCAGATTTTACTACATTGGTATGCTGCTTTTCCCTTCCACCCCCCCCCCAACCTCCCCACACACATTATGAAATGCAGAAACTGTCTGATCTCAAAGTATGCTTAGATGCCACTTTATCCGGTCTTGGTTTTGGGGGTTTGGGGATGACTTGGAGGACACTAGCCTTTGCCTAAGAGGTGAATGGCTGAGTACTTAAACTGGTGGCAGGGGAATCAAACTGGTAGAATAGAGGATAGCCCTTTGCTTTATATTTATTTTCCCTTCACTGTTCAAGCCTTATGATCTTGTTTGAAAACATGTTTTTTTCTATCTTTTTGTCTGGTTAAACAACCACCTCTGAAGTTCTCTGTCAGCTCTTCAACAGATAAGGGTTCAGAAATCACATTTTTTTTTTTGTAGGAAGATTATCATATTGTCAGACTAGTATTTCAATTAGGAATCTTTGATTTGCAGGAGCTAGAATCAAGTGCTAGTCAACCCAGCTACAATTTCACAAATGTAACCTTTCAACTTTGGAGTTCACCTGATATATAAGGGCAATGACATGGTGCTCATATTTCTGACCCTGCTTAGCATGCAAAATGAACCTCAGCATGTTTCTGGAATTCTAGCTGCACCAGAGATTCATGTGCATTTTGGTAGAGGACATGTTCTCCAGACTTATCTCATGATGTATTGCGCCCTTACATTTATAGCCCTGCATTTCAGTTGTCAATGGGGGTTGGAGGTGTCCAAGAAAGAAAAAAGGAAGCAGAAAGAGAAAGGTATGCCCTTGAATAAAATGGACATGAAAGAAAGCTGGACATGAGTTAAATTGAGTTTTGCTTGCTATTAAATACATGACTATGATTCATTTTAATTTATATATGCTCTGATTAGTCTCCTTATTAAAATACACATCAGGGTACCCCCCCAAAGGCTGTCTTTTAACCTCCTCCTTTGATTTGTGAGAGATGGAAAGACACCTGCTTAAGGGAGTGGGGAGCAAACTGAAAATTCAGAGGTTCCAAAATAGGGAATTCCCCATCCAGAATGATAAACGTTAACTTGCATGTGGAATATTTACTCTTAAATAAATGAAGAAGGATGAAACAGAAGCATTTATTCCTCACAAAGGCCCTTTTCGGCCAAAGTCCTAGATAATCTGAGTGCAAGACTTTTTTATTCAGATCCTGCTGAGACACTGCATTCTTATATTCATATTTATAACAGAAAAGCCCAAATACATAGTAAAATACAAAGGATTTGTTTGTTTGTTTAGGACAGGGGAAAGAAAGCGATCAGATTATTCAAATCCTCTGGTCCTACCATTTTATTTTATTTTTTGAATTTCCATTATTTGGATCTTGAATAGGAAGATTGTGAGATTGTAAGATAGTGCCTTTTGGGGTTCTGTCATTAGCAATTAAAGCTAAGTATGTGGAGTGTCACCAAATTCTCATAGATGCAAAGTACTATTTTTATGTTATTGCTTTTCATGCTGATATTTATGAACTTCCAGTGAAGTATTTTGAACTAAACCCAAAGGTGAATATCAGTATTGACTACTTAAATTGTTCCAGCTTCCCATTTTATCATAAAGGAGTTAAAGCACATTTTGTAGGCCTCAAAATATCTTAGAGTTGAATTTCTTTTCTTTCTTTCTTTTTTTATTGATAGAATATATTGGTCATTAATTATGATTACTGGGCTTTTTATTGCTTCCAAAAATATAAAAGCCATATTTCAAACTACCTGAAATTTTAATGCTTATTTAACAACTAGATAGAAGGGGTGAAAAGCAGGGTTAGGGTCTTGCAATTCTAAAACAGGTGTTAAAATGAAGTGGAATGATCTGTTTTCTTCTACATCTTAAAGTTATCCTATTTGACAATGCTTATAATTTCAGAGAAAGAAATTACAATTATGGTTATTTTGTAAGCAATTAAAAAAGAATATTGATAACAAAAATCCCTTTATAATCTGAGCATAAACTAGCATATATATCATGTAAATCTCACACCTCCAATATCTTGCACTGGCTTTGACTGAAATTATTGCAGAACTCACAAATGATATGACACTATTTACAATAAATCCCGTTATGAAAGATTCAATTTGCAACAATCAGATGCTAGCTACTAAGCGATTGTAAGTATTTGAATTTTATCCTACTTCACTGTTCAACGTACAGAAATTGCATCTGTGTGTTTGATCTGTCCTGCTGAGCACTATCAGCAGCTCGCATCTCTGCCACTATTGTTTTTAAAATGGCAGGAAGGACGTGACTAGTCAAGAGCACTCAGCAGGATGGATTTCACATGGCAGAAGAGAAGCCAGAATTGTCTTTGAAAAAAATACATAATCGTGTAGTCATCTAATTCAAGCAGTCTTCATACTTCAACAGAATTATCAAAATTATTCATCAGTGAATCTGCATTTAAACTATGTACACCAGAAAGATTCTGAAACTATCACCACTAAGCAGTCTACTAGTGCTGCCATTAGCTCCCAGCTGTCTGGTTGGTCTTCAAGGTGGCAGAGATTCAGGCCTATCAGTGACTCTAGTTGCTCACAAGCAACTTTCTAAACTGAATGAACTAAAGATTATTCTTAGGGCAGATCTAGAAGTGTTTTACAGCCTAACTTGAAGGAGTAGCCACTCTAAAACTTTATTTTCCTCCCTCTTGACTTTCCAGGTTCAGATATATGAGCTATCAGCAAATTGTATGCATATTTGAACCTGGTCTCACCTGTGTTTTTTCGAGTTAGTAAATACTATTTCCTCATGGCCTGACCTTTAAGATTGCTAGGAGAAATTATTCCATTTTACAGATGGAAAAAAATTAAGTTGAGAAGGACCACACAGCTCCCTCAAACTCAGGCAAAACCTAGACAAAACCCAGACACAGCTCATAGATTTCTAGTTTTGAATTTAAATGGGCAGTTCTGGCCAGAGATATCACAAAGTCATAAGCACTAAGAAGCTTATTGAAGAGTTAAAAACATAAAAATAACAACCAACAAAACAAGGAAAAGCGAAAAGCCAGAAATAAATAAAAGCAAACCCCTGAAATAATAGTAAAAAAAATAAGAAACGGTGCTATTGGCTAACCGTTACTCAAAAAACAATAGTTTAGTATTCCTCTAGGGTCAGGGACAAGGATTTGGGAGTCTATATCAGCTATTCAGATTCTCAAGAACCTAGTTCCAGTTCTTCTGGGTAGTCTGGTCTGTTAGCTGTACCTCATGCTTCTGCTTAGTTTGTATTCTTATGAAGGGTTTTGGTTCTTTACACACAGAAATCCCAAGATTAAACAAAGATTTCTTTCTGTTACTAAATATCTACAAGCAACTTAAAAAAGAATGACAATTGATTGTTGAGCTCCTTACTTGTATTCTAAATCCTTCAGATTTTTTTTGTTTTCTTAATAAAATAAACATTAGTGCCTTGCCAATCCTATGAGAGAGTATAATAGGTTGTAAAAATGGATCCATCTTTCCACCCTTCCTGATAAACACACCCCCATTACATTGTGGTTTTGCTGATTTTCTGTCAAGAGTAGAGTCTATTTCTCTACTCCTTAAATGTGAGCTGGCCTTATGACTTGCTTAGACCCAATGCTCCAGAAGTGACTAAGCCAATTCTAAGTTTAAGCCTCAAGAGGCCTTGCATGCTTCAACACCCCCCAGTTCAATTCTTTTGGAACTCCAACAGCTGCCATGTAAAGAAGCCCAGGCTGGCTTGGTGAAAGATGGGATACCACATAAACCAGACATTTCCCAACTCACCTGGTAACTGAACTCAGATGCATGAATGAGCCCAGCTGAGACAGGAGACCCAGTAGAGTCAAAATTGATTATTCACAGAACCCTAAGCTAAATAAATGGCTGTTCTTTCAAGTCATTAGCTTTTGGGGGTGATTTGTTCCATAGTAAAATTAGCTGATATAGAAGGATACTATTATTATCATTTGACTAATGGATAAAGTGATGTACAAAGATATCAGATAAAAATTTCAGAATCATACAACTTGGAAACAAGGTAGAGCTGAGATTCAAACCAACACAATCTGCCTCCAGAAGTTACTCATTCTACTACACTGTCCAGGGCCTTCCATAAACTTTCATTCATTTATTCATTCATTCATTTGTTTGTTCATCAAGTCTACATTAAGTACTTATTATACACCAAACAACATGCTAAATATTGATGATAAAATATTGAATAAAATTGCATCTTTGCCCTCAAGGGGCTAATATTCTAATACAGGTAAATTAGACATACCAACTGAATAATTACAATTGATAATTGCCTTAAAAAAGGCTATATATAAGGAACTATTGGAGTAGAAAAAAAGCAAGTCCCTAACTACCTCATAGTATTTATTATCTATAACACTCTTTTGACATTGATTGTTTACTGCTTTGTTCATAGATTATTTAGGGAGATCTATTTTATCATCATAACTAGATTATAAGTTTCTTGGGGGAAAAAATCCTTCTTCTTGGTAAAGATTTCCTATGGTGCATAGCTTCATACCTGTCCTTAATAGTATTCAATAAATATATTCATGGACTATTAAGGGTGATTTTTCAAATTTATCAGAGAAATAGGAGAAAGAATGTGGGGGGTGAATTTCAGAAACTATTTTGGGCATTTGACCAAAGTAGTGTCAGTTAGTCTCCCAAATGTATTGATCTATTGTTTGCAATTAAGAAAATCCTTATAATCTTGTGCAATTATTGTTCCACAACATATAGAGCAGAGCTTGGTGGGACCTTGGTAAAAATCTTTCACCTATGGCAAACATCACCTAGCAAAACTCTCTGAAAAGTTGGAAAATAGTTACTTTCATGGAAATATTACTTAAACTACTAAACAAAGGTAGCATAGTGCTGCGACTCTGAGTATAGATCTGGAAGCGGACTTCTCAGGGCTTGAATCCTGGTTCTGGTACTTTACACCACTGCGCAGTTTCCTCATCTGAGAGTGGGGGTAATTGTAGCATCTATTTTAAGGCATTTTTTGATGTTAAATTTTTGTAAATATATGTAAAGTGCCTAGAATAATGTCAGACACAATGAATATAATTCAAATGATTATTGAGTAAAAGATAAACAGACATAGCTACAGAATTCTCTACTTAATCTTCCTTTTATTTTTTCTTTTCTACAGGTTATGCCTAGGGTTCAACAATTGTAAGGTAAAGGAAAGAATAAAATCTGCTTTACTTAGGCTGCAATAATTTGTGATGCTATTCAAAGGGCAATCGATCACTTTAACAAATGTACCAGTATTTTTGACTTTGCTCTTCAGATATTTTATGTTGCATTAGTTTATCTGTAATTTTGAAAGCCACTACTCCTTTACCTTTGGAAGTATTGATACTTCATGCATATGTCTAAATAACTGAGATAAAAAATAATATAGTTCTGATTTTGAAAAGTAACTTTTTGGAAATTCATATTTATGCAAATGATTGAGATGAGAGAAGATGTAGTTGTACTTTGGCTTCTGTCTCTGTCACTACTTGTGACTCTAGACAAATCATTTTGCTTTTTCAGGCTTTAGTTTTCCTGCACTTGGAGAGAGAGGGCATTTTCTTCATTTAACTACTGTATAGGGGTGTAATGAAGAGAAGTGACCAGAATGAATGTTCCTCAAAGTACAATTGGGAACTTTCTTAGTGACTTGTGGGATAAGCTGAAGGTTTAAACAGTGAAATACGGAAAAACTATTTCTTCTCCTCTTGGATATTACCCAGAGTCTTGGGGCCCTAGATATTTACCCAGTAATCTTTGTGGAAGTAGGTCAGATAGAAAAATGAAAATAAAAAATATTAACATATTTTGAGTGCATTGATAAAAAATTATGCTTGGTATATTCATAAACTTCAATAAGCATCAAAATCTTTCAAGATATTGGAGTTTATGGGAGAGTATTTGTTTTGCTATAGAAATGACATATTCTGAATGCTCATTAAAGAAAGGCATGAATGTCTTTCTCTATCAGCAGGACAATGCATCTTTATCATAAAGAATTATCATACAAATTTGCAAATTATTCTAATCACCTCCACCCTCAATTTTTTTCATACGTGGCAATACATTTTTCTTTACCTTACCAACTTCTAAAAATGATTACTATTACTGTGCTTGAATATTCACTGATTTTCTAATAGTTACTGGAAAGCAATGATTTATATTTCTTAGACAAATACCTATGTGGTTAATAGTCAAATATTGTATCATTACTAGAATTTATCATATTGATTGAGGTGCAAGATTCCCTCACAGGTGACCTATTGTTAAGGTATTTACTGATTACTGCTCTTACTTGCTTTAATATTAGTGTAAAGCTCTTTTTTTTCTTTCTTATTTATTTATGTATTTATTCATGCATGACAACAGTGGAGTGCATTACATTCATAATTATCCATTCACAGCACACTTTTTCGTAAATCTGTATATAGAGTATGTTCATGCCAAATTAGTATAAAGCTCTTTAATGTTCCTTTTTCAGAATAATCTTTGTTGCTCTGTCTTATCCTTTTCACTACATCCTCCATTCCACCCCAGCACAGTCTGATTCCTATTTTAATTGTTTGTTTTATAATGCTTCTTTCATAAAATTTCAATGATCATATTCTACAAAATAATATTTTCATATTGTTGAAGCACTGTCTGAAAGTTTGGATAAATTTGGGTAGTTGAGGTGACAAAGAATTCTGTTGAGTATTGCATTTTACTATTTTTAAAAGGCAACATACTGACTAAAGGCTATATTTTTACAAAACCCAATAGCAACATGCAACCATGGCTAATACAACATGACAGATCTGAATTGGAATCTTTTCATTTTTGTCTTTACCTCTTAAGGAGCTGAATAATAGAGGAAAACATGGGTCAAGATAAGGAGTAAGTCCTCTGTAGAGATTTAAGTTTTGGCTGTAAGAATATTTGGCCCTGTTTGATCCTGTTTTATGTGTATTAATTTTCTTGGCTTTCTAACAGTAGTCAAATGCTTCCAGAGAGATTTTCAAGAACACTCATACTGTGCAAGATGCAGATCTTTAGAGTTCTCATCTTTAAGACATGCTTCCAATTGTAACTGTCTTCATAAAACTGAAATGTATGTACTATTGACATAAATTTTATTCGCACATCCGAAGTGGGTAAAATTTGTCAGTTGAATCTTATCTGGAAGTACTTACTTGCTCACTTAATGAGTGTGCACTTTAGATATATTTTGGGGTGAAGTCAAAGCATAATGATTTTAGGTTGTATGCACAGTATGTAGTTTTGAAGGTAAATTTTTTATAAGTGTGTTGTTATTATTATTGCTCCCCCTCCCCCTCAAATTACTATTTCTTATCATGGATAGTACATATTAAGTTTATTTTTCCGAAACTGTCATTAACATAAAATTTTTATGTTTTCATAGGATGCAGAATACTTCTAGAATACACTTTGAAACATTTTTAGAACAGATTAAGATTTATAGGAAAAACGAGGAGAAAGCACAGAGAACCCCAAGAATCTAGAGCATGGTGTTATTAGTAATATCTTCCATTAGTATGTATGGTGCATCTGTTACAATTGATGAATAATATTGATGAATTATTATTAAAGTCCATGATTATTCCGATGTCTTTAGTTTTTATGTGCTGTCCTTCCTGTGTTCCAGGATCACATCCGATGGACCACATTACATTTGATTGTCATGTTTCCTAGGCTTCTTTTGCCTACACAGTTTCCCATACTTGCACTGTTTTTGATGACCCTGATGATTTTCAGGAGTATTGGCCAGCTAATTTGTAAATTGCTCCTTCACTTGAACTTGTCTCACCATTACACTGGGGCTATAGATTTTTGTGAGGAGGACCACAGTGATAAAGACCCATTTTCATTATACATCAATATGAGTTATCACTCTTTTTTTTTGGTACCAGGGATTGAACTCAGGGGCACTTGACCACTGAACCACATCCTCAGCCTTATTTTGTAGTTTATTTAGAGACAGGGTCTCACTGAGTTGCTTAGTACCTCACAGTTTTTTGAGGCTGGTTTTGAACTCAAAATTCTCCTGTGTCAGCCTCCCAAGCCCCTGGGATAGCAGGAGTGCGCCACCACGCCTGGCTTGAGTTATCACTCTTGATGTCAAACTTGATCACCTGGCTGAAGTGATGTTTGTCGGGTTTCTCCATAGTAAAGGTACTCTCCTCTTTTGTTCTTTTAAAAAATAATTTCCCCATATTGTGCTTCCTGCAAAAAAGTCACTATGCACAGCCTGCACTTAAAGAGTAAAGAGGTATGGAGCAGCTCTGTGAGGGGGAATTTGTCTGCAAAGGAGGTTTGTCTCTTCTCTTCCATTTATTTATGTAATCATTGATTTATATCAATATGGACTCCAGTTATTTTTCACTTTGTGTTATAATCCAATACAAATTTATTTATTTCCCTACTCAAACTATTCCAGTTTTGACCATTGGGAGCTTTTTAGATGGCGCCTATGAACTAAAAGAACAAGGAAATGTATGTATGTATAATAACCTGTATGTATACATATCTATCTACACATGCTATGATTTGAATGGGAGTGTCCCCAAAAAGCTCACATGTAAGACAGTACAAAAGGTTCAGAGGAGAAATGATTGGGTTGTAAGAGTCTTAAACCAATCAGTGATTTAATCCCCTGTATGGGATTAACTGAATGGTAACTGAAGTGGTAAAGTGTGGCTGGAGGGGGTGGGATTTAGGGTGTGGCTTTGGGATATATTTGTACCTGGTGAGTGGTTGCTCTTTCTCTCTGTTTTCTGATCAGCACATGAGCTGTTTCCCTCTGTCATACTCTTCCACCATGATGTTCCACCTTACCTGGAGCCCTGAGGAATAGACCCCACCTTTTATGGACTAAGACCTCTGAAATCATGAGGCCTCAAAAAACTTTTCCTCTTTTAAAATTGTTCTGGTTAGGTCCTTTAGTCATAGCAGCCCCAAAGCTGCCTAAAACACACGCTTATATATGTTACCAGATATATCTGTATTAAGCTAAACATGAGTTCACACTCTAGTGCATTACCAGCCAACATTATTTTATTTTAACAGGTATATAGGGTGAAAATAAGAGGAGAAAGAAAAATAGGCAAAACAATGTTCCTATTTTGGGGTTGATGGGACCATAGACTACACTGAACTCTCAGAGGATGTAAACAAGTACTTCAATGGAAGAATAAACTACATCCATTAGTACCAATTTTCAGATTTAGTATTTAGTAGGGATATACTTCAAAGGCTTTTGGTGTAACATGCGAAAAAATGGATGCCTTGTAATTGAAGTCCAACATTTTCAATAGGATAAGAGAGACTGAGGATCCTGTCACCTTATTGAGAAATCTCAACACAGGCCTACTGGGAGGAAGTTGCAATAAGAAAGGTTGCAGCCTAGCCTAGCCTCATCGTCTTCCTACAGTCCCTTACTCCTGATGACCACTGGAAGTTCCTCTAGGACAGACTGTCATAGCTATTATTCACCTAAAAGCTAAAGGTCTTGAAGGAATAGGAGGAAAGAACACAGGGTCTAGAACAGAAAGAAATTGGATTGGAGGATCACCTCCATCATTATCAGTAGTATAAGTATCCTAAGTTCTTTAAACCTTAGTTTTCTCATTGGTGAATAGGGAAATAATTCCTGCAGTATTTAGTGTTTAGGAGCAGTGTTATGATCAAGAAAAAATGTGAAATGTCAAAGTAATTTGTGAACTGATAAAAATTCAATAAATGTTATTCCTTATATTGTCTTCAGTGGGAGGAGACCACTGGCACTTGGAGGGGGCATACATAGCACAGTGGTCAAGAATGTGAGCACTGAGCTCTGGGGGACATCAGATAAACTCTATCCCAATTGAATGATCAGAGGAGGCTGTCCACTGGGAAGACCTCTCCTAAGGTTCTGGGAGAGACTCTAAAAATGCATGAAATTTACCAAATAAGACATTTTACTACAATCAACTCAGCTTGCTTTCTTTGTGTTTTGACTTTTCTTCATGTCAGATGGTTGTTGGAGGAGCTGTGGACATTTCTGAGATGTGGCTAAAAGAAATGTAACTTGGGAATTCAATGTGGATTGATATAGAAGCATGTATGTATGTGGTTCACAATTATTTCCATGTGGAGTTAATTTGTTGCCTAATACTTTGAAGGAATACCAGGAATATTCTAACTCTTCATTTGTGCTGACTTAAACAGCATCAAGACATAAAAATAAAGGACTGGAAGTCTTCTTATGATATGAATGTGTACTATGGCAAAATTATTGAAGACTGTCGAGGTATTTATGAAGGCTTCTTGTTCAGGAAAACCTTTAATCTTATAGTTCATATGAGAAAGAAACTTGGAAAAGTTTTTCTACATACATCACATTACTGAAATAAATTGGGAAACCAAAAAAAATGTTCTGAAATATTAATAATAAAAGACAAATTTTGGTTAATCATATTGGAAGGAAAATTAACTGATCTCAATTTTTTCCCGTAGAAAATAATATTACAAAATCTTTGTCATTGTGAAATTGATTCAAGACCGTGAGGACTATGAAGTTAAATTTCAGGAAAAAAGATAGGTGCCAGGCAGCTAGTTAGTTAACATTGTTATTTTCCTGGATTTTGTGATGTTTGTGGTCATGCTAGCTTTAAAAAAAAATTAATGTTAGGCACCAGAGAATATGTGCCTGCCCACATGCCTACCTTATGTTTGCTTCTTTGGGAATCCTGCCAAGTCTGTAACAAGTAGCTGTGGAAGTAGATGTATTTCTGTGATGCACAAAAATGTAGGACTGAATATAGATTTTCTTTTAGAGTCTTTGTATTTCAGGAAACTTCTCTTGTGAAGTAAGGCTATACGGCTCCAAGAGTCATGCTTTCAGAGTTCTCTTCCTATCAGTTCTGGGCTCCTAGAGCTTCCTTCTGTTTGGGCAGCTTCCTCCCACATTGGTCTGGAAGAACATATGACTCCTGGGGACCCAGCTTACTACTTGGAGTCACTTTGGCAGTTTGTCGCTACTGGAAATAGGAGACTTGGACTTGCTGGTTCCAGTTGTGCTGATATATAGATTCCCCTGTGCAGTCATCACTCATTCATGTAATAAAGCATTTCATGTTACGTGTAAAATAACTTTTATGCTCATAGGTTGATCCCTGGAACAAATGTTTTGAGGTTTCTGCAAAAGAACTGGCAGTGCTAGAAATCTGAATCATGTAAGTACTCTGTCACTCACTAATTCGGTTCTGAAATCTATAGAAACCTGCAAATCCTTCCAGTATTATAATTTCTTTTTCTTTCTTTCTTTTTTTTTTTTTTTGGTACTGGGTACTGAACCCAGGAAAGCTTAATCACTGCACATATCCCCAGCCCTTTTTATTTTGTTTATTTTGAGACAGGTTCTCACTAAGTTGATAAAGGCCTTGCTAAATTGCTGAGGTTGGCTTTAAGCTTGCAATCCTCCTGCCTCAGTCTCTCAAGCCGCTAGGATTACAGGCATGCCCAGTATTATAACTTCTAACCTGGTTTTTCTTCAAATCATTCACATTCATGATGGCAAATTAACCATTCCTATTCCTAATTGCTTTGTTTCAATGCTCATGTGTCATTCACCTTCATATTATGAGGGTAGATTTGTTACATGAATCTTCTGATGAAAGTGCAATTTATTAAAATAATTTAAAAATTTCCAAATAATTTGGAAAATAGTGTATTATCAATTAAAACATCTGAACCACAGTTGAGGTGGTCAAGTTATCTTGTAGACATGGTAATTTTATTTTTTTAATGCAAATGTATATGTGTATATACATATATGTGTGGATGTACATATAAACTTTTATGTTTACATGTATATCTATGTATATGCATTTGCACACATAGATAGTATAGTAATTACTGTGTACATAAAATTTGTAAACCTTAGGAGTTAATTTACCACTCTTGAAGAGTAGCATCAGTCAAAATATTGTTTAGCCCCTATGTAACAGCTTTAGTGGAGCAAATAATAATAATAATAATAATAATAATAATAATAATAATAATAATGCCTCTTTTAAAATCTGTGTGGATTCTACTATGTAAGAACATACAAACATACTTGCTCAGTGGCTTTCAATATTTCCAAAGAACGTGGCACTAGGTATCAGATGACAACATTAAGTGACAAAAATATTTTGTTGTGCTCTCTAAATATTTCAACTACAGCAACATCCATCTCTAGAACCCAAATTCCTGTAGAGCTCTGCCAAAGCATGGACTGAACAGAAGGAACCTATACTTAAGATAAAAGGACTTTAGGAGACCATCTCTTGTATCTAGGCAGCTAATAGTGGCAAATGAATCTGAGCATCAATCAGAGCCATTTAGAGTGTAGTTGATAATTCTGCCTCTAAGGATTGCAGACAACACCAGCCAGTCAGAAATTAACTGGAGGCCATGCCTGTCTTTCAGTGCCTCTTGAGTGTTGGGGTGCTGTTGTATTCTCGCTCCCCCATACCCTGCTGAGAACAAAATACAACTCTACCATAAAGGCCCAAGGGTAGCTTAAATAATTTCTGAAGTTATAGCTTACTGTAGCTTACATGCACTGACTCCGCTGAAGAAAATGAATTTACTACATGGAATCACACTCCTCTGAAAATATCTCTGAGTCTCCACAACCTACAGATATATAATAAGCCAAAGAATACTTATAGACATTGATCTATTAAGCCGTTTTCCTAAAATACCTACAGTCTTTTCATATGAAACAGAAAAAAAAATCATTAAAGCTATGGTTTGCCAGACAATTACTTTGTCAAATCTCAAGAAATTGCATAATAAATTGTATACATGCATCAAACATGAGCAGCAGAGGACTATAACAAGCTATATGTTTCCAGTCCACTTGCTCTTTCATCCAAACAGTAGTTTTTGTTTTCAAGAACAATTCTATATCCTCTTTGAAGGCTTTCATAAAATATGGCTATACATTTATCTATCAAACTAAGTAGAAATAATTGAAACACTTAATATGCACAGTAATAGGGAAACGCACGAATAACTTCATTATTAATGTCTATTGATTATTTATATTTTCAAATAGGCAGTGTAGCTGCGAGTATTTTTATCATGTAAATCTATATGTGTGTTTTGGTTTTACCTGTTTATTGGCAAATTTACAGTCCACATTATGGGGATTTTTATTGCCTTACACATTTATTTGATATGTGCATAACCAAGGTCAGTTTGCAAACCGACTAGTGTTTACTCAATTTGATTACTGTGTTACATTTCTGAGCTTATTTTCCCTTTGGAAAATTAACTGTACAAGAAAGCCTAGTAAATCTTTACTTAAAAATTCCAAACTTTAGATTGATTTCAGCAGTGAGTTTGTATTGATCTCAAAGGCTTTGCGTTCCTAACTAAAAACTAATCTTTATTTCACCCTTTAGTGACTGCAGTCATAAATATGCTCACTCCTACCAGTGTGGAGTGGATTAATGGTTATTGAAGATTGGGGCTTCCAACTGAGCCTGGGAACCCTAACCTTTGGAGGACAACAGAAGGCATTTACCCCTTGTCAGCTATAATCCCTAGGTCCATTTTTGACATTTACCTGAGTGTTAAAGAGGAGGCAGAGTAGGGGTTGGGGAATAAAACTCCACAGATTTCACTCAGCTATTAATCACTCACTGTTAGATTGACTGTTGTACCTGACCCTGGTTTCTTTTGGCCATTGAAGTCATCAGAAGGTATAGCTACACGTCTCGGCTTGGAACTCAGGTCAACTTCTCCTGGGTCAGCACCCTACTGTCTGTCTTCCAGGAGGAACTTACTGTATTGCTAATGTCCCCTGTCATTGTTGGTCCAACTTTGTTGTACTAATGGAACAAACTCTTGGCAGAGTTAAGTTCAACCAATTTACAAGATCTAATTATGGAGAAGAAGATAGTAAAAAAGGAACAGAAAAGATTTGTTATCAAGAATGATCAATAATGTGCCAGGCAGCAATAGACAGATGACTGACAAATAATAATAAAACTGTAAAATAGCATTTCTCAAAGTATGGTCCCTGGCATCTCCTGAAGCACAATACCACATGAGAGTGCTAAATTAAACTCAAGGGTGCCGGGATGCTGAACCTTAACAACCACTCCCCAGAACTTTTTTGTTCTCCAAAGTATGAGGTCGACTGCAAAATTGGTGTGTTTTAAGGTTCTGCTCCTTTTAACTATGTTCTATGGTTGATAGCAAGAGTTTTAAGTTTCTTGGATCTGATGGGCAAAGTTACTACTATTTGCTCACCCAATATTCATATATTCTTTTCTCTGTAAAATAGGAACTATAATTTTTACCTGGGTTCCTTGTCGCCCAGTTAACATTTTCCAAGCTTCCTGATGGCTAGATGCAAGAGGGGATTTTGTATAGGACTTATGAAGTCTTCACTAAAGGACAGGAACATGCCCTTGTTCTTCCTTTTCTCCAATATGCTGCTTAGAATGAGCCTGTATCATCTGGACCCCCTGCAGCATATTCTCAACCACAAGGACAAGGCTAACACTTAGGACTGGTGGGTCAGTGAGCTGGAAGGGACCTGGGAACCTGATGATTTCATGAAATTGTTGCACCAATTTGGGATTGCCTATAACTGTATCACTTTTACATGAGAAAATGAAATGTTGCACACTTTAATCCCTATTGAAGAGGGCAGGTGGTCATTGTAATTCATGACCGAATGAGATTACCAGCTGGCATGGACACCATTTAGGAGCATGAGTTCATTTCAAGCTAATGAAAGGTGAGGTGAGGATGAAAGTTGTAGCTGAATACTAGTAGTGATTTCGTGAAATTTCTGTGGGTTTCGGAATCCTAGGAAAGCTCCTGATCTTGCTTGTAATTTCAAAAAGGTATATGTGTCTCTGACCATTGTTCACAGAAAAGAGTTGGATCTGTAGTAGCCAGGTGGCCAGAGGGGATACAGGTGGTGGGGCAGAGGGAACAGAGGCACAGGGTGGATAGCAGCACTAAAAACAATTATGCATACAAGAATCGACATTTTCTTTTATGGCAACTGATCATTCAGAGGTGCCTTCCTAGCTTCATGAAATTAACCTTTATAAGACTTAAGGCTCTAACTGTTACATATGGATGAAATGCTATGTCTTAAAGACACTTGAAGTTAGCCAGGCCTGGCATGGTGGTGCACACCTGTAATTCCAGTGGCTCAAGAGGCTGAGGCAGGAAGATTGAGAGTTCAAAGCCAGCCTCAGCAATTTAGTGAGACCCTAAGTAACTCAGTGAGACCCTGTCTCTAAATAAAATACAAAAATAGGCTGGGGATGTGGTTCAGTGTTTGAGTACCCCTGGATTTTTTACTCCCCAGTACCAAAAAAAAAGAAAGAAAGAAAGAAAAAAAAGAAACAACAACAAACAAAACAAAACAAAACCCCAAAAGAACAAAAACCAATAAAAAACCTTGAATTGTACATAAAGTGTTTCTTTAGCTTGAGGAAGAAAATAATGTATCTCTTGCTGCCATTAATATTTTTATTCCTTCTGTATCCAAATTTGATACTGTTAAGTCATTATCTTTGCGTAGGGATTATACTTCTAAATCTTAACTGCCTTGACTCTTAAAATGATTGTACCAATGCAGAAAGCCAAGTCACATTCTCTTATTTCCTTCACTCATGTTTGTTCAGTTATTGAAATAATTTATCAGAGGCTTTCCCTTGTTTTCTTTTCTCTCTCCTTCTGCTATAAATGCAGTTTCAACCTTTAACACAGTTACCTTTACTGATACATTGATTAATAGGATGGCAACAGACTCACTTGCATAAATCATTTGTTATAAAACCTCACATCCCAACATATAGTGTGGCTCTGGTAATATTAGAGTAGAGATTCTCAAAATTTGTTCCCTGGACCATCAATAATGGCATCATCTGAGAACTTGTTAGAAATGCAAATTCTTGGACTTCACTCCAGATCTACTGACTCAGAAACTCTTGATATGGGGCCCACCCATTTAAATGACTACAAACTTTGGTTATTCTGATGGCTGCTCATGTTTGAGAGCTACACAGTGTTCTAGAGTGAGGCAAGTCACATCTTCATATCTATCCACAAAGACTGCTGAAAAGTTAATATTCCTTAATGTATCCACTCCAGTGAAATGCTAGAGATACATCCAGATGTTGGCTATTGACCATTTAATTAGATAGCTTTTATCTCATCCATCTTCAGTCTTCAGAATAACTGGGTCAAGGCCATATGGTGACTCAATTTTAGCATTAATAATACTAGCCACTTAAATTATATAACATTTTTTCATTCTTCAAAGTTCTGACATATATAAAATTTCATTTGATTACACAATGGAATTAAATATAACATTCATTTGAGTCAATGCAATTTAATTACAGGAAAAGAATAATAAACACAAACTTTTGTATTAATCTTTTTTTGTCTCTGTATCTCTATATTAATCTTTTTTGTCTCTATATCTCTGGTTATCTTGCATTAAAATCTATACTTGGTAAAATAAATATTACACAATAAAAGAACACTTAAATGGATAATATTAAAGTGTGATTTGCTAGTGAGGGAGAAAATCAGTGGGAGTTTTGAGCCAAATTCTTTCACACAGAGAGGGGACTTTATGAGATACATTTCAACTTTCTAAGTATCAATTTGACACTAAGACATTTGACAAAGGTTAATAATCACTGACTTACAGATGAACTGCTAGAATTGACTTATTGTCTTCATTTTAATAAAAAACACAAACCACATAGCTACTAGGTCATACTCATGAGGCCAATATTCTTTCTGTGTTATTTTAAAATACAATTAGGTAGGAGGGTAGGATTTTTTTAAGAATGTAAGTGTGACATTTAGGAATTGCTTGAAGGATGGAACCCACAACCTCAAACATAATAGGAACGTGCTTACCCCAGACCTCTTAAGCACGTTTTTATTATACCTGTAATGTAATAATGATAGCATATTCATTAGTTTACTAAAATGGCTTGAACAGTATTTTTTAAATTTTATATTAAAAATAAAAATTAAAATACTCTTTGAAGATGGGGAAAATAAAATGGAACCTCTAAAAAAGCATAGCACCTAGATAAAGAAACCTAGATAAATGCTGAGTTTATTAAAAGCATTAACCAAGTACTTTTCTAGGATTGTCATCCTAACCAAATATTTCAGAGTTTGATAATATTCTTTCTTAGCTCTGAGACTCTTAAAAAATAACATCAATCCTAAGACTCTTAATCTTTTCATAAGCTTTCCAAAAACAGCAAATCCCAAACCACAGTGTTTTGAAGCAACTTCTGATAAAGAATTTGGAGTATTTTCAATAAGAATAACGTAAAATTAAATTTCCAAGAAGTGTGCTTTAGTGGAAAGGATTCAAGCATTGGAGTTAGAAAGCTGGGTGCAAGTTCCATGACTGCAATTTACTAGCTGTGAGGCCAAGTTCTGCATTCCCTGAAATCTCAGTTTCCTCATCTGTAAATTGGAAGTAATAATATTTACTGACAAGTATCATTGGCATCAAGCAGAACTCTGTGTGTAAATTTTTATAGCCTTGTCTCTGCAAATAGAATGCCCTGTATATACAATAGTTCTTAATCTTATAAAAGAAATAATTTGTAAAATGTAAAAGGGTGCATGAATACTAGTTGATTTATTAGCTTTTGCCTGGAACAAAGGAAGACATATTATAGCTGAGAGATCATTCTTTCTAAGCACACATTTGGACCTTTAGTTAGTGTAGCTAAAGCTCACATAATCTGAGGAAAGGCTAGGTAGCCCAACAAATTCTGTGAGGGAAAATTATATACATCTCCTAGTAACTCAAAAGAAAGCTGCCCTTAGCGAGGCCCTAAGCAACTCAGCGAGGCCCTGTCTTTAAATAAAATATAAAAAGGGCTGGGGATGTGGCTCAGTGGTTAAGTGCCCCTGGGGTCAATCCCTGGTATTAAAAAAAAAAAAAAAAAGAAAAAAGAAGAAAGCTAGAAAGCTGCTCTTGAAGTCTAGTATGCTAAAGGACAAGGATCTAGATAGTACATTCAGATAGCCTGCAGGTCCCTTAATAACATTAGTGTGGCAGTGAACTTTTAAAAGAAAAGTGTAGTTGACAAAGCAAGTGAGTTATAATAATCCTATTTTTAGATAATTTCCACATTAGCATCTGCTAATTTCCCTAAAGAGGCGATAATAGTAATATAATAAAAATGAACTAATATCTTTTTACAAGATAATTATTATCCTTTACTTCATTGAACCCTGATCTTTTCTAAGCAGTGTTATGTGCTAGAATTTTGATGAATAAGACACAATATTTGCTCTGGAACCATTCAGCAATTCAATTCTGCAGCACATAACAGAGTAGATATCTATAAGAATACAAGTAATTATTGAATACAGAGCTAAAATCAGGCAAGTGAAAATGGCCAAAGCAATAGCTAAAACACACTCACCTCAAGGGACTTTCGTGATAGCAGACACAGCAACGCATACCTTATAAATAATACCACAGATAAACCAATTAGAGAAAGCTCAAAGGCCAGAATTCAGAGCTTCTGTAGGCTATGAAGTCTAAAAATTTCTTGTGGTTACAGACATAGGAGATTATTCATGTAGAGCCATAGTTCTGAATGTGTTTTCTATAGACCTTGGGGGTCCTACAATTCTTTTAGGGAATTCATGAGGTCAAACTATTTTTATAACACTACAAAGATTTTATTTTTGATTGTGCTGACATTTGTATCAATGGTGAAAATCAATGGTGGGTAAAATTACTGGTGCCTCAGCAAAAATCAAGGCAGTGGCACCAAACTGACCCAATCATCATTGTATTCTTAAGTGCTACTTTTGATTTAAAGAAATGGCCAGTTTCACTTAAGACAGTCTTTGATAAAGCAATAGAAATGTTAATTTTATTAAATCTTAACTTTGATTATCTATCTTTTTATATTCTGTGTGAAAAAATGGGAAGCTCCCCTGTGTACTGAAGTACAATAGCTGTCTTTGGAAAAATGCTTGTACAATTGCTTGAGTTACAAGCTAAACTAGCCACTGTTTCATGGAACATAATTTTACTTGAAAGAATAACCAAATAGATATTATTCAGACTTGGATATATGGCATAGAGTTTTTTGACAATGAATGAAATGAACTTATCATTTCAAAGAGAACAACTGAGTGTATTCATTGCCAATGATCACATTTGAACTTTTCAGTGAAGAATAGAATTTTCAGAAAAGTTGATTTCTATAACTTGAGTAAATGTTTTTCTAATGAGATTATTTAATGATGATATTTTTGATATTGAAAAATGACATTTGTCAATATTTAGGAGCTTTATAGAATTTGAAGAAGCAATATTTTTAAATATTGATGCTTAATAACACAAAATCATACAATGACACAGAATTTGTGAAAAATGCAAAATAAAATATAATGTGCATTTTAATGTAAAAATCTTAAAAAGTTAACATGATTTCATATTCCATATTAGTTTTGTCTAGTATTAAAAAGATGCCCAAAATTATCTGAAATGGATACTAAAATGGTCCCCTATCTTCTAAGTTCATGTCTGTGTGATTCTGGAATCTCTTCAAATGCTTCTACCTTAGCCATGCATTACAGTAAACTACATGCAAAAGCAGACATGAAAATTCAGTTGTCATTTATTAAGCCAGTTTAAAAGAGTCTTGCAAACATGCAAAACAATTCTGCAATTGCCATTGATTGTTGATTGGGGTAACATGTTTACTTTTTCTAAAATCATGATTTATTTTAACATGTAAAAGATTTATTATCTTTGAATGAATTAATTAGCATTTCTAAAAGACCTGGCTTTTCATTTCTAGGAATGTAAATACCAACAGGTATAATCCAAGTATCTAAATCACTTTGGAGTTCTATGAAGCACAAGGTATGAGAATCATTATTGTGGTATATAAGACAATGACTGTTGGTAACATTTGGATTTCTCCATCACACTGTCTGAGGAAAATCTCAATGATTCTGAACAAATGTCACAAAATGTTTGAGCCTGACAGAGAAAAGTTAAAATTGCTGTGTTAAATATCACTGGGGATCTCTCTGGGGTAGTGGTGGGGATCCCTAATGGACTTTCTGCAGATCCACGGAAAGTGACTCTCCCATACAAGTAACTGCCTCTGGGAAACTCCTCAGGCCATTTATTCTCTGAAGGCCAAAATACTTCTAGCACTGGAGCATAAGGTACTTTGATTTTGTGATACCCCAGGATGTAAAAAATTATCTCAAGAGATGATTATAAAAAACTTAGCGTCTAATTTTAATTTTCTTTAATTTTTGAACTTATGATTGCTTTTTAGAGGGCATGCATGTAACTGTATACATAATACATGCATATTATGTATACATGTATGCAAATATATAAATATATACACATATATGGTATCTAAAACGTACTAGCTGAGGGGGTATGGACACTAAAACATTAAAAGGTGTTGCATGGGCACAAGTGCAATGATTATGGTATGACCTAATATAATCATCACTGAAACTCACCTGTTAACACTTTTCCTTCAACTCTAACCACTTGATTCTTTTGTTTTTCTTCTTCCTTCCCAGCGAGGTTCTAGCTCAGTACCTTTATTGTAATTGACTCCCCCAGGCTCTGTCCACTTTTATTAAGCACCAAAATGTCAGCTAGTTAGCCAAAAGACGTGCTGGACTCGGCATGGTGGATTGCACACACATATTTAAAGGAACACATGCACAAGATCTTGTGAGAGCCAGGAGTAGGTCTCAAGGAACAGAAAAGCCTTTCTTCCTTTATCCCTTTCAGATGCCAGAATTTCCTTTTAAAATACAATCCCTTTAGTTTAAGGCTGAAAACATGGGGGACTACAAATACCTGCAAAGTGGCAATAGAACATTTGTACCTGGTTGTTAAGGAAGAAATCCAGGATCTGTATAGGATCTGGAAGGAGAGGTTGAAGGAGGTGATGGAAGGCAGAAATTTCTAGATGGTTCAGAGGGAGAGGCCCCTCCTGGAGCAAGGAAAGCTTAAGGATGCGAGGACCAGCAACACATCCATTAGTTTCCTCAAGAGCCCTGGTGGTGAAGTGGCATGATCGTGAGGGTTGGTGGCAGCTAGACCTGAGTTTGAATCCCCGTTGCCCCACTCACTTACCAGCTGGGTGACTTGAGGCAATCTACGTAATCTCATTGAGCATCAACCTCTTCATGCAGTAAATGAGGACAATCATATCTACCTTCCAGGGATGAGTGAAGAGTCAATGAGAGTTAGTGTGTGACATGACTGGAACACAGTAGGTGTCCAATAGGTATTTATTTTCCTTTTCTATTCTAGAAGTTTTCACATACATTTTGACATTTGTTACCTTTGGAGTGAGAAAAGGCACCCACTTTTTCAGAAAACAATGGGGCATTTTCTAACTTTTCCCTCCACCTTAATGAATTCACCTGTTTTAAAGCTTTTTTAGTATTTCACACAGACCACAATCAAAAGCTTCCTTAAAAAATAAAAACTCAAAGAATAGTGTATTCATTCTATTTTCCTGGTCTCCACGGCCAGTTGTGTCTTCCAGAAATTCCAAAAAGTTAGTGATGCTTGACGTTCCTCCTCTTTTTCCCCCTTTTCTTTTTGTAAAGCATGCCAGCAATCTTTAAGCATGCTGTGACTTTCTAAATGCCACCCATGTAAGCTTCCGAAACAACTAAGATTTAACCCACAGACACATATTTGATCTGTACTTTCCAGAGAGTCCTCAGAAGCATCTGGTGATATTTTTAGTCTACGTGTCAACTTTGTCTATTGCCATATTCATTTCTAGACAGAAGCATTCCCTTTTGTTGTAGATTTTAATAAAAATCCAGGACAAAATTACAGTATGCATTTTTTTCTAGTGCATATTGTTTGTTGGAATAATTAGCTTGCAAAGCATCTTATAACTTTCTTTTTTTTTTAAAGAAAAAAAGTAGAAATTTAAAAAGGACAGAGTTAGTGTACTAGTTGCTTTGCAGTTTACCTAGTTTTTACCCAATAAAAACTAATTTCATCAACAGTTTTACTTTTTGAAATGAGAAACTTTGGAAACCAAGATCAATAATGGAGAAAAAAAAATGCTAAAGAGTTAAGACCAAGAATGTAAAATGCTCTAAATATTAAATGGAGATCACGCTGTTGACCTATCTTACTACATGTTGAAAATTAGCCATCTAGGTCTTCTGATGAGAGATGAGGATAATTAAGAGAATTGAGTCTGAGACAAATGCAAATAGAAAAAACCAAGACAGAATATCTAACAATGAATAGCCAAAACATCCAATGGAAGGAATTTCACCAGAAATCAGAGTAGATCTTAGAAATGTTGCAAAGCACACATCCTGTGTTTATTTTTGCAGTGAACATATCTTACCTTGCCTGCTTTGATGTGGTGGGGATAGTACCTGGGGTAATGGTTTAGGGAGTCAAGACACAGTCCAAAGAAACAGTCTCAGGCAGAGTGGTATGGTACAGTGAGCTTCAGAACAAATATGGTAATCTCAGGTATGTTTAGGAAGTAGGAAATAGCAAAACTATCACTTACACAAGGTCTTTAGTTTGAATTATTTTCTTTCCTTTGATGACAAATAAATCAGGATTCTTTTGTATGATGAAATGATATCTTCAACAAGAAGCTCTTCTACCCAGGGTAGCCCCTCCATTTTCTAGTACATATGTCTCCTTTATTGAGCAAAGATCAGATGGAAATGCTGGAGTTACTTTTTGGAGTGAACTAGAGCATACAATATAAGACAAAACCATCAGTGGTCTAAGGTGACGAAGAAGGCATGTACAAGCTGTGGTTGGATGTGGTCAGCCTTTTTATTTTTCTTCTACTTCAGGTTTCTGCTTTTAGAGATTTGCTTTCTTTCTTCCCAGATCTGTAGTACATGTAGTGGAAATCCTCCTTGAACATTTCTCTCAAAAAAAAAAAAATTTTTTTTTTCTTTCTGCATAGGTTGCATGCTTCTTTCACCCTGTGAGAAATAGGTCTGGCACCTTTGAAGCAGGTTACTTAAAGTGCAGTGGGAAATGTCTCTTGTTATTTGTTGAACTTTGTACAAATGTCCTCCTTCATCCTGCCCCATGTTCTGTTTGCAAAATGTGCTGCAAATAACCATCCATCACTTTACATCATTGTTGCACTGTACCATTTTGTTTCTTCTCTAGGTAAGAGAAAATGATGATCTGGCTGAGATCACAATCATTGCTGATCAGTATTTGGCCTCCTGCAAAGGCCCATGCAAGCACACAGACTTTTTGTAAGACGCCACTGGGCAGATATCAGATGCAGTACCCTCCCCCATCACCTTCCAGTACTGAAAAACTTAATAACTTGGTATTGTTCAGCGAGTCATTCAAGCGAGTAGAGTGGAATTCTACCTGTTCCTAAAGGTAGAGTATCTGCGAAGCTGCTGCAAAGAATGTTAGTCAGAGCTTTTCTACATGTAAAAACTCATGATTAGGAGACCAAGGTGAATGCAAACCCGGAGCAAAAAAGCTTTGCAAACTTCCTGTGTTTGAAATCACACACAAATTAAGTCAGTGTGCAAAACAGAGCTCAACAAATACATTCCTCTTTTTCACTGGCATATTTTAAAGTATATATATATATATATATATATATATATTTTAAACCAGTAGAAAGATGTCCGGGAAACAGATCAGAAATACAAGAAGCTGAAAACTTTACAGTGATCAAACCACATGGTTTCATAAATGATACCATAAAGGTTTTTTAAAACATTGGTTGTAATTTCTACTAGGTGTCACGACTCAGTGAACCATTAAAAGTGAACCGGCTCACTGAACCAAGCTGAACTGAACAGATGGAATTCCACCCTTACTATGCTTGAAAGGCTCCATGAACAATGCAAGTCTTCTTTTAAGTTCCCTCCTCTGAGCCGCTTACCTCAGGAACATCACACATGCAGGGGGCTCTCAGGATGCAACAGGGCCCCTCAGCTCTTTGTTTGGTGGTAGAGTGCCATGGTTCAGGCAGAGGGAAGTCAGCCCATTTTGAAATCCTCAGGGTCACACTCACCGTTTGCAAAGCCCTGATGTTATTTTCCACCCAATGTATGTTAGAGGTAGAATGTTTTGTTCTCTTTTGATTTTTTCCCTTGAGTTGTAATTCACTTTAATCTATCTAGATAACTCTTGAAAGGTTATTTTGTTGTTGTTGGTTTGTAAATAAGGCTGAACTTCATGGTCGGGGGCTACTCTCTTGGCCTGTCCAGTTTATTAGTTAATTTTTCTTTCTTTTCATAAAGTGCAGATTAATGTCAGGCCACATGACAAACACTTGATTTCCTTTCTTGGTTTCGAAAATCCAGATAGTATAGAGACAGTTAACTCCTGTAGATGGTGATAGGTACACAGTATTGATTTGTTTATGGAACTGCTAACTGTATTCTAAAAGGAACTGAGTCAAAAGGCTGTTTGCAGCCAATCCATTAAACATTAATCAATTACTTCATTAATTTGATAAACATTGATGAGGGCCAAGTAGTACCAGGCACTGTGGTGGACATCGTGTAGGATCTAAAATAGAATGAAGTATAAATTTTTCCTTTCAAAGAGATTATCAATTAGTAGGAAAGATAAGTTAGAAAAAAATAATTGTGCCTTTGAAAATAGATGCCATTCAAATAGCTCTTTGATATCTGTCCTCCTTCCTGCTCTTTTTCCTCTTTTGACTCATGACATGTTCCATTGACATGTGATCAGAACACTGCAATCTTGAGTTGGGGGTTTGGTACATATGTTGTTTTCAAGGACCATGTGTTGTAAAGATTACAACTGATTTCGTGTCTTTGAAAAATCAAGCCATTTCTTCAAAGCATGTTCTAACGGAGTCTGGTTGACAGTGAACCAAAGATAAAGCCAAAGGGGCCAGGGCTGGTAGTTTGTTGGTTGAGCACAAAAGCAACCGGCAGGAGGATCATTGATTAATTCCAGTGAGATCAGCCGAGGAAGAGATTAGCAAGTAAGAAGTCCAGAATCCAGGGAGACAGGCATCAGGGATCAGATACTGAGGTTAGGATTCCGGAACACACAAGGTCAGGGGATGGAAAGGTTTTTTTTTTTTTTTTTTTTTTTTTTTAAACAACATGGGGTCATGAGTCCAGGTCAAAATCCCTTAATAACAAGAGATTAGGAGCCATTGAAAAGGTCTGAATAATAAGCATGGGATGTAAACGGAAAGCATGAGTTGATGACATGAGTTTGATGACAAGTCCTCTGTGGCTCTCAGCCTTTCACAAGGCTCTGAATCTTCAAGGTCAGAGCTCACCGCAGGCATGGGAGGGCCTGAGAGTACACAGGTGGCCAGGTTTTACATTTCATGAAGAATATGGCAGAAAAATCAGTATTTTGTGAAAGCATTAAAATGTAGCATTTGGAAGCTATTTGCATATCTAGATTTCTGAGGTTATATATTCCTAAAGGATTTGCTTGCCCCATTACTGTTAGGCAATAAAACATAAAACTGAAGTTCAGTCTTTAGCATTTGCAGATTTGAGTTCGAGTCCGTGTTATGCTACTTATGAACTTGTGTTAAGTACTTAACCTCCCAAAGATATGGTTTCTTCAAGGATAAAGGGAGGATGGCCATACCTATCTCAGAATGCAAAATTCTCAACATTTAAAAATAACAAATATAAAATTATTAGTTGTAGAATTATCATAATCACCATTATTGCAATTCTAGATGTTATTCAGGAGTCTTTTGAAAAACATCCCTTTCAGAATACAAATAATATGTTTTCATAAAGTTAACAGCTTAGCTATTCCCATTGATTTTATTTTCTAAAACCCATCCAGTCAATCTTCTTTCTTTGCTTGTTTTGCTTATTAGGCCTGACTGGCAGCAATAACAAAAGCTCATAAGAAAACATATTTCAAAGTCATTTAACAAGTATTTATCAGCTTATATTCAGAGGTGTCTGTGTGTCTAGTAACATGTAGAAACACCAGGAGACTGAATGTAGGGATAGCAAATTTAAATCCTTCTCCATCTTATTTTAAGTATGACTCATCATGGGACAAGTCTCTTACATTGTCGATACCCCAAATTATGTAAAAATCAGTTCCTATATGACTTTCTGGATTTTGTATGTGGAAATCAAGTTTATAATGGTTTTCTTTTGTGCACGTGGGACAGAACTTATGTGGTTAGGACTTAACTTATGCTCGACTATGGCATAGTCCAAAGTATAGCTTAACTTAATTTCTATTGTAAAAGCACCCTGTGTTATTAATAGTTATACGGGGAAGGAGTAGAAGACTGATGTAGAAACTAATAGGTCAGGATGAAAAAATTTATCATTTTTAGTCCCTCTTCACATTGGGGTTTTGTAAGACTTTATTTAAAATGCTAAAAAAAATAATCCATCAAAAGGTAAATTCCTGCAAGCTTATATTTTGATTCTTGCTACTCATTCTCATTGCCTGATCTTCAATAGCATTCTTCACACCTGTTTTAGAGCTCTAACTTATTTGTTGCCTATACACTGGTGTTACTTGGCATATGGGATCAACTGGGGTGCTAGGGGACAAGGAAGCTATTCTCTTAAAAGCTATCATCAATCTGCAGCTGGATATATGATTAAACAAAATTCTTTCATCTGTAGATTCACTAAGGTTATCTCAGAATCTTAAGCTTAAACTGGAGGACAATGGAGTTGTACCGACCTGGTCATGTGAGTTTTTTCTCCACAGTTGATGTCAAGTTGGTAATACTTTTGCTGTTGTAGATTCTCCCTAACCTGTGGGTTCAAGGTAGGAAGGCAGAGTGGTGAGAAATCTTTTGTCTGCATCTGGGTTTCTGGCAACCACTAAGAGGTCTGGCTGTGCTATGGTCAAGCCACATTCTGCACTAGGTGATTCCCACCCCACCATATTTATACACATACAGTATTGTTACCCCATGCTGTTCCCTCTGGGATGCCTATCCTGAATCCTTCATTTCTTTCTTTCAAGTTTATGTTACCTCCTCTGTGACACTTTCTCACACACCCATTTGCTCCAGCCCTGCACAAATTTAACTGCGCATTTCTCTGTACTTCCATAGCAGTTATTTATGAATCTTTCTCCTCCATTCATCCGTGAACCTCCTCACAGGAGGTTCTATCTAATCTTATTCATCTTTGGAAGGCAGAGCAAGTTAGTGGCTCAGAATATGGACTCTGGAGTTAGAAGGTTTGGGTAAAACGTCTGCTCCCTCTACCTACTAGCTGTGGTGAGAAGACGTTTACCCACTCTGAGCAGTGATTTTACCATCTCTAAAGTGGTGATTTGTTATCCCATAGGGATTGTCTGGAGGATTAAGAGAGAAATCCACAAACAAAACAAAACAAAACAAAAAACGGTTGGCACATGGAAAGTCCTCATCAACTATGAGCTCTGATTGGTTACATTAGTTTTTACATTTAGAACCTAGCACAGTATCTGACTTTGAGTAGGGCCTTAGTACATATTTTGCTGTACTACCTATCCTTAAATCGTGTTTGTGTGTGTGTGTGTGTGTGTGTGTGTGTGTGTGTGTTTCCTTTCACTGTAAGATGGGAAGGAGTAAGGATAGAGCCATTCTGTGAAAGATAGAATGGAAATGGAAACAGAAGCACTAAACCCAGAATTCATATTTAACACTGCCAAGAGCTTCACCAAGATGAGAGATGAGGGAATTACAGATCCTCAGTTCCAACTTTTGAATGGCTTTCTGTTCACTATAGGAATCCAGGAATATCCTTCTCCTTTCCTTTTTAGTTTGTAGCTCAGTTTCAGTATTGATAAAAGAGGTACTATGTCAATGTCCTTTCTGGGTATAAAGAGAGCAGCACGACAGCACTCAGCCAGTTTTATCCCAAGTGCCCTCCTGTTTTACAGCAGGGAAACTGAGATACAGTTCTGGGGACTTGATCAAGGTCACAGTCAGTGACAGAACCAAATTAAAATTCATGTTCCCAGAGTCCTTTCCATGCCATTGCTTCACCTACTGACCCATGTTGCTTTACCAAGAAGTACTTCTGAGCAAGTGAACTTTCAGGTTTCAATAACACCAAACCTTGGCAAGGTCTTTGGGCAACAATCTCATATCATGCACTGCACGGACTTTTTGGCAAGAACCAACTGTCTTATATATGAGTTGACTTAATTGCCTTATGCACCTGACAATAAAAAAGGGGTGGGTTTTCAACAGTGAACCAAAAATATAAGAGCTCAATAAAGTCTATATTGGAGCCAGGCATAGTTCTCCAATATAGATTTTATCGTACAACTTTAATCCCAGTGTCTCAGGAGGCTGAGGCAGGAGGATGGATCGAGTGTTCAAAGCCAGCCTCAGCAAAATTGAGGCACTAAGCAACTCAGTGAGACCCTATCTTTAAATAAAAATGCAAAATAGGGCTGGGGATGTGGCTCAGTGGTCAAGTGTCCCTGAATTCAATCCTCAGTACTCTTTACCCCCCTCCCCAAATTTAGAAAGGCAGCCATTTTTATCACAAGTGCCTATTGAAAAAATTAGAAGGAAAGAATTGAGTCTAGTGTCATGTATACCTAAAAAGAACAAATTTTAAAAATTAAATGGAAAAAAAAATTAGGAAGGCAAAATAAAGCAGGGACAGATGCTTTCCTGATAGAGTATATAGCCTGTCATCAGGAACTAGGACTTTGTTTGTTCATTGTTGTGGTCTCAGCTCAGCACAATGATACCCATTCAATTAGTATTGCAGAATGAATGAGATGGTGAGTGAATATTAGATTGAGGCAGGAGGATCAGAGTTCAAAGCCAGCTTCAGCAATTTAGGGAGGTCCTGAGCAACTTAGCAAGACACTGTTCCAAAAAATAAAATATATAAAAATGTTGGGGTATGGCTCAGTTGTTAAATGCCCTTGGGTTCAATTCTCAGTACAAAAGAAAAAAAAAAAGATGTTTTTAAAGCAGGAGTTGGTTTCACAACTTTGAATGCTCACTGGAAAATATGATAGTGTGAAGAGTGGGGAGGAAGAGCATTTCTGAGGACCTTTCTCTGAGAAAACTGCATTGAAAGTCTCCTTTTCCTCTGAGGGAGGAAGGCAGGGGACATGCCTGCCCTCATTCACTCAGAGTAAGGGAGAAGTTCAAAGGCTGCTCTAAGAGCTTCCTGTGGATCTGTGGCCGGGAGTACAATGGGCACAGGAAATCCCAAAGCCCCAGAGGTGTGTTGGAGAGCTGGTTTGGCAGCTGAGCAGAGGTGAATAGCTGCTGTGAATGGAAAGCAACTGCAATCCCTGGTCATCAGTCCAGAGAGGCAAAAATCCCAGGAAACAGATGTAGAAATATAGGTCAGAAGTCATTTGATGTCCTGGCAAAGAAACTGGCCTGGCTGAGGCAGTGGTACTCCGTGGTAGTAGGAGGGGACATCAGAGACTCATCAAATGTAGCTACTTACCTGAGCCCGAGAGAAAAAGCTCAAAGGTCTTTGAAGGCGAGAGGCTTGGAGTCAATATAATAATACAAACTCACACAGGAGGCTTCCTGCCCACTGTTCTGACCCTGGTTGCCCAGTGCTACATCTAGGGGAGATTAGAAAGCACTGCTCATGAGTGAAGCCAATGAAGTAGAAGAACAAGTCTGGACAAAAAAGAAAAGTGTTGTTCTCTTCAGGTAGCAGGTGGCTCTTCCAATGGGCCTAGTTGATGGACAGGAGAAAATTTAACTCTAAATCGAGTTCAGAATTTTCACTGTTGCTAGCAAGGGGCATTTTTTTTTTTTTTTTTTTTTTTAAGAGAGAGTGAGAGAGAGAGAGAATTTTTTAATATTTATTTTTTAGTTCTCGGCCGACACAACATCTTTGCTTGTATGTGGTGCTGAGGATTGAACCCAGGCTGCACTTATGCCAGGCGAGCGCACTACCGCATGAGCCACATCCCCAGCCCAAGGGGCATCTTTTAATGGAGACAGCTTTGACTCTAAAGTGTATCTGGAACTATCTACTATTAAAAAGTAAGCCCAGCTGTGCGCAGTGGCGCATACCTGTAATTCTACAGACTCAGGAGGCTGAGGCAGGAGGATTGTGAGTTCAAAGCTAATCTCAGCAATTTAGGGAGGCCCTAAGCAATTCAGTGAGACTCTTGTCTCTAAAAAAAAAAAAAAAAAAAAATGGGCTGGGGATATTGCTCAGTGGTTGTTAAGCACTCCTGGGTTCAATCCTTGGTACCAAAAAAGAAGAAGAAGAAGAAGAAGTAAGTGCAGAAGTAAAAGGACCCTTGTGTGTTTAATGGCAGGGGAAATGACTCTCATTGAGTGTATTTTATAATAGAAGCAGAGATCAACATTAAATTATATTTTGTTGGGTTGGGGATGTGGCTCAAGTGGTAGCGCGCTCGCCTGGCATGCGAGAGGCACTGGGTTCAGTCCTCAGTACCATATAAAAATAAAAAAAAGATATTGTGTCCACCTAAAAAAAAAAACTAAAAAATAAATATTTAAAAAATCATATTTTGTTTATATCTAATAAGCTAAGCTTGGTTAAAATAGCAGTGTTTAGGGTTCTCTTGACTTTATTATATCCTTTTGTAAGCCTGGACTGAGCTGTCTCATTAAAAATGTACAATCTTGGTGGTTCTTGAGTACCACCTGTGTGTGCCACCTCACCTGTGTATCCATGGGTGTGTTTCCTGTTTTTTAGGGTGTGTAATCTGAGGAGTTCACCAGAAATTCCCCAGGATCCTGATTAGTAAGAACATGACAGTTTGACTAGAATCAGAAGAGAGAGGATGAAAGAGATTTAGGAATCATTTGTCCTTACCCAGCTAATGTATTTATTTATTTATTGTTACACACTGAGAAAATTGTCAGTCTGCTGTAGCTTCTTCTCTTATATTTTAGAGCTTCCCCAAGATAGACCAATGTTTGCTGGTTGGTGAAAAGCAGATTCCATACTGTAATTCAATTACATGTTTTATTTCTCAGTCTCTCTCTCTCAAGGACTTTCACTCTGTTATCTGCCCAGCTGTTCTCACTGGACTTTAAGGGTTGACTTGGCAATGGGGATACCACAATTTGTGTTGAAGGGAGAAGTGAGTGAGAAGGGAGAGGTAATGGTCAGCACACTCTTGGCCATGAAACACGGAGGAATAAAGGAAGTGGAGGTGATCTTTACTGAGCACCAATTTTGTGTCACTCTGTGATGCTTTCACATGACTCATGACAAACTCTGAGCAACACCTCTATTGAAGTGGGCATTTGTGTCCTCTTTGTATAGAAGAGACGACGAGACAAGTGGCTGGCTTAGCATCATGCATCTGGGCAGTCAACTTCAAAATCCCTCCTCCTTCTGCAATTCTATTTGAAACTACATTTTAAATACATTTTTGAAGCTTGCTATGACTTCTCTCATTCTTTTTAATCTCCAAAATCTAATTCCATATGAAACCTGATAGTATTTTTAAATAAGGAAATTGTTTTTGATTTCTATTACTACATTTTTACGAGACGGCATTGACTTCTGTTATTAAAATTGAATTTCAGTATAGTGAACGTCGTATGTTCTCTCTCAGCACTGTGTACCTTTCCATTATAGTGCACAATACTTGATTCCAATCAACTTTTTTTTAAACTCATTCCACATTTCCAATATTTTTATACTTCTATTACCATTCACAAATATTCTCAGAAGTGTGTTCCAATCTGGTGATATTATGATAACTGTCCCCTAGGGGTTTATTAGCTTCTATGTTACAGTATTCATTTCACCTACTTTCATTTCCTTGAACTAAGTCCAGAATAGCCCCTGGTCCTGTTGATTGTTGCACAAGCTGGGTGAGGGGATGTTTTGCAATGCACTCAGAGATGAGCATCCATCTGATTCCATTCCTGTGATCTATCAGTCATTGTCAGGGGATTGAAATTGAATCACATCAACGACTTTTATTTGTCTAACGCCTCCAACTTTTTTCTTCTGTTTATTACCTGGTTTTCCTGTTATAGGCAAACACACCACCTCACATTAATATTTGTTTTTATGGATTTAATTTTTAAAAGAAAGGTAGGTTTTCTATGTGGCTTTCTTTTCTTAACTGAATGAAGACTCCCAATTTGAATGTATGTTGTATTTATCAACCTTTGACATGTCTCTGGAGGTAGAATTGCCAGGATCCAGGCTACTGCCTTGTAGGATAAAGTAATATCTTAGGAAACACCTCCTCCTAAGGAGGTTCAAGAAAAAGGTAAATTTCAACTGGGAGGGAAGATTCTAGTATGGCATGGTGCTTGTCATGTGGAAGGTACATTGGGCTGATTACCAGGATTTAAACCAGTGTCTTAAAGGACATGGAAAAAGAAGAGTATGTAAAATTAAAATGAGCAATCTCTGTATCTCTGAGGCATAAAAAGAGGAGTACACAGAATCATCACTGATATCAGTGGCCATGATATCATGGCCATGGTGGCCACGGCTGTGGGAGTGAAGGAGATATGTTGCCTTAGAAATGGCAGTTGGGGACACCAATAGCACTAACAATCTCAGAGTGTCTATGGTGTCTTTTAATAGCCCTCAAAGTTGGACGCTAGGAACCTTGCCACATATGTGGGCATCAACAGCAGCAATGACAGCACTTCTGATGGGCAGCAGTGAAGTCTATGGGGGTAAATGGCACCATGAGCCTTTGAGAACAGGAGGGGATTGGATGTTTTGAGAACCCAGTGAGATGTGACCTATGATTTCCAGAATAATTTGGCAACTGCGAAGGGGGTTAGAAATTCATAAAACATAGGTGAGGTTGGAATCAAAGAAATACAGTTTTGTCGACTTCGTGATCATTTTCTTAACCCCACTGTGATAGCCTGAAAACAGAATAATAAAGGATTAAAAATAACTTTAACAGGGGTTGGGATTGTGGGTCAGTGGTAGAACACTTGCCTAGCATTGTGAGGCACTGGGTTCAATCCCCAGCACCACATAAAAATAGAAAACAAATAAAATAAAGGTATAAAAACAAAGAATAAAAATTAACACAAAGTGTATGGCACTGTTTTGTTACTAACAATAATTTTATGAGGTGATTCAATGATTGCCCCTATTTTAAAGATCATGCAATTTAGGGACGGGGAAATGAAGTAGCTTATCCAAGGTCACATGACTTGTGAATGATGAACTTCGATTCAAACTTGAAAGATCTGGCTTGGGAGGGCATGCTTGCAAGCATCGTGTGGCACTGTGAAACCTTATTACTTAATTAATACAAATTTGTGAAGAATTTTTTTCCAGGGCTGGTGAAATTTTATCTTCATGCCTTTAAGAACAAAACCACTGAATAAATTAGTTCAAGGTTGGAAAAGGAATGTTTGATTTGCTTGAAGAAGAAATATTACTTTTAATAACTAAAATATCTTTATTATAAGTGAAACTCTTTCCCCTCACATTTTCCTATTTTTCTTACCCTTCCAACTATCTTGCATTTTTTTCCCTTGCATTTCTCTTGCAGTTTTCTTTCTATTCCAGCTGCCACTGCTCTAGATCAAACCTGAATCTTGTCATGACTGGACAATCAAAGCAGCATCCCAGTGAGATGCCCTGAATATGGCCTCTCAATATCTGTATCCTCAGAGATGCAGATATTGCTCTTTTCAGTAACAAATACGATGTTACTAAGACAGCTATTTTAAATTACATCAAAGGCAATACAAAATCCTGCAGTACAGTTTACATACTGTACTACATTGGGCAAATGTGCTAAAACATTAGTCACTTTTAACCTGCTCAAATATCTATGCAATAAATTGTGGAATCTTCAATTTGAAGCTTAAGACTAGACATGTATACACAACATTCATATGACATATTCCCTATGAACACATTATTCTCCCATGAGTGGTCTCCAAATATATTTTTGATACTTTTCATCTGTGGGATTACAGCAAATTACACTAGTTTTTAAAGTCCTTGTTCAAATCCTAAACCTTCCACAAAATTCTACTTAAACAGAGTGCCTTGACATACACAATGTATTTATGTTAACTGTAAAAAACCTCTCCTCTCTGGTCTGAGTTGAGCCTCCATCCGGGCAACAAACTTTGTGAGTTGAGTGAGGGCTGGGTTTCAGTGTGTCCCCCCTGGTATTCCCTCCCCTCTTATCTCCTGTGCCTCCTAATAAAGTGGTCATCCCTCACCCAATTACTAAAATAAGGATTGCTCTTATAATCCATCAGGCACTAGTTATATATTGTTCGGTAATATCTCTTTAACTGTGTTTTTTAAACACTATTTAATTTTTTGATTATTAAAATTCTGAATATGTAACTATCTTAATGCCTCAGAATGTTTCCTCTTGAGGCAGGGTTAATATATGATACTTCTTCATATTTCTCCGAATATACAGTACAGCGTTTTTGAGTTGCAGGAATGCAAAAAACATTTGTGTATTTTACTTGAATTGGTCTTATACAAATAAACAAAGTTAATTACAGGTGAAGCATGAATTTGTTGGAATTAATTACCAACAATTGGCTGTTGGTCATTATTAGCTGGAAAGGATAATGTTTACACCAACACACACACACACACACACACACACACACACACACACCACAAACAATTGTGATGTGATTTTACTTTACCTCTACTTTTATTATGTATCTTGCATTTTGGTACATTAAACTATCCACAACTAAAGGGGGAGGAATTATTATTCTTGCACTTTGATTTACAAATAATGCTATGTAGCCCTTCTTTAGAGTTCAGCATTCAACATACATGTTTGCTAACAGCTATGAACATGAAGAATTTCAGGATACATAAAGATGAAAAAATTTCAGTCCTGCCTTTCATAAGATTTAATTCTGAAAGAAAAAAAACATTAACAAATACAATGTTACTAAGACAGGTATTCTAAATTACATCAAAGGCAATACAGGTGAAACTGGATTTTTGAAGAATCTGGAAACTCTAGAATTTACATTTGAACTGAACTCTATCCTAGGGCAGATAGGATAAGCAGTGATGTTGACATGAAAGGAGTGTCCCAGCTAGAGGTAATGCATGTAGAAAGGCAGGTTGAAGACCATTTCTTGGAATTGTAAGACTTTATGTTTAGTGCAAAGTATCTTTGTGTACCACCTTCTAATGCTATGCATATGTATCTAATCACTATATATTTCATTTATGAGGTGTGTATAAGGTAGATTGACACAGCATTGTCTATTTCAATCATCAGCAATAAAATATGTAGAAGTTCTTTGTATTGGATAAAGGGGAATAAAGGGAAGGAGGAGTAGAAAAGGGAAAGCCAGTGGAATGAACCTTATCTAACTTTCCTATGTACACATATGAATATACCACAGTAAATCTCCATATGGTTTATATACACAAGACTGGGATCCTAATTAGAATAAAATATATTCCTTGCTTGTATAAATATAACAAAATAGATTTTACTGTCATGTAAGACTAAAAAGAACAAATAAAAACTAAAAGAAAAAGAATTTTTAATAGCTATAATGCCTCTTATTTTTTATGATAAGTACATAATTTTTTGTGAAAGTATTCTTTCATAAATATTAATTTTCTAATATTTGTTATACTCTTTGAGTAGAAGGGAATGGCTGTGACCTTGTTACTTTAGTTTGTCTTAAGTTTTCTTTTAGAAAACTTTTTAATTTGAAATAAATTTTTCATCACTTACCTAGATTTGGGAATATTTCATAATACTATTGAGGAAAAAAGTCCCTTCGTATTTTTCAGTCACTTAGCACAGCAAAGTGAGTCTGGAATTTTCTAAAAGAATGTGACTTTAATAGTGTGCAAGTGGTATTTGTTTCTAGTTATGAGACACTACCTTTTCTTAAAATAGCCTTTCTGCCAAGAACTAGTAAAAAAAATCTGGAAAGATCTTTAAAAGTCTCTAATTGTATGCATAACCCTGTGGTTAGAGGGTCAGATTTAGGACTAGCTACTAAGGCTATCAATACTTGAGGGGCCACAAGATCAGGGAGAAGAAAGTGTGCCAAGATTCTCTCAATACTTGATTTTATAATTCCCTTCAATTCATCTTCTGATTCATTCATGGAATGGGATTGAGCACTTAGAAACTGAGCAGAGGTTTTGGCAGTTTTACACTACTGAAAAAATTAAAATTGGTGTTTGGAGACCCAACGGAAGTCAGAATTTGAAGATGCAGGTCGTAAAGAGCAGAGACATTTGCCAATTTGTGAGCCTCATGACCATCAACTTAGATGTTGAAAAAACCAAGAATAAATTGTCAACTAAGAGAATGAAAAGTCACAGGAATGTTGTTAGAAAAAAATTCAGAGCCTGCCAAGGATATATGTCAGATTTTTAGTTGAGACCCTTGAAGTCTACACTACAAGAAACAGCCAAAAAAATTTTTTTTTTTTTTTTTTTTTTAGTTCTCTCAAAACTGAAAATAAGCTTCAAGTCACCTTCACCAGACTGAATGATGCCACCTTATTCTTAGTATTTGCCAGAAACAAAAGCAAATTATCTAGGCAGAAGAGTGACATTATTCATAGCTTCAAACTATCATGTACAGTGTCTGGCTTTCAATAAAAAGACTACCAGGCAGGAAAATACCAAAGAAAATTATCGGGAAGAGAAAGTACCAATATGCAGAAAGCCAAGAGAAAAAAAAAATAATAAAATAGAAAGAGACCTACAGGTGAGTCAGATAATATAGAACACAAACTCTAAAATGACTGTGTTTAGAATATCCTGCTGATAACCAAAAAGGAATTTAAAAAGATGGAGTGGTTCTACTAATCCCAGACAAAGTAGACCTTAAGGTTAAGGCCGTGGGGAGACTTCATGATGAGAGGATCAACTCTCCAGGAAGATATAGCAGTTTCAAATATATCTGCATCAGATAGCAAAGCCCAAAATTATGTAAATCCAAAAATTAAAAGGAGAAAATGACAAATCCATGATAATAGTGATAGATTCAAATACAATTCTTTAGTAATGAAAGGATTAAGAGTGAAAAATACATTGTCAAGTTTCAGTAACACAATTAACATTCTTAACTTAATTGACTTATGTAAAATGCTGCTCAAATCAACCCTACAATATATATTCTTTCAAAGGCACAGAGTAGATTTACCCAAATTGAACATATGTTGGGTCATAAGCAAGCCTCAACTAAATTGAAAGGTTTGAAGATATACAAAATATATTATTCTCTGATTAGAATGGATTTAAGATTAAAGTCAAAAACAAAAAGATAATAAAATCTCCAGTGGTTTAGAAATTAAGAAATTCCCTTTCATAATTCATAGTTAAATGCTTACAGCAAGTGGGAATTGAAAATATTTTAGCTTAATGATGATAAAAAAGTAACGTATTAAAACTTGAGGGTTTCAGCTAAAGCTATGTTGTACAGAAAACTTTTAGTCTTAAATGGATATATTAGAAAAGAAGAAAAGCTCTGAATCTATTAATTGTCTATTTAAAGATGGTAAGAAAAGATAAAACAAATGAAATTTATAAGGGAAGGATAGAGATGACAGAACAAAACAAATTATAAAATAGAGAAAATAAAAGAAGCTAGACCTTCAGGGTTTGAAAAACTATAATAGAGTTGATAAAACCTTGGCAATACAGAAAGGGAGGAGGAGGGGAAGGAATAGGAGGAGGGGAAGAAAATGTAAATGAAACTATAAATGTTGCAATGCAGATATCACTTCTGATTCTTCAGACATTAAAAAAATAAAAATCTGTTAAAAAGTTTAACACCAATAAGTTTCAAGAGTCAGAGAAGATGGGAAAATCGTATTAAGAAATACAACTTATTAAACCTGATATAAGAAGAAACAGAAAAGCTAAACAGTCCTATTAAAACTATTAAATCTACAATAAATGTATTTTCACAGATAAATAGCGGTGCCGCAGTCTTGCTGGGCACAAATTACGAGCCACTGAAGAAGGAACAAACTTTATTTTTGAACTGCAAGAAAACACTTCACCCATGCTCCGGGGGAATTATCCCAAACACCACACAGCTTGTCCAGGAACCCCCAGCCGGAAAATCTCTCCCGGAAATCCCTCCTCCTGCACTTCCCCAACCAATGGGAACTCTCGGGGAATCCCTGAGAATCACAAAGAGAACTCCAAAGTAGCGCGAGAACTCAAAAGCAGCGGCAGAGTCGGATAGTAATGCCTCGCCTGTCAACCAATACTGTTGGCAAAATACCAGGGGCCATAAAGACTCGGCTGTGGCTCTCAGCATAGCAGGATAAGATGGTTTTGTCAGTCAATTTTTAAAACTATTTATGAAATGTAAAGGACTGATTTTACATGAAATCTTTAAAAATAAAAAAATGAAAACCTTACAATTTTTAAAACAGCAATAATTCCATAAAGTGCTATTTGAAACAACAGCATGCCTTTGTGAGACAGAAATTTCTCAAAAGGCTCTTTTCAGGAAAAAAGGCCCTTTGTGTTTTTCTTTCTATCTTTCTTTGTTTTTTGCTCTATATTTTTTTATTTTTTGAAGAAAAAGTGGAATTTCTGCCAGGAAGAAGCAAAAGTAAGTCTTCTATGGAACAGGATAGAATGCAGACCTTCAAACTATCCCTATCAGAGGTCAAAACAAGCTTGGTATCAAACTTGACAAAATCTTTATAAGAATAAAAAATTATAGACCCATCTTTTTCATGATCCCAAATGCAAAAATCTTAACCAATAATAAACAATTTAAATTCTATGACCCTTAAGCAATAGTATATCATTAGAAAACTAGTGTATTATTGGCATAAAATGTCAATTATATAGTTTCAAATCAATGTTAAAGAGTAACAAAATTATTATCTCAACAAATACAGAAATACAATTTGACAAAATTTAATATTACTTTATGACAGAAAATGATATAAAACCAAGAAGAAAAGAAAATATTTTATTTAAATAAAATATATCTATAAAAATTTACATTAACTCTCATAATTAAGACTGAAATCCTTTCCCTGCTGAGATCAGGAATAAGACAATTATTCACTTTATCACTATATCTGTTCAACTCTGAACTCTCATTCAGCCAATGTAACAATGCAAAAAATAAATAGCATAACACTAAAATAAATAAATAAAATTACTTAAAGGACAATGTAAAGGGTAAAAAAAATCAAAGATAAAATATTAGAATATAGGATAAACTCAATGTAAAAATGATTTATATTCCAATGTTTCAGAATTTCACTTCTAAGAAACAATGTTAAAGATAGTTAGTTACTATAGCATTCACAAAGTCCTTGAAATAAATCTAAAGAAAAAATGTGTACAAAATTTACATTGCAAACTATAAAACATTTTTAAGAGAAATTAAGGAATTTATCAAATAGATATATACATTATCATCAAGAGTTGGAAAAGTCAACTTGGATTGGAATTGGAAACATCAATTTTTGTTTAGATTGATTTACATATTTATTATAATCCTAACAAAAATTTACAATGGCTTTTTTAAGAATGGAAATTGGCAAATTGATTCTTAGAAAGGTAAACATACAGACACTGTAAATAATGCAAACAAAATTGGAATATCACATAATACTAGATATGAAGATTTAGCTTTAAAATCGAACAGTGTCATATTGATATAAGGATTGTTTCTTAAGCCAATAAGATAGAGTCCATAAAGTACATTTAACAGTCTCTCAACCATAAACAGTTACTTAATTTGTGACATTGGTGCCTCTGCATAGTGTGGAGAAAAAATGCCATTCCTAAAAATAGTGCTAGGTCAACTGAGTATCATCTTGATCCCAATTTAATACCATATTTCTGTTCCAGTGGGGCAGTTTTGCCCCACCCTATTTCCCAGATATTCAGTGACATTATTGATTGTTGTGACTGAGGGTGGGGTGTGGTACTGGCATCCAGCAGGTACAGGCTCTGGATACTGCTGAATATCCTGAAATGCAGAGGTGAGTCCTCACGCAAGGAATTACCCTGTCCAGGTATCAACAGTGCCGAGGCTGAGAAAACCACAAACCAAAGTCAATGTCAGGATGATCACAGGCTGAAATCTGAAAGAATATAAGAAAGAAGATGTTCATGACCTTGGGATTGGTAAAGACTTCTTAAACATAACACAAAAGAACACAAAAGAGCTTACAGGAAAAGATTGGTAAATAGAAATGCAATTTTTTTTTTATTAAACCACATAACCAGTGCAGTGAAATGTTAAGCCATAAAGAAGATATATGTAATATGTATCACCAGCAAAATACTTGTATCCAAAATATATAACAATGTTTACAAATCAATAGAAAGTACAAAAAATGAGCAAAATAGTCCATTTTGAAAATAAGTATACATAAAAAAGAAAATAAATATATGAAGAAGTGTTTAAGGAAATGAAAATTACCACTCTTCTGAAATAACATGACGCAGTCACCAGAAAGTCTAAATTTTAAGACTGGGCAAGCCAATGTTGATTCAACTGTGGAGCAACTGGAATTTTCATACACTGCTGATGTGATTGTAAATTGGGACAACCTCTTTGGAAAACCACTGGAATCTATTAAAATTTACAAAAGTATACTATGCCCATGTATGCATATACTACAGTGAATCCAACTTTTATATACAATTATAATGCATTAATTAAAATAATTATAATTATAATAATATTAGAAGGGAGATCAGTAAAGTAAGTGGATCAAAGGAGTTAAGAGGGGAAGGAAAAGAAAGATAAAGGGTATAATATTGATCATGTTATTTTTGTGCATATACAAATATGGCATAATGAATTCCAGTATTATGTATAATTATAATTCACCAATTAAAAAACTGGACATCTACATATCCCTGTGACTTAGCAATACCAGTCCATGGAAATGCATACACATTTGCACCAAAAGATATACGTATTTATGTCCTCTATCATATATTTATATATAATCTATACATATACATTTATACATTTATTTATGTACATATACATATGCTCATATATGTGTGTGAAGATTTATAACATCATTATTCAAAACTGTTAATTATTCTAATGCTGACAGTTGTCTGTCAACAATAGAATGTATAAAGTCTAGTATATTCACACAGTGAAATTTCTGTCAGCAATGAAAATGAACAAACAGTTTCTATAATAATAACATGGATGAATCTCACAATGTTGAAAGCATGTCAGAAACAAAGAGTATATGTAATATCCTGTCATTTATATCATGTGAAAATCAGGCAAAACTGACCAATGGTGTTACTGAGTGAGGATAATGTTACCTTTGGAGAGGAAGGTGGGCATAGGAGCTGAAAGATGGCCCCCCAGGGTAGTAGTAATATTTGCTTGCTTTATCTGGTTAGTGGCTATGTAGATATTTTGTGTAAAAATCCATTGAGCAGCATTTACATCTTGTGCACTTTTTCTGTATGCGTATCAATAAAAAAATGTTTATTTGAAAAAAACACATGAATGGAGTGGACTGAAGGAAAAGTTGGTGAAGAAATAAAATGTATTTTTAAAAATGAATATTAGTCATATTAGTATTAGATACTCCAGTGTTTTGACAAAAGCTCTCAAGGAAAATAAAATTCTGATCCTAGGTTTCCTGCCCAAAATATTAGAGAATTCTAGTGAGTCTTTTCACATACGCTTGCCATAAAGTAAATTGGGACAAACTGTTATGTATTTGTTTCTTACCAAGTTTCCCTAGTTTATTATTTTTTAAATATTTGTAGGGGCTGGAATTAGACAAGCTTTCTTATTCTTTTCCTTCTTCCTTGATTATTCCTCCCTGTCCACAAGACTGAGCCTGGGATGCTAGAATCATAATAATGTTTTTTGTCTTCACCAATATTATCCTCCTAAGAGAGCTATTAACCAGCAGGAGATATTGCTTTGGGATTCACACACGTGAGTGGCAAGGGAAAATCATATCCCCACCTTTCAGGCATACAACCTGGTATCCATCAGTTATTGTGGAACACCTAACCATAGAGGATTACTATCACATAGTGCTTTTGAGGACCAGTATTGTTAGGAATATGTTTCATCAATATAAATTTATATCACTTCCACAAGTACATTTGCTTTAAATCTGTACTCTGCTAATTGACAATTATTATTATATTTTGTTTTCTTCTTTTACATAGAGGTCACGATATTTTAAGATATGTTCATAGGCATGTTTTAAATTCACTAAGGGAACTCATTTCTTAAGAGAATCTATTATATCAAAATCAACAAAGCTCCTAACCAATGTATCTATTAGACTCACACTGAGTTTTATGCACTTTCCTAAGCAAGAGAGGTTAGTTTAGGCCAGCAGAATTTAGTTTCTACAAGTTTCAGTTATCTTTATCTTTGCATTGGGTTTTTAAAACTGTTCTACAAATTGAAAATTTCTATTTTAAAGAAATTCTTTTGAAATAAGTGGGACATATTTGAGACACTCCAGTGTTTCAACAAAAGTGATTACAGAGAGAAAAATGGAAAGAGAGGAGCCTTTGGTACAGAGGGAGCCTTTGGTACCCTTAAAGAGTCTTCTGAGAAACTCCCGTCTGGCAATGACATACGGTTGTTTTAAACAAGCCCTGCTGGAATTATGGCCAAGAAGGACTGTCCCTGAGAATGAAATAGCACTCCAGCTCTGCACTGCAGATGGAATCACAAACACTGTGAAGAAATGGAGCAGCGGACAGAAAAGGAGCAAAAAACATCCAACATTTTAATAAATTCTCTATTTCTTGTTCACTATAATGTAACCGAAGAGGGACTCCAGGAAGACAATATTTAATTACATGGACTCAATACTCTGAATACATGAAAGAAGAGTGAAGGGCACCAAGGAATTTGGAAATGAGGAAAATCCCACACTCTATGAGAGTCCCACTGCAGCACAGGTGCACAAGGAACGAAGCACAGGAGGTCACCTTAAAGGGATATTCTCGGCATGCAAGGGAGCCTCCCAGGGTGTTGCTTTCCATGTGCTCTGGTGTGGGTCTCAGATCTCCCACAGGAGCCTTCTTATTTGCTGCCAAGATGTTACCTCCACCTTGGCTGTTCCTCAGAGGACAGTGGATCCACTGATGACCGACAACTTTAATGATGGCTAACATCTGCCATTGTCAGCGGATGGTTATTGTTTGGCACAGGTCCTGCCCCAACTCTCCACAAAGCATGATTTATAAACATCATGTTGTAAATCTATTGAAATTTTACTTAAGTCTGATTATAAAGGAACGGGTGTAAAATCTAAAAAACTATTGATAACTGACTTCTAAGATCAGAGTTTCTTAAAAAAATCAGAGAATAATAAAACAGAAGAAATGCTAGTCCTAAAAGCATTGGGGTGCTCAGTGTCAGGGTAGGTAGGAGCCTGGGCAAGTCCTGGAGAGATGTGGGCCAGTCACTGGGCTAGCTGGTGAGGGTACTGTTCTGTTTATTACTGAAACCAAGGGGTTCTAGAACTGAGAATATTCTCTGAAAAATCCACTTTGGAACACAAAGAAGAAACATTTGAATCTTGGAAAGGGACTGCTACCAAGAAGTACGAGCATGGTAGTTCCCAAAAGCAGAAAAGGGAACCAGAAAATAGAGACCCTGACCAGGTCTTGAAAGTCATTTGCATCCATAATATCAATAATTTTTTTTGGCCATAATAACAAATGTTTAAGGCTTTTAAGACTTTATTACTTATTTCAGAATAAAATACTTATTCAAGAAAAGTATTTTTCCATCATTACACCTCAAGTTTGAATAATATTTTGTCTACACATATGAACATGTTCAGATGATAATTTTTTTCTAGGACATCATGCAGAAAAATTTTTATTTTTCATACAAATTAAACATATTCAGTCTTCCACTTAGTTGTATTAAAACATTTATATTCTTACTGTTAATTTCCCACACTAAAGCCTTAATGTTAGCAAGATTAATACCTGCTGTATAGACCTCAAGGAAATTATTATTTTTTTCTTCTTTTGGTGTTGAGGATTGAACTCAGGGGCACTTAACCACTGAGTCACATCCCCAGCCCTGTTTATTTTTTATTTTAAGGGTTTTGCTAAGTAGCTTAGGGGCTAGCTAAGTTGGTGAGGCTGGCCTCAAACTTGCAATCCTCCTGCCTCAGCCTACTGAGTTGCTGGGATTACAGGCATGCACAATGATGTCAAGCTGTTTGAGGCATTTTGAAGTTCCTTTTAAAGATAAGAATTTCTGGAAACTACCATTTAATAGAGACAGGCAGGAGAAACGATATCCACCCATGCATTAGATTTTGTAATGTTATGAGGAAAAGCAAAAAGAGGAGCCACCTTAGGAAGGGTTAGGGCAGAAGACAGTGCTATCCCAGGCACATTGATTTCAGGTAGCAGTCTTATGTAGAGGTTTAGGTTTGTGGTTTATCTTGACAGTCCAACAAGACAAACACAAAATAGTAGGTGGAGTTGACACCATTTCAAATTCCTTGGTTATTCGCTTGCTTCCAGATTTCCTTTAAAGAAGGAATGTGACAAAAGAAGAAATGACTTTAGCAATGAAGGCACAGAGAAAGGATAGTCAGAAGGCAATTTTTGTGAGAGTATGCTAAGCCTACTCCACAGGAGGTGTGTTCTTCAGCAGGTAGTTATATTGTCTCTTCACTGAACACTGGGCGACAACACTTTATCTGAACCAATGCTATTGAACATCTAAATCATATTAGCCCCTTGATTCAGATTCTATCAGGATTCTTTCATAATTTGATTTCCTATGTATTATGTCTATAGTGAGTACATGTGCTTGTTTAGCCCATTAACATTGAAGCTTTCCTTGGTAGTTAACTTTGTCCTTATAAATTAAATTATATATTCTGTTTACTAGTGAATAAATAGAAGCTTTGATAGCATGGTTGATATTCCTAATTTAGCTAGTCTCCAGAACAAAGATGCAGAAAAATGAATAAAAATGGTGAAGCGAATATGCCAAAACTGACATTTGTCAAAATTTAGTAAAGGTTATGTGCATGTTCAGTATACTATTTTTCTACTCTTCTGTGTTTGAAATTTGGCAACTAGAGGTGAAAAACAAAACAAAAACAAAAACAAGCAAAAGTAGTGGTGAGTCTGTCTTTACACAGAGCATGGAGAGGGAAAGAAAGGATAAGAGAGGAAGAATGTGAGCTTCGCATAGATGATAGTTTTGCCATGGTGAACGAAAATTTATTTATAAAATGATAGGCTTGTACCTGAGCTATCATCTGTTTGTATACACACAAAATTATTTACATTATATTTCATGGGCTATTTGGAAATGTTAAAAGTATTTTGACATCATTTAGATTCGCCTATTATAGTGGAAGTAACTGTTTATGTAGGGTGTTTATGAATGCCATCCAGAGCTGGTGTTTTTTTTTGTCTGTATATTGCAGGCAATGGTGAAACAGGAGACCCTTAAAATAAAAAATAAAAAGGCCTGGAGATGTGGCTCAGTAGTTAAGTGCCCCTAGGTTCAAGTTAAGTGCCCCTCAGTACCAAAACAAGTCTTCCCAAATGATCCAACCCAATGCAGTAGGTTGGGATTGTGGCAAAGAGCAGGCTTCATGTCAGGCGATTCTATGTCGTGATTCCTCTTTCCCCAAGTGAGGCAGCTTCAAAGCCGTGGTTTGAGCTTTGCAATGTTCATAGCCTAAATCTCTGATTTGCTAGGTCTCAGTGTTTGAGACTGACAGCTTGGGTTCCAGAGGCTGACATTACCATGGAAGAGGTGACCTGCCAGATAAACGGGTGACGGAAAGGTAGGGGAAATCCAGCAGCGGGGAAACTAGGATGGCAGAGAAGAACAAGGGCTGGAAGGGAGCAGGAAGTAGAGGCGATTGCTGTTGAGGATGGAGCCAGAGACCATTGTTGAATTTAGGGTCAGAAAAATCTGTTGTCTAGATGAAGAATTAAATAGAGCAAAGACAATTGTTGCTCCAACTCCAGGTTTCACTCATAAAACAACGTGGGGTAGGTCTGCAGTTACTGAATGGAGGAAGCCTCGTGTCTAATTGATCCTTCTGAGCATTTACCTGTAATGATGGAATTAAACATGATCTGTACGGTGCTCCTGCTGAAATGTTTCAAGCATGCTGTGTATAGGCCTGGGGGGCGTGGAATGAGATCTTGTGTACCCTTCCACTAAGGCAGCAGTCAAATCCATCATAACCACACTTTCAAATTCCATTGTGGAGGGTGCACATTTCATCTGTCACCATTCCCATTTGGAACCATGGGGATTTGAGCTCTTTAAAAATGCTTTCCCCTCCAATGCCTTTCTTTGTGTGGGGTTGTGTGGTTTTTTTTCCCGACTCACAAGTTCACCCAGCCAACATGACCACGGAGCATCTTAATGATAAATTTTATTTAAGCATAGTCCCTTCACTCCTGCTGGTGACAAAGCTGATTCCCATGCATTTTCCAGAACTCCATAAAATAAACCAGAATTGCACAGTGGCCTTGCCCACTCGGCACTGCTTGTATCGTATTTTTATCAGTTGTCTGTCAAAGACCCAGGGTTCAAACTATTGGAGGTCCAGATGACATCTGGCTTCCCAGCTCCCCCGGAATACTGGCTACAGTGCTTATCAGTGCATTATTCATCAAAACTGATGATGCAAGGTACAACATGCTGTCTGCAGCTCAGTCTATGAGTAGGAAGGAGTTGGCAGAAACGCCTGGTGTTCTGTGAGCAGCATGTAATCAATAGTCTGGGTGCTTGTTCACTTCGTGTTGATGACTATTCCCTCTGGTACGTTTCTGTATATTTTTGGGTTCACTGTACTACCAGCTGTGCAATTTTTCTTCCTCCGTTTCTCATCCCAACCCTCATAGACGGAGCAGAAGGAACAACCTTTTTGTGTGGCGGGTGTCAAATCAAATAATCTAAAGACGAAAAGCAGGGCAGCAGCAGGCATGGGCGAAAAGACACAGTTCTAATAATTTCCAAGTGTCCTCAGTAATAAAACCAAATGAGCTGCGCTGAAATTCAGACTTTCTGCTACTTGACTCAAATTAAACAATACCCGTCCTCCCCTTTGCTTCTTCTCAGATGACAAACAAATCATTGGCTCACCTCCTCCCATTTTCTCCATCAAGGGTGTGTGTGTGTGTGTGTGTGTGTGTGTGTGTGTGTGTGTGATTGTGTGTGTGTATTTGTAAATCCTGTTCCTTCTCAATCGAGGGAACTTTGTTCCCTCTGTTAATGACATTGTCACTGAGTTGAGGAGTCTGTGATGTGTTACTCCTCCCCATGACCATGATGTTTGTGGGGATTGTACTCAGAGTTCTCGAATCAATACTGAAATCCATCTTGTACATCTGAAATGAAAAAATAAATTTTCACTTGTAAGCAGAGTAGTTATCCATCTCCTACAGTTTTTACAATTTGATTGTTTATTATTGTTAAGAAAAAAGGCACTCTTTTTTTAAGACAAGGAAAAATAGATATCTAAATAGAAAAAAAAGATTTTAAATGTGCAAATCATTCTCAAGTTTTAGCAAACTTCTTAGCCACGATATTAAAAAAAAAAAAAAAGATCTTTAAGATTTTACTGTTTTTTGTAATGTGGGGATTTTAAGAGCCCACTCTGAGGCCCCACTGTCTCGGGTAGCATTGGAATCTGCCGTCCGGCAGGTGATTTGAAGGCTGAATGGTCAGCGTGCACCCTGGTGTTGGTCCCGTGTCTGGGTTTAATAGCTGTGTCCATCATGTTTGTCAGGTCTGATGATTACTGCAGGTCAAATCCATGATCACTACAAGACATTAACTGGTCTCTTGTGTCTCCATACCTCTTCGGAATTAAAAAAAAAAATGAAGAAGGATTATTCATTTTTAGGAAGAGAAATCTGGCTAGACTAATTTCTAGTTGACAGTGATGTTATATTGTATTACAAAGAGAACCTCAAAAGGGAATTCCAAATTTCTGGGGTCTGCTTTGGATGCAGCATATCCAACTACTCTGCACAGATAGGATATCCATTTCCCAACAAATGAATCTCTCTGGTCTCCAGGCCCTGCCCTGAAACAGTTTAAAACGGGCAAGTGCACAGACAATATACCATGACGTGGAGCAGCTGTAGGTGGGATGGGAATAAAAGAGGCAATCATTAGAGTTGTTACTGAGGTCACAAAATTCAATTTTGAATAGTGCTATGGTTCAATCATGGGCTTTCAATGCAGACTGCCAGGGTTCAAATCCTAGCTCTGCCATTTCCTAGCTCTGAGGCCACCAGTAAGGTTAATTAACCCTTCATTGTTTAGTTTTATTTTACATTAAATGTAGATGATAACAATACTGGGATCATGGGGTTGCTGTGAAGAATAAATAAAGCTATATCACGTACAAGATTAGCAAACGCTGGCATATATCGAGTACTCAATGAAAGTTAGTTGATATTACCACGATCGGCATACTAAGTTTTCATTCTATTGCAATGGTATTATTGAGTATATCTAACACGTGAAGGTACTTTTCTGTTTGTTGAGGGATGAAAGTATGACAGAAATAAGGTACTGACCTCAAGGCAATGACGGAGTGGTGTTAGATGTGTCTAGAGCTAACAGCAATGACCAGAAGAAAGACACAAACCATGTCCACAAACCATGAGGGTCAGCAGGAGAGTCTCTGATTCTTACTTGAGATGGGAGGAGGGTGAATGGAGGAAAGTCAGGTGATCTTTTCATCTAGTCTTAGAGGTATAAATTGTAATTTAAAAAGAGACTGGAAGTTGAGGTAGAATATAGTGAGCAGGGAGTTAGAAAGTAGTGGGGATAATTTGGAACTTGCATGAAAAAAAAAAAAAGATGAGCTTTGCAGTTACTTGACCTGTAATTGGGTCTTGGTTCTGGATGTGTGACATGGAACCTCTTTACATATAATGATGAGGATAATAATCATCTGAGTCCTGTAGTGCTGTTTTAAGTATTTATGGAAACAACATATATAAAGTACCTAATTTAAGAGAGCCACCAGGGAATATTTTGTTTTGGAGATTTGTTCATGAAATCATGCTCAGCTGCCAGTTGGAGTCTCCTGGTGCCTTGGGGCTTAGGGAAAATTAACTCAAATCCCAAATTCACATTCCACGTTGTTTGTGCATCCACAGGTTGCTCCTGGCTCTGAGCCCGTGAGCTTCCTCTGACTTTCCTTCATGTTCCTGCTCCTTTCCAGAAGCTAGCTGTCCTTTCCAAGAACAGGGGGATGAAGTTTTTTCTAGGTAGAAGGAATAGTACATGTGAAGACCCTGAGGTAAGAGTGTGCTTGACTTTCTTAAAGAGCAAGGCAGCCCTTAGACTAGAGCAGAGAGTGAGAAAGGAACAGTGGCCTGAGATGTGTTCAGAGCAGCGGTCAGGGGACAGATCATGTGAAGTCTTACAGTCCCTGGCAAGGAGTTCAGATCCCACCCTGAATGAGAAGACAGGTCTTTGGAGAGTTTGGATACGGTGAGTAGAGGATACCTCTTAGACTTAAAAAGGACCTCTCTGGTAGTGCAATGGAAAATAGACTGAAGAGGCAAACGCAGCAGCAGGTCAGCCAGTTAGGAAGCTGTTGAGGTGATCCCGGAGAGAGGCGTGGTGTCTGGACTGGAGTTCTAACCGGGAAGTGGTTAGAAATGCTCTAGGGAGAGGTGAGGTGACACATTCATGGATTGGGTACAAAGACAGGAATAAAACAGTCAAGTGTGTGTGCAAGGCTTTTGGTCTCAGGAACCAGATGCTGGAGTTATCAATTTACCCAGTAGGGATGGACTGAAGGAGGAGCATGTTTGGGAGGGGAAATCAAGAGTCTAATTTGAATATGTTAAGTTCAAGGTGTCTTTTCTGATTAATCATGCATCAAATGGAAATGTGGAGCAGATAGTTGAATATATGATTTTGGAATGCAGAAGAGGGTTAGTGCTCAAGGTTAAATTTGGAAGTATATTATCCTTCACTGTTAGATGAAAACAATATACACGTAACTCAAAACTGTGTACAATAACATAGATTTTTATTTTTGATCACCAAGGAAATTTTTGGTCTGGGTTCATTTGACTTAAATTCCAAATACCCTGCAGTGTTTAGGAGGAAGGGAGGGGCATGGGAGTTGGGCGAGCTCCATGCTTTGGGCTGTGTTTGGCTGTCTAAGTGAGGGAACATGAAGGCCAGCAACAAGGTATGTGACACCTGGAGACCCCGGTCCCAGAAGGGGGATGTAGAGTTCAAAAGTATCCAGAACACATCCAGAATAAACAAGCAAAACTCGTCTTCCTTTATTTTGTGTTTTATATCACTGAGCAATTTGATTAAAACAAATCAGCAGGACAATAAATGAAGTTGCTTTACTGTGGGGAGACAAAATCAATGAGAAGAAGCAAGGTTGAGTAAATGTCCTATGGATACTCAGGGGAAACAATTCATTTTCCAGAATAAGAAGGGAGTTTTTCAGATTTAGTTGTTTTCTAAAACACAACATTACTTTCATTTTGTATTTTAAGTGGTGTTGAGGGGTGGGGCACATTTAGAGATTAATTGTTCATGACCTGAGTTTTCAAAATGCTTTCGATAGATTTTTGACTTGATAAGATGTGGAAAATTGCTAATAAAAGAATGACTTTTTGAAAGCGATTGGGTAAGTCATTTGGAAAGAGTCTGCACCGAATCCAAATTTGTCAGTACAGGTGAGATGATCTGAATGGCTATCATAAATGTCAGCCCACATGGGCAAACTGGAAGTGGATCAATGCCTGCAAGTGGTGTGTGTGCCCATTTGCTGGCACCTCCAAAGCAGAACCTGCAGGGAAAGAATGCACATGGATAGCAGTTTCAAATTGAGTGACTTCAGGATCTTCTACAGCTTTCTAGCAAATGCTAAATACTTGCAGGGTAGCCCCCAGCCAATGAATGGTCAAAGCAGTGGTATGGGAGCTTGCAACTTCTGGACAGTGGTAGGCTCTTTTCTGGGCCTTCTTCATGTTGGAGCTCCTCCCTGAACTGACCAAAGTGTTCCCAAAGCTGCACCACAGTTTGTATCCCCACCCCCATCCCTCTTTATTCCATACCTTCAGAGCTGTCAGATCTTTTATCATGGTCCGAGGTTTTTCCAAACTGTTTCTATTTCATTCTCCCCTTATTTTTTAAAGGCATTCTTCCCAATTAATGTCTTGCTTTTCTAGCTCTGTCTTGGCATCTGTTTCTGGGAGAATTCAACTGATATACTGAATTAACTTTACCTTGTTCGATTTAGAATCCCCCAGTGAAGACACACAAAGGTAATACTCCAGCCTGCTTGAATCAATTTTTACTTGTTCATATTTTTCCTATTGAAACTATTTTTTTCTTTTCTTTTTTTTTTTTTTTGGTGTGTGTGTCTGTGTGGTGCAGGGAACTGAACCCAGAGCCTTATGCATGTGAGGCAGGTACTCTACCAACTGAGCTGTATTCACAGCCCTTAATTTTTGCTTCTGTAAATGTATGACATGCTCTGGGACATTCCTTGTCTCCAATCCCTGATTTTTATAGTTTTGTTGTTATTAGATCACGTGGACTTTCCCTTAGAAAGAATTTGACATTTTTTGAAGAATACTAGCATTCTTAGAAAAATTGACATAAAATATGTTCACTTAACATGTGATATTTGTTCTGGAAATAAAAAAATTGTAAATTGTAATAAACCATTTTCCAATTTTTCCTGCAGTCCTTGGACATAGAACAAGTTTCCATCAAATGTAAGAGTTTATTCCCAAACCGTAGCAGATTGAGGGAGGAAAGCTCCTGTGTGACCATGGCCAATTCACTTAGGTTTTCTATGTGCCTGAAATGAGGGGTTTCATTTCAGTAGTTACTCACTGTGATCCATTTCAGCTCTCAATGTGTATAATTTCCTGAAAATTCACAACTTAACTCTACCAGATCTTTAAAGAACTAACACCAATATTTCCAAGATTATTTCATGAAATAGAAAGAGAGAGATCCATTTGAAATCCATTTTATTAAGAGCCAGTATCACCCCAATACCAAAACCAGTTAAGGACATGTCAAGAAAGAAAACTATAGACCAATATTCTTGATGAACATAGATGCAAAAATCTTGACCAAATATTATCAAGTCAAATTAAACAACCCATTACAAAGATTATACACCATGATCAATTTGTTTTTATTCCAAGGATGCTTCAACACATGCAAATCAATAAAGGTAAAACACTATGCAAATGGAACCAAAAGTGGGGAAAACATAATCATTTCAAGAAATGCAGAAAAGGCTTCAAGAAAATTCAACACCCATGCAAGATATAACCCTTAAGAAACTATGGGTAAAAGGAAACTACCTCAACATCATAACAGTTACATATGACAAACCCGATGACAACATCATAATGAATGGGTAAAAACATGAAAGTATTTCTTCTAAAATCAGGAACAAGAATATCTTGTTTTATTCAGCTATTTTGTTGTTATAACTAAAGGACCTGAGCAGAACAATTGTAGAGGATGAAAGTTTTATTTGAGGGCTCATGATTTCAGAGGTCTTAGTCCATAGAAGACCGGCTCCATTTCTCAGAGCTCTAGGTGAGGCTGAGTATTATGGCCAAGGATGTGGCAGAGGGATGCAGCTCACATGACTAGCAGGAAGCAGAGAGATTGACTTCATTGGAAAGATACAAATGTACACCCAAAGCCATGTCCTGATTCCCACTTCCTTCAGCCACACCCTACTACTTCAGTTACCACTCAGTTAATCCTTATTAGGGGATTAAATCACTGATTGGGTTAAGACTCTCACAACTCAATTATTTCTCCTCTGAACCTTCTGACATTGTCTCACACGTGAGCTTTTGGGGAATACCTTACATCCAAACTATAATATATCTATTCTCATCACTCCTGTTCAAAACTGTACTTGGATTTTCAGCTAGAGCAATTAGGCAAGAGAAAATAAAAGGGCTACAAATAGGAAAGGAAAAAGTCAAATTATCACTGTTTGCAGATGATATGATCCTACACTTAGAAGATCCCAAAATCTCCACCAGAAGATTTCTAAAACTGGAGAACAAATTAAGTAAAGTAGCAGGCTACAAAATCAATATACAATAATGAATAGCTTTTCTATATACCAATAATAAATAGTAAATCCACTGCAAGAGAAATTAGAAAAACAATTTCATTTACAATAGCCTCAAAGTTAAAACAAAACCAAACACAAAAACAAACAAACAAAAAACCCTCGGAACAAATCTAATCAAAGAGGTGAAAGACCTCTGCAATGAAAAGTATAGAACACTGAAAAAAGAAATGGAAGTCACTAGAAAAAATGAAGACCTACCTGGTTCATAGATAGAATTAAAATTGTTCAAATGACTATATTACCAAAGATGATTTACAGATTCAGTGCAATCGCCATCAAAAAGTAAATGACATTCTTTGCAGAACTAGAAAAAATTCTAAAATTTATATGGAGGATTTAAAGACTCATAATAGCCAACATGTTTCTGAGCAAAATGAGCAATGTTGGAGGCATCATAATGCCCAATTTCAAATTATACTATGGAGGTACAGTAACAAAAATACATGGTGTTGTCATAAAAATAGACAAATAGACCAATATAATGGAATAAAAGACACAGAGACAATCCCACACAGCTACAGCCACTTGATCTTTGACAAAGGTGACAAATACAAATCTTGAGAAAAGACATTCTTTTCAACGAATGGTCCTGGGAAAACTGGTTACCCACATGTAGAAAAATAAAACTAGATCCATATCTCTTGCTCTGCACAGCAGTCAACTCAAAATGGATCAAAAACCTATGCATTCGATAAAAAAAAAAAAAAAAAAACTTTGAAACTTCTAGAAAAAACATAGGAAAAACATTCCAACACATAGATACAGGCAACTGCTTCCTCACTGGGACTCCTAAGGCTTAGGAATTAATACTAAGAATAAATGAGACAACATCAAATCAAAAAGCTTCTTTGCTAGCATAAAGAGAGAGCACAGAGAAAGGGAAAAAAAAATCTTTGCTTAGCTGCTTCCAAGAAAGGATAAATATCCAGAATATACAAAACTCAAAACCAGTAATGACTTGATTAATAAATGAGCAAATGAACAAAATAGATACTTCTTAAAAGAACAAATACGAATAGCTAGTAAGTGTATGAAGGAAAAAAATGTTCAACATCTTTAGCAATTAGGGAAATGCAAATAAAAACTACATTAAGGCCTGGCAGTAGTGCACACCTGTAATGCCAGCAGCTCAGGAGGCTGAGGCAGGAGGAACTTGAGTTCAAAACCATCTTCAGCAAAAGTGAGGCACTAAACAACTCAGTGAGACCCTGTCTCTAAATCAAATACAAAATAGGGCTGGGGGTGTGGCTCAGTGGATTAGTGCCACTGAGTTCAATCCCTGGTACCCTTCCACCCCAAAGAAACTACACTGGGATTTCATCTTACTGCAGTTAAGAATAACAGTAATCAAGAATACACACAATAATAAATGCTGGAGAGGATGTCAAGAAAAAAGGAACACTTAACACTGCGATATGATTGTACATCGTTACATGCACTATGGGAATCAGTATGGGGGAGTCCTCAATAGCTGAGGAATGGAACCACGTATGACCCAGCTATAATACTCCTTGGTAACTTATCCAAAATATGGAAATCAGCATACTATAATGATACATGTACACCCATGTTTACAGCAGGTCAATTCATTATAGCCAAGTTATGAAATCAGCCTAGGTGTGCATCATCAGATGAACAGATAAAGAAAATGTGGCATATATACACACTGGAGTTTTATTCAGCCATAAAGAATAATGTAATTATGTCATTTGCAGAGAATTGATGGAATTGGAGAGCATCATGTTGAGTGAAGGGTGTAAGACTCAGAAAACCATGGTTTCTTTTATATGTGGAAGATAGAGGGTAAAAAGGAAAAAAAAAAAAGAGACCTCATAAAAATAAAGGGGAAAAAAGTAGAAGATGGTGGGGAGCGGCAAGGAGACCAGAATAGAAGTAGAGGATGGGTGGGGGTGAGGAGCAAAAGAGAGGTACTGGGGAATGGAATTGGCCAAATTATGTTATGTGCATGTATGAATAAGTCACAATAAATCCCACTGTTATGGATCATATTAATTATACTCCAATAAAAATGTTTTAAAAAGGAAGAAAATGTGTCCAAATTTATTCTCCTTGACCACTTCTCCTCTAAAACTCAGAACAAAACACTAAAATATATTTAGTTTTTCAAAAATAGTTTTTGCTTTATTCATATCCCATCCTGTGTTTTGTCAGATGTTCTCAACAAATTTCAGAGGAATTGAGAAGACCAATTTCCAAATCATCGAGAGTAATTAATTCCAGTGGTTGGAGTTAATTATGATGAGGCAATTCATAAAGTATACAGTAGAAAAAAAGCAGCAATTGATTAGACTTCATCTGCAGTGGGATTTTTTTCAAAGGCATTCTTCTGGCAATGCATTTCCAAGTTAAACATATGCGTGCTTCAATGGTGGGAAAATAGTTTATGAGGGTATCATTAGGTACGGATATGAATCATGTGCATATGGCCCTATGTATATTTTTACTGATATGATACATTCCTGATTGGTGTACAACATGGGAAAATTAATGACTATAACAAACCTCAACTCAAACACATTTATTGATGTGTATGTTATATGACCAAAACAAGTCTATTAGTAAAATGGCATGATATTATGAAATAATTTAAATATCATATGAAAATTAATAAGAATACATTGAGTACAATAAATGAGAATTTGGAAGTATTCTTGATTCCGTATTAAAAAATAAAGAATTTACCATAATATAAATTTGTTTTATGATTCTGATAATAAAATACTTAGGTTCCACTTTCCTGGATTATACTGTTATCAGAACCCCCTGATATAATTAGATGGTCTTGTTTTAGATAATTAGTTATATTTTCCTATTGCACAGCAAAAATCCCAACAGTAAAAATCCTTGATATCTTAAACATAAGAGTGATGTTGCTAGAATGGGCCAAGAGAGCCAGAAATCATGTTCATTCACAAAAATGAAGTCAGGGTTTTTGTAAGCTGAGTAATAATGACAATACTGTTCCCTTGCATTCTTACTTTAGCTCACAAATTGATTTTATATCTGTGACTTCTCTTATTTTGTTTTCATAAACTTCTTGGGAGGTGGTGTTATTATTCCCATTTTATAGGTGCAGAAGTTCACACTGACAGATTATGATTGAATTTAAAAAAAAGGTGAGCAGAGATTTAAACACCTATCATCTTATCTAAAACTCCTTTCTACTCACAACTTTTGAAATCACAAGAAAGTAATCTTATTAAGAAGCATCATGATTGTGGATTGTTTTGCAATATTTAAAAGCTGATTGTTAAAACGTATTCAATACTTCACTTTCATTACCTACTCTAGAGGTGCGTTGATTTCATTAACCATAAAAAAACCTGTCTATTTTGCATCTTATCATAGTAGCATTCTGTGCATCTCTTGAACTAAGAAATACGAATAGCAGTGTTCTAAAAATTTCTTGTACTACTTTTTCTAGAACTAGGAAAATTCTAGGAGTGTTCAGGGATAGTCCTTGGAAATACCAAATTTTCCCCTAAGAGAATTCCTTTATGTTTGGGGACAGGGATCAGTTTTCTCAACTGATGTCCTTTTGTGTTCACATATGCATTCTGTATTTCTGTCCATTTGTAGACTTTTCTGGGCTTCCCTTCACCCCCTAGTGAATGATCAATTTTTCATGGGAGGAGGCATGACCTGGGACACTTGCCTATTTTATATATAGAACTATAAAGATAACGATACCCTCTAGCAAATGAGGAAACCTGTGAGCTGTAAATGCCTGTGTCTCCAACTAATTCACAGAATTCCCTGCAAGGGAGGGACTTATTTTGCATTTGAACTCCAAAACACCTTTCAAGATTGTTAAACTTAACACCAGCCTGAAAATCCCAGACATGCTGGAGATCAATTAACTGCTCCTGGTGCTCCACTAGCTCCTTTTAAAGATGTTTGCATTTTAGAGTCATTTACCCATTATCACATTTGCACTAAATAAAAACACGTTATTATTTTGTATAATGAGAAGTTTATTTATAATACACCGGCTAGAAACTTGCTCCTCTCCTTTTTCTCTTGATCTGATGGTCAGATTATCATCCGTTTTCCTCTGAATCAGTTTCAAATCTCAGCTCGTCTTTCTCTGCACACTTGTTTTGTTTAATTTCATTCTTTCCATTACATGATTGCTTCTTTTATTCCCATATTAGGATTTAAATGTTCTGAATATCCCCTTCTTACATTTTCAAGCCAACTTTCTCATATTGCATCAAAATTCATTACTTGACTACTTGGTTACCTAATTATTTGCCATTAACTTTAATATTTTAAAATAATAATGTTTTATGATAACAATTGATGTTCATTGTAGACCATTTATACAATTAGATACGGGGTAAAGAGAAAATAAGAACCTCTGCAGTATCATCAACCAGAAATAACCACTGCTGTGGTATCTGATTTTTTCTTTGTTTCCATGCACATTCTCATTTGCTAATATCAGAATAATGAATTGCACTGTATAAACTGTTTTGTAACCTTTGCCTACAATGTAGCACGAATATATTTCTATCCTTCTAGATGTTCTTTCCAATGCTATTTGCAGTGATTTTACAATTTCCCCTTATACAGACTTACATGGTTTATTCAGTCAATTCTCTCTTGTTGGGCATAAGGTTATTTCCATGTTTGGGCCATTTTACATAAGCCTATGATAAATGACCTTGGTAAATAAATCCTTGGTACATCATTTCCTCAGGGTAGATTTGTAGAAGAGGGACTACAGAGTTAGAGTTCATGCAAAATGTTAAGACTATCAAAAGAGATAAATATCCCTCAAATTTCATGCAGCATAATTGTCCCCATTTATATTTTCACTAACAGTGTTGGTGGTTCCTGAGTTACTGTTTCTTCATCATTCCCCAATATTATCAATTTGAAAATTAATTGCTAGGTTAAAAAAATCATCGATCCAATCAGCATTTATTTAAATACCAGGAAAAAAAAGTTAATTTATAACACTTTCCTAATCTGGTGCGCGTGTGTGCACGTGTGTGTGTGTGTGTGTGTGTGTGTGTGTGTGTGTATTATTGCCTATCCATGCCCTGTGTTCATTTGCTTGCTGGAATACATGCTATGACTTTAAAATTAATTCGAAAGAACCCCCTATATATTAAAGAGGGTGAAACTTTCATATCTTATTTGTTATATTTTTTCCAGTTTAAAAAAAGTTTTGCAATCACTTTATTTGTTTTAACAGTTCAAAGATACATATTAGTCTTCTTAAAAAGCATTTTAATTTAGATGTTATAATTGTCAACATATTTTGACCCTAATATTATAAACCCCATTCAGCTCTAGCCCAGTTTCCAGTATTTTTGTAATTTTAGTTTTAAAAAAATCAGATCTGCTTTTTTTTGAAAGCACATATCAATAGGTTAGTAAAATGAAAGAGGGAGGAGAGAGAGAGGAGTCTTCCATACCCACATGGGGCTCCTGGGCTGGTAAGCAGGGCTCCATGATGGTGGGAAATGATTTTGCAGGTGAAGTTTAGAGATTCCACTTGCCAGGCCATGTGGAGAGATGTGTCATTGGCACCTGGGAAGGAAGTGAAAAGCAAGTGAGGTGCAAGCTTGATGAGCATTTGGGCCTGTGGTTCAGTGAGTGAATGCTGTCTGTCAACAGCTGGCTGCCATCTTCCTACGATTGTCTCTCTTACTTCAGATTTTGCTGTGTTCCATCCACATTAAATCTTCTTCTTCTTCTTTTTTTTTTTTTTTTGGTACTGGGGATTAAACCTAGGGGCACTTGACCACTGAGCCACATCCCCAACCCTATTTTGTATTTTATTTAGAGACAGGGTCTCACTGAGTTGCTTAGTGCCTCCGAGTTGCTGAGGCTGGCTTTGAACTCATGATTCTCCTATCTCAGCCTCCCGAGCCACTGGGATGACTGCTGTGCACCACCGTGCCCAGCAACACTGAATCTTAAATCACACTTTTCAAAGACACTACCCTGAAAAAGAGGAAGAGGCCATAGCTACCCAGAGGTACAGAGTAGAATGCCTGGGTCATGGTAAACTTCTTTGCACTGTATTATTTCTTTGCAGTATCTGTCCCCCTTCAACATTGTTGGCAAGAACCAGTCTTAGTCATGATTTTATTTTCATGCCTGAGATGTGATAAATGCTCTGTTTTTATTGAAAAACATAATACATTACTGGGTTGAGTTGCTTTAGCATTATTTCTTTTAATAATGTTTTATTAATTAATCTCTGACATCTGCTAGTGATGATAAAGATAGAGATTATGAATTATTAAAAAGCATGACATTTTCTTACTTTTTACAGATACACATAACATTATGTTTGGGACTATGATCCAGTTTCAGTGCATCATCTCAACTTCTTGATTTTAATGGGCAAAGATGAGCTCATCACTTTAAACCAATAGACCAGAGGAAAATAATAAAAATATTAGCAAATAACTATTGGGTATCAACTATGCACCAAGTGCTATTGTGTATGTTATAGGATTAATATTTTATTTCACTTCACTATTGTTATTTTGGTTCATAATCAAAAGTTCCAGATTACAGAAGGAACTCCATTGCATTGAAATATTTGTTGACGATCTTCTCTGTGACCAGAACTTTGCTTATTAGTGAATAAGAACCACATTATCAGGCTGCAATACAGAGTACTCATATCACAATTTTAAAGAAAACCACTGTCCTTCACCACTATTTAATATTCAAAAGTCAGATGTTTATTTCAATAATCAACAAGAAAGTTTGTGTTTATAGTAATGTTAGCTTTGGTTTGTGGGGATGATTAAGGAAGACTTGTGCTTTTGTTTTGCAGCTTTTGTAGGACTTTGAACATCTGGAAGGCAGATAGCAGTCACATGAAGCCCTCATAGTGTCTTACTCTCAAGAAGTTATAAGGTCATTGCTACAATTTGTCACGACTGATTCTTTAATGTAAAAGTTCTCCTTCCTTCACTTCTGCAAAAATGCCTAAAGTTTGTTGTTTACACTTTAGAGTTTTGTTGCATAAAACAACAAAAAAAAAAAACAATGAAGAGCGGATTCACCAAGTTATGGGTTTATTTTTGCTTGTATAGGGCCAGTGCCAAGGTACTACTGGTCCGGAGGTGATGAGGGGGTCTCTACATGTCATTGGTTGCCAAGGCTTCCAAACTGAGACTTTGCCATTCTTATAGCATGGCTTTCATTTTACTACTTAAAAACAACAACAACAACAAAAAAAAAAAAAAAAAAAAAAAAACGTAGCTTGGGCTGAGGACACAGCTTGCATGAGGTCCTGTGTTCAATCCCCAGCACAAGTCGGGGTAGGGAAGAATGGTAGCCGGAGCTCCAAATCCTTCAAGCAGGAAGAAGAGGAAAGACAATGGGGAAAATAGCTAGGGAAGTAAATCAGCTAGGAATGTTTTATTTTAAAAGACTAACCTTGAATTGCTACACAGAAATTTCTATTTATAGATTTTTGGCCACAGAATTGTATCAGAGCCAACTCTCTACAAGGGAGGCTGGTAATGTAAATTTTAGACAGGCATATTGACAACACCAACACAGTTTTCTCTTAATAAAGGAAGGAGGGGAGACTAGATGTGGGATGGGAAAACAACAGTCTCTGCTATTAATGGGGGAAATTTTGAGAATCACCATTCAAATAAAACATGATGATTCTAAATAATATCAAGTTGAGTAGAATTTAATTATCTACTTCATTACCTCATAGGGTTATTGTGAGTATTAAATGAGATAATGTTCAAGAAATCTTAGCCATGATTGTTGATTATTAGGAATATATTTAAGTAAGTTATTGCCTATAAAGCAGTGGACAGAGAAAATGCTTGAGAAGTAGTATCCATGATTCTTTACAGTTATGAAAATGTTTCTTTCTCTGTGATTTCCTTAAACTTCTGCTCCATAAATTATATGAACAAAATTCTATGCAGAGTTCTTAAAATTTCCTGTCTGCATAATTATAAAGGTTTGACCTTAAAGAAGATAGCAGTGTTTTCTATTCACATAACATAAAGTATCACTTATGAAGAATGTTTTGTGAGGCTGTAGCAGAAGATGGTATGTATCTGTCTTATGAGAATGTTCTATTTTGTCACAGGTGGACTCATGAGACTTAATAAAATTAGTTTCCAATGTGTTTAAGAATATTTGAGAAATTTTGGTCAATTCTAGAAGGCATGAAAAGGACAAAGACTAGAAAAGAAACCATACTTTCAAAAACTGCTATGCTTCAGAATTATAGGATCATTGAATTTTGGACCTGGAAAGTGTTATGGTTTGAGCATGAGGTGTTCTCCAAAATCTTAGGTGTGCGACAATGCAAGAAGGTTCAGAGGAGAAATGATTGAGTTGTAGGAGTCTTAACCCAATCAGTGATTTAATCCCTGGTAGGGATTAACAGTGTTAACTGAAGGGGAAGGGTGTGGCTGGAGGAGGTGGGAATTAGGACGTGGCTTCAGTGTATATATTTGTATCTGGAGAGTGGAGTCTTTCTCTGTTTCCTGATAACAGTGATGTGAGCTGCTTCCCTCCTCCACCCTCTCCCGCCATGATGTTCAGCCTCACCTAGAACCCTGAGGAACGGAGTCAGCCTTCTATGGACTAAGACCTCTGAAACTGTGAGCCCTTAAATAAAATTTTCCTCCCCTAGAATTGTGCTGGTTGGGTCTTTAAGACACAGAAGCAAAAGAGCTGACTAAAACTAGAAGGATTGTAGAGTAAAACCTAAGGCTCAGTGTACAGAGTGAATAAGTGGATTGCAGAAGTCTATAAGTAGATAATAGCATTTATTATGTTTTGTCTCCTGAAGTCATATCAAGTAGAACTTAAATGCTTCATTTTTGTAATGTAGTTGGCATTAAATGTAATTGGTAATCTAAGAAGGAAAATATATTCTGTGTTGGGTAAGTTGATAAAACATAATCTGATACCAATAGCTAGAATAGAGGGCTGCTTTTGTGTTGTCTCATTTCTTCCTTCAGGATAGTCTACTTTTTTACTTTCAATGAAACTGATAGTTGAAACAATTTGTTTATTTGTTTGTTTCTAGGACTTATTACATAGCATAAGAATCCAAGAAAAAGAAAAACTGAAGAATAGTTTCATTGTGACTTAATTTTAGAATCAATGGTACTTTGCAAATGGCTATGTGACATCAGCTGATAACTTAATCGTTCCAACTTTGTTTTTGCTGTACTTAAATGGGGATGAAAGTAGTACCATCTGATTATGTTGTTTAAGCTTAAATGAGGTGATATGTTAAGAACTTTTCAGAAGACAAACAGTTGTGCCTTACTATTATTATTTTGGGTACAGTAGTTTCTCCTTATTCATGGTTTGACTTTTTATGGTTTTAAGTTACCATAGTCAGAAAGTCATGGATTGAATGGATTGAATTTTGAAAGTTAACCATAGTTCGAAAATACTAAATGGAAAATTTCAGAAATAAAGAATCCTAACTTTTTAATTGCATGCCATTCTGAGTAGTGAGATAAAAGTCTCACCCCATCCCATTCCATCCCACTTGGGATGTGATTCATTTCTTTGTCCAGAGTATCCATGCTGTATATACTACTTGCCTGTGTATCACCTAGAAGACATCTTGGTTATCATATTGATTGTTACAGTATCACAATGCTTGTATTTAAGTAATCCTAATTTTATTTACTAATGGCTCAAAGCACAGGAGTTGTGATGTTGCAAATTTGGTATAACAAAGAAAAGACTTAAAGGGCTTCCTTTCAGTGATAAGGTGAAATTTGACCATGGGAATGTATACATAAGAAAAAGCCTTGTATATATAGGGTTTGGTGATATCTGCAATTTCAGGCATACACTGGGAGTCTTAGAACTTATTCTATGCAGATAAGAAGGGACTACTGTACTGATATTAGTATAATAACAGGTATCTGCCTTGCACATATACAAGACTTTGTTGAGTTCAAAAGTATGAGATTTGCCATAGAAGTCCTCATGTTCTATGGAAGTGACCATTTTATGATTGTTTAATCTTTTTTCAAATCCTATTTGCTTCAAGCAGAATTTCTCTCTAGAATCTATTTTTATGTGGGGCTTCTCAATATGTGTGTGGTAGTAGAACACAGTCTAATGCCTTTCAGTAAGAGCACAACCTACTTAGGACCACCTTAGCCTGCAGATCACCAATGAAAACAGCTGGAGCTAACATCTGTGCCTTACAAACCTTTCAAAGTCATAACAAAGCCAGCCTGATTTCATAACCAGAGTACAAACTTCAGATCATGTATAGGAAAGATGCCTGGGAAACCTAATGATGTTGGGCACATAAGACAAAGGTCCTGTCCTTGAACTCCATGTGGGGAAACAGCAATGAAGAGAAAATAAAATAAGACAATTTGATGTTTTCCTTAGTAAGCATGAATTTCATTCTTCCAGCTTGATGTAATGTAGCAAATTAGTGTCCTTTTAATGATTCTCAATACTTTCAAATGATAGTGGGAGTAGATTTGAAATCGATCACTCTGATTTATCCTCCTAAAGGTAACGGTGAGTCAGCAATCCTGAAGGAGGACTTTCTCTCTTTTTAAAGCCCAGCTGGCCTAAAGTGCCTTTTGTTTCTTTGGCCACCCTATAGTTGCTAATGAGCTCTTTTGGCAGTTATAAGTCCCAGGTTCCATGACAGATTTTCCTGTATGATTTTCATTAAATACTTTAGAATCCCGGGGCAGAAAGAAATTATGTAAATATAAGTTTTTATTACTGTTTTGCTTTTATTACTTTTTCTCCTCTGGTTTTTATTGCCTCATATAATACAGGTAAATATGGTGATCACACGTTGAGATGGGGGTTTCTGTTCTAATGTCTCTGTTCTCATGCTTTGCATTCAATCCATGTTAATTTAATTATCCATGATTTCTTAGGCAAAGAGAGGAATGTAGACTCCATGCTGTCTGCAACTACTTCAGTCATTCCTTTACTGCCCGTGACACCATGTGAGACCTGCAGATGCTAAATAACCTCTCCCTGCACCAGCTAAAACAAAAAATGTTAACCATATGCAACTCCAACCTGTTTATCCTTAAGCAATGCAAAGCCATGCAGTGCTACAGACGGGCAGTGGGGGAGAGCACGGAGCTGCCACTTCTCCCCAGGTTGCCTTGTGAGAAAGCAGAGCACAGAAGCCCAAGAATATAGGGCAGGCGGGGTTGAGCTGAGCTCTCCCAAACCATCTTACTGATGAAGATAGGAATTCCTCTGAAATTGTATTCATATGGGTAGAATTGATGACCTGTTTCTTAAAAGAAAAACCCCTGGATTTTAGATTTGGAGTTTGAGGTACTTTTACTAGACTGAATGCCTAAATACTCTGACATACAACCTATTGGCTATTACTAAGAATTAGAAAAGAAATTAGGGGGTTAACTCATTTTAGCTTACATTTAATTAGAAAGACTATTTTCTGTAGAACATTATTATTATTTTGCTGAAGATCTTTTCAAAGCTTTCTTTATCCTGGTAGCTGAGATTTCTCAGTATTTTTATCTAACAAAATTCAATTATTGAATGTAGGACATTTAGAGAGATTTGGAAAATGGATGTTAAAAATAGAAAAAAAACCATTCAAAATATTAGAATATGGATTTATGAATAATCTGTTACTTTTTTTCTTCAAAATAGTATTTATTCATATGTTTAATATTTTTCATCCTTTGAGTTACAAAACGGTATGATCATCAGAGAGTATTTTGGAAAAGAAAAAAAAATGTTTTGCCAATGAACACAGCCAATGTGCATATTTCACTTAAGACTTCTTTTGTGAAACTTTTTCTTCCCCTTGATATATCCATTACCTGAGGGACACAAGCATATCTGGGAAGACAAGCCTAGGAAAGTCTTTCCAAACATCTGAAACACCTACTATAAGCATTAGAAACATGAATTAAAACTCATAATTCTGAATGTTACTGAAAAGGAGGTGTATATTTTTCTAGTTAAATCTAATTTGTATTGGTGACCTATTTTCAGCCGTCCCATATATAGTTAATCTTATGGATCATGGCATGTAACTACCAATCTGAATCTAAATTGAAAATGCATGACTTTGTCCAAGAAATAATTCTACTTATTCATTTCTTCAGTGGTCAAAACTCTGTACTGTTGGGCAGGCATAACAGACAGAAGGAGAGTAAAAATGTAAAGATAAGATGCAGTTCCTACTTGTTTTACTCACCTTTTTATTGCTGCAATGAAATACCTGAGAAAAAACACTTAAAAAGAGGAAAGATTTATTTTGGTTCACAGTTTTAGAGGTTTCATTCTTATCAGCTGGTATCATTGTTTCTGAGCCTGGGGTGAGCCCTTCCATCATAGTGGAAGAGTGTGGCAGAGTAAAGTTGCTTATATCATGGTGGATGGGAGGTAAAAAGAAAGAGTAAGAAATGGACTAGGAACATGATACAGTCCCCAAGGGCACATACCCAAGGATTCACTCCCTCAACTAGGTCTCACCTCCTGCAGCCTACCATCTCCTAATAGTCTATTCATTGAATCCATCAATGGATTAGTCCATTGATGAAGGTAGTGCTTTTATGATCCAGTTACTTCTTCAAAGTTCTACCTCTTAACATTGCTGCAATGGGCCTTTGGGGGAAGGACATTCCAAATCCCAATGATAACACTACTTTAGGTAGGAATATTCATACCCCAATATATACAGCTATAATGTTGTGTTCAAGATCTCAGGTTAATGGATTAGACTGTCTGCACCTCCACCCACTAGTTCTATGGGAAACCTATTGAGAATCCAGTTTATATTCTTTAAAATTGGTGCAATATTAGCTTCTTATTGTGTAAAGACTGAATGAGCCAATGTATGTAAGAGCCAAGCCCACAATATTATTACTGTGGTATTCAGTAGTACAAATTAAGTCACTGCATTCCAAACAGTATGCAGAATATTTGATCACAATTGAAATCAGACCAGTAATCAGGACTACATGATGAAGTGTGATTTATCCCAGGAATGCATTGTATATTCAGCATCTAAAAATCAATCCACATAATACACCATATTAATAGAGAATAGAGAACAAAAACCTTAAGAATAATTACCACAGATTCAAGAAAAGGTTGTTGATAAAGTCCAACACCCTTCAAGATAAAAAGAGTTGACCAACTAGCAGCAAAAGGGAATACCCTAAACTTGATAAAAGGAATCATGGAAAAAAACACAGCTAATATTATACTTACTGGGGAATGAAAATATGCTTTTCCTATGAAATCAAGATCATTGTGGATGTCTTGCTCTTGCTACTTTATTCTGATTTTGTAATAGAGATGCTAGCCAGAATGATTAGGTAAGAAAAAGGATTAAAAGGCATCTGAATTATAAATGAAAAGTTAACATTATCTGTATTCATAGATGACATTATCTTATACAGAAAATGCCAAAGAATCCATACAAAAAAGTAAAAAAAAAAATGAGTACAGTAAGGTTATAGTATACAAAATCAATTATATTTTTATATATTAGTAATGAACAATTGGAAAATAGTGTAAGAAAATTACTGTTTATAATGACACTATGAATAATTTAAAAACTTAGAAAAAACATTTATTTTTATTTTTTGGAGACAGTTGTTTCTACATTTTTATGGGGTACATCATGATAATTTGATTTGTGTATACAATATGTAATAATCAAATCAAGGTAACAAGCATTTCTGTCTCTTCAAACATAAATCATTTTTATGTGTTGAGAATTTTTTACTCTTCTTCTCTAGTCATTTTGAAATATAGTATAGATTATTTTAAGCAATAATTATGCAATTCACTAAAGACCAGAAGTAATTCTTTCATGTTGTGTTTTGGTGTCCCTTATTAAACTTCTTTCCCTCCCCACTCTCTGCTGTTCTTCCCAGTCTCTGGTGATTACTGTTTATTCCTTGTTCCTCTACAATATTGATTTACTAGTGTCCACAAATGAGGAAAAACATATGATATGTGTCTGGCTTCAGTAATACACTTGTATTACTGAATACAAGTATACAAGTACAGGACTTGTATATTGAAGACAGTGAAATGTTGAAAGAAATGGAAGAAGACCTGAATAAATGAAAAGAGATTTCACATCCATGGATTGGAATATTTAATATTGTAAAGATGGTAATACTTCCCAAAGTGATCTACACATTGGTTACAATCTGTATCAAAGTACTGCTACCTCTTTTCCAGAATTTGACAAATGGATTTTAAGATTCATATGAAAATATAAGGGACCCCAAATAGCCATACCAACCTTGAAACTTGAAGGACTCTGACTTCCAAATTTCAAAATTTACTATAAACATACAATAACCAAGACAAGTGCGGTGCTGTGTTGGACAGACATTTAAATCAATGGAACAGAACTGAGAGTCCAGAGGAGATGGAGATGTAACTCAGTGGTAGATCACTTTCCTAGCATGTGTGAAGCCCTGAGTTTGGTCTCCAGCATTGCAAACAAACAAAAGCAAAAACAAAAACAAAAAAACAAACAAAGAGCCCCCCCAAACAAACAAAAAATCCCAACTCCCAACCAAAGAAGCAAAGTTTACTTATAAAATGATTTATATAGACATTTCTTCATAGAAGATATGCAAATGGCCAATAAGCACATGAAAAGATGCTCAAAATCATTATTCATCAGGGAAATGCAAATGAAAACCACAATGAGATGAGTCTATACATCCACCAGAATAGTTAAAAAAGAAACAGAAACAAAAACCAAATCATCACCATCACCACCACTACTACCACCACCACCAACAGCAACAACTACAAAATGGAAAATAAAGTGGTCAGATTGGAACACTCAGACACTATGTTATAAAACAATGTGGCCATTTCAGAAAAGAATTTGGTATTTTTTTTTAGTGAGTAAAACTAATGAAGTACTATTCCACACTTTGGGCTACACCCCAAAGATATAAAAACTTATATCTACACGGAAACTTATATTGGATGCTCATAAAAGTATTATTTATAATAAATAAAAGTTGAGGTAATCTAAATGTTCTTTTGTTTATAAATAGATAAATAAAATGGAATATACTCACACTATGGAATATAACTGGGACAACAGAACAAAGAACTGATATATGTCACAACATGGATGAATCTTGAAAATGCTATGCTAAGTGAAAAAAGCCAGTCACTAAACCAAGTACTACATGATTCCATTTACATGAGATATCCAGAGCAAATCTTTGGACAACAGGAAGCAGATTAGGGGACTCAAAGAAACAAGGTGACTGCTAATGATTACAAGATTTCTTTTTGAGGTGATGGAAACGTCCTACTAGAGAGTGATGAGGGCGGTACCACTTGGAATATATGAAAAATCCACGAATTGCACTTTCATACAGTGAATTTTATTTCATGTGAATTAGATCTCAATAAAGCTTCTTAAAAAAACCCAAAATCTAATAGTAATTTTTCCCTTACTTTTTTTTGTCTTAACTTTTCTATTTTACTTTTTCCATTTTTGTTCAATCAATGTCTGTGGAGTAGTGGGGAAATCTCCAGTGATTACTCCTGAGGAGTTGTGTAGTATCCTCCAGTGAATTCCCTCCCAGGAGCCAAGAGTATCATTCAGCTTGTCAGTGTTATTGCCTATCCTGCTTAATCACATATCTAAGGACACTCTGCAGGTTATGCTTCTAATTTTTAAAACACAATCTGCATGCAATCAGGAATGAAACAGACAAACGACTGGGAGATGTCTGCTATGGTGGCAAGACTTAGCATGGACACTTTAGTTCCTTGAACTTCAGTGAACATAGGCTTTTCTGACCAAAAGCAGGGTGTGAGTCCATGGGACTTGATATTAATATTGTATTATTTTATGGTGATTGGGCCTAGGTCCAAACAAGGAATTCTGGCCAGAAAACAAAGCAGATTCCTATTAGGATGCTTATTTCAATTATTTTAACATAGCTTTTTTTTTTTTTTTTGACTAAAGGGATTGATTTTTATATTTTTTTTAATAAAAAGCTAAAAACCTCAATCAAAGCATTACCCCAAAAGAAAACATAAAAAAGCATCAATTATAGGTTGAAAAAGTATTTCCCTGATGCTTGATTTTAACTCTAACTCATTAATTGACTAACCAACATTCTATACTGTAATCACTAAATAATTATGTGACATTTTTATTATGTTCACTACTTAAAAATAATGTTTATGAATAACTTCTCTGTTGTTTGAGTTATACACTTTAAGAGGATGAGTCTTATTATATGAATCGCATCTCAATAAAACTGTTCTAATGGTAGGATATTAGACTTTATGTATATACTTTACATATGTTGAATATATAAAATATATATTTCTTTCCTTATTTTCCCATTTTTGATCTCTTTATCCTACTTTTAATAATATATTTCAAAATATTCTCAAATCAAATAAAAATGGCATATTCTCATATTTGTTATTTGCCAGTGAGGAATGTAGAAAAAAGTCAGAAAATTTTAAAAATCAGTATTACAGGTATAGCTCAGAAAAGGTTGAGTGAACATACTGTCTCCTCTTCCTTGGAGTCACCTCTAATAGGGGAGTAAAAGGATAAAATAGACAAAGGCAGAGATAAAAGGAGATTGATGCAGCTGAGGGGTTAAAAAAATAGCTCATCAGAGCTTATTATAAGCATGGAAGAAATTAAAATCTAAAGGTCTTGCAGTAGTGAATAGTAGTAACATAAAGTGAGTAGATTTGCACCTCAGAACTTTTAAGGGATGAATCAGGTCTTGGAGTTTCCAGTCCAGTTTAGGGCAGCGGAAAATGCAGTACTGAAAATCAAGGATAGTTAGAAATATATTTCGTGTCCGACTCCAGAACATACCCCTTACCCAGTAAAGTCAGGTTCCTCCATTTTCCCCTGTGAATATATTGGAAAGAGGAGTCTCAGGACTCAAGGACAGTGTTTACCAATTAATAATCTTGTCTAATGATGCTTAACTAAATAATTCCTAAGTATTAATGGAAATTAACATAAAAACTGTATTCTGATCACTATCTAAAAGATGGAGAAATTAAAAAATAGGAAAAAAGCTTGATGAAAACAGAGATAATGCTGGGAACAAAATAAAATACTAAAACCAACCAACCAACCAATATCAAAAACAATAAAACAAACAAAACATAAAAAGCTCTTCAATGAATATTTTCAGACATAGAAAAGGAGATCATGAACACCCGTTTAAAAAAAGCTGAAATAAATCCAGAAGAAGGGCTGAAAATCAAATTATGAAAATATTTTCAAGAGTAGGATAAAATGATCAAGAGTAGGAAAATAGGGAAAGAAATAGATTTAGGCGTATAGATAGATAAAATCAGTCCTAAAGAGTTAATAGCATCCCATTAGAACTTCCAGAAAAGGGAGGGTGGAGAAAGTACAGTGGAGAAATGAATTCTTTAAAAGACAATCTCTCCATTCTCCATCCTGAAGAACATGAGATCGAAGATTCAAGGTGCTCAGCAGGATGGATGAAAATGAATTGCACACATCTGACAAAGTATGGGAAGGTCAGACTGCTGGGGATAGAGGACCTTCAAATTCTTTGCATAAACATGCTTTTTATCCTAGACTTCTTTGCTGTATCAAACATCAACCAAGAGCTTGAATATGAAATAAATCATTTTTAGATGCATCTCCTGTATGTATTTGTATGTATGTATGTATGTATTTATCAAACTGCCAGAGGATATGATTTGGCAGATCCAAGAAATAGAGAAGGAAGACACAGAACTCAAGAGGAAACATACTTTTAATGACAGTAGGGAAAGAAAATCCCAGATACTGTCCACATAGCAGGCCTCAAAAACAACCAATCTTAGAATAAAGAAAAGAGAGCTCTAGAAAGAAAAGTCCCAGGAAAATGATGGGGTAGTGTGATTAGGGAATTGTTAAGGTATCAGCTATGTTTGAACATTTTTGAAAAAAAAAAAGAATTACTAGTTTTAAACATATAGTGGCTCCAAAAGGACAGTGGGAAAATATAATTTTGATTCTAAAAATCTACTCCAGAAAAAGAAACAAACCGAAATAAATTTCAGGAAGTGTGATTGTAGAAGACAGGAAATGTAGTCATAGTAATTACTTGACATTAAAGTGCATATTGATGTGAACAATAATTTATTTGATGATTTTTGTTTTAATTATATGGAAATGAAAAGGTGGCAGGTATCAGTAAATCGAAAGTGATAGATAAAAACAGTGACCTCAGAAAATTTTTTATCACGTGGAGGTAAACACCAAGGGAAGAACCTAGAGGATGATCATTTTTAAAAATGAGAACTGGCATAAAGGTAGGGCAAGTTTCTGCTAGTTCTTATCAAAACTCATTTAGCAGTATTATTGGATTAATATTATAATAATACCAATGGATTTTTGGATAAAACAAACTTCAAAGCACATAATAGATCCAAGAGAAAAATTCAATTTGCAAAGCTATACAGAATTATGGTAAAGAAAAAAAAAAGCAGATTAAACTGATGCTGTTCCAAGCTAATCATTTCCTGTTAATTTGATACATGATGAACAGTCTTATTTTCCTGAGTGCATGTAACAGATCCAGGCTACAGAAGAGCCAGAGAAAAAAGATCTATAGTAAACAAAGGGCCATGATAAAGTAAAACTTATCAAGCTATAGATCTATGATTTGCAAGCTCTAGGAAATGGGCATCAGAAAAACACTGCCAAATTTCATAATGATAGAGGGAAACATAACATCAGCTGATAGAAATCTGAAATAGCATAGCATGTATAATAAGCAGTATTACTTACAAGCCAATTAGATTTCAACTAAAAGCATCACAGCTTCAGAAATAGAGGTGAAGTAGTAGGTGGAGTCTATTCTATTGAGTGCTATAATCCTTCGTATTCCAGAGGGAGGAACAGGATTTGTTAAAAAGAAGCAAATGTATAAGAGCAAAAGAAAGTCGAGGACCACAGACTTAGGGAGTAGCTCCTCAAAGGTAAGAGTCGTCCTCTTGATTGTGTGGCCGCTTGAAGCAGAAGCTTTGTACTGTGTTAAATTCTTGGTGAGCAACTTCTGGTCCAACCAAGTTGAAAGGTTTCTCTTACCTGAAAGCTCTCAGAGATTTGGAAGAGAACCATAACAATAATACCAAAAACCAAAAACACGGTAAGGGAAATGATTCAGAGATGTACAGCCCTCAAGTTCTACTAAGGAAAATGGAAAATTCAGACACAATCAGGCAAATAAGTTATTTTTGAAATTTTGATTGACAGATTTGTCAATTTTGTTGCCGAGAGAACTTATGGCAATTGTGGTTACCAGTCTCATTCTTCAAACATTTGTGACTGCTGACCATGTGGAGAGGAATGTACAGTTGAGGAAGACATAGTACAGTTGAAGAGAGGAATGTACAGTTGGAGAAGACATAGCACTCTTGCACAGGGAGTTTAGGGAAGAAAAATAAACCCAATTAATTATTGCTAGACAGAAGAAAATAAGACCCAATTTGTTATTATTTAAGATGCTCAGTGAATTAGCTTAAGCAGTCACTCAGCAAACGTTTATTGGGTACTTCTTTATATACACGACACTTGAAATAAGTACTTAAAAGATGAGGAGGAGAATGATACTGAGTACACTTGGCAGAAAGGGAATGAATCTTTATTGACTCTTCTAGTTCAGGACATGCTACATGCTTTACACGATCATTTCCTGTCAATCTCATGTCAATCCTAAGAGATCGTTGCTGTTTCCCAGGGTTCAGAGAGGAGAATACTGAAGCATAAAGGGTTAAATATTTTGCCACAGCTCACACAGCTAGCAATTGGCAGAGTCAGGATTGGGTCCTAAACTGTTTGTGACCCTCTTTGTACTTTCCAAGGCCAGTCTGCATCGGCTGGAGTCTAGTGTAGTTTAGAAAAATGAGGATATGGAGCATTGAGTTATTCTTTTTAATATAAAGTTAAATGGATTTATGTTGATAAATGCTCTCTATTCTGTTCTTCTTAAAGTGTGTGTTATATTATTCAGGAGAGGAGGTTTTTGGTAATAGAAGATAGTGATTTTTTAATGCTTATCTCTATTTATAGATATATGATTTTTTGAATGCATATATATAGAGAGATGATGAATATATATATGGATGAATATCTATATATACCCACTTATACATATATACACTCATATGCACTTACATGCACAATGATGATCTTATATATATTTGTCATTAAGTGTCTCATATGTAATAAATGCTAATAGATAGATGTGTTTCTCTATGTGTATGTGTATAAGACATAATTTAAAAGCTTTAAACATTTTTACTTAATGTGAAATTCATAATGGGAACCATTCTAAGGTAGCATATTACTCAGTCATCTCCAGGTAATTTTAAATTGTTCTTCAAAAGAGGGTTTGTAAGTGATCTAGTGTTTCACCATGGCAGTTTATAGTGAAGGGAAAAATTTTTTTAGAAACCTTTCCAGGATTTTTGGTAGAAAGCTACAAGTAAGTTGCTTTGGTGTGCAACCACTATGACTCTCTGGAGGATTTTAAAGCAAAACCCTCACGTTTGCCTACATTTTTCTGGAGATGAAGTCAATGAATAGCAATATATTCTAATTATAGAATGACTCATTTTTTAAAAAAAAAAAAACCCTTTTGTCTCTTTTATCAAATTGATGAATTTACATACTGTGAAGAGGAGAAAAACTGATAATTTTACTGTTTCCCGTAAACCAAAATGCTGTTTTGGGGGGACCTAGATGATGAGGCGTAGTTCTTTGAGAGTTTTGGGAGAGTGTGGTTAGAGGAAGAAATCCCAGATGTGGAAATCAGAGTTCCTCTGCCATTCACTACAAACCAAGGGTGATTTGGTGGAGACATTGTGGGTCTGCTCTGGTTTGAATGTGACCCTCAGGTCACGTTCTCCTTGGCTCATGTATTGCCAAGGTGATGGTACTAAGAGGTGGGACCTTTAGGCCACTAGGATACCTCCCTCATTAACAGGATTAGGAACTTTAAAAAGAGGCTTAAACAAATTGAAATCTAGATCATCCTGTTTGTTCAACTTGATGTATTTAAATTTGCTTTCTGTATATTGTAATATTTTGTTCTGTGATAAGGTCTCCATATGTAAAAATATTTCCTATATTATTATTGTTTGCTAAGCATAATAATTACTTATTTGATTTATTTAAAAAAAAAAGAGGCTTCCCCCAGTGTTCTCTCCTCTTGCTCTTCCCCCATCTACCTTGAGAGGACTCAGCTGTCTTCCTCTCCACAGGATGAAGTGCTCAGATGCCTGAACCTAGAGCTGTCTCATTCTTGGCCTTCCAGGCCTCTAGACCTGTGAAGAAATAAATTTCTGTTGTTTACCAATTCCCACCTGCGGTATGTTGTTATAGCAATGCAAAGGACTAAGGTGGTGTCTCTGACCCTTAGAGTTCTTGTGTGTCAAATGGGGATATTATTCCTTGTCCACTGAGGTAAGTCATGCAAAAATCTTTGTAGACTAGAACTCTACACAAATATAATACAAAGATCAGCAGCACATTTTTATCTATGTATTTATATGTGATTAGTTGAAAGGGGCAGAATATTAGCTCCAGAGAGAGTCTTTGGGTGCAAACACACTAAGAGTAAGAGCCAGGTCATCTGAAAAGCTTCTGAGGGTCTCCCAGTAACTTTACAAACCTCTCATCCAGCCACAAGACCACTCCCTGGCTTACTCTACTCCAGTTACCTGATTGCTGATTCTTAAATATGCCACTTAGGGCTTTTGCATTTGCTGTTCCCTTCTGCATGGTACCCTCTTTCTTAGATGTCCACACGGCTTGCCACCTCACCTCCTTCAGGTTATTAGCTAGTGCCATTTCTTATGATTGTCCTACATATAATCACAAACTCCCCTCTAGCTCCCCATTCCTTGTTATTTTGTTTCTCTTCATAGCACTTTCTACTATGTCTTATTTACTGATTTTTGCTTGGTTGTTATCTTCCTTCAACAAGAATGTATGATTCCAAGGACAGGTGTTTTTCTCTGTTACATTCAGTGATATGCCCGTAGGGCAGCTCCTGTCACAGAGTGGGTACTTTCTACCCATTTGTTGGTCAATGGTCTATTTCCTTTTTTCTTACCAAAGAAGAGGCAGCAAAGTGTCCACCCAGTTTCTGTTTGGCATCTATTCAATTTAATATTAAGAGATTTGTGCTTAATTGTCTTTGAAGAAACTGCACAGAAGGATATGGAATGTTGCATGAGTGTTCTTTTAAAAGCTGCCACAAGTAGCTTCAATTAGAAGTCAAATTTGACAAGTGATTAGTCTACAGATTTTTTTAGTCTACATTAGTTTTTTTTTTAATTGAGAAAGACATTACAAATTGGTGAAGATATTTCAGATTTTTAAAAGGCACCCAACAATAATTTTTATTTAAGTGGTATTAAAAGAACAATTTTTGTAGTTTAAGACATACAAAAAGTACCGAATTTGAGTATAGGACTAAACTTTCTACTTAAGAATGTCACATCCCTATTAATGTTCACTTAACTTTTTCCTGTTGTGTTCAAATCCCTGGTGGAGAACTTTTCCCCTTTCATACATTATGATTGTTTAATAGATATTAGGCAAACTATTGATGCTCCTGATGGAGAATTAACAAATACTTAAACACTAATGTTAATACAATTTCTCTAGTATTCAATGGGTTGTAATCAGTTTCAAATTTTAAAGTTCAATGGCATGACACAACAACAATAAAGATTAAATTCACAGAGATAATGTGTCCTATGTGTATCAGCCCAGAGTGGGGAGCTCTCAGGGTTGGATCAATGGCATCATAGTAAGACACCTTCATCCTTCTGCTCTGATTTCAGCATTCCATGCTTTTCTCATTAGATCACAGGTTCAAGCCTATCCTCAGTATGCTCATTGCCACCTGCCTAGCTCCAACCAGTTTCCCAAATAGTTTACTTTTGATTAGACTTGTACCTAGAGAGGCAGCCAGCCCTTCAGATACTGGCAGTGGAGTGCCCCTAGAAGGGAATTCATAAGGATACAGCTTATATGGAGAACCTGGGTGGTAGATTCAATCTGCTCATGTTCAAATGTGGGCCTTCCTACTTGTTAGTCAAGCCATATTGAGCAGTTGCTTAAGTTCATTGCACCTCGGATTCCTTATTTGTAACTGTAAGTAACAGAGCCTTTCTCAAAAGCCTTTAAAAAGCATTTAAAATGTATGCATATAACAAAGGCTCAATAAATGGGAATTTTCATTGTTATCTTACCAATCTTGTCAGATCACCCAAGTTCAACATCAAATGGAGAACTGACCATTATCTGGACAATATAGGCAATAATTCAGGCCCAAATAGTTAAAGATACTTCTTTAATGATCTGGAGGTTTTGGGAATCGGGCATTTCCTTTGCCTTAATTTACCTGGGTAATACAATGTACCTTGTCATTGAGTTAGTGGTGTACAAAGGTTAGTTATATATGTTATGTTAGTTGAGCAAGTAATGGTGTAGAAATTAATAGGTATCTGGGAGATAAATGGATTGGGGTTACACAAACAGATGATACCTAGTGAAACCATTAGTGGTTGAGCACCATCCATCCTATATACCAAGATGGCCTGTGTGAATCCCATGGACAGATTATTTTAGGAGAAAGTTTTATATTGTTTGGTATTTCATATGATTGATTCTGATTAATTTTTTTGCATGTGCACAAACATGTATATAAATGATTGAATGTACAAGTCTAAACAAGGAAAGAAAGAGGTGGTAAGAAGATGAGTATTCTCATAAATTTTATCTGTCAGAGACCTGGAGAAAAGTACAATAGGCTAAAATATTTGCACAAATACCTCTAGAGCAATGAATTTTTTATAAGTAACTCTGGTCAAAGCAACAATCTCTTGTTCACTTTTTTTTTTTTCCGTTTTGAAGTTCTCTATCTGCTGTTCTTATCCCTTGGGTGGAGCTGATTTTACATACATTTAGAAATGATTTTTGCTGATTTTTAAAACCTTCAGGAAAATCAGCCAGTCCCTCCTGCAACTCACACTAAAGTTTTCTTGAGACCAAAACCCTGCTGTGTGTCTCTGATGTAGGCACTTTTCACTCTCCCTTCATTATAAATGTCAAGGATGAGCCAGATGTGGCAGTGCACACCTGTAATCCCAGTGACTCAGGAGGCTGAGGCAAGAGGATCTCAACTTCAAGGCCAGCTTCAGCCACTTAGGGAGAATCTCAGTAACTTAGTGAGAATATGTCTCAAAATTACAAAAAAAAAAAAAAAATTAAAGTAATTCAAGGGCTGGAGATATAGCTTAGTGGTAAGGCACTCCCTGGGTCCAATCTCCAGTACCCCCCCAAAAAACAATGAAAAACTCAAAAAATCAAAGATGATATTATTACTATCATTGTCATCAAGCCATTTGCTCTGTTTTTCTGTAAGAGAGCAGGATATTAGTTCTATTAATATCCATTTGATTTTAATTAAAAAAAATTCTTTTTTTTAACCTTGTGATGAGATCCTGGTATATACAACCTTAAAACCATTTATTTGCTACTATTGGGAAATCCCCTGAAACCTAGGGCAGTGTGAAAATGGGAAGAAACTAGTATTATTTTTTAAAGCAGGTGGTTGATTGTTTCGGCCACCTTTGTTCTATGATTATGGAGAGATTACCCCTTGCCTTCACCCTATTTCCCCAAAGAATTCTCAAAGAACAGTTAGGGGTCAGTTCTCATGGGACAGCAGCCCCTCAGGCCTGTCATTTTAAAAAGGTGGATATTAGAACCTAGCAGTTTGCAAAAGTATGTTTAGTTTCACTCTGTGGAGAAAAGGGGGAAGTCAGGCACGCTTTGTGTGTGTGTGTGTATATGTATGTATGTGCTTACAGTCATACAGCATCTCTGTGCATGCATGTCTCTGTGCATGTGCATATGTAAAGAGATTAAATACTGAATTTGCCATGGCCTTTGTTAATCAGGAAATAAGCTGTCCCTGTTTGGACATGCTATGAGAATTCTGAATTTCTGGTTAAAAATCTCTCTGCTTGAATGTGTCTGTTGGAAATCACTGCGTTGCTATTGCCAGGGGTCATTAAATGTACAGAAAAGGAGGCAAGACATAGATGCTCTTCCTTGTCTTAAATGAGCAAGGGTGAGTGCAGAACACTGGCAGATGAGCAAGTTATATACAATTCCAGGGACTCCAGTCCCCCTCCTGGGGACTGCGAAATTCTATGCCACTGTGAAGCGGCTTAGAAATGAGCCGACAAAGAAGTCCATTGACTTTAACGTGAATATGCTTGAATCACACAGAAGACAAGAATAAATCACCTTACAAATGTGTCTGGTGTAATTTTCCTGTCTCCTTCTAGTTCCCCCACCCCCAGCCCTTTTGTTCTTTGTGGATGTTTTTTTGTTATCAGCAGCATCATTGGGAAGTCGCCTTTTTGGAATTTTTCTATGGGTGACTAGGGTGTGAGCTAGGTGCTGCTGCAGTATGAATCTTTTAAAAGCCGCCTAAGAAATATTTAAGACCCTGGTCTAGGAGGAACGGCTCTCCCAGGCATAATTTTTGGTGCTGGTTGCAGCAGGGAGCGTATGCTGGGAGGAAAGTATTATTTTTCTAAATGGAAGGTGTCAGATGGTCACGCAATGTGACTGCATGTTCGAGATCACTGCCTCCCATCTGCAATTTGTGACGTGTGAAAGATTCTGCCCAAATGTGCTCACCAACTGGAAATCCTCGGCACTTTTTTTCCTTATCAGGAGAGACCAAGATAACCAATGGTTTACAGATCAGGGATCCTATCAAATTAATATCACTGTAGGATAAAATCTGTTTTAAATACAACTCCTAAACTCCAGCAAAGTTAACTAGTACAAACAAGTTCATTCATCTGATTAAGAACCGATGCTCAGAAAACAACAACCAAATGAAATCTGCTTATCACTGCTCCTCACTTCAAAATAGTCTTAATGCCGGTAGCTTTCAAAAATAGGCTGGATCCAAAGGATGATATATTTTTCCATGCTAATTAGTGTCGACCAAATGACAACCATCCACCCCAACTGAAGGAAAGCATTTTCAAATCAGTGTTGATTTTTCCTTGTCCTATACTCCTCTGAGTCTCTTTCCAATTAAATGCAGAAAAAGTCCAAAAGGGCTGACTATTTAGCCATTGCCCCAGGAAGGGAGGAGCTGTGCTGGAACTTTTGAGTTCTGTTTATTCTTGACTAGGTGTAATTCCCAGTTTCTCAGATGCAAGGGTTGTAAAAAGTCTCATAAGGTGCTTTGGACATCAGGCAGCTCATATAAAACAATATCTTGATGAGTCAAGTGCAAATGAATCAGGAACATAATAGGCTAAAATCCCTTGGCTGGGCACGGGGTTGCCACCTCAAGGAGAAAAGGGTAGGGCTGGTTGGAGCCCCAGTGGAGTTTCAGGCCCTTGAAGGAGCTGCTGGGTTTGGCCTCACGAAGAGGGTCTTCATCGCTTCATTGGCTGTGCCTGATTCTACCTCAATCAAGTAGAAGAAAGGGTCTTCCTCAGGCTTTTAATTTTCCCTCTGCATAAAATGGGGGAGAAGAGCTAGGTGGAAAGAAACCCTCAAGCGAGTGCAAAAGCCGTTTTCATCCCCAAATCATTTTATATTGTATATTTTGCATCACAAAGCACTTCATGATCACTGACAAAACATAGAGGGATTACAAATTCAAGAGATGGATCACCTTCACCGTTTTGTGAAGCTGCATGCAGCTGCTGGGGCTGAGTCTAGGGAATCACAGAGGGCTGAAATCCTCTAGTGAAGGAGGTAAACTCTGGCACCAAGGCTCACCAAACTGTACTGGAGAGGTAAAGAACAATGTGATGGCATGGCCTCCCCACACCAGCCATTGCCACAGATGGGTCTTCAGGGCTGGCTCAGGTAGGCCAATTCCAATAACTGTGATGTGCGAAATATATGAATTTGTTAAGGGGAGAAAGTACACGGGTAAGAGGAGGCTGCTCCCTAATGACATCTCAAAATAAAAAATCTAGTAGAAAAATGGGTCTTTTACTTGATAACAGCCCTTGGCTTTGATTGTCTGGATTCTTTAATGAGTGGAGCCCTCCTCTTCTCAGCTGATCCAAATGCTGCTCATTCCTTAAAACTCACCGTAGATCTGTCCTCCTTCATAAATGCTTCCCAATGGTTTGGAGGCTCCAATTCATAACAGGTTGTGTTTTTCCTCTCCTGAACTCAAACTGTTTTATCTTTGCTACCATTTTGGCCATTAACCATTTCTACTGTCAGAATAGTCAATGACAGAAAGTGACTTTTTAGTTTTTATAAATTTAGTTTTTATAAATTTGTGTCTGAAATTTCTATTTAAGTGGGAGGTTTCTTGAGGCCCAGTCTTAGCCTTGTTTGTCCTTTATTTCCTTATTGGAGTAAGAGAGCGATACTAGCTTTCATGCCAGGCCCTTATGTACATCACTGCACTTAACTGTCACCCTGTCCCTGTAGGCAGGTATCCCTGGGCCTCTTTCAAGGCAGGAAATTGATTCTGAGAGGCCAAGTCTTATGGCCATGTCGCAGCATAAGTGGTGGAGATAAGATCTGAATCCTGACTGATGACAAAGTCTTTTCTTAGTGCTAAGCATGGCGGATAGGAGCTAAGCAACTGATTTCTGTGTTTGATCACGAAACATTCACGGAAAAATCTCAGGGCCGTGGCATTGTTTCAGAGTGACAACATTTCTTTCGTGCTCCAGAAGTCTTGCCCTTGCTTTCTCTGGCTGCGGAGGAGTCATAGGTGGCCTGGCATCCCACATGTCTGGCTGGGAGTCCCTGCGGGTAGTGCTTTCGAGTCTGGCTGTGGAAGTTTGCAGTCAGCTCTCCGGGACAGTGATGTGACAGCCCATATTTCTAGTTGCTGTGGAAGCTGAAGCCAGTGTGCTCTGGAGCTGCACCACACTCGGCTGCAGTTGCATCACAGAGTTTGTTCTTAACTTCGAGTGGTCCTCCACCTGGCTGCATGCTAAGTCTCCTTGGAGGCATTTTAGGGAAGGAAGGAAGGAAGGGAGGAAGGGAGGAAGGGAGGAAGGGAGGAAGGGAGGAAGGGAGGAAGGGAGGAAGGAAGGAAGGAAGGGAGGAAGGGAGGATGGGAGGAAAGGAGAGAGGGAGGAAAACAAAAGAAAGAGAAAACTTGGACCTAAATCTTGAGGATCCTGATACTCTGGGCTTGGAGTGGGGCACAGGTATCTGGTTTTTGTTTTGAAAGCTCCCTCGTTGCTACTAAAGTGCACTCAGTGTTGAAGACACTGAGAGACCGTGCTGGAAGCTTGGCAAATGGATTTGAGTGGAAAAGCCCTTCTGACAGCCCCTAACTTCCTCTCTGCTGTGCAAATTTTCCCATTCTTTCCCATCCATGCTAATCCTGGTCTAGAGACAACCCAACTAAGGAGTATAAACCTAGAAAATTCTCTTTTCCTTTTATGCTGTGATGCTTTGGAAGGGGGTTGCTATTATATCCAAGCCACAGTGTTACTCTGAATTTAGATTTTTCAGAGTAGGCTGAAAGATGGGAGGCCCTGTGTCTTCCAACCTATCACCTCAGAGGCAGTATAGTCCTGGGCCCCAAGAGACTCCAAACCACATTCCTAACTCTTTAGAAAGTCAACGGAGGAGGATGTACTGACAGGTGTAGGGAACCTGCCTTCTTGCCTATGGAAACAGTCTCAGCCTTCTCTGTGCCCCCCATGACAAAGAGGAAGGCCCAGCATGGTGGGCCTGATTTCTATTTATGGGGACTTCCAGAACATTCCACTTGACCCTGTACCCTCTTCTAATAGTATCGGATGGTTGCCACAAGGGATGCCACTTCAACAGGAAGAGGAAGGGACATCTCACCCACCTGGCCTGTGCTCATGACCTCAGCTGTTGGGCAGAATTCTTTGGACATTTATTTATTTTGTCCCCCTCTTCTCTCTTCTTGGAGAGGCTGGTTACTCTCACAATAGGAGTCGTGGTAGGAGTATTTTCTTGGATTGATGCTGATCCTTGGAGTCTTCCTCTGATCCTTGAACATCAGAGGAAGACTGAGAAGTTAATAAAGAAGAAACTGTGAGGCAGGGAATAGTGAAGAAAAGAATGGGGGTTAGTAGAATAGATTATGTTCACCACATTTTCTGTCTGTTTGGAATTTTCAAAGCTTTGCTAGAACTTAAAATATCCGTATGCCTTTTGTCCTTACCCAGATCTCTTCTGGTTTTATATTTCCTTCCTGAGAGATCTTATCTGCCTCCACTGCATCTATCAATCTTGTTCTTTTTCACTTGTAACCTCATGATTTTCAAACTTATACCTTTTAGCTTACAGTTCATTTTCTGAGCTGCAGAACTATATATTCATCTGCCTGTCTGCTGGACAATCTTAACTTAGATTTCTCATGTGCATTTCAAAATTAATTTGTCAAAAATTTACCTCCTTATTCCCTCTCTCCAAAGTTTGCTTTTCTTATAGACTATATTTCAGATAAAAGGCATCAAGTTAAAAAGCATAGGATTTTCTCAAAATTCCTGTCTATGTCCTCATGCCCACAAGCAACCAATCATTAAGAAATAATTCCACTCCTTGAATATCTCTCTATATTACTTGTTTATCCTTTTTGATTTGATATTTCAAAGGCCTGGGTTAAACTGAATAGTGTCCTCCCACAAAGATCTGTACTCACTAATCCTCAGAACTTGTGAGTATTTTACCTTACATTGGCAATAGGGACTTTGTAGATATGATTAAGTTAAGGATCCTGACCTAGAGAGATTCTTCTGGATTATCTGAATGGCCCAACATAAACAAAAGGGTCCCCAGAAAAGGAGGTCAGGAGGTTCAAAGAGGAAATATAAAAACAGAAACAAAGGTTAAGATCAACATCATAAAGGTTACATACAATAAATGCAAAGCAATGTAATACTGAACAGAGAGGAAATCAGATTTTAGATGAACTAAAAGCATTTGCTCTAAAATCTGGAGTAATAAGGGGATGTCCACTCTCACCACTCTTATTCAGTGTAATCTTTGAAATCATTCCCAGCAACCAAACAAGAGAAGGAAATTAAAGGGATATAAATAGGAAAGAAGTCATATTATCTTTGTTTGCAAACAAAATGATCCTATATCTAGAATCCCAAAAATTCCACCAAAAAAATGTCCAGAGCTGATAATCAAATTCAGCAAAGTAACAAGAGACAAGATCAACATATAAAAGTCAATAACTTTTCTATACTCCAATAATGAATCCACTGAGAAAGAAATCAGGAGAAGAATTCCATTTACTGCAGCCTCAAAAAAAAAAAAAAAAAAAATCAAAGCAAACAAAACAAAACAAAAACCCATATGAACAAAAAAACAAACAAATGAACAAAAACCCTTGGAATATATCTAACAAAGGATTTGACAGACCTCTATGATAAAAATTATAGAACACCAAAGAAAGAAATTGAAGAAGACTTTAGAAGATGGAAAGATCTTTTCCTATGTTTTTGGATAAGCAGAATTAATGTTGTCAAAATGGCTATGTTGCAAAAGTAATGCACAGATTCAATGCAATCCCCATCAAAATACCAATGACATTCTTCACAGAACTAGGAAAAAAAAAAACCTGTCCTAAAATTCATGTGAAAGAATAAAAAATCCCGAATAGTCAAAGCAATACTGAGCAATAAGAATGATGCTGGAGGCAGCACAACACCTGATCTTAAATGATACCTCAGAGCCACACTAACCAAAACGGCATGGAACCTGCTGAAAAAATTCAGCCCTGTTGGCCCACATTAGACTTCTGAACTTCAGAACTGCCAGAGAGTAAATTTATATTGTATTAAGCCATGAAATTTGTGGTGATTTGTTACAGTAGCAATAGAAAATTGATATAAGCCTCAATTGCTTTCCTTCTCTCCTGTTATATCCCTTTCTAGACTCTTACCCAAAAAGGGCCATCAGAGGGAGTGTTCTGAAACAGAGATCTGATCAAGGATATTCTTAGATACCAGAATGCCTGTGCTCGAATAAATCTTTATTTTTTTTTTTTCTCTTCCTCGTTTACTTTTTGGGGTATTACAAGTACCAAAATATAGCAGCATAAGGCACCCTAAACATTCCATGCCCATCTCATTTCGGGCTAAACCTTCACTAGTAACAATAGGGCGCCTTTATTAAAGCATCTGTCCATAGACCAAGAGCAGAACAAAGGAGATGCCAGCGGGCAGCCACTTTGGGTTTTACACCTTGCTTTAAGGGAGATCTTTGAGGCTAATTTTCTTTCTTCCCATTTTTTTACACATGAAGTGGGAGAAGGAAGCAAAGAAATCTTAGACCCCCAGGAAACATGAGAATGTCATGCCAAGTAGGGGCAGGACAAGGAGGTAAGTTACCTACACAGTTGAGAAGTTAGGCTGCCACTGGTAAAATTTCTCTGAACCTTAGGGACACCTTTCAGGTTATACACCTTGTCACCTTGTGGTTTAGATTCACAGAATTCCTGTAATTCTTTCCTTATTTTTAGGAACAGCAATAAAACATACTGTCGTCACTATCATAGCTCTTCCTTTTAAAATAAAATAGCCATTATCTATTTTTTTTTTCTGGTGCCCAAAAATTGAAATAATCAAGGAGTGTCATTAATGTCAGTGCTATAGCACTCAGTGACTATAGTGTTTCACACTGTCTAGGGCCTAAATGTACTACTCCTGGGTTTGGTTATACTTAATTGATATAGATTGAGGGCTCTCACAAATTATATGAAGACGAATAACTGCAAGGTTCTGCTGCCCGGGTGTTGTTTACAAGAGAAATTAGAGAACACAAAAGACCTGGATTTTATTCCTTATTAGATATAATTCTGTCAAGAGAAAAAAAATGCTGTGGTTGGAAGAATCTTGTCTTAGAAGTGCTGAATTTTAGAACAGCTTCTCCCACCATCCAGCTGTGCAATTTGGGGATAGCTATCATTTCATTTCTCCTGGATTCAGTTTCCCCACCAATAAAATCCACGTTCAGCTCTTTCCAATTCTAACATTTTATGATGAAGATGGTTATAATTCAATACTGGCAACAATTGTTCTGTATGGGAAAGGGGCAGAAAACTTCTGCACATGATCATTATGTCCAATGATGTCCTCTGAATAGACAGACTTGGAGAGCAAAAGTGCCTCCAGACAATGGTGGGGTGTGTTCATATTATCAGAATAACAGCTGACGCTATAATTTGAATAAATAGAAAAGGAACATCTTCTCAGAGGAAAGGGAAATCCAATTTCTCAGAACTATTTCTTGTAAGATTAGAACATTCTGGATCCAATTTGCTGTGAGAACAGGCTTTTAAATCTAAATAATGGATTCCTACATGAATTTATGCCTAACTGTTGACCCAACCTAAACATTTCAAGGACTTTAATGTGTTAGTACAGCCCCCCTCCACACCTTGATTTTCTTAAGCATTATTTCATACATGCAAATTGGTAATTTTATAAAAAATCTTGAATGTTTATCTTCCGCGATTCCCTTGCTTTTAATCTTTTGGAGTTTGGCATTGTCTTTGATCCCAAATGAAATACACTATTCCATCTGAAAGTGAAGGTGGAGACTCAAGGAGACCTTCACCACGCAGGGCAGATGGCGAGATGTCATGGCGAAGTCAGTTCAGCACCCATATGGATTAGGTTGGGTGCCACTGAAGCTCTATATGAGCCATTAGGAAAATAAGGGTGTCTGAAAACTGCTCAGCGAGAGAGAAAATGTCAACACATATTGAAAAGAGCATTTCAAGGTCTTTGGTGGAAATTATTTTATCAGTGGGAGTGTTTTCGACTCCATCCCACAACTCCCAATCAGTGGCAATGTTAAAATCCCTCCAACTCTTTATGAGGTGAGGAAAGCCATCAAGCAAATGAAAAACAACGAGGCATCTGGAGCTGGTGGGATCCCTGCTGAAATCCTCACATCGGCTGAGGAAAAGGCACACTATGGCTCCGCGCGCCCCTCTCGAAGCTGGAGAATGATGAAGAAATTCCAGATGACATCCGTGAGGCTGCAGTTGTGACCATTTCAAGACAAGGACACAAAGATAATTGGAAAAAAGAACACCCTCACTCTTCCCTCTTAGAAAACTTCTGGCTGAGGGGCTTTCCTGTTTTCATGCCACTTTCGAAAGGCAGTAGAGATGCAAAAACCATCTATTATATCATTTCAGCTGTTTGGCAGGAGATTGTTTTTCCCCCTGGTTTTTTTGGAATTGCACTGATACCAAGCAGGGTGAGCCATGGAAATACCCATAGCTTGTGTTTTTATATTGTTATTATTTCCATATGTGCTGGATCACCCTTGGAAAGTTTTAAGGCAAGGATTGCCTTCTTCATCTTTGTGTCTCTAGAGAGCCTGGCACATAGTAGGTGCTTGATGGACTAATTAATAAAATCACTTGGGTGTTGCTTGGTAACTAGGATATTGCCAAGAAAAAAGATTAGTGGCATGCATGTAGTATTTAACAGATAAATGAGGAACAAGGCTGCTACTCTGCCTCCAGCTCTTCCAGCCTCTCTGACACCAGGGCAGCATAGAAGATGGAGTGAGACTACACAGGTCCATTTGTGGCCACTTCCTTAATTATCTACCCGAGCAAGGGCAGGTGGCAGAGAAGATCCTGGAGACCCTGGAGAACTCCAGGTTGGTACAGGAGAGGAAATCAGTTAAGAAGCTTGAACGTCAACCTTTGCTTTGGTCTTTCTTGACCTAGTTTCCAATCAGAAATGAGCAGTGAGCTACCTCAGGGTCCTCGTGAGCAGATGAACATTCCCAGCCTGCAGATGAGTGAGCTGAGACGCAGAGGTTAATTGACTGGTCATTTCCAAAATGGGAGCCAAGCTCAGCTTTGGCTATAAAGTTTGCATCTCTCTGCCCTGTGCTGGAGCCAGAAGGCCAAACAGAGCCATCCCACAGAAGCTCTGTGTGGGCTGGGGCGGGGACAACATGGGTCCTCTCTCTGCTCCATAGACACAGAGATAATACAGTGCACTATGTTAATTAACACTTAAAGCTGATACAGACTAAAATAAACAAACGCGCACCCATTCTGGTTCCACTTCTAAGACCTCATCCCGAGACCGTAACACAGTTTGTTTTACAGCTTCCCTTGTCACGTGAGAGCCAGCATAATGAAACCTCTCTAATCTCTATTTTTCTAAAGTCTGTGTAGATACAGATGGCTCTGTTTTGGTCTCTGGGTTTTATTCTTATTTTGCCACAATTTTAACCTTTTATGTATCTCTTTCTGTGAGGTATTCTCACTGACTCCTCACTGCCTAGGGGCTCTGAGAGGCCCTTCATTTTCCTTTTCCAACCCTTGGATCATGTCATTCTTTGGAATATTGGGGATTTTTAACTAACAGAAGATGTGTAGCTGTGGTTCCAGGAGGATTTGGATTCGTAAGGATGTCATTCTATGATTCATGGGAAAGTTCATATTAGCTCCTTTTATTTTCATAAGAGAGGTTGAAGAATAGATATTTAATTTACAAAGTATCCATAATTAGGTATGCTTAGGAGGCCGTGAGAAGGAGAGAAAGGACAAGGGAGGGTCCTGTCTCATGTATATGCTTTATGTTTTGGGTAGAAAAGAGAGAATAGGGCAGGGAGTCACAATCCAGGGAGCTGGATCCAGTATAGGTTCTGAGAGAGAAAAGAATCAGGACTTTGTCAAATTTTACATGCAGAGTCAAATTCAGGAGACAAAAAAATAAAAATGACATTTAATGAGACTGAAAAACATCAACCTCCATTTTATAAATTTAGCACATTCTGGGTGCCGGCTTCCAACTTCCAGTTGCCATAAGAGAATGGCAAGATCAAAAAATGACCAAAGCATCCCCCACATGTTTGCCTGAGTGAGGTAAGCAGCTCAGAGGAGGGATTTCAAAAAGACTGCATTGTTGGAGCAGCCACTCAAGCATAGGGAGGTGGAATTCCATCTGTTCAGCTCAACTTGGTTCAGTGAACTGGGTCACTTTTAACGGTTCACTAAATTCTGACTATCTAAAAATCACAGTTAATGTGTTTTAAAAATCTTGAGCTGCAAGACAAGAACACCTTATTACTTGTTCTTTCTTGCCCTTGGGTTTATCACTTCTGAGAATGGGCAGATGGGGAGTGCCTCTCATGACATGGGGGAGTTGGGTGTGTGTACCCCACATCAGGTGCTGCCAGGATCTCCCCATTAAAAATAAGAGACGAACCCCTTTTGGTACCTCCATCTCCTCCCTGATTGGAATTTAGAGGCTGGGGTGACAGTTTCTCACCCATGAGAGATTGATCTGGGAACATCTTCTCTGAGGTAGAGGTAGGAAATGAGCATAGAACTAGAAAGCAGAAAAACTATTAAAGAAAAATAATTACCTGAGAGGGAAAAATCATAATTCATGTTTCAGGGGAAAGCATGAAAGTCTCAAAGCACAGTTTACTCCAGGGAAGTATTCCTGGCTCTCAGCTATCTAAGGAGGAGGTTTCTATCCAATTTCAAATAGTCAATATTTCCCAAGTTTTTAAGGGAAGGTATAAGAAAGTAAGAGAAATATGTTCCCTGAATTTGTGGTCAGTGTGCTGGGTTCCCTCTACATGACAAAACAAGCCTCTCTGCACAAAACTGAGATAATTTTTTTCAAGGACATTATTAAGGGTCTGGGAGCAGGGGCAGATAGAGTTTTGAAGGAACTATCTTTACCGAAGACACCAGGAGTTGGATTAGAAGAAGGAAATAGATTTTGTTCCACCACTGTATTTAGGTAACCTTGATTTTATTTTTCATGTCATATTTGCCTATTAAAAACATATCTTCTTCCTGTTAGATGCTGGTTGACTGTGGCCTCTTGCTGCAAGGTGTGTGTGCCATATCATCGGTGACAGACAAGCACCCCGTGGGTTGAAAGCAACATCTGAAATTTTCAAATAGGAAATGAGACAATACCAGCCCAAGGACAGCTGCAAGTTTAAAAACAACACTTTTTCCAAATATAGTTGAAAAAAAATAAATGATTATATTGGCACTGGGACCATGACTACTGGGTGATGATGAAGATGGTCAGTGATGTCTTCAGTACTGAGGATGTGTTTCTTTTTCTACTCAGACATAACTTGCCAGCTTAGAATTTGGTCAAATTGAAATCCAAGTTTATGAGTGCTAGAGTAGAGGAAGTTATTCTCATCTAAGTCTTAATGGCACAGGTGTCTTTCTTAAAAAAAAAAAAGTTGTATTTTTTAATTTCAGTCAATAAATACCAAATCACTTTGAGATCTGCAGAGGAGCACACTTGTTCAGGCTTCTACTTGTACAACGAAGAGTCAAACAGTGATTTGAGGATGTAAGCTCAGTCTTTCGGGGGACGGGACTGTCCCCACCTCTGGCTTTCCTTTGCACAGTTTTCACATCTGTCAACTTGGGAGGGCGTGCCCCCATTCCTCCTGAAATGGCCCATCAGCAGGTGTTTTAGTCAGATTTTTTTTTTTTTTTTTTTTTTTGTCACTGACAAGACTTGACAAAAACAATTAATGGAGGAAATTTTGTTTGGGGGCTCACGATTTCAGAAGACTCAGTCCATAGACAGCCTGCTCTATTGCTGTGCTAGAGGTGAGCAGAACATCATGGTGGAAGGGTATGGCAGAGGAAAGCAACTCAGGGCATGGCACCAGAAGGTCAAGAGAGTAAGCTCAGCTCACAAAACAAAGTAACTCACCTCCTCCAGCCATTTCCCACCTGCCCACAGTTACCACCATTTAATCCCTATCAGAGGATTAATTCACTGATTAGGCTAAGGCTCTACTCACCCAATCATTTCACCTTTAAACTTCCCCACATTGCCTCACACATGAGCTTTTGGGAGACACCTTACATCTAAACCATAACAGCAGAGTTCACAGTGGCTCCCAGCTCTGAGCCAGGTCTACCCATGCATGAGTGTAATTAGTCTCAGCCATTTCTTCCTCTCCCCCTCATTGGGGCTACTAGTGGAGGACCACAGGGTTTGAAGGGTCTCTCTCCTCAGAGCTAATTCCCCAGTCTCCCAGCTCTGTCCTTGCCAGATTGGACCCCTTCCCCGCACTTCCATCATGGCGGTCTTTCCCAAACATCAATGATGAGAAGGAATCTCTTCCTTGCTTACAAGTTCCTTTAGATGCCCACAGGATAAAACATAATTTCATCAACAGACATGTCTGTCTCGTCTCTTCCTTAATATTATTCCAAACATTCAAATAGCCATTATTACAAATTCACTATCTTTTGTTGAATTTTTGCTCATTCTTTCAGGGCTCTCCTATGAAGACTATTCTGATTACTTTGTTCAGCCCATTCATTCTCTTCCCACCATGGAAGCAGTCATCTCAGGGCAGGGTAATGATGGATCCATCTTCCTTCCCCTTTCTCCATCTACACTGTGCAGCAATCAAAACCAGGAATGTCTACAGCTTAGCACAGTGTTGAATGCTTATTGGGGGAAAAATAAAGTTTGTTTGAATGGGAATATCTTCTTTTTTATATGATTTTCTAAATTTGTTTTCTACTTCAGCTACTCAATTTAATATATTCCCAAGGTATTATTCCCATTTCTACTACTTTCTTTCATAATATTTATGAATGTAAGTTTATTCGAACATGTACAAGTTTATTGTTTTTCTCTATTAGTAGAATATAAACTCTATAAACCAAAACCATTGTCTTTTTTGTTAATATTATATCTTCCATTCCTATCTTTGTGCCTGCTTAGTAAATATTGTGAATAGAAAAATGAATAAATTAATAAATTCAGTAGCAGAGGATGTTGTGTTATAAATACTTCACTTCCAACATTGTTTCAACAATGACCAAACTTACTGCTGTCCCTCGGATTTCCTTCCTTCTCGATTTTAATGATTCTTTTTCCAGTTTTTCCACTGTTTAAAACTAAAACCTCTTGTGTCAAGGGAAGGGAAAAAAATGAGTGAGAAATTTAGAAAGAAACCCTTTTACATGTTGACTGCAGAATCCCTTTATGAATGGCTGAGTTCCTTCAATTCATGCCTCAGTGATTACCTCTTCCTTCTTCCTCTCCCTGCTTCTCCCACTCAGAGGTCTGCCCAGAGCTGCTGGCTAAGCTGCCTCTGATACAAAGGGAATTAATACCATAGGACATTTGGAGTTCAATGCCCACTCCACTGTGCTGTTTCAGGAAGTCAAGGTGGGGTTCCATTCCTGACTCTAAGTTGAAATCCTAATATATTTGGACTTCAATTTACCAAGCCTTCTGTATGAACTATTATCCAATAGGACTGTGAAAATTGAAACTCTAGAGCAAACAGGGCCTGGATTTTTGCCTTCTGCTTCAACTCTTCATTATAATACTAGGGTGAAGTTGGAGCCCAACACTGAGGAAGGGGTGTGTGTGTGTGTGTGTGGTGTGTGGTGTGTGTGTGTGTGTGTGTGTGTGTGGTGTGGTGTGTGTGTGTGTGTGTGTGTGTGTGTGTATGTGTGTGTGTGAGAGAGAGAGAGAGAGAGAGAGAGAGAGAGAGAGAGAGAGAGAGACTCTGTGTATCCAGGATGCCTCTAAATTAGATGACTGGCACAACCCATTGTGGCATCCCATAAGCACTTATGTGAATGATTTGAGGGACTCCTGATGAGAGGGCCTGCCACCAGAAGGAAGAGCCTATCACATGCAGCTGTCCTTAGCGTTACTGTTCCCAGACTTCTCTGGGCTCTCCAGATAATGGGGTCTGCCATCAAGACACCATCTGTCCAGAGCCAGGAGTTGAAACAATTCAAAGCCAGGAGTATGGGCTGGGGAATGCAGCTCAGAGGTAGAGGGCTTGCTTAGCATGCACAAGGTCCTGGGTTCCATTCCCAGCACTGCAAGAAAAACAGAATTAAAAAAATCCAGAAATATAAAGGCACAGATATATGTCAGTGAATGTTGATGCAGGACAGGTTAAATAACCTTTGGGAGGTCAGCTCCTTGCTGAAAATAACTGGATTGTTATGGTGAGGACTGCAGGGGTGGGGAGGGGGCTGTCAAGGGGATCAGACAATGGGTGAGGTACTCCATGCCAGTACCCGCACAGTACAAGTCAGGTGCAGTGGCTATTGCCACTGTGACTACTAGTTCTGTAGTTAGAATAAGCTGGGGTTTTCTCTCTTTGTTTCAGTTAGTTTTTTCACTGCTGTGACTCCAAACACCTGACAAGAAAAATCAGAGGAGGATAAGTTTATTTGGGGGCTCACGATTTCAGAGGTTACAGTCCACGGACAGCTGGTACCCTTCCTTGGGTTCGAGGTGAGGCTGAACATCACGGCGGAAGAGTGTGGTGGAAGAAAGTGGCTCAGGGACATTGAAGCAGGAAACAGAGAGAAAGAGAGATTCCACTTGCTAGGAACACAATATATACCCAAAGGCATGCTCCCAATGACCCACCTTCTCTAGCCACACCTTACCTGCCTTCAGTTATCCCATCAGGGATTAATTCACTGATTAAGTCAAACCTCTCATAACCCAGTTACTTCATCTCTAAATTTTCTTGCATTGTATCATTCATAAGCCTTTGGGGGACACCTCATATCTTAACCATAACGCTCTTTTTCACATGTTGTCTCATTAAAAATGAACAAACATTAGACTCCAGAACTCTAAGCCATTCACTGTGACGAAGGGCACACATTCTGGAACCAGGCTGCCCGGCTTTGAATTCCAGCTCTTCAACTTACTGGGTAAGTCACTTTAGGCAAAGTATTTAGCCTCTTTGTGCTTCCATTTTCTCATCTGTAAAATAAGGATGAAGATTTCATCTACTTCCTTGGTGTGTAGTAAGGATTAGTGTATTTAAAGAGCTTGGAATAGTGTACATGGTAGACATGTAATCACTGGTTGTTATAATGAATATTATTGTTGTTAACACTGAAGGGCCTTGCTGGGCAGCCAGGGGATTGCATTGCACAAATATATTATACAACCTCTTCAAAAAGCTCCCAAACCTCATAGCACACTGCAGCCACTGCACTCTGGTCCTTTTCCAAATTTTGGAAACGTTTCTTCTCCCCATTCCCAGGCTGATTCTTCTCTTTTAACCCTTTTTTTCCCAAACTGTACACTTGTGGACATGTAAGGTCATGCAATCCTTGCTGCTATTGAACTACTGAAGAGCAGGGAAACTCAATCAAGCAAAATAAACACAAAACAAACAATTCCTTTGAGAGAGGACTAAAGCAGCAAATACTTGACACTTCAATATTATCTCCTGATGACATGGTCAACTATAAAGGCTTATGTGAATTCATATCACCCTGGCTGCAGACAGATTAACTTTTTTGTATCTGTCTCCTAGAATATAACCTTGAAGATCTTTTGCTCAGTCACTGCTGGATTGAATGCTGGGTACCTTAAACCAACTCTATTCCTATGACTAGTAAAACTCTTGGTCTTTACTACAGTTTTTTGTCCCCCTTGCCTGTGGATCCCAGGATCAGGTATGGCCTTATTTCAATTCTGTGGCAGGAACCCTGTCTTGACTAACTTTCTCTACATGTAAACTCAAAGAACCCTCTTGGGTGCTTCATGTCATCAATACTGAGGAAAACAGAAGCCAGCTAAAATTTATCAATAACCTGGAACTCCATATATTTTATATGTGTTGGAATTTTACAGTAGCCATACAAAATGCAAATTTTATTATATCTGTGGCAACCAGATCTCAGGGAGGCTGAGTGGCTTTGCCCAAAATCACACAATAAGCAGGTGGTAGAGACAGGATGTTAACTTGGGTTTGCTTGCCAATCCCAAAAAACCAGATGCTGAATGTTTTCTCTGATATAAGGAGGCTGATACATAGTGGGGTTGGGAGGAATAGATGAAATCTAGATAGGGCAAATGGGGCAAGAGGTGTAAAAAAGATGGTGGAATGAGATGGACATCATTACCCTAAATGCATGTATGAAGACATGAAAGGTGTGAATATACTTTGTGTACAACCAGAGATATGGAGATAGTCAATCAGCTGGTATCACTATCATCTCTGCATCTCCTTCCAGACTGTATATTTCCCAAAGTGCTAGAATAAATACATCACTACCCTGAAATGGATCTTTGGAGAATGAACAAAAATGTTGTTGTGTGCATGAGACAATTTCAAAAGCAGAATATCTATGATTGTTTCGTTACAAGACTCCTGAATCAGTACAGCACTCCCTAGGCTCTATACACACAAGAAAGAAAGAAAGAAAGAAAGAAAGAAAGAAAGAAAGAAAGAAAGAAAGAAAGAAAGAAAGAGAGAGAGAGAGAGAGAGAGAGAGAGAGAGGGAGGGAGGGAGGGAGGGAGGGAGGGAGGGAAAGAGAGAAAGAAAGAGAGAGAAAGAAAGAGAGAGAAAGAAAGAGAGAGAAAGAAAGAGAGGTTATTGAAGAAAGAGGTTTAGCCATGGAAAGCAAGCAAATGGTGTTGGAATGTGGGATGGAGGGCAAGCAGGGGTTTGAGGGCTTTGTAGAGGAAGGTCAAGGGTGGGCAAGGAAGCCCATATTGAAATAGGATTAGCTTCCTAGCATTTAGGAAAAGTTAAAATGTGTTCAGAGCAATCCCAGACTTAAAGTATTTTTAAATACAGAAATATTTATCAAATTTGAAATAGAAAATGAAGATAATTAAGAGCAAATGTCTGACAAAGGAAATGGGAGTAAGCAAGAGAACCACAAGTTCCACACATGAACACCTTTCGACTACAAGTTCAAGGTCAACTTTGTGTGCATGTTTAGTTGCATCATTTAAATAGGAAAATGTACATTACTTTCACTTAATATATTGCTGTTTACACATCTGAGATCAAAAAAATCCCATCTATTGTTATTCTATATGAAAAGCTCTATGACATCCTTAACCGAATCAAGATCTTCAATTCTTGTTTCTCAGTAATAACTGTCACCAATGAAATACACCTCGATCTTGGGTGGAGGTATGCAGCTTTACTCTTGAGTGACAGATCCCCATGTCTAGGTACCAAGAATCATGCTATTTATTCAAGGTTACACCAGGAGGAAGTTCTCAGAGGTGGGGATGTCTATTCCAGAGGAAGGGATAAGCTAATTTCCAGGTCAGTGTATCTGAATATCCTCAAAGTGAAGCATGAAAAAGTTCACTGGGGGTCTCATTTATTTGCTTTTCATAGATGTTACCCTTTGTCCTTAACTCAGAGAAAGGAGATGGAGATTTATTCTTGTCTGTGCAGTTGCAATGAATCCCCCGTCCCCCAAGAAAAGCCAAAAGGACAATGCTTTTACAATTAGGAATTGGAGAATTTGATAATTTCTGAAGACAAAATTCCTGCATTCTGTCTTGCAGCAGGCTGTCGCAGTTCGTCCTCTGTGAACTGGATGAAAGCGCCAGCGAATGCTCCAAAGGTCAGAATTTCAGAACTGCTGCCACAACCGTATTGTCACCAAGTATTAATGATTCTCTCATCCGCTCTCTTTTTTTAAGAGGCCTGGTCATGTCCGAGGGAATGCCAGGTACATTTTTCTTAATGTATGAGCACAAGTTACATATAACAACCTAACAACACAATACTGCCTCTTTAATGCTAATCTATTCCTTGCAATCTACTAGATACATGTAGAGTCATTGGTGTGTATCAAGAGAGCAAAATCAGATTCTGAAAATATCTGAAAGGATGCACTAGAGTGTACATAATAATGTATTTTAATCTGCCAGGCCTTAAAATTAATCATGAATTCCCACAGAGATTTTAATAATTTTGAGATGATGTTTTTTTTTTCCTTCCCCTTCATAGAGTAATATTCTTGGACAGAGTTTTCTAAATGCTGCAAGGGTACAAAAACTACATGGGGGAGGGGGAAACAGGGGCAATTTCTCACTTGCCATGGCATAGGAGATGTGTTTACTGGGAGAACATGTTTTCTTTTGCTCCTAACTAAAAAGCAAGGTAGGTGTTTCAAAGAAAGGCTTTATCACTCCATAAAAGCTGGCAAATAGAGGGAAGTTTATTAGGGGCAATAATGTGCATTTGCAAAGCAATGGGGATGGTCCTGCAGGAAAGAGGTCCGCTCTAGCGAGGGGGTGAATGCTTTGGCAATGTTCGAGAATCCAGCTGTCAGCAGTTTGCAGAGTTTCACAGGAAGAAAATCTTGGAGATCAAACTGCAATGGGCTGTAGAAAGGGTAGCCATGTATTTTTTTTTTTTTTTTTTTTTGTCCTAACTGGGACTTTTGAGAGGGAAAATGAAAGTTAATAATCATACTGGGACATGTGCTTACTGTAGTTCCCAAGCACATAGCAAAGGTCTGGAATTCAGGTTTCCTAATTAGCAGTCACCTCTTTCAAAGAGGGGTGACCATGTCTTCACCAAGATTCTGTGACTATAGCCCATATAGGCTCTTCAAATCCTATCCAAATAAGGTGCTATGTAAAATTATAAATATATAATATTTTTTCCTGAAAAATAAACAACTAAAAATATTATGCCTTAGATCAATGATTTTTCAGGATATCAGAAATAATCAAGTTCCTAGAGGTATGTTGGTCTTTCTGTGTCTTTTTAATGCCATAAAAGACTCCCATGTAATAAGTGTCTGACTACAGGGAGAAGTAAATTGTTTTTGTGATTGATAAAGTTCTTGGTCACCTTCCCTGAAATGCAGTTTTAAAACCACATCTTTGTTCCTTTTCTTCCCATCTCCTAAAAAGAAGCTTTAGCAAAGTGTGTATTAACTCCCTCAGTTGAAAAATTCCTAAGGACAGAAGTAGAGTGTGGTTTGTCAAAAGTAGGTGAAACGCTGTGATTGATGTCATCCTTTTGGAAGGACAAACACCTTTTCTTGATGTTGTGTAAGTGGGGCATGATTAGAGATTTTAAATAATGGAAATTATATATATGGGAGGGAGGTAGAGATATAAGAAGCTTCAGAGGAGAAATGTGTGCTTGTAAAGCTAGACAAGAAGATTTTTATCTGTATTGCATTCCCTTCCAGATAGTAGAATCAGGAATCTTACTAGTGCTTGTGCCACTGTAAGAAACTATTTTAATGTTCCTTGGGTTGGGTGGTGCAACAAGATTTGGAAGTATTAACTTGGTTCCCTTCTAATTCCCTTCCAATTTTCCCACCTTCCTCCACAGGAACTCTTCCTCTTCAGGGTTACTATCTGCTGTCTACTCTTCTTCTATAGGATCTCTACACATGACCTGAACTGGCATCTTCTCCCACCTGGAGCCACCCCGAGACAGGTATGGGATAATATGGCTGTTTCTATGCTTTCTGGTTAGTGAAAGTGATGAAGCCCTGGAATTGAGATGTGAGCACACAGAGTAAACTAGGAGCACCTGAGGAACAGGGTCCATGTGGAGAGCTGAATAGCCTCTCTTGGCTCAAGCAAAATTTGAGCCAAAGGACCAAATGCAAAATAGGAGACTTACCTCTCCCCAAGAATTTGCAGGGAATGGAGGATGCCTGATTTCTTATGACCATCTGGAATTTTAATGTCACTGTCGGGAGGAAGAGAATACTGATAGGCATGTAAATGGACTGAGCTTGTCCTAAAGAGACTCAAGTTTCCTCTGTCAGATAAAAAGGCAGTTTTAAGGTGAAGATTAAATGAACACATAAAAAAAATGTTAAAGTACCATATTCCTGAATATTTGCTCATGAAATAGTTGACTTATCATATTGTTCATTGTTTAATATGCACCTTGGACATAGGAATAGAAATGACCCATTGTCCTCAAAAACAAACAGCAAAGCAAAACCAAAGAAAATTCTCATAACAAATTCATGAAGGTCAAAGTTAATATTTGTCTGAAGGATTTAGGGAGCTCTCCCAGGAGAGTGTTGGCCTTAGTTAAAAATGCCAAACTCAGGGCTGGGGATGTGGCTCAAGCGGTAGTGCGCTAGCCTGGCATGCGTGCGGCCCAGGTTCGATCCTCAACACCACATACAAACAAAGATGTTGTGTCCGCCGAAAACTAAAAAATAAATATTAAAAATTCTCTCTCTCTCTCCCTCTCTCACTCTCTCTTTAAAAAAAAAAAATGCCAAACTCATTCAGGCCAGGAAAATACTAAAGGGGCTTATAGGTGGTACCCTGATGATTCAGGTGCTTTTGCAGTGTGTTACCCAAAGGAGAGTGTGAGACTGGTTTTGATGGAGATCTCTAAATATGGAACAAAGAAGAATCCATCTGAAATTTATGCAGTCCTGCTGAGAAACAGAGAAATGATGTTGATTTCTTGATTTCTTTTTCTCAAAAAAAAAAAAAGTTTTTCCTCTAAGACATACTTCTGAATCTAATCAGATGTTGATTTTTTGTTCTCATTTTAGTAGTCCTGGATATTAATGTATTCATAATAAATATTTTAGAATTAGAGCTGTAATTTCTGCTAAAACATTGTTTTAATTTTTGATCAATATCGTGTGTTTGATAAGAGACCTGGCATATAAAGCTAAAAATGTCACATGCCCTGTAGGGAGCCCTTTATTTCTACTGACATAAATTGAAGTTATTCTTCTTCTTTCATATGATTTACCTTCAAAAATCTATTGAATGTGCCCCCAGAGAAGTGGAGATAGCTGTTTTAATAATTATATTGGTATTCGGGTGGAATGGAGTGGGTAGAACTGAAAGAACTTGCAGGGTATATTGTTCCTGGAATCTATGATTCCACCAGCCTGCATACAGTAGTTAGAGTGCAGTAGTATAGCTAGCATTTGCAGAAAAAGGTGAGTAATCACTTTTTTAAATAAAATATGATCTTTCACCCTCCTTCCACATTCGGAAAGCCCTTAGCTCATACCAGAAATGGCACAATATGTCACTATATCAACAGATGGCAGGGTTACACTGTCTCTCTCTCCCACCAGGGGCAACAGGAATTTCACGAGAGCTTTTGACTGGTACTCAGGGTTTGCCTCCATGGAGCTGATATTTGGTCTTCAAGTTCTGCTTCTGAACCTTATGATTCAGTGCTATCAGAAAGCATTGGCAAAACAGAGAGCCATCTAGCTTGACTCTCACTAGTAGCATCCTTCCCATGGTAAGTTGAGAGAAGCAATGGGAAGACTATATTCTTTGGGGACAGCATACAATATAGAGTGATAGAAAAAAAGATAACAGGTCATTGCCAATATCTCTTGCTTATAATATTCTTCTTGGAATACCATATCACTCATGGCAATCTTGGCACATAATATACACACCAACCCCAAAGGAGTGTGAGAGAGTGTGAGACTGGATTGCTGGACATCTGTAAAAATGGGAAAGACAAGGATCCATTTGAAATCTCTATAGTCTTGCTAAAATATAGAGAAATTACACACACACACACACACACACACACACACACACACATCATCACAAAGTCTATGAAATAGATATTTGAAATTAGGAGTGTTTATCTTAAAGTCTATACTTTCCTACTATGTATGAGGCTTTCCTAGTGTAGAAATAGCTCATTGATATTTGAAAGTCCATAGAATGCTTGTAAAGTTTATTGATTAACCTGTTAAATCTTTTGATGTAGCATTTCAAAATTGTCCTGCTTATTTTTTGAGATCTTCCTGCTCTGGTGAATGGTGGGGAAGCTTGTTCCACTGAGGTACTGATCATCTCCAGATGTGTGTGTGTTGCATGGCAAGGCCCTGGGGAGTCAGAAAAAGAATTCTGGCCCTTGAATCTCCTGCTTGCTCTTTCACTCTCATTTATAATGCAATGTCTAGAAGACAGTTTCCTTAAATTTATCTCTCTTAGCCTAGGTTACTGCCTGGGAGCAATTAATTTTTTTTTCTAGGTATTCTTCAGCATTTTTCAAATACTTTCAAAATCCTATCTAATAATATTTTAATTGCACCATACCACTTGTGTTTCCAACATTGAAATAGATTTTACACAGCTGTTTACACTAATATGTGTTAAAATGCTTAATTACCACTGCAATCACAGCCTGGCTCAATAATCTTGCCAGCTCTTAAATATATAGTTGTGTCTTAACCAAACACAAACGTCAATGAGCATTCTAAACTCCTGCAGTTTGTAAACTGGATTAAGGGCCATAAATGTGATCCTTCAAACAAGAACACAGAATTTTGCATAGTTCATGCTAATCTACTCATCTGTTTGTTTTGTTGTTGTTTCCCAGGTTTTCAAAAATGCTTGATGACTAGAATGAAGTCAGAATGGGAAATGTTACCAGTGGGATTGAGGGAGAGGTTTGAAGAGGCCTTAAGGAGGCAGTACCATGTCTATGGCAGCATGTTTAAATGTGTGACTTTATATTAAATTGTCAGCTGATGATTCTTTAGCCAATTGGTAAACTTAGAACGTTTCTAGCAGATATTTGATCACCTACTAAATATTCAGAATGATTATAAAAGCTGGTGATTGCAGTAGAGTTCCATATGAGCCAGACTACTGAACGGTTAAGTCAGTTTGGGAGCATGAATAAGGGAGAGGTGGTTTACCACCAATGGCTCAGGGAAAACTTCATAAAAGATGTTTGCATTGGAGAAATGAAGGATTTTCCAAGAGGAAAAGCAGAGAAAATACAGACAGGAAATCCAGAGAGTCAAAGTCACCAACAAAATGAAAGAGGGCAGGCAAGTGCTGGAGAACCCAGTATCTCTGTATGTCTGAGGAGGAGAGTACTGTTTGAAGAGATTTTGGAGATGCAGCCTAAAGGTAAGCCTGAAGACTATGAGAGGACAGCTCATAATAGTTAGAGAGTGTGTCAGCTATAAAACACCAAGAAATGGGAGTTAGTAGGAGATCTGCCACCTGACACATGGGAATTTTGTCACTGGTCATCTGACCCATCTCTAAAGAAAAATGTGCCTCAAACATCTAACCAGCTTATACTGCAGAAGCCCATCAAACCATGGAATCATTAGGTTTATCTCTCTTTTTATTGGCTTATTTATTGACTTAGTCATGTATTTTTTTCTCTCATTGATCCAATAAATGTCACTCAGCCTCTACAAAATGTCGATATTTGTGCTAGTCACTGAGGAAACAAAAACAATGCTGTCTTGGGTCTGAAAATAAGAGATTATGTGATAAAAGCACTAGGGGATTAGATGAAGGAGGAAAATGATTATATTACCCTAATCCATTTCATCAATAGAAACATGCTATCTTTCTGAATCAAGAAAAATTCTCTAATTTTACCTTCTATTCACCACTGCTACATTTAGTTTGGCTTAAACTAGTCGCCATAAACATGGACCTGATGGGCTGTGTGGATGATAAAGTTTGGCCTAAAGTGGCATCCATACACCATGAACTGTAAGCTAACTTGATGTATAAACAAATTATTAAAAAAAATCTAACTTAAGGGTGTTCTTTATAACCAAGCAACTGAGCCAATCATAGCAGTTGAATCGCTTCCAAATTAGCGGCTGAAATTTGCCCAAACATGACAATGTAAGGCAAATATCTACCGCAGCCAATCAGGCTATTTCTGTATGTCACTTCCTTTTCTATAACTATAAACATAACCTGCAATGCCTGGTGGGGTGGGGCATTCTGAACTACCTTTGCTAGAGTTCTGCCCAGTTCTAGAACATGTTCTTGCTCAAGTGAACTTTGTTAAAGTTATCTCAGATTTTTTGTTTGTTTGTTTTTAGACCACATTTGAGAAATGATTTCTTCCAATAAACTCCCATTTATCTGGAATTTAAATACATATAACACTAAAATAACTAGAATTTTAAAAAGTACTTATTTATTTTATGGGGAAAATGGTAAAGAGTTAGAAATATAGCCAAAACATCATAACATATTTTATGATACTATGAAAAGCACTTTAGTTTTCTGGGCCTCAGTTTCATTATCTGCTAAATGTGTCTGCTCTGATCTCTCTGGGATAATTTTCATATAATATTAAATAGTGTGTGGGAAAGTGTTTATAGAGAATTTAATAAAATATACATGCAGTAGATTATTTCATATTATTTATTAAAGTTGACATACTAAATATCGTGCCAACTTTATCATAATAACTTGCTATCTACAAGATAATAATCAGGATATACAGCTTCTCAAAATTACCTAAAGATGAATGATGTATTGTTTCAGTTCTCATTTTTGTCATTATCACCAAATTAGCAATACCACTTTTATCTAGTACTGCTTCACATAAGCCTTATAATTAATTTTGCTGCCTTTAACAATATTTTAAATGTTATTGATATTAAAGGTGACATAGAATAAAAAAAACCATGAATTTTGGAGAGAGAGACTTGAATTTGAACTCTGAGGTAACAAATATCTAGCTGTGTAGCCTGGGAAAATAAATAACTGTCTTGAGCCTCAGCTTTCTCATCTCCAAAATAAGAATAATGAGAAATAACTTGCAGTGTTACTGTGAGGATTGGAGATGACATTTATAAAATGACTAGTACATAGTTTGGCACATGGTAGGTAACTAATAAATGCCAGATGTTATTACATTTACTGCTTGGAAATCTTTATAGTTGTTTTAGTCAGCTTGTTCACTACTGTGACTGAAAGACCTGACAAGAACAATCAGAGAAGGACAAGTTTATTTGGGGGCTCACAGTTTCAGAGGTCTCAGTCCAGAGGAGGCCGGCTCCATTCCTAGGGGTTTGAGGTGAGGCAGAACATCATGGCAGAAGAGTAAAGTGGTTAGGAATGTGGCACCATAAAGCAGAGAAAGACTAAACTGAGCTCACAAAATATTTACCCAAAGGCACACCCCCAAGGACACACCTCCTTCAGTCACACCCTATCTGTCTACAGTCACCACTCAGTTAATCCTTAACAAGGGATTAATGCACTGATTAGGTTAAGGCTCTTATAACCCAATCATTTCACATCTAAGCCTGTTTGAATTGTTTCACACATGAGATTTGGGGGGACCTCTCATATCTCAACTGTAACCCTAGTCTACCTTACAGATGTCTTTGGCATCTAAATAGATTTCATATGATTTTTTACCTTCATTCTCTCATCATTGGCTTTTAAATTGTGATATGATCTAGAAATTCATTCAATTTATTCAGATGTCTATGACATGTTAAATTTTTCTTTTCTGTTTTTATTACCTTTTCTCTTATGACCGTATTGTTAAATATTGTTTCTATTTGTCTTTTCTTTCTTTCTTTTTTTTTTTTTTTACATTGCGTCTGGATATTTCTATTCAGTTCAGTTCAAGGCAAAACTACCAACCAAAAAAAACTATCAAAAATCCCAGTCTCATTTGAACTATAGGTAATGAGTGGATTATGGGTACATTATATAAGCTTTTTTATATGGACTTTGTGATTTGGAGTTCAGCTGTGCAGAAACCTTTAAAATTCTTGTTTCTTAGTTCTTGATTCTGCTTCAAAAGGTTGAGGTTGTAGAATAAAGTACTTTTTGTAGAAAATTTAGATTTTAAAATAATATAGGTATTATTCTTAGAAAAGTAACAGGCCTGATATAAGAAGCTGTTATACTTTCTTTGAAGTCACATTAATTCAATTAATATTTTAAATATGAATTATTAAAATTAACAATGCCCCTACAGGAGATCCTGCAGATGAAATGCATAATAATTTTGCTGAGTTCATAGCTTTTCCACAATGTCAAGTCTCTTTGGAAGGCAAATGGCATACATTTCTGAGTTCAGTTTCAATTTTGCTCCTTAAAAAGGCAAGTCATGACATCCAGTCCTGTGATTGGCAGCCTCTAAGAACCCAGCAGATGGAGCATGGGCTTCCTCAATTCACCTTGGATCTCTACCTTTTAAGCTGCAAATACTGCAACAGTATATGTTCTATCATAGAGGGTTTGTTTTAGTTAACTTTTTGTCTCTGAAACCAAAATAACTGATAAGAACAATTTCAAGGAGGAGAAGTTTGGGGTAGAGAGCTCACGGTTTCAGAAGTCTTAGTCCATAAGGCTAATTCCATTGCTCTGGGCCCAAGGGGAGGGAGCACATCATGGGGAAAGACCCTAGTTGAGGAAAGCTGCTCAGCCTGCAGAGGGGTCAGGAAGCCAAGAAAGGGAGAATGTGCCACAAGGAAGATTCATCCTTCCAGGTCACCTTATCCAGTGACCCACCTCCTCCAGCCATGCCCCATCTGCTTACAGTTACTACCCAGCCAGTCCATTCAAACTAGAATGGCCAGATTAGATTATAGTTCTTAAGATCCAATTATTATACCTCTGAATAATCTTGCATTAACAGGAGCTTTTGGGGAACACCTCATATCCAAAATAACAGGCTTCTATTTTAGTAGCAGTGGGGGATTAAATAAGGTACCTCAATACAATTATCCTAAATCATGGTTTGAGTCAGGAGGACTTGAATGCATGCAGTTTATTAGGAAATGATCTCTGGAAGCAGTCTTGATAGATCAGGAAAAAGAAAACAGGGAAGCAGGAAAGAAAAAGAAAAAAAAAAAATATATATATATATATATATATATATATATATATATATATATATATATATATATGATTAGTTTTTGTTTTGTGCAACTAGGACTGAATCCTATGCAAATTGGGGGGCAGTTTCTAAGGAACTGTGTAGAGAATATACCTCTCAACTATCTCTCCAAAACATGGGGTTGTTGCTCATCCATCTACTAATGCCCTTGTCTCTTATTTGGAGTATTCTCTCTCACTCAAGTGTTATTCCCTTTCCCCTACCCATTACACATTTCCTGACTATGACTGTGTTATGTGGCTTCAGAGAAAGTCCTGAGGCAGAGAAATGGAGAGAAGTTGTCCTTTGGGCTTGTAGAAGGACAATGGTAAGTAAGTACATGGTAGTATCTACCACATTGTTCTAAGTCAGAGATGGGTCAAGTGGGTGTGATACAGGCACAGAAAAATTTCTGCTTTAGATGATGTTTATACAAATTGCTTTGTGGTCCATTATGTTTTCACAAATACCATTATTTATTTCTTTTTTTAAAATTATTTGATACTGGGGATTAAAACTAGAGGTATTGAACCACTGAGCCAAATCCCCAGCTCTTTAATGAATTAATTAGATTGAGACAAGGTCACACTGTTACCTAGAGCCTCACTAAGTTGCTGAGGCTGATTTTGAACTTTTGATCCTACAGAGTCACTGGGATTATAGGTATGTGCCACTAGGCCCTGCTCATTTGTTATTAATAATTTAAAATATTTTAGTTCATAATTAGTATAATAAAAGTTTATCAAATAGCATGGTTCATCCTAATTAATAACATCTGTGATACCATTGGTTAGAGTTATGCCACTCATGTGTTATAAAAAACCTGTGATTGGTTGGGTATTGATATATCCATTGTCACTTCCTTATTCTGCTTTGTACCTCTTCCAGAATTGCTACCTGGTTACCAGAGCAGCTTATACACACACCATACACACACACATACACATGCACATGCACATTCATGAAATATCCACCCTCTTGTTGCTCCCAGATTGGATAAAAATCCAGATGGGACAGAGAAAGGGGATGCAGAATACTCAATTTTTCTTTCAGATTTTTTTTTCTTTTCCTGTAGATTAGGAAGTAGGAAGTTGTGATTGAGAAGTTGTCAAAAAACAAAAACACAAAAAAACAGTTTTTGTAGAACTTCCCTCAAGAGAATAGTCAGAATCTTATACAAATGCTATAACTAAGCTACTAGCCCACAAACATGTCCAGGCCATTATTAAGCTGTGTTTCCATTGTTCATAGTAGAGTTTCCATAGTTAATAGTTCATATTTCATAGTTGAGGACTATCAGATTTAAACCTGTATTATTCTATAATCATCAAGGAATGCTCAGTAAGTGCTCACAGAACTCTTCCTTGATTCTCTCATTCCAAGGAAAATAAAATTATAAAAATACTATCAGGCAAGGCCCATAAAGAAGGGTGACTCTTATGGAATAAATCTAAGACGCATATCTCTTTGGAGAAAGATGTGCCTCAACAGTAAAAGATCACCAAGACTCCTGCTTTATATTCCATCAAAAAACTCTGAAGTCCATCAGTTTGGTTACCCTTTACCCTTGTTCGGCCTTGACTCAGAGCTTCCAGAAGATCAGGGTGAGACTGGAATGTTTAGCTCTAGATTATCATTCTCCAAATTCAAACTCCTGTTACTGTCAAAAAAGGACAAAACTCTCTGTTGTTACTACTCTAAATAAGTGTGGTTAGAGTTGGCCTGCCCTGCTCTTGTAATAAACAACTCACACGATGAATGACTGGATCTGATGAAAGGTTGTTTCTCACCCATGTCAACCCAAGGGATCTGGAGGGTGGCTCCTCTATGCAGTCATCCAAGGACCCAGGTTTTTTTCATCATGGATCCACCCTCATTCCTTAGAGCCCTCATACTTCAACTAATGAATAAGAAAAAGAAATGAAGGTGGCTCTCAGGTGGTCCAGATGTAGCTCATGTCACATTATCTCTTTGACAAACACTTAGTTTTATAGTGACACCTAACTTGGACAGAGATGGGAAATCATAGCCCCAGTGAATGCACAGAAAGTAGAGGGGAACTTAGGGATAAAATCTTGCCATTTCTTACAAATAAGGAATAGAAATATGGGGCCAAATCAAACAAAGAAACAACAAATAAAGACTTCATTTTCTTTGTGGAACGGTCATACATTTAATATTCTTTTCTCCCTAGAAATGGGCAAAGCCTTAAGTTTTGTCTATTATGTAGGATGTGCTACTCTCCACATGTAGATGATCTCTTCTCCAGGGAAGACATCTATTTCTGGTATTGTTCTCTTGCTTCTGGTTCTGCTTTGGTACTGTGATGGAGTAGAAGGTGAAGACATCATTTTTGCTCACCTGTGGCTCATGGTTGGCCTATGGTAATCAGCCAATAGCAGGTACAATCACCACGGAGGCTCTTAGGTTTTCTAGTAAGCAGAATGAAGTTTAGTGATGAATATCTGAGCCAGAGTATGGAGGGAAGTGAGAAAGAGTACTCATGTATTAGAATCATCTAGGAATATTTTAAATTATTTATGTTTGTCTTGGGGTAACTCAGCATCTGGTATGAGCTTCTGAGGGAAGACAAGTAAAAAGTAGATTTTGCAGAAGTTACCTTGTACCTGTCCATCCCTTCAAGTCACTGGAGAACCACTACCTGTGACTAGGGCAGCCATAACAATGGTTTGGGTGGCTTAAACAACAGGAATGTATTTCTCACATTCTGGAGGCCAGAAGTCTGAGATCAAAATGTTGGCAGGGTTCACTTCTGATGAGGCATCCCTTCCTGGCTTGCAGATTGTGGCTTTTTCACATGCCTCTTGTCTTGTATGCACACATCCCTGGTGTCTCTTACTCTCCTAATAAGGACAGTCATATTAGATGAGAGCCCCACCCTTAGGACCTTGTTTAACATTAACTACTTCTCTAAAGATTCTATCTTCAAACATAGTCACATTGGGAAGGGAACATAATTCACTCCCTAACAATGAGATGGTGGAAAGGTCTCAGGTGTCACAAACTACCATCTTGTTTTCTAAGACTTTACAGTTTTACATTTTTTTGAATCATCTGAATCACATGAAAAAAAATCACCAGCAGATATTATAGTTAAGATTCCAGTTACAGCAATATTGGCAAATTGAAATTCATAATACACAATGTAGATGAATTTAGTTTTAGAATGTTGAGCTGCACTTAATCCTCCTCAAAATAACATAGCAAATTTGAACTGGATAATTTGTATAAGTAGGCAAAATTCCACCTGCATCATTTCTAAATTCCATTCTTAATTGCCTCTTTCCTTCTTTTCAGTATTTTCCTCACAAATGTGCTGTGTTCTTCACATTGAGGTGGATGCATCTGGTCATTATTAGTCTCCTCCTATCCTGTGCATCCTCTTTTCATTTAGGTTCCTGCTCTGGAAGGATGGCCACTCACTAATGTGATAAAGAATTCAGATAAATATGTAGGTAGGAGATTAGTATTTTAGGCTACAGTCCCTCTTATATTTGCATGACTGAGGTATCTTCAAAGCTTTTAATCTGATGGGGTGGACGCTTTAGGAACCAGTGAACTGTTCGGGACTTCATTGTTCCTGGCACTACCGTGCCTGCGGATGGTGAGTCCGGGAGGTGCTCAGAGCACACTCTGAAGTCAGTCCCCAGTCCTCAAGTATAGAAACTCACTCTTGCATTTTACCTCCATAGAGCTGACCCATGCACGTATGTTCTTAGAATAGACCATCCATCTCAAATGAGTACATCTCATTATGATCAGGTTTTCACAAGAGCATTTAAAAAATCTTCTATGCCCCCTTCTCTTTCATTATCTACCTATGCATTTTAAGGGCTGAGAGAGTAGGAGAGATGTCCTGTTCAGTTTTATTTCTTGACTAAAATTGTTGGTGCTCAGTAAATATTTGGGGAATATATTTTTGCTCTTGTACAGGTTTTGTTTGTTTCCAATATTGCTTTCATCACCAATTTTTTTTAAAAGTGCAACTCAAACAGAGAAGAGAATAATTCAAGTTTTGGAAGCAGATTTGGCTTATAGAAATTTATTCTAGTGCCATGTCTTTTCCCAACTCCAAGTGTCTCAACCATTAGGGTTAAACTCCTGCTATTTGAATCAGCATTCCCTTCGAATGGCATTATTATTATTATTGTTTATCATTGCCTCCGCTTTTACAATATGCTTGGTGCTGTGGAAGACATTAAAAAGACACAGTTCTTGCCTTGGGGCTTACACTCAGATAGGCAAACAAACAAAATGTATTTAAGAAGAGGTAGATTGATCGCGAAGATGCAATTTCCCAGGTGTCTATATTTGTGCTTTGGGTTCGTTTGTCTTTTAACCAGCTGTAGGCTAAATAAATCTCAAAACTTTCCTTCAAAACAAGGACATAAATGAAAAGGGTTCAGAAGAAAACACAGCCTCGGAGGACAGAATGCAGGGTTAGAACACCAGATTTTATGGCCCATAAGCATTGGGCTAGTCCTTTACTATCAAATAATGTTTAAAACATTCACTAGTTCTCCTAACAGACTGAGTCGTGTGCATGAAATTTAAGAAAACTTCTATCTCATGGATATATTCCCCTCAAGTTTAATTTTTGAAAGTTTACCTTTATAAGCTGAAATGGATGAAAATGAATTTCTTAAGTTCTATTCTTTTGGTGAATGTTTATATTTTTTTTTCCTCATGTAGATACAGAGCAGAAACAAGCATTTCTATTTTGCATATTATCTTCGATGTTTGTGGAAAATATTCATATGTGTGTGTAAAGATGCAGAAAGCATCCCTATCTTAGAAATCTCAATACTGTGCATGCTCATTATCAAATGATACCAAATGCCTGCTTGTTGGAGTAAGTCCGTGGCCAGACTTTGGGCTTCACCTGTGAAGTACTGAGGAACATAATCTGCATGCTTGGTAAACCTACAGAGATGTCCAGATTGCAGACAGGCTGGCAGGAACTTCCCCATGCAGAGGAGAGTCAGGTTCCATTCATTTGGTCACCATGGTCTCAAGATGCAAGGAAGTGTTCCTCCCCAGATTCTCAATATGTGTTAAAGAGAGAAGCACACAGATCCATGCATATTTAGGTCCTGGTTTCCAAAGTTTCTGTTTAATTGCACTTTCTCATCACATGCAGCAGTGTGGGATGCCCTTCCAGATGGCCCACACAAATGCTTTGTCGTACTTCACTCACTCTTTGCATGTCAAACATCTCTGGGACTACATACATCACCAATTAGCATCTTATATTCATTTGACAGGAATGATTCTGCAACGTTTGGTACAGTTTTCTTTGATAACATTTGCATGTTGTGATGTTCTTCTCTTATAAGAATCAAGGTTGTGATTCTGGAATTTTCTTTCCATCCCTTCCTCCCCCCCCCGCCACAAATGTTTTCCCCTGTGCAGCACCGTTTGATCTGTGGTTTAGGGGAAATGTCTTTTTAAACGTGACATTTCTGGAACCTGGCAAGACCAAGTTAGTGTGTTTACTAATGCATATGCTAAGCATTTGCTATGTCACCTCTCTCCAGGGGGCTGGGTTCCTGTGGGTACACCCTCAGTTTTTTAGATTTTAGGTTATGAGACCTCCTCATTGATCTAGAGATATGGCATTGTCATCTTTTCAGGCTTTTGCAAAAGCCTTCCAGTTAGGCGTTCCTTATTTGGAATCCTGTAATAAGCATTTAATACAGTGAACTTTGTGCATTGGCACCTACAGTAAGGTAGATGTATAGAGTAGTAAGTAAAGCACTTATGCATAAAAGTCACATTGAGCCAATATACCAAAAAACATGCAGTGCACCAAAGGGATTGTCACCTGACAAATGGTGACCGTGACTTTAATGAGCTTCTGAATATGATCAGTATTAATTCTGGATAACAGGTATGTGGAACTCACCTTTTGGACATCCCCACTTGGATGTCTCTCAGGTCTTTCAAGCATTCACTTTCAGGATCTCTGAAACCTGTTCCTCTTCCATCTTAGTAAATCAAAACATCTATTCAGTTAGTCCATTTCCTTCCTCCTGGAATCTGTCATTAATTTCTGCTTCTACTTCTATATGTTCTGAATCAGTCCAGTCTTTGCCACATCCTGCCTCACCTTTATTTCACATCCCAATTCCTGGAAACCTTCTTAAACCAGTTTCCTTGCTATAAATCTGGTTTTTATATATAGTTATCCCTTGGTCTCTGCAGGGGATAAGTTCCAGGACCCGTGGTTATAGAAATCTGCAGATGCACGAGTCCCTTATTTAAAATAACATATTATTGACATAAAACCTATGTGTACCCTCCTGCATACTTTGTTTGTTCATTTATTTATTGTTGGCCTGGGGATAGAATTGACCAGGGGGGCCCACACATGCTAGGCCTGTGTTCTATCACTGAGCTACACACCTGGTTCTCCTGTGAACTTGAAACCATCTCTAATTCATGATGCCTATTACAAAGTAAAAGCTATGTAAATAGTTGTTCTACTGTAATGTTTAGGGAATCATGCCAGGAAAATACTCTGTACATTTTGATATAGATGCGATGAAAAATATTTTGATATACATTTGGTTGAATCTGCAGATATAGAACTTATGGAAATAGAGTGCTGACTGCATTCTTTTTTCTACCTAACCATTAGAACTCTTTCCATCATAAATTGGAGAGGCCACCTACTGCCACTGAAACCCAGCATTGGCTTTTTGTTGTGCTTAGAACACAACCCCAGCACCTCCCACAAGGGAAGCCTGCAAAGCCCTACAAATCCCAGCATGTCCTGGCTTTGAACTGACCACCTCTCTTCGACTCTATCAGCAGGTGCAGCCTCCATGATTTCAGGTTCTGAAACTTTTTCAGCCATTTCCCATCTTGAGGGTTTTGCACTTGCTGTGGCTCATTTTTAAAATGATTTTTCCCTCCAACGCTTTTGCTTTGTTTCTCCTCATTCTCTGGGTCTTTTCTGGAGCATCTCTTCCTCAGAGGGACCACAGGGTCCACTCCATTGGAGTAAATCCCTCTGCTACTCTGGCCCAGCACCCTGCTTATTTTCCTTCCAAGAGCTAATCACAGCCTGAAAATATTGAGGGAGCCTATTCATTTATGCGTCCGCTGTTTCCTGTTGACAAAGATACACTCAGTGTACTCAGGGCCAAGTTCTGCCTTGTTTAATTTATGCCCCTGATACTTAGCACAGTGCCTGGCACACAGATTGTACTCAAAACATATTCATTTAAATGTGTCCCCAAGAAGATTTGATGAGCAGAGTTGAGTATATGCAAGTGGTGTATGTGTGTGTGTGTGTGTGTGTGTGTGTGTGTGTGTGTGTGATTGTTACATTAAAGAAAGGAAGAATGTTCTAACTGGTAGTGGGACAAGAGAGAGGAAGCCTGACATTAGCACTGCAGAAGGTCAGATCAGCTGAGGGGGCCCCAGCACAGGACTGATGCACGAAGCCTGGGTCAGTTCAGAGATCATAGGCTTTGGCCTCATAACCTTGGCAGTTTGCCCAAGACCAGTCAAGTATGTACTGATTGGCGCCTAGGAAAACAGCACAATGTACTCATTCACATAGAAAAAAGAAGAGAACCACAGCTCCAGGGTAAAAGAGAGCACGGAGCTTCAAAGCAGTCACATGACACGGTTGAGGTCACATTGCTTTCAATAAATGGAACAAACTTTCACATTGTAAATAATCATGTAAACTCTTTCATTCAAATGAACCATCCTCATAATACACAATTTAATTTCACATACAGGGAGAGAGCAAAGCAGGCTTAAGGGACACATTCACCAGCTCTGGAGAGTGGGATGAAGCCTCAAGGATGACAATTTGATGGGAGCTCTGTGACCACACAGTGCTCAGACTGGGGGAAGGAAGCATATGCTTCAGAGAAAAGAAACCCCCTGCCCCGGACGGAAACTCTCTCTTGAAAGCATACAGGTCAAGCACGCAGGTTCTGTGAATAATGATGGCAACCATGCCCCCTGGCATTTCATGAGTCCTTGTCTGTGCCAAGCACTGCACCCTGGTCCCTCCAGCAGTAAATCTCACAGAGCATGTAGGAGGTAGCTATGGCTTCTGTGCCATTTTCATAGTAGAAACCCCCCCAAAAGTGTCGATTATTGTGCTCTGGATCACAAGGCAATTGTGGGAGGTAGGATTGGAACCCTCCCTGCTCTCTTAACATCTAGAGCTTAGACTCCATGATCCTCTGTCAATCTGATTAGGAACCTAGTCACTGGGTAACAGGACTTTGTCGGGGATGTGGCATTCTTGATCTCACTGATTTCCAGGAAAAATCGGTCCTTGGAATTTATACCATAGAGCACTTAATATATTGCACTGAAATTTTTGGTTTGTTTGCTTTCCCATTAGAATGTGACCACCTTAGGTCCTTGCAATTGTCTCCTTGTCACTAATGCTGACCACGGTTTCTTCAGCTCAGCTGAAGGCAGAAGTCAGAGCTTGTCCTATACTCTGACCCATAGAAGGTTCTTTCTCTTCCCTCCCTTCCTCCCTCTCTCTCCCTCTTTCTTCTTCTTTTTCTTCCTTCCCTCCCTCCCGGCCTTCCTTCCTTCCTTCCTTCCTTCCTTCCTTCCTTCCTTCCTTCCTTCCTTTTCTTCTATCATTTCAGTCTTTCATTTATATGAACTAGTTTAGCAAAAGAACTTCTAGTCATTTAAGAGTAAACATTTTAAAGAAGAACTTGTATTCTAGTTTTTAAGGATGACTCATAAATACACCTGACTGGAAATGTTATCAGTTAAGAAGAACTGTCTCAAAAGAATCTACCTAAAATTCCAATGAGAATTGTGTGAATTTTAAATATCATTCAATTTAAAGTGTTGCCAACAGAACAAAGTTGTCCTTGGAAACTGGGGGAAAAGAACAAAGATGGAAGAGACAGGCATGGATTCCATCTTGGAAATGACTAAACAGGATATTGGAGGTTTTACAAAACTCATTCTCATAACTTCCGTTTTCAGGTAAATGAAAACTGGATGCAAGCAGTTTTTAAAAAGCATCATTTTATGGAACTGATAGGCCAGAACTCTTGAAGCAAATCAGATTTCTCATTTTAATATGCATTTACACATTTAAAAATTTATGTTATTGGCCACGTTGATGCCGCAACTTCTGAAGGACCATTATAGCTCACTGGATAGCTTTTTATTTGGCACTGTATCAATTTGGAGCCCAGAATGTCATGTTCTTAATGCAGATAGCAGGTATGCCTGTGAGAAGCGGCACGGAAAAAAGTGAGGTGCGCATGCAGTAGGCAGTTTTCAAATGCCATCGTTTCAGCCCTAAAAGAAGAGAAGGGAATGTTCTGCTCCCTGGTCTTTGCCAGGCACTTCCGTTTGCACACCCTGCGCCTCTCTCCCTTGCTCGCTGCTGTGCTGTAGTGCATGGAGGACCATTTGCCCCTTAAATATCACACGTAGCTAATTTACATTATAGACAATGGGCCCAAGAGGGAAAAACACTTAATTTTATTAATAGAGTGGATATTCAATCTCTCTACAGGAGGCCACAGAACACCCCAAAGGGCTAATCTATGTTATGGAGAGATGGCAAATCAGAAAAGCCTGGCTGTATTTTTCCCCCCCTCTGAATTTGTTCCCAATGAAAGCTACCGTTAGGCCAATTGGCTCTGAGCACCGTCTGTTTGAACACTGGAATTGTTCTACACCTGATGTACAAATACCTAAGCCCCTGAGGTTTACAATAGGAATGTTAATGTGTGGCGTAAGCCCCACTGAAACAAACAGAGCTGGGATAATAATTTTGTAACCTCATGTTGACATAACCCACCAGCTTGCTGAAGAGCCCCTCATGTCGAGGAAACAGAGAAACTATAATGATTTTCAGATACAGTTGACAAGAGACCATTTAGTAAACTTTTATTTTTTTTTAACTAACAGTATGCAGGGATGTTGTATTCTAGGCTGCTACTAATAATCTCATCAGAATGCAAAAGCAGCGACTGTGTTATAAAACCAATGATCTGTTATATTCTGCAAGAATTTACAAAAGCCTAATGTCATTTACTACACCAGGAGAACCATACTTGGATAAAAAAAAATAAAACACAACAGAATTCAAAAACTGATTACAGCTGACGAAAAAATAAACTGTGTGCGAATGCTATGCTTTAAAGGTATAACACACCATCATTAAGGACATGGGACCCAGTGTTGACTTCGGAAGAGAGGGATCGATGTTTGGGAATATATAATTGTGCCCATCATGTAGGGCGACCTCGGAAACAGGGCATCCATTCAAGCCCTGGTTGCTCTGGTCCATAGTTAGTGCTGAGTCTGACTTACCAGCTCAGGCTGTGGGGAACTTGCAAGCTCAATAGAGTGCCTTTTATTCCCCCTCTCAGCTTTCTCAGCAGCAGTTTTGACAAAAGCATATCTGGAACAATCTTAAATATAGGACTCAAGTGATCTAAAAAGGAAAGAAGTTTCTTCAGGGACATTTGGAATAACAAAATCAACTGAAAAGTCAGAGGCAGGCATCTGTCAGGATTTCTGTGTAGCTGGGACTTTAGAGGCCTGTCCTTCTGCTCAGCTGGTATCCTATGACATCTGTAAGAGCAGAGGCAAGATTCCTGGTGCCACAGGGGTTATGCTTTCAAAGACTTTATGAACTCAATTCTGGTCCTTTTTGGAATTTTAATCTTATAAGGAAATAAAAGTGTTAAAAATTCTTTTCTTTGTTGCCTAAATCACATTCTTTTGCCTTTTCTTCAGTTATGGGGGGGGCGGGAAACACTTTCTGAAGGCCATCTACCTTTCTTTAAATCCATCTTTCTTGATCTACTTCTCTGTCTGTACAATATGGAGAGAAACAGAAAAAGATGGAGAGAGAATGTGATGGAGAGACACAAACCTACATACTTTGTTGTTGTTGCTGGAGTGGCTACAATCTTTGGAAGAAACAGATTAATTCCCTCCTTTCCAAATTAAGTCCTTTGGTAGCATTTTCATCTTCAGGACAGAAGGGGCAGAATGTGAAAAGGACAGGGTCTTAATACTGAAGGGCATTTTTACAGGCTTCTAACTAGTTTCCAGGAGATTCCTGCAGCAAATGTTTTCCTGGATGCCCTTGAAGGAACGCCTGGTCTTGCAAACTTGCAGGGAATCATTTTGAAGTGTTGACTTAGGCACCTGTAAGACATCTGGTAATAATGAAGATGGAGCTTTTAATGCTTTGGGATTTTATGAATGAGTTATAGTACAGTCACTGATGAATCATTAAAGCACATCTCTGCAGGAGGAGGCCGCCCATATTTCTTGACTGCTGGGAAGTTGTTCATGTTGACAGTCGTCCAGGAAGACACTGAGATCTGTTTTTAAGTCTGAATTCTTATCAGATCAACTGGTTTGAGAAAGAAATCAAAGTAAGGTTGCATTTCAAAATAAAGTCTCGCTGTCCTGAGATATGCACGGGTGTTTTATGAAAGAAACAGGTCTATTTATTCAAGAGTCTGAATCACACAGGGCGACAGCTCAATGGCTATGCGGTCACCCTTGCCTTTGCTCACGTTGCTCTTCTTCCTCCTGGATGATGGGACAAAGTTGCTGTCTGACTGGTAACCTTCCTTTTATCTTCAAGAGCAGCCCCAAGGCTGCCCCTGTTCTTGGTGCTCTAAATATTCACAGGTAAAGTTAATTCTCTTTTATGTGTCCACAGCACTATCTATATAATTATCTTAGATCTCTTAACCATCTTATAAGTATGCCTCTAAATGCATTTATTTATTGGTTTATCCACTAGACTACCAGCTCCTCAATAAATATTATTTTCTATCCACAGCACACAGCTGAGATCTGACATACAAAGGGTATCTAATAAATGTTCAGCAAAAGGTATGAGTAAAATAAAGCATCTAGGAAAAGGTTAGAGAATGATATCTATGATCAATAAATCTGGACTACTGATCATCTAAGAAGAAGGTTTAGAGTGTTCTTGTCCTTCACAGGGAAGAAAAATTTTAAAAATTTCTTATTTACTTCAAAATCATATGGTGTTACAGCTGAAGGATAGGTCCCTTTCTCAGTCTGATAGGTAATCAATAAATTAGACATTGAAAGCAAAAGGTTTCACTTACTCCTACAAAGAGAACAACCACATACATCTAAGATTATCCATCCTTTTTGAGAACATCTACACACATATACAGATAATTACATACACGCACATCACTAAAGCCATTGGTTAACATTTTGTAGATAGTGATAATGAAGTTCTGAGAGGTTCACTGATGTCAGTTCACTGATGAATGGCTGAGGGCAGTCCTGAAATCTCCAAACTCAGTGTTTTGGAGTCTAACACTCCTACTGGGAGTGTCAGCTTCTAGCGGGGGGGTCTCATGTGCTTTACTACGCAACTTCATTCTCACTCTATGTCTGGGAGGTTCACACATCCACACTGCAGTGCACAAAGTGACGTCTTCTGACTCCTGCTTGTATCCTGCTTTCTAGGAGCATGCTGAGTTCTCATACAGAGCTAACCTAGAACTTGTGCTGAAACTGTGTATGGAGCCGTGGAATTGATGCACTCGTCAATGCATCTCTCACCAGAGTGCACCATTTATGAGGTGCAATGTAGTGCTAGCAAAAACATGGTCAGCAGGACCTGGGCCAAAATAAATAGCCTGGAATGCATCAGGATCACAGCCACCTTCCAAGGGATCAACTTTTTGATGGCATGTGCATAAGCAAAATTTCTTTCCTAGGGTCATTTTAAGAGCACAACGAATGCATAGGTTCATTAAGTATATGGTTTAAGGATGGGGAGGGGCTTGAGGAAAAGGGAACAAACATTTTTTCAAGTTTTAGGAACTTCGCAAGAAGGTAGATCTGGCAAGGGAATAATCATGATGATGATGTTGATAGTGCTGATGACAGGAGAGAAAGAAAGAGGAGGAGGACCCCGCTGCTTTCACACAATATGTTTCCATTTAAATCATCTGCTCATTTTGACCTAGAGTCTTCCTTCTGGTAGATAGGATGCACTTAGAGTATTAGCCTTTGGTTTCCACAGTGTATGTGGCTGGCCCCGTGTGATTGTGGGTGTGGGGCTCACAGGGATGAGGGCAGGGCCATAGTGTCCCTCACCCTCTATTCCCCAGAGGAAAGCAGGTCTAGCTGTCTTCTACTAGAAAACGTGATCCTCACAGAATGGGTTCATTTTAGCTGTCAGCTATGGAGCACCTAAGCATCTCCGTTTGTATGCAACATTGCCAGCAGAATGCCCACCCACTTCCACTGGGGATAAGAATCCCCAGCGGGGGGAAAAAGGCTGCTTCCAAGTGAGTGAAGCAGCTGTTGTTTTACACAGAGATGTCAAAAGCACAAGCAAATTTCTCATCACCAATTGGTAGTGTCATGGCCAGTGAAATACTTCGTGATTTTTATGTGGTTTGGGGAGAAACAACTAGTTTGAAGAGATTCGAGTTATAAAAATGAACTAGAAAGGAAACCCTGGATTAGAATCTATTTTATTGCTAATGATAGGATTTGAATCAGATGCAGAAGGTGAGAATCAATTAGCAATGTCTCTTTGAAATTTCAAAAATTTTGCTGTTATCTTTTGGCTAACTTTTTTTTTTATTAGCAGTTAAATGGTATAAATGTGTTAGATGAATCTGCATATAAGAATGCATTCAGTTTTATCATGATGTATTTGTAGTACATAAAATACTGTTATTCCAAAAATAAGGTTGCAAAAAAGCAAGCATTTAAAACAGTTCTTCAAATGCAAAGAAATATAAGCTCTATGCCATTGTGTCCTTATACTGACCTTGCATTTATTTATGTTTATCCCCCCGCCCATCTGTAATCTATCCATTCATCTATGCACCCATCCATCCATCATCTAACATTCATTAAGAGTCACTGTAGTTGATGTACTGAAGGTAACATAACTTCTAACTCATGTCTTCTAGAAGCTTCAAATTATTTTGACTACTCATATATAGCATGAAGACGAATGAGCCACCTTATCATTTCAGCAGTCATTTTAACAAAATAAAGTAAATAAAGTGAATGCAGTTTCCTCTCTAATCTAGGGATACACAGACGTGGATAGATTCAGTGGAACAGCACATAGGTTCCTTTTAAGACAAGCCCTAATTGTACACAATGATGATAAAATGCACATCATCTTGAAAGTATCTACAGACTTTTAAGTTAGCTGTGATTTAGATTATGAGAAAATAGATGGGAGTTCAACTTGAAGCAATGAAATCTAATATGATACCATAATGTTTCACACTGTAATTATCTCTGGCATTTGCTTTGATCTGCCTGATTATGTGACAGAAGTAAAAAGGTAAGTTGGTAGTGAACGTGTGTGTCACTATAGGAAATTATTAAAAACTCTTCTGGAAGTTACTTACCCCTGGGTAATTTTGAGCTGGGAATTTTTTCAGTGATATCTATCTCCTCCTGCTCTCTGGTTGCAGTGAGGGAAACGGGCCATGGAGATCACAGGACTGGCTGGGAGACAACCCCAAACAGGCCTTCCAACTCCAGGTCAGACCTCTGTCCACTCTGCCTTTCCCAAAGCTTTCTTACGTGAGGTTCTACTGCCAACAACTCATAATGGGACTGACCGTAACCTAAGTTGGGGCATGAGGGTCTATATTTTAAACTCATCTTCCTCGGTTTTTTCAACTTCTTTTCCTTTTCCATTGCCACTACACCTTTTCTAAATAGGACACCTAGTATTTTCTGTTAATTTTAATTGTTTGGCCTAAAGCTGCCTCCAGACACATATAAAGCTTTGCCCAAGAGTTTCTCTGTATATAGTGAACTTGTAACCTAACTTGCTGTCTAAACAAGACTGGAACCTTGTAACAAGTAGCTGAATCTCAGCCAATCACAATAGCAGAACTTGAATCTACCATAGGCAGCCAACGATTCAAACCAGATTCGAGTAAGGCAACTGCCAAGCTTTAAATAATCCAGCCACCTCTGTGCTCACTTCCGCTTTCTGTCACTTCCTTTCCTATAAATATAACCTGCACATGTGGTGGGAAGGACCATTGGGGGACCATCTCTGGTCTAGATTGCTGCCCAATTCTAGAGTTGAAAATAGATTCTAGAGTTGCAAATAAAAGCTAATTAAAATCCACAAAACTAGACTTTTTGTAATTTTCTCTTTTAAGACCATCATGCCAATATGTTATTTTAACCCAAAGAAATAGTTCTGAATGATGGGCTTTTTAGTTATCTTGGCTAAATAGAAGAATGAAGCTCAGGGTCTGTCTTGTTCTATCAACTTCAGGTGTAAGTAGTTGTTTATTGTACTTCATCTAAGGAAGGCCTTGCACCCTAAGTACATGTGCCACAAATACCGATGATAGATGGAGCACATAATATTGTGAGAATTCTGGGGAAACATTTTTCATTCAGTTTTGAACATGGACAAAGTACTGGTGTCTCAGTCACATGAACCCACTCTCAAGACCCTGCATACACAGTCACAGAAGCATCGGCCCCTCTACCTCACCTCTCTTTGCTCTTTTCCCACCTGCCATGTTCTTCCTACTATAGGAGATACAGAAGTTTTTACAATGAAGTGTTAAAAACTACTATGGCTCTAAGTCCCACGAGAGTACATGTTCCACTTTTGGTCCAAGGACCACAGAATCAACAGAAAGCCATTTTCCAAAAGGAATATTCATAAAGATGCACCAGATGATCCCATTAAACAACCTCTGAGTGTTTTTCTTTCTTAAAATTAAAGAGGATCTTTTAATGGTCCTTTAAGTTTATTTTCCCCCATTCTTAATTATATTAAATACCCATACATTCCCTCCTTGAGTATTCATTTAGAAAGAAGGTTTGTAATAGTCACATTTAATTTATCAGGGTGCAATAATTTGTATTTCCCAATCATCTTGCTGACTTTGGTTCATTATACTATTGTTTCACATGAGTAAGTTAGCAAAGTTTGGATTGATTGACTCTAATTAACTAAAACTGGTTCCAGGCTGTGCATCTATTGTCATGGTAGCTAGCCACAAAGCCCTAAACTGCTCAGCAATGGTGATATAAGGTAATATTGATTTGAAAACTGTAGATAATATGTAACCTTGGGCTTATCACTGTTTGGGAGACAAACTAAAAATAAAAGGGTCAGGAAAGAGAGATGTGTAAGGACAAGATTTAAGAATGCTGAGGAGTATAAATTGGAGTTTTCAGTGGTTCACTTCTTTTACATTTTTCCTGTTCAGAGATAATCACAAATGGATTGAACTACAAATGAATTCAAAGTTTAGCATGATTTCAATAGTTTTTGAAGTTGTGATGAAATGAAATATACTCAGTAACAGTCATTCCAAGATCCACCAAAGAAAACCATCGAGGTTTCCATTTTGGTAGAGGGAATCTTTCTATGCATTGCTTATAGGAAACTGGGAGTATTTGAAATTTAAGCTTTTCTCCATTGTTGATCTTTTTATAGTCAATAATAATCTTTGCTCGAAAAAAAATGCTTTTTAGACAGTATGATCAACTAGAAAAATGACTGCATTTACAGCGTGTAAGCATGAACAAATACTGCCCTCCCAGGTCTTGCCATTTAGTGCTGGACAGAAATCAAGTTGAAAAGGTCATTGTTAAGCAGTTTATTATAAGTTTGAGATTCATCACTAGATTTCTAGCTTTCCTATGCAAAAGTGCTCAGATCTCTGTTGCTCCTGACATCAAGTACCCATAACAGGATATTCTTGCATTTGATTGCTGCTGCTTACTTTTTCTGATCCATTGTTTATTTTTTATTTTTTGCAGTGCTGGGAGGAACCCCAAGGCCTTATGTATACTTGGACAGTGCTCTACCACAGAGCTACGACCCCAGTTTGCATCTTTTTAAGATGTGCCCAGGATCTCCTTTTCCATGACACTCTTATCAACTGAGTTGCCTTCCCCTTCGATCTATTATTCCTCACAAACTTCAAGCAGATGAAGTAAACGTGTAACTCACGCACTGCAGAGGCTTGCTTGAGAAGTTTTCTGTCAGAGAAACAGAACGCTTCAGTTTGTCCAGCTGCTTCCTTCATTTGTTATGTGCTGAAGTCTTTGGGGATACTGGGGACAGGCAGCTTTTCTGTCAGTGTCTTCTCTGTTTCATGGAGTTGATCTCAATGTTTGGTGACCACCGTGGCCACGTGTGAAAGGACCGACTTCCAAAGGTCACTGTGAAAGAAGCCTGTATTTTTCAGAGATCTCTAGAGAAACAGAACCAATTAGGATGTGGGATGTGTGTGTGTGTGTGTGTGTGTGTGTGTGTGTGTGTGTATGTGTATACATATACACAGAGAAAGAAAGTGATTTATGTTAAGGAATTGGTTCATGATGTAGTTTTGGAGGCTGGCAATCCCGAAGTTTCCAAGATGGGCTGACAGGTAGAGAGACTCAGGGAAAAGTCAGTGTTGTTGATCAAGTCTGGGGCCATCTGCTGGATTCTCTTTATTTCTGGAGAGGTTAATATCTTGCTCTATCTAAAGTCTTCAGCTGATTAGATGAAATCCACCCACATTTTTGAGGGCAAGCCACTTTACTCAAAATCCACTGACTTAAATGTAAAAAAAAAAAAAAAAAATCCAGATAATCTTTGGCCAAATATTTGGGCACCGTAGCCCAGCCAAGTTGACTCATAAAATTATCTAAGAGCTTAAAACCCACATAATGATATAATGGCTCAAGTGTCTTTTTTTTTTTTTTTTTTTTTTTTTAAGGTACTGGGGATTGAACCCAGGGCACTCTCTCACTGAGCTATATCCTTAGTCCTTTTTATTTTTTAATTTAGGGACAGGGTCTCACTAAGTTGCCCAGGCTGGCCTCAAACTTGTAATTCTCCTGCCTCTACCTCCCGAGTACCTGGAATTACAGCTGTGAGCCACGATACCCAATGCACAGGTATCTTAACTTAATAAGGACTGAGGACCCAGAGGCCAGGAAGGTGAGAAAGAGAGTAGCACAGCTTTGTGTTTGAATAAAGACAGAGTAAGATATGTGGCACCTGAGTTTCTCACAGTCTTTGTTGAGTATTTCAACTTTCACCATGCAAACATGGCACGTGCAACATACAACTGTCTTTCTTCTTGAATATTTTAGAAACAAAGTGTCCTCACATCTTTCTGTCAAGTTCAGGTATGAATTCTGGTCATTCCACCAGGGACAATGTGGTGAAATGAGAAGCAGTAGAGGTCCTCAGACTCCTTCCTCTACTTCCCCCTTATGGCTGGGTAAGGGATTGCACACATGTAGCCCATAGAATTTCAGCCCCGCTTTTTAATTTTTTCCTCTAGAATTCAGAACTGTAGTTAAAAAAAAAAAAAAAAAACAAAAAAAAAAAACTGCCATATTTGAAATTTCCCTGTCTTCTTAGCATCAATCACAACTTATTCCGTTGTTATAAAACAAAAAGAAAGTGTAATGTTTTTGCTAGCAAAATATTTATTATAGCTTCTTTAATAACCAAAACCAAGAATTCTTTGTCTCTAAGTCTCCCAGCACTAAAGAGAATGTAAAAGACATAGTCTCTGCCTGTAAAAAGTTTATAATTTGTCTGGGCAGCAAGTCTAACATGTTGTAAACTAATAGACTACAACAACTTATTAGCAATTGTTTTCATATGTGAAGTTAAATTGGTATTCATAGTCTTGGACATAAATATAAGATGGAATGGTTATCTTTCTGTGTTGGTATATTTGAATATGTGTTGCAAAATTGAGGGTATCATTTAAATTCTGTCAAAAACTAACCATTTCTTATTCAAACCACCCCAGAAGATTTTATGTTTCCCTCATTCTTTTTTTCTTCCAATTAATTTAACTTAGTAGTCCAACTAATCAAAAGTATGTAGGAACACCTACGGATGGATTTTTGATAGAGGACACTATCTGGCATTTTTGCCTGTCAAAATGTTATCATTCTGCTATTGTAACACATGCCTGAATCATCAACCTCTAAATCATCAACTTCTAAAGAGAACAGGTTGACTTTGGGTCACAGTTTTAGAGATTTCTGTCCATGATTAGTTGGCGCCATTTGCTTTGACTCTGTGATGAGACAGCAGATCATGGAAGAGGCACGTGGCAGAGGAAGCTGTTTACCCCATTGCCAGCAAGTAAATGATAGAGGGGATCTCATATTCCCCTTCAAGGGCACGCCTCCAATGACTTAGAGCCTCCCGTTAGGCCCCTCCTCTTCAGGTTTTCACCACCTCCCAATAGAGTCACCTTGAGGTCCAAGCCTTCAAAACATGGGTCTTTGGAGGACATTTAGGATCCAAACCATATCAATCTCTATACTTATAAACAATGTACTTTCTGAAGAAGCATTTTAGTTTTTCCAGAGATTATAACTATTATTACCAGATGAATCTCTAATACCGATTTTATGAATATTCTCCTTTAGCTTTTACCCAAAGAAGAAAAACAGACCACATTTGGAAATTACACTGGATGAGATCTACCTTTCTTTTAACTACTGGAAATCTGAAATTATTCTACTTTATTGAGGTGCCTAGGTCCTCCCAGGGGGGTAAATCACCAAGATCTTTGCTGAAATGCACCAAAGTCATATCTGGAAAAAAGCACCACACATCAAACATAAAGGACAATAAAACAGAATCCCAACAGGAAAATGAGCAGCATATGAAAGTCTGCAACAGGATGGGATTAGGTCTCCAGGAAGGTCAAGGAGAGGAGCTCAGAGTTAAGATTTTGAAAGGGGACTGTGTCTGGGTACAGCCTTTTCACAGGGTTTGCAATTTATATTTACAGGGTGAACCAGGAAGCTTAATGTACTTCATCTGAGTAAAATGGCAAGGTGGGGCACAGAACCCAGAACTAAGGAGCTGGAATCTGCAATTTAACAAGTTTTGCAGGTGGTTCCTATGCACATTGAAAAGTACGATTTAGAGGAAGACAGTTCTCCCTTCAGTGACACCACTCAGAGGTAGTCACCCCCGGGTCTAATCACAAACTCACCAGTGATACGGAGCTCACGATTTTTAAAAGCAGTAATGAAGTAGGGTGCAAACGTTTTGAGATGAAAGGCAACACTTTGTTATTTGTGTTAAATGCAAAACTGCCAGTTGTAAATGTAAGGGCCATGGCCTCATAAAAAGCTCCTCACTCACGAACACCATTGTTTAAGTCTCCTGATTTACTTCACTGTATAAAAAAGCAGCAATGATCTACTATGTACTGTTGATAACTCATATTTATTTACTTCATAATAAAATAAATTTTCTTAATAAACTTTATAACTGATTTTTAAATCAGTTGTACATAAAACTCATATAAAATTTTTTATATAAAAACCTGGGCTGGGGTTGTGGCTCAGTGGTAGAGTGCTTGCCTAGCATGCGTGAGGCACTGGGTTCGATCCTCAGCACCACATAAAAATAAAATAAAGGTATTGTGTCCACCTACAACTAAAAAATAAAAATTAAAAATATATGTATATATAAAAAAAATGCAGTATTTGCTAATAAATCCCCTTTAGCTTTTGGAAACTACCACAATAACAAATTATATTTACTCAACAAATATTTATTGAATGAATGAATCAATGCTTCACCTTGAATCAAAAGTGTTTGTCCATAAATTATTTGAACTCTTGCTACAGAATAAATCTATTTTCCATAGCCAGCCCCCAAATTAAAGAAAAGAGTTCTATCTTCTGTTTTCTAGGCTAAATACATCCATTTCCTTCAACTAGGTGTCATCTGTCAAGAGGTGTAAGTTCCTCGCCATTGTTGGTGCCTTCTTTGGGCCACATTTTGGATTTTAAGTGTCTCTCGTGGACCATGTGATCTAGGATTAGACCTGTCCCCAGATGTGCCCTCAGCACACAGTACACACAAGGAACACAAGCTGATGACATTTCTCTGCTTCTGCTCTGGGCTTTTCTAATTTAGTAAATTGGCTGTCACATCACTAAAAATAGGAAGTTTGAACTTCGGCTCTCTCTTTTTGTCTGAGGTTATTTTGCTTACCACAAATGAAGGCCACAGAAGCTAAATATATGTCTACTTGAATGATGACTTTATAGCAATAAAATGAGCCCACAGGGGCTAATGACTCTGTAATCAGCTTTTTCAACTACTTTTTATATTGGGCATAATTTTCTCTCTCTCTGAGAAATTCTACATCATTTATCACTAGACTAACATGAGCAAAAGGGGAGAGGAGTGAGCTGAGAGATTAGAGGCCACTGCCTGTCTGCTACAAAGTCCTATAGTGAATTTGCCTGGAGGAGGCTATTCGATTTCAGACTACTAGTACAGCAGATGCTGGTATTTATTCTTTTTTTCGTTCAGAATTCCTATTTTGGCATTGGTTGAAGAAATTTGGTTTTGAGAATACTATATTTTGTTCATAATTCAAAAATGACTAGCCCACTGCACACCAGGTCAGGTCCCTTGTTTTAAAGTTCCTATTATTTGTCTTGTGTCACTTCCCAATCCTACCAAGGAGAAGGTATCCACTCCTCCTGTTGCCCTGATGGACCGTTGCTCTTGGGTCAGACACTGCTTGGGAGAGCCATACTATGAACATTTTCATGTGCCTGTGCTCTAGAAAATACCATCTCAGAAGATTTTTCACCAATATTCATATCTTAATACTCAAAATTCTTTAGAATCACCTTTTGCAGCTTGAAGATCAGGCAACTATTTCTTTTCAAGAGTTCATTGCTCTTGGGCCTGGCACATAGCCTATTTGTACTGAGTACCTTCTGGTTTTCCTCCACGTCTATTCTCCATCCGCTTATGGATGAATAACATTCCATGATGATAGATAGATAGATAGATAGATAGATAGATAGACAGATAGATGGATGGATGATTGATAGGTCTATCTCACACTTTTTAGAGCTGTACATCTGTTTATGTACACTTAAGTTGGTTTCATATTTTGGCTATTGTAAATAATGCTGCATTGACCATCGAGAGAGGTACAGCTGTCTCTTCAAGATACTAATTTCATTACTTTTGAATGTATACCCAGAGGTAAGATGGCTTCATCCTCTAGTGGTCTATTTTTATTTTTTATAAGCACAAAGGTGAATATTTAATTAAGACCATGGTGGTCTACTTTCAACGTTTTGAGGAACTGCCATGCAGTTAAAGATAATGACTATACCATTGACCTTCTGACCAATGGTGTACCACTCTTGTTCCCTTTCCTCCACACCTTTGCAACACCTTTCTCCTTCCTGTTTAATAATAGTCATCTTAGCAGGTGCAAGGTGATGTCTCCGTGTGGGTTTAACTTGCATTCCACAGATGATTAGTGATGTTGAGCATCTCTTTTATTTAATTATTGGCCATTTGTATGTCTTCTTAGTAAAAATGTCTATTAATTTGCCAATGCTCTTGTGACCATTTTCTAATAGGTTATTTGTGAATTTTTTCTTTGTTTTGATTAGGCTTTTGCTGTTGAATTGTGTAAGCATTTACTTAATTGCTTACTAATTTATGGAACATAATACTTGAACATTATCTGCCATTTACCAATCATCCTGTCAAATTTCTTTAGTGCTCATTTTCTACTAAGATTCAATATACTTTAGGTAAAGCTAATCCAAGAATTCCTTACCTTAGTTTCTGTCTTTCAGATTGGGATAAAAGCTCGTAATTGGAAGGCAGGTTTTTCCAATCATCTCAAGGTATGCCTGCGACTTTTGGGACAATAAATAAGATCTTCATTTTATATCAGACCAGGACTTCTTTTTGTTTCACTTAGAACAAAGTAAAAATAACAAATCTTAATTTAAATGCCCAAATTTGTATAAATAAGAGAGAATAGTTGTTCTGTTGGTATGAACTGTAGCTGTCGAATCAGCCACAAATTTTTCATGGTTCCTAGGCCACTAACTTGGTTTCTTGGGCCACGTATAAAATCGACCTTGATGTACTTCCCAACAAAAACTTTCATGTAGCCATGGATTTTTGTTTGTTTTTTCCATAGTCTGTAAAAAAAATGATGGAGTATTTTTATTCCTTAGATGTGCCTTTGTATTTAGTTTCAAAAGAGGAACCTTATTGATGTGTCCAAGCAGAGAAAAGTTTACCTTAAGAGCTGGGCACAGTGGTGCATGCCTGTAATCCTAACAACTCAGGAAGCTGAGGCAGAAGAATTCCAAGTTCAAGGCCAGGCTCAGCAAACTTAGAGAGGCCCCTAAGCAATGTTCAAGACCTTGTCTCCAAATAAAAGATTAAAAAAGGCTGGGGATATGGCTCAGTGGTAAAGTACCCCTAGGTTTAATTCCCAGTACCAAAAATAAAATAAAAGTTTACTTTAAGCATAGGATGAAGTCCTTTGCTCTGGGGCTTCCCTGAATTTTGGTTGTAACACAATAACATATCTTTATGGCAGTGATGATAGAAGTGTTTGGTTTGTATTAAAGTGATCTTTGGATACATTAAAGTGACCTTTGGATGCATTAAAAAGAGTTAAAAAATAATATGCGAGAATATGAAAATCCTGTTGTTCAATGCAGTGATAATTTCTTATTGGTGTTGTGTTCTTCTCAGAGTCCCATTTTAAGATGGATGAGAGATTGTTCAATTTTCCAGAGGAAGAGCATAAGGCTGATAAAGATTCTGCAGAGCATTTTGCATGAGAATATGTGGAGAATAAAAGGAGGATGTAAATAAACAGTTTTGAAATATGTATAACTGAATTTATTTCCTATAGCTCCCCAACTCAGAATATGTTCTTTCCTTCTCCTCTTATTGTGGTATGTTTTTTCTTCTGAAGTGAAAAAAGTTTCCCGACTCATTCTATTACATCAAAATTAATGTGGTGGCATATTCTCACAGATATTGCCAAAAAAGAAATCTATAGACCATTATTCTTTATGAGCATAGAAAGATTTTAAGTGACACAGTAGCAAATAAAATCTATACATGATACATTCTGATAAGCAGTTATGATTTCAGGAATGCAAGGTTGGTTTCATATTTGAAGACCCAAATAAGAAAAATCCTTATGACCATTTCACTAGATGCAAAAAGTCAACTGAAAAAAATTCAATATCCATTCATAATTAGGTAAACACAACAAACAAAAAACACAACACCCTCTAAAGAAACCAGGATTTGAAACTTTCCCAACCTTTTATCAGCATTTATGGAAACCCACAGCTAACATCACACTTAATGGTGAAGACTAAATGCTAATCCAGGCACCAGATAGAGACGTCTACTCTCACCACTCCAATTCAACACTGCACTGGAGAGTCAGGCCAGAAAAGAAGGAAAGTCATCCAGATTGGAAAGAAAGAAGTAAAACTCTTATTCTTGCATTTCTACATAATTATTTCACATATTACCTACATAATATTCTACATATTATTTCTACATAATGCAAAAAATAAAATCATATGCCATCTATAAGAAACATTAATATTAAAGGAGATTTTCAAGGTTTTAGTACAATTACAAAAGTATTTGTATATAATAAACTATGCTCTCATAAGTTAAAAATTTTAAACATTATATGCAATATATGATGAAAAACATGACGTACTTAGGGATAAATCTTACATATATATAAAATATGTGTGTACTAAAAAAGAGACACTGATGAGAGAAATTAGGAAAGATTTAACCAAATGAAAAATGTATTGTTTTCATGGATTAAAAGACTTAATTTGTTTTAGATATCAGTTGTCCACAAATTGATCTATTGATTCAATGTAATACCAATCAAAATCTTGGTAGGTTTTATCTTTTTGATATAAACTGAAAAGTTAATTTTAATATTTATAAGGAAATGTCAAAGATTCAGAATAGCCAGAATAATTTTGAGAAAGAAGATACTTGGTGGTTTAACTCTTTCTGATTTTGAGACTTATAAAACAGCAATTAAGACAGGGAGGCATTAGCATCAAGAGAGACAATAGAATGGTGGAATAGATTAGAGAATGCAAAAGTAATTTTTGACAAAGCTGTAAAGGCAATTCGGTGTCAAAAATATACTCTTGTGAACAAGTGGTGCTAGAAAAGTAAGATATTCATATAAAAATAAACTTTGATTCATACCTATCACCATACAAAATTAACAACTCAAAGTAGATAATAGAATGAAAGGTAAATTTTAAAATAGAAAACTTGTGGAAAAATCCAGAATTTTTTTGTGTGACTAAGTTAGATAGATGAAGACTTCTTAGAGATGACAACAAATAATTAAAGAACAAACTTATAATTTTCAATTCATTAAAACTAAAAACTTTTCACACTAAGTAAACAGAATAACCAGACACAGAAAGGGAGAATATATTTTCCAAGCTTTCCTCTGTTAGAAAATTGTATCTAGTATAATAAAGAAGTTTAAAAATTCAATAAGAAGGAAACAAACACCCCAATAAAAATTGGGCAAAAGATCGGAAAAGACAGTTCACCAAAGAATATTATGGATGCCATATGAGCATATGGAAAGATGTTCAGCATTAGACATCAGGGATCTGGAGTTAAGAGCATCACAAGGTATAATCACATACCCATGAGCATGGATAAAAGTCAAAAGCTGACCACACTCAGTGTAGATAAAGAGGTAGAGAAACTGGAGCTCTCATACACTGCTGATAGACATGTAAAATGGTAAAGCCATGTTGGAAGAGTTTGGTGGTTTCTTAAAACATTAAATCATATACCTATTATGTGACACAGATGTTCCACTTTTACCATTTACTCGAGAGAAATGAAAATATTCCTTAGCTTGTCCATGAATATACACAGTAATCTCAAATGGAAACAACCCAAATATTTGTGAATAGATGTATAGATAAGTGCATTTTGCTATATCCATACAATGGAATGCCACAGAAAAGAAAGAAGCATGAGCAATTCATATCAAAACATGATGAATTGCAGAGTAATTATGTTGACTGAAAACAAAGATGAAAAATTGAGTGCGTACTGTATGATCCCATTTATGTAAAAGTCTAGGAATTGCAAATAAATTTATAATGCGTGTTAGTCAGTTTTTCATTGCTGTGATCAAAAGAACTGACAAGAACAACTTGGACGAGGGAAAGTTTACTTTGGTTCGCAGTTTCAGAGATTCAGTCCTTGGTAAACTGACTCCGTAGCTCTGGGCTCCAGGTGAAGCCGAATATCATGGCAGAATATCACGGCTCCAGGTGAAGCCGAATATCATGGTAGAGGAAAGCCACTCAGGACATGGTAACCAGGAAGCAGAGAACTCTGCTCACCAGGGACAAAATATAAACCACAAAGCCATGTCTCCAGTGACATACACCCACCAGCCACCATCCAGTACGGAATCCTTTGAAATTATTAATATATCAAATGGATTAATCCACTGATTAGGTTACATAATCTAGCATCACCTCTGTTCACATGATTCCTTTATTGTCTCACACATAAGCTTTTGGAAACACCTCATATTAAAATCAAAACAGTGACAGGAAACAGATGGGTGATTTCTTGGGGACAGGGTAAGAAGAAAGAGATAGAGAAGGTCAAATGGGTATATAAAGGAGATGAAGGCAACGTTGGGTGATGGATGTATTTATTGTGTTGATTGTGATAATGATTTTCCAGTTGCATACAAATGTCAAGACAGTTGATTTTACATTTTAAATATATGCTTTTTCTTTCATGTAAATTATATGTCACTAAAGTTGGTGAGAGAAAGAGACTGACTGACAGACCCTAGGAAGTTATACTCTAGTAAGAGGTTGATAATTTTGAGTGGTTCCCTTACTCCTTTTCTCCTGCCTTCCTTCTCTCCCTTCATTCTTTTCTTTCTTCCCTTGTGAGGTTTAAAATTTCATTTTTCCTTAAGAATTAGCAAAGACCATTTTTTTTTCTGAAAATCCCTTGAAAAGGGAAGGTGACACCTTAGTATCTGGAATTGTAGGAGAAGAGGAAACAAGATAAACAGATCAACTACACTGCAATAGAAATGCACAGACCTTTAGGAATGAAGGGAACAGACAAGAGAAATCTTGACAGGGAAACATGCAGCACTGCGGAAGGGCTCTTCTGCCTGGGGATGTCTAATTTCAATTTTAACCTGTTTATGTTTCTGTTGCTGTGACATACAACTTCTCTGGAAAGGCTGCAAAGGCTATATGGGTCAATCTTAAAGACAGAGGTAAAAGGAGCAGCTGCCCAATGCAAGGCAGAGAAGAATTTGTTATAGGTCAGTATTCTCAAGAAGCAATTGTAGCTGGAGGCTTCTCCAGCAATTTTAAGAAGGAGTTGGGTTATCCACTAGAAATGAAATTGGCACCCAGATCAGATCTAGATGGCATTTTTGCCCCTATATTTCAATCACTGAGTGCCAGTGTGATCAGGGTTAGGAATTCAGAGATGAATAAGATATGGTCTCCTTCTCTCATACCATTCAGATTCCATTTAGGAAGATCACAATATGGTGTAATAAGTAGGATAACACTGACAATACTTGAAGGTAGTGAAGGCATTTGTTCCCTAAGTTCTTCGTAGAGATGGTCCAGTGGTAGCCACTGGCAACAACGGGTGAGGGCTTGAAAATGATATATACATACATATATGGGTGTGTATGTATACACTTTTATTTATATAACTTTACATGATAAATACATAAAATATAAAATATACTATTAAAAATAATAGGATAAAATGTCCATTGTCTGCATCAGATAATGGCAGACAATGTTAATAGAAGATTACTAAGGGTGCTGAAATTCTGCCCTTCCCCATAACCTTCCTCTGAGGAGGAAGAGATCATATTTAGGTTGGCTTCCTGTGGTAGACAGTTTTCCATTACTGTAACAAATTCCAGAGGTACTTTATAAAAATAGAAGGTTTATTTTGACTCACAGTTTTGGAAGTTTCAGTCCATGGTCTGTGGCTCCATTGCTTTTGGGCCCGTGGAGAGGCAGCACATTATGGATTGGCAGAGTCAAAGTCTCATAGCAGGGAAGTCAAAGAAAAGGAAGTCCCCGGGGTCGCAAAATAGTATTTTGGGACCAATGACCTAAATACTTCCCACTAGGCCCACCTCTTACAGTTTCCACCACTTCCTATTAGTGCCCCAGGCCTGGAACCAATGCCTTTAACACATGGGTCTTTGGTGTACATTCCAGATTATACTGTAGCACTTTCTGAATTCCCCACCCAGAAGATGACCGTGGAGGATGGGCAGCTCATGAGACAGATAGGACGTGGCAAGGTTTTCTGTACCAGCAAAAATCCACCAGTGTGAGTTCCTTTGAGGAATAGGAAGTTGATGCCTGGAAACTCGGATTCATGCATGTCATGACAAGAACCAGGTAATCACTTGACTTTTCTTCCTAGCTCTTGTGGGAAAAGGAAATGACATGAATTTAGGGCAATGTTACAATTTCACCTTTGCCCTCTTCATATGAATTAGTAATTCAATCTCAATTTTTCACTTCCAATATTAGGAAGAAAACATTTTCCTGGAAAAATTAAATGATTATAAAGTCCGCACGCGTTTGTGCATGGGTAAAATGTGTACTATGTGGTATCTCATAATAGGCACGCAGTAATTTATCTTTCTTGTTGTTATCCCTAGGACTCAAATGATTCTTCAGAGTTTGATGTTTGAGGCAGGTCTAGGGGAGTTCCAAGAAAGGACTGTTATTCAAATAAAAAAAAATTGGATTAAATTTTTACTCAGCTGTAATTGTGCTCCAGACACTAGGCAGCATTCACCAAAGATTTCAAACACATCTAAGGAAGTCTTTGAGTTGGAAAAGACCACACTAACGCACTGGAAGCAACTAGACAACAAAATCATATTATGAAATATGGGCATGCTTTGTAAAGGCAAGAGATGGCATAGGACCTTGATGCTATCAGCATCCTATTGTCTTTCTTTAGTACATGGCAGAATGCTTTAAGTTGTTAAATACAACACTCAAAGTACTAAGTGTCCCCTAGTGGCCAGAAAGAGTTAATACTATATATACCCCTGGTGGAACAAGAAAGAATATTACTTACTTTACTTTATTTCCTTCAAGTAAGTCTACTTTTGAATTAATAAGACTCTCCCATTGTATAGCAATTTATTCTTCAATAATAGGTAACTTAAATGATTTTCCCAAATTTTATTAATTATATTGATCCACTCTGTTGCCCAATGTACTCCTACATTTCTCACGATTTAACAATTTACACAGATTTTACATTTACTTGTCAGGTTTCCTATATTCAGATATGAACCTATTGAAAGAAATAAATGGGTTAGTGCCACCTAGGATTTGCTATGAATTACCATTTTCCCAGGCAAAGACAGTTTTGGTTTATGCTTGTTTTCTCACTATAATTTTTGTTATCACCCTTTTTTATGATCATAATTGTTCTGGTCTTGAATATAAATGATATGGTCACCTTTATGCTTTCTTCCCCTCCCCCATCAATGGACACCACAGAAATAAAGATGTAACTCAGCTGAACATGAAGGTCAATCTGCATGTCCTCTTTGTCTTTAAAATAATCACAGGAAGTCATTCTCCTTTCTCTTTAAAACTCTCAAGCATCCTTCTGAAGTTGCAATTTCACTTACAGAAGAGGACCCCGGACTGTTGGGTAATGTGCATGTTATTGAGCTTCCTTCTCTATGTTTCTTCCCAGGCCTTCATGTGTTCTAAGGTCACCTCAAGGCCAAATCCAATGCTACGTTGTGTTGTTTTCACAAAATGTTCAGCTCTTGAGACAAACGAATGGATCAAGTACCCAGTTTAAGACCCATCACACTATGCAGGCTACAGTGGAACAATTAATGTGTTAACAGATAAAAAAAAAGATGATCTAGGCACAAAAATTGAACCAGAACAAAAGGAAATCGTGAATGCTTTCAAGATACAGCACAGGAATATCCACAATGGCCCAAATGTCACCTTTTATCATAGTCAGAACAATATGGACACCTGTAAAACTCAGCCAAGTGAGACTTTCAAACTCAGAGTTATGCTTGATGTGTCAGAACTAAATTGGTGCATTTATAGACTAGTTGTGTGAATGCTGCACAGTAGAATTGTTTTGGAATCTAGCAATGGACTTGTGAATGCCTTGTTAAAATGAAGTACACATTTGTGGCTCGGAACAGATCTCTTAAGAAATATGCCTTTTTCATTATGAGACTTGTTTCAAATGATAGAAGAAATTCAGCAACTAAAATAATATTTTAGTAGGTGGTTCAATTCAAAGTGCCAAAATAAAATTATTTCAAATAAAGAAGCATACACATTTACACTCAATCACAAAGAAACTGCCTCGTGGTTTTGATGAAGAATCAGAAACAAAATATTACTTTTATGGCTTCAATAACATGTTTCCTTTATTATTTTTACTCTTCCCTTCACATTATTTTTGATCTATTTCCCCCTTTTCCACATTTTTACTCACATATTACTCATAAATATTTTACATGTGGATGGGATTATGAATTTATGATTCTATGAGATAAATGCATACATGTATCCTGTAAATTATTTCACTCTTTGCACTTTATAATTTTATATTTATGAATAATAAGCCTTAAATATAAGGACCTGCCAAATAGCTATTGTAACATCATTAAGTGATTAAAAGTTATATTTTGACTAATAAGATATGGGAAATTTCAGCATCTGCTTGGTGATAAACACAAATGATACAATCCTGGATTCATTGCATAATACAGGTTTCTACCTAGTAAACCTATAAAAAAAAAGTTTCCAGGGAAGATCTGAATGGGAGAAGGCTGAGTTGGTTATAATCACAGATAGGTGACAAAGATCTTCCTTCAGTGAAACTATAAGCAGTTAATTCAGCTAAAGAACCTCAAGGACAAATTCAGAAGTTTTTGCTGTCAGTCAAATTTTGACCTAGAATGCATACTCATTCTTTCATGCAATGATTTAGTTCTTTGTCTTCTGTCAGGGATAGAGCATACCTAATATTGGGTATACATATCTGAATGTGGAACTTAAATATAGTTCAATGTTCAATGAAATAAAATGCTGTACGTTCCTCTATATATCACGACCAGGATTACCAATTTGGAATGACCAAGATATTACAATAGTTGCCTCTTTATGCTGGCTAATAAAAAGCTTAAGATCTAACTTGCAGTTATTACTTGCAACTATAAGATTTCATGGATGAATTTTGTACTGGCTTCACTTCTTGGTGCATTTGACTTATTATTGATTGATTGATTGATTGATTAAACTCAGGGGTACTAAAACACTGAGTCATGCCCCTAGCCCTATTTTGAATTTTATTTAGAGATGGGTTCTCACTGAGTTGCTTAGTGCCTCGCCATTGCTAAGGCTGGCTTTGAACTCGAGATCCTCCTGCCTCAGCCTATGGAGCCATTGGGATTAAAGGGTGCATTTGACTTCTTACTGTATCTTTCCTCCACCTAGCTTTTAACCTGTTTCAAATTATATTTTATTTTATTACAATGTATTAATTTTTATAAGTGATATGTAGAGACATAATTATATCTAAAGATCCCCAGCATTATGCACATTCTATAAATGCTATCACATATTAGTTATCTAGAGGTTAATTTCCTCAGAGTGGACAAGAAACAACGAGGATCTTCTAATAGACTAATACACAGTTGATGATTTCTAGAGAGTGGGTAAATTTCCCCCCACTTTACAAATTGTTGTCTTCCTGCCAAAATGCCAGAATGTTTTACATAATCCACATTACCATTGTAAAATAAAGAAAAGCAAGAAAATAGACCCTTTTCTAAAGTTTTATCTAGCAAGTTTTGTGCAGAAGCAAATTAATAACAGATAATTCCAGCTATGGAAATACAGTTAAAGTCTGCCTATTGTAGGCAGTGGGCAGAGGGAAAGCATATTCAGCAATTACTTTGAAAACTCTGATTTAGGGAAAATCCACTTTGAGTTTGTCACAGATCAGTATGGAATAAAAATGGGGTACAGAAGACAATGAATAAGATTATGGGAACCTAAGAACAGAGAGGGTTCAGGCAGACCCAGGTTGAGATATTGTTTAATTAGTCACATGATACAGGAGAGCTGGAGATCAGAAATTCATCCTTGCCATCTATCTTTTGTTTCATGATGCCAGTTCGTCATTTTCAACAAACTCTTTCTATTGTAATTATTAAATTATCCCTGGAACATACTTCCTGCCAAGACTCTCCTGTTCAGAGCGGAGAGGTAACTTCCTTTGGGACCTGTGATGTCTACCAGCTCTATTTAAAGTTTACTTTTCATCTTCCTGCACATTTTTATTCATGTTAGCTTTGAGAATGAAAAATCATTCTTTCTGATGCATTGTGCTTGACTTTATTCCTCTTTCTCCTTTCCTATCTCATATCTATAGCTCTTCCATTGGGGAGATCCTAATTTAAACCTCATCAATTTCATCCATGTAACCAGGGGTCTGCAATGTGACCGGTCTCTTAGGTCAGATATTGGCACTGCCAGAAATCTGGTGTCTGTGGTTGAGGATTTTATATGGTTTGTGATATGTTATGCAGAATAATCTATTATATATATGTATATATTTTTTTTTCATAGATAGTATATAGAATCTTCACATATGCAACCCTAGGAGAAGAAATGGAGTCAGACAGTCTACTACACTAATCTCAAATCAGTAATGTAGTCAAGAGTCTGGGCAAAGATCAGAATTGCCTGAAATTTCAATATCATATTAAATATTTAAAAACAAGTCTGTTAACTATTATAGGGGAAAATACTTTCAGCCCCATTCCTTTTAATCCAATCCTTAATTTATAGGTAAAGCTCTCTGATACGCTGTAAGGAAATGACCCACATTGTCTCAATGTAATTTCTCCATGTTTACCAGCTTTCAGAAAACACCCTGCTGGAAAGTTGGCTGACAGATGGGCCAAGGTGTCAGTCAGTCTCACACCTGCAGGCTCTTGCCTGGAGCTTAGCTGTTCAGCTTTGTATCATTTAGTGGGATGTTGCAGATATGACTTCAGTGAGTTGAAAAACAGATATGGAAGCAGGCTACAGATCTCCTGCTATCTAATTTCCTAGTACCTGATTGGAAATCCTAGAATAACAAATATATTGATGCCTTTTCAATTTTTCCTGATAAAAAACATTGAAATGTTACTTTATGATGATCCTGGGGGTTTTATGCCTTTTTAATGACAAAGTCATCTAGTATGTATTTTCCCTTGGAACTGCTTTAGACACACAGATTTCCATTTTAGCACACAGAGTAAAAGAATTTTCAATGTGTGTAAAGAGAAATCATCCAAGGACTAAAGAAAATCCAATAAAATAGGGTGCATTTTTTATCAAAAACCATCTTATGAAAGGTTTACTACTATAATGATGGAAGTTTGGAAGGTCATTAAGAGATTTTTGTCTAAATGATTTTCAGAAAGTAAACAAGGTTAAGACTCTTTTATTATTATTATTTTGGGGAACAGGTATTGAACTCAGGGGCACTTGACCACTGAGCCACATCCCCAGTCCTGTTTTGTATTTTATTTAGAGACAAGGTCTTACTGAGTTGCTTAACACCTTGCTTTTACTGAGGCTGGCTTTGAACTCAAGATCCTCCTGCCTCAGTTTACTGAGCTGCTGGGATTACAGGTGTGTGCCACTGCACCCGGCTAGATTCTTTGATTTTGAATGTAATTTTAAAATGAATCAGGTAGGCAATGGAACAGCTTCTAGAAGGTAGAAACTTGGTAGAGTGGGAGTGGGGGTGCCTGGGATTAGCAGCTCCTTCAAAATGTCCTGAGAGCTAGGAAATCTGGCTGTATGTAAGTGTTCAGTTACCCTTGGGTAGTGTTGAATATCTATTGTGTTGATTTACTTCCAAATCATTTAGGTTGACATAGCTATGGAAGATTTGTTTTGGAGAATTCCCATTTCTGATTCCACTTCTGATCTAAGTCCAAACTTTCCTTTCTGTGTCTTTTCAAGTTTTTTTTTTTTTTTTTAATCTGAATGGAAACATCTCACTTAGGTTTCTGAAAATTCAAGTCTTCATCCTTCTTAAGTAATCAGAAGCTACAACTGCCATGTATTGTTCCAGGCATGGATATTCCCAGTGTGGTCCTAGAAGAGCTTTGACAAAGAGAGTTGAAATCAAAGGCATGAATTAAAGAAGTGTATTTTTCTGTAAAGTGCTAGAGTCACTCTCTGGAAATAATAATACAATTGTATCTTCATAGAGACTTTTTTTAGTCAGCTTTTTCAATGACAAATGACCTGGCCAGCAGTGTAGAGGAGCAATTTATTTGAGAGCTCACGGTTTCAGAGGTCTTAGTCCATAGAAGGCTGGCTCCATTCCTTGGGGCTCCCGGAGGGGCAGAACATCAG